>NC_057853.1:89796750-90405344 GCF_015237465.2 Chelonia mydas
CTGACCTGTCAACCACACACCTCATTTGGAACCAGAAGTACACAGTCAGGCAGCAGCAGAGACAAAAAAAAAAAAAAAAAGTACAGTACTGTGTTAAACAAACTACTAAAAAAATAAAGGGAAAGCAGCATTTTTCTTCTGCATAGTAAAGTTTCAAGCTGTATTGAATCAATGTATAGTTATAAACTTTTGAAACAACAACCATAACGTTTTGTTCAGAGTTACAAACAACGTCCAATCCCAAGGTGTTGGTAACTGAGGTTCTACTGTATTTGATTTTCAAACCCATGTTAATATTTTATTCAGGGGCAAGTGCTTATCTTTTGAACTTTCAGGCTGCTGACATGCGAAGTGGGTTAATTTGTCTTTTTAAAATCTATTTTAAATCCATGTAGATTTATTGATATTTCCTCTAGGCAAAGGCACATTACTGTTTTCTGACAGTATTACCACATTGCATGAAGCCAGCAAGACAGGAAAGGGACTGTAAGAATGAAAGAAATAACACTGTTTACATCAAAAATAGATATTAATCCAAACCAGTAGTCATTATTGGCATTTTTAAAGGCATTATAAATAAAAATGTGGTGCTATTGCCATGACAACACCACACATTCCAAGAGAGGCATTTAGCAAGATTTTAACCCCACACACCCCGGACAGTTTTACAGATATGTGCTCATCTCATTAATGATTTCTTTATACATGCGATGGGGTGCATCGAGACCCCAGATGAAATCCAGATGTTCCCATTCAGGAATGTGTTTGTGGTAAACCAGATTAGTGACTTGAGTGAGCAACATGCCAACATCCTTCGAGTCTGCAAGCCAGTCATGTCCACCAGTCCACAGTACAGTTGGCACAGTCATATCTTTTACTTTGTAGAATGGAGGGGTAGACTATGGGAGGGGACGGGGAGAAAAAGATTGTAATCTTTTAAAAATGAAAGCATATATACAAAAAAAGACAACTCTGTCTTTAGAAAGAGCCCATCTGCTAAATGGGTTGTCTAGCAGTACTGCAATGTATTAGCAAATGCAAGAGGATAGAAGAAGACAGAATCCTAGCCCTTCCCTTTCTTTGCTCTGGAGCAGCAGTCACTGGGGGAGCAGCAGTCAATTCAAGAGAAGCCCTGACTACTCCATGTTAAAACCTGCTCAGTAGGAAGAATGAGGTTTTTGGACATTGCAAGGTAATATTGGATGAGTTATGTGTGCAAAGAGTCTACCATGTAAAATTTTAATCCCAAACCAGCTTTTATAGGTCACTATTACACTGAAAGTAAAATTACACCTACCAACGAGCCTGCATGTTTCTAGTCTGTATTGCACTGCTCAAGCTAGGATTACTGCAAGAGATTACAGTCACAGTAAAGCAAAAGAAGGGTAAACTTTTAATGCTATGCACAGAGATCTAGAGAACAATTTGATATCCAAATTAAGCTACGTGGGGGGATTTAAGTAGGCTGAAGTTTGGCCTATACAACTCTAATGATCTCACAGCACTTCTCACTAATAATCTAAAAACAGTCAGGCCTAAAGATGAGCAAATAAGTGATTTTTCAACTGAAGGGCCACACCAAAAACTCTGGGGGGGCAGGAGGGATTGGTTTATTTCTAACTACAGATTATTTTTTCACATTTTCACTAAAGTGAAAGAAATTTAAAAACAAAATTGTTTCAGACTAAAACACACCCTAAAACTAAAATGAAATTTTTGTATTTTTTTTTGTTTTATCCTTTTTTAAAATATGTAGATATATTTCAAAACGAAAAAAGTCAAAACATTTCAGAATGGTCAAAATGAATGGGTTTGACATTCTCAAAATAAATTCTCTCCTTTTGGCTGAAAATATTTCCAAATTTGTGAATACATTCAGTGCCCCCTAAATGCATTTTTTTTTTTTTGGTGAATATACTATTCACTGAAAAACCTGCACCCAACTCCAGACAAGACCTTGGTTAAGACCTATTTACTGCACCTCTTGCAACAAAGTATCACCCCATGTCATATCTGAAGCATTGACTCTGTACTGACTCTGTACTCAGAGACAACAGTGCCACCTTATGTCTAATTTCTTAGCGCCTATATCAGGGGTGGCCAACCTGTGGCTCCGGAGCCACATGCAGCTCTTCAGAAGTTAATATGCAGCTCCTTGTATAGGCACCGATTTCAGGGCTGGAGCTATAGGCACCAACTTTCTAATGTGCAGGGGAGTGCTCACTGCTCAACCCCTTCCTGCCCCCTCCCCTTAGCCTACCATGCCCTCGCTCCTCCCACTCCCCCTGCGAGCCTCTTGCACGCCACAAGACAGCTGATTGGGAGGTGTGGGGAGGGAGCAGGAGGTGCTGATCGGCGGGGCTGCCGGTGGGTGGGAGGTGCTCGGAGCAGGGGCGGGAGCCAATGTGGGGGATGCTGCCGTATTACTGGCGCTCTTTGGCAATGTACATTTGTAAATTCTGGCTCCTTCTCAGTTCAGGTTGGCCACCCCTGCCTGGCCTGTATGTTTGCATCCCAGCTGCAGGTCCCTGCTTAATTTGCAAGGCCTCACTAGATCACAGCCTGACATGGTCTCCGGGCAGTTTTTGAAGTTTTCTTTTTTGTTTCTCAAGGATTGTAAGACTTCCATTAAAATTTCTTTACCTGGTTATAGTGAGCCAAATTTGCAGCCTTGCTTCCCCAGTCATAAGCTTTGAGTTCCCCAGATTTAACGGCCTAAAACATAAATATTCACACAAAAACATGAAGGTCAGTGTCTGCACTCAGGAATTGTAAAGAAAGAACAAGATGGTTAGTTGGAGAACTGCCTTAATCCTATGTGATTAAATTCAAAAACAAAGAACACACCACAGGGAGAGGAGGTACTGTTTTACCTATACAATGAGACAAAGATAACTGGAGCAAAGGAAAGCCAAACTGATTATAGCCTTTGTTCTTCTACAATATTCATTCTACTATTCCCACACCTCCTTCCCCCTACCATTCCCATGCCCACTTCTTCTCCACAAGGTGTCTTAGATTTCACATTTTCACCTACAGATTATGGCCAGAAGCAGGAGCAGACACCATGTACTGAAATGGAATAAAGAATTTTATTAAGTAATACACAGGTGGCCAGATTTTTAAAAAGGTAAACATCCAATTGTGCTGGATTTAATCCAAACTGGGGGTTGCACATGCATATTGGTCTGTATATTTCAGAAAATCTGGCTCAGTGCCTACAGGTCACTATTTAAGCAGTAAAGATTTGTTCCGCCAAAGCTGTTGTTTTGGTGCATTTGCATTGCAGCAAAGCAACAATGAATTCATGTCACACAAAGCCATCTTAGCCATTTTGGGAACAAGAAAACTTAGCCAGTTCTGGGAACAAGAATGGATCATACCACCAAAAAAAAAAAAAAAAAAATCCAGGCTAACCACTCAGGCGCTTGACAAAAGCCCTCGCTGGAGTTGGGGGGGGTCGGGGGAAGGGAGATGATCTCTGGTAAGCTTTTTGGCATGCATGTAGGTTCTTTTAATTGTTTTCAGTATGTTTTATCTGTAATGCTTTCACCTTAAGAATAAATATGCTTGCTTAGACAGGGCTGCATGGTAACTTAGAACTGGGGCAATTAATCTGTTCAAAGCCTTCGGAGAGAAAGCAGCACATATGCAGGCCTGTTAAAGGCAGTCCATCTTGCTGGGGAATTCACAGTGCAGCAGCGTTGAAGAACCCCAGTCAGCACGGAAAGAGATGTGGGTCTCTGCCAGAGGTGGACAATTGAGCAGCCGGGAGCCTAGAAGGGGTGCCCTTGCTGGACCATGGAGGACAAATACAGGTGCAGTTGCCCTGAACTCTGACAACCACATCAATGGAGTTTTCCTTTAAAACTTACTTAGTACTATTTACAGTCCAAAAGTTTTCAGAAACAGCAGTCTAAGAAACATGAATCTTTAAAACCAGCTTTCTGTATGAGCCTCTCCCCACTTCATTCCAGGCCCGATACCTAACCCATGGAAGCTCAAAGTATACTTCCCAGACCAACACACACTTTGTGTAGACAACCAGGTTGACTCTAAGATTGTATCTTACTTTCAAGCACCTATGCAGGGACCAGCAGATGCTGATTCCATGAGAAATCTCTTCCCGCAGCATAGGAGTACAGCACCTGCTTTATACCACCGAGATACAGCCACTAAATTAATTGAATCATAGAATATCAGGGTTGGAAGGGACCTCAGGAGGTCATCTAGTCCAACCCCCTGCTCAAAGCAGGACCAATCCCCAATCAAATCATCCCAGCCAGGGCTTTGTCAAGCCTGACCTTAAAAACTTCCAAGGAAGGCGATTCTACCACCTCCCTAGGTAACGCATTCCAGTGTTTCACCACCCTCCTAGTGAAAAAGTTTTTCCTAATAATTGCAAGTATGTGGACTGCAAAGTGTAAAAAAACCCTACTGTAACTATCCACAATTTGTCCACTGGCCCTGCTACAGTATGTAGCTCATGGTCAGAAACCAAGGTTACTGAAGGAGAATCAAATGTTTGTTATAGCAACTTGATCTCTGATATGGTAGTTTAAAACGCAGGCAGAAATACTGTCTGCTGATCTGAAGCACCTATTATTTTGCACTCATGCAAAAATATATGCTGCATCAAAAGGGAAACTTTAAAAAGTTTCCCTTGCAGTGATTAATACCTGCTGTTCTGACTTTCTCCTTAGTAGTCCCAGAGTCTTCTCAAAGTTGTGCTACCATGGGATCATTTTGACATTTTTACCCCTATTTCACTGACAGCAGTATTTTATAAACAAGCTCGGTCAACAGGCACTTTAGATTCAGAAGCTCTACCTGGGTCCAATGGATCATGTTTTGTACAGATGTCCCAGCAGGGCAGTGTGTTGAATACACGTCGACTCGGCTCTGCAACAGCAACATAGTTAATCACAATTTTCATCTATTAATATGCATCAGTTCCATCCTTTATTGCTTTTTGCACAACTGAATAGAGTAAGTTTAAAAGAAATAAGTTCTGATCAGAAAGTTAAGAGTAGACTAGTATATACAAACTGGATAGGATGCTTAAGTCTTGCCATTAATTGAATAACACTGTCAACTTAGTTTAAAACTAAAGTTTGATCTAAAGCTGATGTTTTATTTTACCTTAAAATTACACTTAAAAAAAAAACACACCAAGAAACTGAATCTGACTAGGAATGTTTCAATGTTTTGGTCTGAGTTTTTTCCAAAAAACAAAAACCAAAGCATGGTTGCGAAGGAAAAGATGTAAGCCTTCTCCTAACACATTGAAAAAAACAAGGAGAATAGTATTGCTTAAGTTACTAGAAGCAAAAGTGAAACTAACCACTCTAGCTTTGTTTCCCAGCTGAATGAAAAGCAAACTAAATTTAGAAAAAACACTTCAGTTTTAATAGTCTATGGTGTCCTTAATACAAGGATTTTGTCATAAATATTGACTTTAAACTGGACAGTGATATGCATGAGTAATTTTTATATCAATTTACAAGTTTAAAAATTTTAATGTTAGCAAAAGCGTTCCAAGCTCTTCTAACTTTTAAATGCCTCCCTACACTGTACTAGTTTTGACCCGCTGTTCAACCTACTTCTACTAATGTAGACTGTTGCTCCAAATAAGCTTCATTTATTTTCAGTTTAAAAATACTGTCTCCTGAAAGCTGAATCCTCAGACAGAGTAAAGTATTACCCAAATTTAGAACTATGCAAAATTGTGTGGGGAGTGGGAAATTCTGCACACAAAAATTAGCATTTTCCCTATTTCATATAAATTATGCCATATTCAGACTTTCAATCAAATTTTTTTTTTTAATTGAGGGTGAAATCCTGGACCTATTGAAGTTAATGACAAGACATCAATTGGGCCACATTTCAAATTGTGATTTTGCCCAAATAGTTCTTTTGTGACAAAAGAAATGATTTTGAAGATTTTCCCCACAATATTTTAGTGCAGTTGCATGGAAAAGCAAAAACTTAACATTGCAGTTAAAGTTTTGTTGGGAATATTTTGCACAATCTCCCCCATATGAGTGTCCCCATTTCATTGCTCTTTCAGGTGGCTTGATCCCACTAGAATGGCCAGTCGGATTCGCACTCACTCTCTCCATGACCAAACCCAAAGCTCCCTATGTCTATTAGAACATAAAAGCGGCCATACTGGGTCAGACCAAAGTTCCATCTAGCCCAGTATCCTGTCTTCTGACAGTGGCCAATGCCAGGTGCCCCAGAGGGAATGAACAGAACAAGTAATCATCAAGTGATCCATCCCCTGTTGCCCATTCCCAGCTTCTGGCAAACAGAGGCTAGAGACACCATCCCTGCCCATTGTATTCTTACTATTGTGTCCCGACCACTGCCCCCAGCTTACAGTACTACTCCACAAACCAATTCTAAAAAGTGGCATTGTGGGATTCCATGTTTATTGTCTGTCACAGATGTCCAGAGCAATGTAGAGAGATGTTCTGCTATTTGGTGTTTTTTGTTGGGTTTTTAAACAAAAACCCAACTCTGGAAACTCAACCTTGAGACTGGAAATTTCAAGCTGGATTCTTTCCTTCTGAAGTTTTATCACCAGCAACAAAAGGTTCCACAGGCCAAATTATGCCCTCATCAAAACATACATCCCTTCAGTCTTTAAACTGCATCTTCAGCGACACCTCTGCAACATTTCCTCCAATGCATTTGTACTGGTGTAACCGATTAGGACGTGGTAGACAATTTTTTACAAAATTGCTTTTCAGACTAGAAATGCACTTAACCAATTTGTCCACAACACACCCGCACTGTCTCCTGTGCTTCAATCTTCGTTTGGAACACAGAACAGCTACAGACTTTTAAAATGTACAAATTGACTCCTAGAAAAACAATTGCATACGTCCACTATGAGATCTGGAAATCTCAGCAGCTCTTGCACATGGATATATCCCAAGCTGTGAAGTCTAATTTTTACTTCTCCCTTCTCTCCATGTTCTATACCATTAATTCTCTTCACCATCTATCCATCTTGCCCATGTTCTTCCCACAAAGTACAAAAAAATTGTTTCATCTTTTCAATCCATTTTTAAATTTAGTTCTATGTATTTTATCAACTGGACTGTGCAGCTGGACTCCTGTCCATAGCAAGAAAAGATACTCATTCAATCTCTCAAGAACTAGAAGGTATTAAACTTCTTTTAAGGTACCTATGGAGTATAAACACTCCTAGATCATAGTCTATACTCTTAAAGTCACAAGGAGATGATTGCTAGGTGTATACAGAACATACCATGTTTAAGTTTCTCTCATCAAAACCACATATAAGAAAGAAGAAATTGCCACAAAGGTCATCCAGTAATCTGTGGGTACAAACATGAGTGGCAAGCCACTTCAGCAATGAACTCTGGGGAAGGAATTGCTTCTTTCCAAACATATCCTGCAAAATAATAAGCAAATAGACATAACAGAAGGCTATTTACTTTTACTCATACTTTAGCTTTCTTGGGATAACTACTTCAATTCATAAAAGAAAAATTAAGAAATGTTTCTCATTACACTCCATGTGTGCCTAGATCAGGGGTCAGCAACCTTTCAGAAGTGGTGTGCCGAGTCTTCATTTATTTACTCTAATTTAAGGTTTCGCGTGCCAGTAATACATTTTAACGTTTTTAGAAGGCCTCTTTCTATAAGTCTATAATATATAACTAAACTATTGTTGTATGTAAAGTAAACAAGGTTTTTAAAATATTTAAGAAGCTTCACTTAAAATTAAATTAAAATGCAGAGCCCCCCGGACTGGTGGCCAGGACCCGGGCAGTGTAAGTGCCACTGAAAATCAGCTTGCGTGCCGCCTTTAGCACGCGTGCCATAGGTTGCCTACCCCGGCCTAGATCATTACTCTGTAGTGAAATATATAATTAGTACCTTTGCTATCAAGTTAAGAACAGAATAAATTATTCATGGCTACCCAAAGAAAATCCATGAAAATTCCAATTTTTTAAAAAGTTTTATCAGTTCTATATTCATTAAGTCAGAGAGGGCATGTCAGATTTCTGCTAAAGGTTAAATATTTTAAGCTACATCTGCTTAAATTGGGATGCTTGATATTTGAAGCTTCCTCAATTCAAACGATGTGAATAAAACCAAGCTTGCGTTGTGGTGGCAGTTTCCTCTTGCAAGATATTTTTAAAAAGTCCAAGGGTTTGAACATGATCTACAGAGTGCTTTTTACTCACACTGACACAGCACAAAGTCGATGACCTATCCACTAGTTTATGGTTTATTGGGTGGTTCCACAATAGCTCACTGTGCAAGTCACTGTGACTGGGTCAAGTTTCACAGCACCATGTGAACAGGTGCATTTTTCTATAAAATAAAAGTCTCTTAACTGGGGACACTGATCAGCCTATTATTCTAACGAAGCAGCCATCTTCACTATGAGAAGAGGGACAGAGTGAGCTGGCAGGTGTTATTTGGCCTCATCTCTATCTGTCTGAGGAGAGAAGGAGAGCCAGTGGCAGTTACAATACACAAAAATATCTATTCAAGATATGTCCTATGGTTAGAAAAGGTACATTACGCCTAACAGAGATAAGGTGACACTTCCAATATCTAAAACCTCCTCTGCCATAACTCACATGGCTCCCCCTCCTTCTCCCACTAAAGGATAGCTGGGTGGATGGAGGTGGGCAGTCCAGCCCCTATACACAGCAGCTAGTGAACATCTTCATTGTATCCTCCTTCTGTTTCTTCTCACTCTTTGTTTGGCAACTTGTGTGAAAAATAAGAATTTAGAATTTCAGGTCTGAAAAAGCACCACAGTATTATTTACCAGCCCAACTCTCCTTAATGGGATCAGCATTTATGCTAATACTCGCCTGCCCAAGAAGCAGGCATTAGATTAAACAGGGTCTCTAGGAGCCATACCAATTTAATGGAGTGGAATATGTGAGTTTATCAATGGAAAAATCTATATAAAGACTGAAGTACACAGAGGTGATTGCTAAATAAATCTGCAGAAACTGATGACAAATGGAAAATATTCTATATAAAGGAAGAAAGGATATCACATGACCCTACTAACATTGACTAATTTATATATACCAGTCATGGCTTTTTGGAAACACAAGTCCTAGAACCATGTGCAAATGAGTAAATGGAATACTGATGCTTTCAGGTTAAGCCCTGTTTATAAGATACATTTTAAGTTTTGACCTTCCCCTAGCTTCTCCTGTCATGTATTTAAATTTCTCAGCCTGCTGGTTCAATTCTCCCATTTTGAAGGCTTTCAACATCCTTGTGTATGGTACAAAGATAAACAGTGTTTTCAGATAGCATGTGATCCATCATCATCAAAACAAATGTCTGCTTTTACATTATTACTCACTTTTTTTTTTTTAATGTGGAACATGGAGCGCAGTGGGCAGCATCAAATACATTTTGTGGTCACTGGGGCAAATTCTACTCTCAATTACGCAGTTATCAATACAGAAAACCATCACAGAGCAATTCTGGACATATACTGATACAAAGTCAAAATTTGGCTTAGAACTCATGTTGTGAATGTTAATCTTCTGTACAAGTGTGTACATCGCAAGAGAGGCACATTCATATGCATTAAGTCTACACGCAGTTTTATTTATATTCCCTACTAAAACCATTTTAAATGGGAAAAATACTCATTTAGGTTTAAAACAAATATCTTGACTAAAATACATACCTTGAGCAGCAGCTCTGGAAGCACTCCAAGTTTTGTCAGAGGGCTAGTGGAGAACTTGATTGTGGCTACAGGTGCCAATGCAAAAAACATTTTTATTTTCTTAGCCAGCTCCGGCATAGTTGAAAATGCGATGAAAGCTGTAAAAAAATATGACAGCTTAAGACAATATTTGACAGAAACTAAATCAGATTTTTAGCTAGGGCTTGTTTTCATTATAGAGTATGTTTTAAGTAGTATGTTTTAAGTTCTGAATTTGGAAATTGTGTATGTGTTTAGAGAACAATTTGAATTAGCATCAGTCCTGTATTTCTTTAAATACTGGTTTGGTTAATTAAAGGTTGACCTGAGCATCAAATTCTAGCTGGAGTGATGAATCTATGATTTTTCATATACACTTTCACAACTCTTTAGAATATTTGTTTTTACATAAATTGGATGAATAACATAGTCTATTAGCTTAATTTACTGTTTTATACGTTTTCACTTCAAATAAATAGGTGAAAGTTAATTCTCTAGCCTTTTAGTTCTAATGAGGACACAAAACAAACTGTACTAGTAAATCCGTATTTTATCATTATTTAACCAAAAGCATGCAAATCTCTCTTTTAAAACAATGTATTTAAGTTAAATTAAATTTCTTAACATACCTATAGTGGTACCCTGTGAATGGCCAATGTAATAGATTCTCTCCTGTCCAGTTTTATTCACAATAAAGTTTATAGCGGCAGGAAGGTCGTATTTAGCCATTTCATCAAAACTATAACAAAGACAAGAAGATGGCTATATAAATAAAGCTATAAAATTTCCATATCAACATACACAGAGTAGAACTATTGAATGGAACTTTAGTACATTGAAGATTAGTCAGATAAGAATGAACAAAAACTTCCAAAGGTTGATTCCAAACAGCCAAACTCTGACAAAGATTCACTTAGGGCTTGATCCTGCACCACTCAAGTCAATGGGAATTTTCTCATTGATTTCAATGAAGGCAGGATCAGGCCATTACAGCAAATTTATAGTTCCCCACACTATTAGCATATTAGCACATATATAACCAGGATATAAAATTGGAGTGGCACAATCTTGTTTAATCTGTTACTGAAGTGGGGTAGTTGACAGAGCATAAGAACAGCCATACTGGGTCAGACCAAAGGTCCATCTAGCCCAGTATCCTTGTCTTCCGACAGTGGCCAACGCCAGGTGCATCCAGAGGGAATGAACAGAACAGGTAATCAAGTGATCCATCCGGTCACCCATTCCCAGCTTTTGGCAAACAGAGGCTAGGGACACCATCCCTGCCCATCCTGACTAATAGCCATTGATGGGCCTTCCCTCCATGAACCTATCTAGTTCTTTTTTTAACCCTGTTATAGTCTTGGCCTTCACAACATCCTCTGGCAAGGAGTTCCACAGGTTGACTGTGCACTGTGTGAAGAAATACTTCCTTTTGTTTGTTTTAAATCTGCTGCCTATTAATTTCATTTGGTGATCCCTAGTTCTTGTGTTATGAGGAGTAAATAACACTTCCTTATTTACTTTCTCCACACCAGTCATGACTTTTAGACCTCTTTTATATCCCCCCTTAGTTGTCTCTTTTCCAAGTTGAAAAGTCCCAGTTTTATTAATCTCTCCTTATATGCCAGCCGTTCCATACCCCTAATCATTTTTGTTGCCCTTTTCCTCAACTTTTTCCAATTCCAATATATCTTCTTTGAGATTGGGTGAGAGCAGGGTGAAGTTTTTCAGTTGAACAGTTTTTTTGCCAAAAAAATGCAGATTTGGCCAAAGAAATTTCAAGGGAAGGGATGGGAGGGAGTCCTGGCTATGGGGTATTAGGGGTGGGGGGTCTCAATCTCCTCTCTTGAAGCTGTCTCACTTTGTATAAAAAAGTGCATGAATAGTCATTGGGCCAGACAGAGAGCAGGAGAGAGAACAACTATATCCCCAGTGGCTGAAGGAAAAGACCTGGGTTCCAGTCCCTGCTCCCCAGCAGGAATTCAAACCTGAGTCTCCCACATTCAAAAACAATGCCCTGACCGCTGGGCTAAGGGGGAAACCCTACTGCCTTGGCTGTGAATTGAAACCTTCGTTTCCTTTTATTTTTTAAAAATGCCTGGAAACAACTCGTTTCATTCAACCCAAAAGGAAATTTTTCCTACTTTTTCAATTCACCAAAAATTCAAAAAGTGTTTCAGTTTGACCCAAACCAACCTCTACTCTCTCGGCTCCAAGAACTTCCAGGAAACCAAAAATTCAGTGATCGGCACAGCGCTAATAGTGGGGGCATGGTATCATGGAGGAAATGAGGGAAGGAAAGGAGTGGTTCCTGTTGACAGCATGTATAACATGTAATAAACAGCACTCCTCAGAAATGAGATCCAGCTACCTGAAAACCCAGAATTCCTCTTGCTTCACTGTATAGTGTTTATGCTTTCTAGACCATGTGTTCCCCCTGCTGTTTCCCATCCAAACATCATAGCCAGCATCTGCGAGCATAAAGCCCAGGCTGTTGTTGTCCAAATTTGTGATCCAGTTACTACCATCTGCAAGAAAACCATGCTGCAGAAAAACAGCGGGCTTGGGACCTGAAAGATAAAGCATGTTATGTAGTTAAAAATCAAAGCTTCATGTTCTCCTGGCACTGAACTCCTGACACAAATTCTAGTGAGTATTCAATATTTGCTTCATATCTATATTTGAGTGGTTAAGCTATAGGACTGTAAGATTAGCAGCCTTTATCATACTCACAATGTCTTAAATTCATGCACTGTAATCTTCCACAATAGCAGGTTTTTAAAGAAAAAGTTATTTTATTGTTATGGGTTTAAAAACATTACATTAGGTTCTTAACTAGAGCAAAAGGCCCTAGTATTTCACACACACCCAAAAGCAGGTTTGCAACAAGGAAACCCGAGAAAAGCAGGAACTACAGCAAGAACATAGAGAGTGCTATTTATAAGAGGCCTGATCCTGAAGGCATGCTAGCTTTTCTTCATTGTCCTTGCTCCCCTCCTCTTCTCACAAGGCCGTAGAAGGCATTCTTATAGGTGAATTCCAGGGATCAGGCTTTTCAGGCTAAGACAATGACAAACTAAGATGGTGTACCACTGTCTTTAGCATCAGATCCCCTTCCACTTTGTATCAACATTAACATCTGCTGCAGGTTCTCAGAATGCGTAGGAGCATGGGAATGGAAACTGGGAATGGAAGGTGAACTTACTTTAATACCTTCCATTCACGTACTGATGTTGATTTTTAGCACTCATTAACAAATAGAAAGTCATTGCCATTTTTCTTTTTAACTCAACAAAATTTCCCTTACAGTTTTTGCAGCTGTGAAACTGTAGACTGTTGTGGACTTTCACTTCAAAAGATAATGTCATACATAACAGCAATTAATCCCATTCACATTTCTCAGATATTGCAACAGAAACATTATGAAATATGTGCCCTATGAATTCTGTCAGTAGTAAATATACACTGTTTGGGAAAAGATACCAGGTCCATAACAGCTTGAAGTCAACATGAACTTTGAAGTCTTCATTCTTCTTCTAGGGGATCCTACTTGACAAAAGTTGCTCAGTAATCCTTGTGTTTAGAAAATTAAAAGTATTTTACAAAACATGAATTTTGATACTGCTTCCTCCTTCACCTCCTCATCACTCTTTTGAGACAGGAAACTTCACTTTATTTGCTTATGTTACAGATGAAAGATTCAATAAAAAAACCTACAGAAGCATAATCTATCTTCACTTCTCAGAGTAACAGCCGTGTTAGTCTGTATTCGCAAAAAGAAAAGGAGTACTTGTGGCACCTTAGAGACTAACCAATTTATTTGAGCATGAGCTTTCGTGAGCTACAGCTCACTTCATCGGATGCATACTGTGGAAACTGCAGAAGACATTATATACACAGAGACCATGAAACAATACCTCCTCCCACCCCACTCTCCTGCTGGTAATAGCTTATCTAAAGTGATCATCAAGTTGGGCCATTTCCAGCACAAATCCAGGTTTTTCCACCCTCCGCCCCCCCCCCCCCAAACTCACTCTCCTGCTGGTAATAGCCCATCCAAAGTGACCACTCTCTTCACAATGTGTATGATAATCAAGGTGGGCCATTTCCTGCACAAATCCAGGTTCTCTCACCCCCTCACCCCCCTCCAAAAACCACACACACAAACTCACTCTCCTGCTGGTAGTAGCCTATCCAAAGTGACCACTCTCCCTACAATGTGCATGATAATCAAGGTGGGCCATTTCCAGCACAAATCCAGGTTTTTCTCACCCCTCCACCCCCATACACACACAAACTCACTCTCCTGCTGGTAATAGCTCATCCAAACTGACCACTCTACCCACAATGTGCATGACAATCAAGGTGGGCCATTTCCAGCATAAATCCAAGTTTAACCAGAACGTCGGGGGGGGGGGGGGGGAACAAGGGGAAATAGGCTACCTTGCATAATGACTTAGCCACTCCCAGTCTCTATTTAAGCCTAAATTAATGGTATCCAATTTGCAAATGAATTCCAATTCAGTAGTTTCTCGCTGGAGTCTGGATTTGAAGTTTTTTCGTTGTAAGATAGCGACCTTCATGTCTGTGATTGCGTGACCAGAGAGATTGAAGTGTTCTCCGACTAGTTTATGAATGTTATAATTCTTGACATCTGATTTGTGTCCATTTACTCTTTTACGTAGAGACTGTCCAGTTTGACCAATGTACATGGCAGAGGGGCATTGCTGGCACATGATGGCATATATCACATTGGTGAATGTGCAGGTGAACGAGCCTCTGATAGTGTGGCTGATGTTATTAGGCCCTGGGATGGTGTCCCCTGAATAGATATGTGGGCACAGTTGTTCTAAATCTAAAACACTATCCCTGATAATGTCACGGCTAACCTGGTGGCTGAACTTTGTGACTTTGTCCTTACCCATAACTATTTTACATTTGGGGACAATGTATATCTTCAGATCAGCAGCACTGCTATGGGTACCCGCATGGCCCCACAGTATGCCAACATTTTTATGGCTGATTTAGAACAACGCTTCCTCAGCTCTTGTCCCCTAACGCCCCTACTCTACTTGCGCTATACTGATGACATCTTCATCATCTGGACCCATGGAAAAGAAGCCCTTGAGGAATTCCACCATGATTTCAACAATTTCCATCCCACCATCAACCTCAGCCTGGTCCAGTCCACACAAGAGATCCACCTGCTGGACACTACAGTGCTAATAAACAATGGTCATATAAACACCTCCCTATACCGGAAACCTACTGACAGCTATTCCTACCTACATGCCTCCAGCTTTCACCCTGACCACACCACACGATCCATCGTCTACAGCCAAGCTCTGCGATACAACCGCATTTGCTCCAACCCCTCAGACAGAGACAAACATCTACAAGATGTCTATCAAGCATTCTTACAACTACAATACCCACCTGCGGAAGTGAAGAAACAGATTGATAGAGCCAGAAGAGTTCCCAGAAGTCACCTACTACAGGACAGGCCTAACAAAGAAAATAACAGAACGCCACTAGCCGTCATCTTCAGCCCCCAACTAAAACCACTCCAACGCATTATTAAGGATCTACAACCTATCCTGAAGGATGACCCAACACTCTCACAAATCTTGGGAGACAGGCCAGTCCTTGCCTACAGACAGCCCCCCAACCTGAAGCAAATACTCACCAGCAACCACATACCACACAACAGAACCACTAACCCAGGAACCTATCCCTGCAACAAAGCCCGTTGCCAACTGTGCCCACATATCTATTCAGGGGACACCATCCCAGGGCCTAATAACATCAGCCACACTATCAGAGGCTCGTTCACCTGCACATCCACCAATGTGTTATATGCCATCATGTGCCAGCAATGCCCCTCTGCCATGTACATTGGTCAAACTGGACAGTCTCTACGTAAAAGAGTAAATGGACACAAATCAGATGTCAAGAATTATTCATAAACCAGTCGGAGAACACTTCAATCTCTCTGGTCACGCAATCAGACATGAAGGTCGCTATCTTACAACAAAAAAACTTCAAATCCAGACTCCAGCGAGAAACTGCTGAATTGGAATTCATTTGCAAATTGGATACTATTAATTTAGGCTTAAATAGAGACTGGGAGTGGCTAAGTCATTATGCAAGGTAGCCTATTTCCCCTTGTTTTTTCCTACCCCCCACAGACGTTCTGGTTAAACTTGGATTTATGCTGGAAATGGCCCACCTTGATTGTCATGCACATTGTGGGGAGAGTGGTCAGTTTGGATGAGCTATTACCAGCAGGAGAGTGAGTTTGTGTGTGTATGGGGGTGGGGGGGTGAGAAAACCTGGATTTGTGCTGGAAATGGCCCACCTTGATTATCATGCACATTGTGAAGAGAGTGGTCACTTTGGATGGGCTATTACCAGCAGGAGAGTGAGTTTGTGGGGGGGGGGGGGGGGGGGGGGGCGGAGGGTGGAAAAACCTGGATTTGTGCTGGAAATGGCCCAACTTGATGATCACTTTAGATAAGCTATTACCAGCAGGAGAGTGGGGTGGGAGGAGGTATTGTTTCATGGTCTCTGTGTATATAATGTCTTCTGCAGTTTCCACAGTATGCATCCGATGAAGTGAGCTGTAGCTCACGAAAGCTCATGCTCAAATAAATTGGTTAGTCTCTAAGGTACCACAAGTACTCCTTTTCTTTTATCTTCACTTTGTGGATTTCTCAGGATTTTTTAAGCACAAATATAAAACTAGCCAAACTGACTAGCTTGCCTTGTGCACCAAACTGTCTGCCTGTATGCTCTTTGAGATAGTAGTTAGGGCAAACGTGCTTCAGAGAGATCAAATCAACCATTAAGGACAGACAGATTTTTTTGCCTTTGGTAGAAGAGGGTCTTTTGCCATAGTATTTGTTCACACCTGCAATTATAGGATATTTGCTTTTTCCCCCTTCCATAAGATACATATGTATGCATCACACATCTTCACCTTTTTAAACTCCATGGGTTCAGACTCTACCCTCAGATATAAGCATACAACTCCCACTGAAATAAATGATAGATGCATGCATGCCTCAGAGGGCAGAATTTACCCCAAAGGACATTAAACATAATTTGATTCTGGCCGAATTCATCCAATGTTATTCAGATCTACAAGCATACTAGTTTCCACAGCATAATAGTATAGCAGATCTAAGACTGTTTCCTGCACATGCTTCTCTTCTTCCACATCCATTTTAGTCTTATTTTCAAAACATTCTATAACTTAGGTCTTGCCAGTACCTTTGGCCTCATTCCCTCCTATACACACTCCCACTATCTACACTTATCCCAAGCTTCTCTTCTGAAAACTCCCTTTGTCTCCTCTTTTGATTTCCCCTCTCCTAATTTTGTGCCTTCTTTCATGCCACTCTTTACGGCTTGGACATCCTCCTCCTTAGTATATGCTAGTCATTCTCCTTCCCTGTCAAACACTTCTGAAAGGCAACCACTTCTCGCGAGGCAATAAGCAACAACATCCACTTGGCCCTCTGTCTTGGCTTGGGTGCAGTACAGCTTAAAATATCCAATTTCTTTAGAAACAAGATTTTTTTTATTATTACAATATTTTATGTACTGTAAATAGCTATGTACAATATGGTGCTATAGTAATTATTACTTTGCTTTATAGTTTCTTACAACGACAAGGAGAATAGCATGCTAGAATCTAAAATCAAATCAACTTAGTCTAATTCCTATTTCCAGGCAGAAATCAGAAGAGCATTGGGATTTTGTTTGTGTTTTGTTGGGGGAGGGGAAGTGTCTTTCTGGTTTGTTTTTCAACAGAAGAGGAATAGGACCTGCCCCTACCTTTAGTGTTAGTCAAAGTTTTTAAAACCAAAAAAAGTTTAAAAAATGATATTTTCGCAACAGACAGACTTTAATACATTCTTACTTTAAAAAAAGTTACCATTTCTCTTATCATAAAATGAGTTTTTTCAGTAAACGTAAAATTTCAACACACACACAAAAAAAGTGTCTGAGATCCTGCAAAATACAAACCACTTACAAATTCTGAATTTTGGGGGAAATCCCACCCCCCCCCAATAATCTAACCACTCTAACATAATCCGCACTGTTATTTTCCTTTGTAAGTAATTGTAAACCACATAGGTTACCAACATTTTATCCTGGTCAGGTTTATTACAAGAGCTAGCACTCTCTAAATCAAAGTGATCTTTTTCAAGCCTTCCCTTTCTTCAGGTAGAAGTAAATCTTACCCTTCTTCCTCCCATGGCTTTTCTTCCCATGAGGAATTCTGTTAATGCTAAGGATATATCCATCTTCAGTCACCACTTCATGCTCCTCATTAGGGTAGCCTCTGTAGGTAACAATTTCACTCTGCAAAAAGAAAAACAAAAGCTTTTAATTGAAACTTTTGACATTTTTAATTCATTAATGTCTGTACAGTGCTTGGAAGTCTTTCCACAGACAACAATATAGAAGTGTGATGTCTCCATTGCTGTGGCTATGTCTGGTACGCGGTAGAGAGAGACCATCAGGGAAAGGTTTGTTACTAGGTGACGATGTGTTCTCTACCGCACGTGTTTTAGTCACCAACGAGAATTAGGCACCCAACTCCCACTGACTTTCAATAGGAGTTCGGCACTAACAATTCTTGGTGCCTTTGAAATCTGTCTCAATGTCCAAGCCCTACAGAGAGAGCGCTCCAGATTCTAGTTCGTATCCCAGGCTAAAGCTGGTAGTCTATGTCTCCACTACAGAGAAGACACATGGGTCATCTAGTTTGCCACTAACCAGAGGAGACGAGTGCTGGAAAAGGGGCAGGGGAAAGAAGATTGGGACAACAGGATAAAGAAGGGAAAGACTGAAGTGACAGAGAGAAGGACAGACAGACAATGCTCACTGAAAAGAGCAAACATCTGTCAATGACAGACAAGTGATGTCACCAAAAATTGTGCTATCAGTGGCAAGTGAGGGGATGCATCTGTCTTCTAAAGGGCAAGATTTTTAAAACATTTCAAATATTAGAGGCATGATCCTTACTCCTATTTATCACTCATGGAATCCTATCAACTTAAATACATCATCTAAATGACCCACAATACAGCAGGTTTGAAACAAAATGTTGTATAACAGTGGCTTCAATAAAGTCATTTATATTATGACTTAACCATTGCAGCAAGAACAGGAAAGTTTTGCACACTGTTCAGATACATGGGTTATGGCTTTTAATGTCCGACACTAATGCTATAAAATAGGACTACTAAACACCATCTCTTCGAAAAACTCCCTTCTATTCCATCACTTGCAAGTGAGTTAGTTCACAAACCTTTAAAAAAAAAAAAAACTCTTAAGCAGAATCATTTAGAAGATGTGTAAATGCCTAACCAGTACACTGCATGATCCTACTGGCAATAACTCTAGTTACTATTTTTTTTTTAAAGTGCTCAAAAATATGCTAGGTGTTGTATGGAAAAGGCAAATTCTCTCTTCCCCAAAGAGTTTATAAGCTAGTTTCAGATGTGATGCAACAAGGGAAGGTAACAAAGAGTGTGGGGAAAATGAGAGGAGTGGCAAAGGTGCCGATAAGATCACAAGTAATTAACAGCAAGTCCTTACCCAAGGACAGAAAGAGGGAAAAGCAACAAGAGTGAAAGCAAAGGGGAAGCAAAGCAATTGTCAGGAAAACCTTACTAGGAACAAGTGGTTTTAATAAGTACGGTTCCTTCTAGCAGTTTTAACTAGAGTGGAGGCAGGGCCACAGAGTATGATCTGGAAAAAGGTGTAAACAGTGGGGTAGCAGAATTTACAGATGACACAAAATTACTCAAGATAATCGGCTTTGGACCTAACTACCAAGAGTTACAAGATGATCTCACAAAACTGGGAAATTGGGCAACAAAATGGCAGATGAAATTCAATGTTGATAAATGCAAAGTAATGCACATTAGAAAACTTAATCCCAACTATACATACAAAATGATGGGGTCTAAAATTAGCTGTTATCACTCAAGAAAGATCTTGGAGTCATTGTGGATAGTTCTCTGAAAACAACTGCTCAATGTGCAGCAGCAGTCAAAGATGATAACAATGTTAGGAAACATTAAAAAAGGGACAGATAAGACGACATAACATTATCACAATGCCACTATATAAATCCATGGTATGCCTACACCTTGAATACTGCGTGCAGTTCTGGTCACCCCATCTCAAGAAAAAATATTAGAATTGGAAAAGGTACACAGAAGGGACACAAAAATTACTATGGGTGGGGAACAGCTTCCATATGAGGAGAGATTTAAAAGGTTGGTACTGTTCATCTTGGAAAAAGAAATGACCAAGGGGGAATATGAAAGAAGTCTATAAAATCATGACTGATGTGCAGAAAGTGAGAGTGTTATTTACCCTTTTATATAAGACATGAGACAGCATACAGGCCAGAGATATATATTATTTATATATGTTACTTCCTCTACATCTTTCTCACATGCACACCCAGACCCACAATCAATCCACAGCTTTTTTCAATTTGCAAGCAAGGAGGGAGATGGAAACAGAATGTCGCTGACAAGATTCCTGCTTACTGTCAGGCGTGTAAACAGGTTAAGCAATTTAAAAAACTAGGTTAGGCACTTTCCCTCTGTTCTTTATTTCAGACCTACAACAAGAGCATGATTCATTAAAGTTTAAATAGGCAAAACACCCTTCCACAGTTAAAGTAATCATTTTCAGAAGTCAGCATTTTCCCACAGTAAACATACTACAATATCTAAGATAACTAGAGTTATTCACTATATATAGTAACCATATGGTAACAGATGACAATCAACAATTTTTTTAAATGGTAGCTATTGAATGAATTTTACAATATATAACTTACAATATTCATAGATGTTTCAGGATCCACATTTCTTCTT
This sequence comes from Chelonia mydas, assembly GCF_015237465.2. NCBI lineage: Eukaryota > Metazoa > Chordata > Testudines > Cheloniidae > Chelonia > Chelonia mydas. The sequence goes on from NC_057853.1 coordinate 89,817,388, forward strand.
CTTCTGACAAATGCTTCTGAACTTACAATTCCTTGGATCACACATGCCACAATTATAAAGAGCCACATCTTCATTCTGTAGAAATACATTTCTTTATTTATTTGTGTAAGAAAATAAGGCTTTGCAAAAACTACACTGTATAAGAAAGAAAAAAAGATTTATGCTGCAAAAGAAAAAAAAAGCGAGACCCTGAGGTTAAGTTGTATGGCTTCTTCTACAGAAGAAATAAATTGGCTGGGGGAGGAAAGGGGGAAAGGAGTAATATACAAAGATTCACCGTCTACTATAATTGAGAAACTTTTCTGCAGCATTATTTGTTTTCATGAAGACTTCCAGTGGATTTAATACAAATAAATCAAATATTCTTCCCTTCCAAAAATCAACATTTTCTCAAATGGTGATGTAGTGGACCAGAAACAAAAACCTTTATAACAGCACATCAATATTAAACAAAGAATGGAGAAATCTGGGCCAACTGTATTAAGCTGTGCATGTACTTCCCTGGATTTGCTCTTATAAAATAACTAAGAAAATCACTACAGTTTTCTTGTGCAAACTGCCCACAGAAGTATAACCATCTCACATTAGTAATATTCACAATGCTATTCACCTACAGTTATATCCAGCCCTGACTTACCCATCTCACAGCATCCGATGCTATTAAGCTTAACAAAAAAACAAACACTCAAAAACAGGTTTCAGAGTAACAGCCGTGTTAGTCTGTATTCGCAAAAAGAAAAGGAGTACTTGTGGCACCTTAGAGACTAACCAATTTATTTGAGCATAAGCTCATGAGCTGTAGCTCGCGAAAGCTTATGCTCAAATAAATTGGTTAGTCTCTAAGGTGCCACAAGTACTCAAAAAACAGACTTTGGGGAGGGGAGGGAGAAATGTACTCACGGAATGTCTTTAACAAGGAAACAGCAGCTCCTGCCACTGTTAAAAACCTTTCTTTCCCTTTCCCCTTTACACCTCATAAGCACTTCTCAGAGGAGGTAAAGGACCAAAAGGCTCAGGGGCCACTGATGTGACCAGATATTTTTATTACTAAAAAAAAAAAAAAAAAAAAAAAATGGTGGCCGTTAATGGTTTATAAACTTTATTTTTTCCCCTTCCAACTGACTCATGTTATTTTTCCCATGGGCAGCATATAACATATAAAAACCTTTTGAGAAGGATCCCCACGAAAGCTTATGCTCAAATAAATCTGTTAGTCTCTAATGTGCCACAAGTACTCCTGTTCTTTTTGCGGATACAGACTAACACGACTGCTACTCTGAAAACAGCCTAAGTGCCTCCCACAACAATAACTTCATTGACAAGAAGGAATCAAGGTGACTGAGGTAATATATTTTATTGGACCAACTTCTGTTGGTGAGAGAAAAGCTTTCGAGCTTCCCAGAATTCTTCTTCTGGTCTGGGAAATTTAGAGTGTCACAGCTAAATACAATGTGGAACAGACTGTTTAATATAACTGTTAACACATTTCATGGGACTGTTCATCTTGAAATCTGTTAACTACTCATGCTAAACAGAACAGGAGTACTTGTGGCACCTTAGACACTAACGAATTTATTTGAGCATAAGCTTTAGTGGGCTACAGCCCACTTCATCGGATGCATGCAGTGGAAAATACAGTAGGACAATATTATTGGGTGTATGATAACACCCATTGTTTCATGTTCTCTGTGTATATAAAATCGTCCTTCTGTATTTTCCACTGCATGCATTTGATGAAGTGGCCTGTAGCCCACGAAAGCTTACGCTCAAATAAATTTGTTAGTCTCTAAAGTGCCACAAGTACTCCTTTTCTTTTTGCAGATAGAGACTAACACAGCTGCTACTCTGAAACCGGTCACGCTAAACAGTTTGTTCCCTTTAGCTGACACACTCTTCCCAGAGCTGAAGAGCTCTGTGTAAACTCAAAAGCTTTTCTCTCTCACCAACAGAAGCTGGTGCAATAAAATTACCTACCTTGTCTTTCTAATCTCCTAGGACCAACACAGCTACAGCAATACTACATACAAGAGTCAAGACAGAATTCACCGCAACACATTCAAGAGTCAGCGATTTAGCAATATTCATGGCATCTCTAAAGCAGGGGTTGTCAAACTGGGGGTCGGGACCCCTCAGGGGTCACAAGGTTATTACATGGGGGTGGGGGTCACGTGCTGTCAGCCTCCACCCCAAACCCGGCTGTGCATCCAGTTCCCTCATCTATAAAATGGGGATAAATACCTACAATAAGGGGGGCCCATTTAAGTACTTTCGAGAGGAGGGGGAAGCCACACAACTGTGCCCCAAAGAGGAGGCATGCTGTCCGCTATCAGTATTAATTTATTATTCGCCCTGGGGTAGCACTTGAGGTAGAGGATCAGACATAGTTCAGGCCCCCAGCGTGCTAGGTGCGGTACAAACATCTAAACAACAATCCTACGACACAGCACAGAGGAACAGGAAGCCGCGTCGAGCGCCCCGGCCCTCGGGAAGCGAGGGCACAACTAGAGCTAGGCATTAAAAAAACGGCAGGGGCCGGCGCTGGTTCCCCCGGGGGAGTCAGCTCCAGGCGTCACGGCGCCCTACGAACGCGGATCCCAGCGCCCTGCCACCCGCCAAGTCTCTTGCCAGCGTCACCGCCCGGGCCCTGCTGCCGGCGCGGGGAAAAGGTCCGTCCTGCCCCGCCCCGCTCCGGCCGGCCGGCCGCCGCCGGGGCAGATGTGCAGGGAGGGCGCGCGGGTGGAGCCAGGCAGCGGCCGCACTGACCTGAGCGGAGGCTGCCGCGGAGCGCGCCGGCCGGGCTGCCGGGGACTCGCAAGGGGCCGCGCGGCTGCTGCTGACGGCGGGGCTGCTGCGCGCGGCAGACGGGACGGGGGACGCTTCGCTAGCACCGCCCAACCCTGCCGGCCTCCTCAGACCACGCCGCGGCGCCAATCAGCGGCTTCGGGAGCAGGGGTCGCCCCGCCTGCCTCCCTCTCTCCCCGCCCCGTCCAGCTCGGCCTTGGGCCTGGGCGGCGGAGGCCGGTTGGGCTGAAGGCGAGAGTGGAGGCTGCTGCAGGGACAGGGGCAGTAACAACAACCTTGCTCCGGCCACGACTGCCAAAGTAATTCCATCCCTCTGCCGCCCAACAACACCCCCCCACACACACACACTGCACCCACCAATCCCATCCCCCCGCAGCCCAATCCCCCCCACACACACACTGCACCCACCAATCCCATCCCCCTGCAGCCCAACACCCTCCCACACACACACACACTGCACCCACCAATCCCATCCCCCTGCAGCCCAACACCCTCCCACACATACACACTGCACCCACCAATCCCATCCCCCTGCAGCCCAACACCCTCCCACACATACACACTGCACCCACCAATCCCATCCCCCTGCAGCCCAACACCCTCCCACACACACACACACTGCACCCACCAATCCCATCCCCCTGCAGCCCAACACCCTCCCACACACACACACACTGCACCCACCAATCCCATCCCCCTGCAGCCCAACACCCTCCCACACACACACACACTGTACCCACCAATCCCATCCCCCTGCAGCCCAACACCCTCCCACACACACACACTGCACCCACCAATCCCATCCCCCTGCAGCCCAGTCCCCCCCACACACACACTGCACCCACCAATCCCATCCCCCTGCAGCCCAACACCCTCCCACACACACACACTACACCCACCAATCCCATCCCCCTGCAGCCCAACACCCTCCCACACACACACACTGCACCCACCAATCCCATCCCCCTGCAGCCCAACACCCTCCCACACACACACACACTGCACCCACCAATCCCATCCCCCTGCAGCCCAACACTCTCCCACACACACACACTGCACCCACCAATCCCATCCCCCTGCAGCCCAACACCCTCCCACACACACACACTACACCCACCAATCCCATCCCCCTGCAGCCCAACACCCTCCCACACACACACACTGCACCCACCAATCCCATCCCCCTGCAGCCCAACACCCTCCCACACACACACACTGCACCCACCAATCCCATCCCCCTGCAGCCCAACACTCTCCCACACACACACACTGCACCCACCAATCCCATCCCCCTGCAGCCCAACACCCTCCCACACACACACTGCATCCCCCCATCCCATCCCCCTGCAGCCCAACACCCCCCCACACACACACACACTACATTCCTCCGTCCCATCTCCCTGCAGCCCAACACCCCCCCACACACACACACACTACATTCCTCCATCCCATCCCCCGGCAGCCCAACACCCCCCCACACACTGCATCCCCAATCCCATCTCCCTGCAGCCCAACACCCCCCCACACACACACTGCATCCCCAATCCCATCTCCCTGCAGCCCAACACCCCCCCACACACACACTGCATCCCCCAATCCCATCCCCCAGCAGCCCAACACCCTCCCCACACACACACAAAATCCCACTTCAGCCCTGCAATACTGCTCCACATGTGCAAAAACCATATCCTCTCCTAACACACACCCAGAGCACTTCCCTCCAAACCAACATGCCCCTCGCATGCCAACCCTCCTTTGCCCAAATTTACTATTTTATGGCACCCCAAAATACACTGAGCACTTCCCAGAAAGACAGTCTCTGCCTAGTTTAGTTTAATTTAGCGCAATTTAAGGTGTGAAACAAGTGCAGATGACAAACAGGGAGTAATGATTTTTCATAGATTCCAAGGCTAGAAGGCACCACTGTGATCATCTAGCCTGACTACCTGTATAACTTAGACCAGTGGTTCTTGACCATTCCAGATTGCTGTAGCCCTTTCAGGAGTCTGATTTGTCTTGCATACCCCAGGTTTCACCTCCCTTAAAAACTACAGTACTTGCTTACTTAATCAGACAAACATACAAAAGTGGCACAGCACACTATGACTGAAAAATTGCTTACTTCTCAATTTGTCTGTAAGAAATTTTAGTTTGTACTGACTTCACTAGTGCTTTTTATGTAGCCTGTTGTTAACTAAGCAAATATCTAGCTGAGTTGATGTACCCCCTGGAAAACCTCTGCATACGTGTACCCCGGTTGAGAACCACTGACAAACCACAGAACATAAAGATATTGGCACGTTCTCTGCTCACCTATTAATTACAGGTGCGAGCAGCCTACACAGAACTTTATAATGAGTTAATGTGCTGAACATATAAATCCATGCCCTGAAGAGCTGATAATTTGTGAGAAAGAATTAATGTTGCACAGCACTTCACAAGTATGAAGCACTATAATTGCTAAGTATTATTCTTGCGCCCACACTTAGCTTAATGACTGTGACTCAGATGCAACAACCCTGTCCTAGGGATGTTTAGATTACACCCAAGGGGATCCATCCTAAAGGATGTAGGCAGTTGCACAGCCACTATCTTCTTTTGAGGCTTTCCATCAAGGATTACGTGGGAGTCCTGCAGTGAAAGTTGCCGAAGGGAGGTGCTGGATCAGAGTATACATCATCAGACATGGTCAAACCTCCTACACACCTAGCAACACGTACTCCCCCAACAGCGGGAGGTTGCAACCAGCTTGCACCTACTGCTACAACCTCAGTTTTAGGAGCCAGGTGACTGCACTTAAGCCTGCACAAGCTTGACCTGAATCTTGTGCATAATACAGGTGTAAATGTAAATAGATACTTAGGGTTTGCCTACACAAGGGGTTTAAATCAAGTTAATCTGGTTTGAAAACACATTTGTACATACAATGCAATCACCACAACACACTACATTTAACTCTACATTTATTGCAAACTCTGGAGTCCTCTTGCCAAGTGGACTGTTTGCTACAAATTGAATTAGTTGGGTCTGTTTGTGTGCACGCAATCCTGCTGCACATCACTTTGGTATACCTCCAATCACTATCCCACGCTGCTTTGCAGGTGACCGTTATTGGTCTGCCTGTTTACCTGTGTGCCCGCCCCTGCTCTGGTGTCATGTTGCCAAGATCAGGGCTGGCTCCAGGCACCAGCGTTCCAAGCAGGTGCTTGGGGCGGCAGTTAGAAAGGGGCGGCAGTGTTTCCTCGGCGGCAGCAATTCGGCGGCAGCTTCTCCTTTTTGCCATCCACGGCGGCAGTTTTTTTCACTGCTTGGGGCGGCAAAAACTGTAGAGCCAGCCCTGGCCGAGACATCCCTCCTCCCACCCCCCGCCATTTTAAAGCTGGAGGAGGGCCAGATTTTGCCCATTTGCTCCTGGGTTCCCACGTATCAGTGTGGCTGAAATGCTACTCCAGAAGCCCCACAACAACATGCCTCACACAGCCGCCTGGAGCCATGCTGAGATGGATCTCATCGCCATCTGGGGTGAAGCGACAGTGCTAGAAGCTCTTGTGGCCAGCCTCCAGAATTAAGATCTGTTTGTGGACATTGCAAAGCAGATGTCCAGGATTCTGAGCAGTGCCAGATAATATTAAAACCAGGGAAGACGAGGGAGAGAGAATCAGATAGGAGACACACAACCTAGCCATTTTTTGAGGAACTGGACAGAATTTTGCACTATACAGCCACCCAATCCAGGGAGGTTGTGAAGCCTGCTGTCCCCTAAGAGCCGGGATCTCTTTGGTACTCAGGACCCTGATGCCAGCCAAGTAGAAAGCCAGCCTGATTCCTGCAGTGCAGCAATGCAGCCCAGGTCCCACCCAGAGGCAGATTCTCTAGTGCAGCATTTCTTGCATGTGGCCACCAGGGGTTTTTTGTGCAGCCACAACAGCCTCCTGGGCGGTGATGGGGAAGTGGGGGGGAGAACATTGCTCCCTCCCCCTCCTGGATGTGCTGCTCTGCACCACCTCTGGAAACAGGTGGGGTGCAACACTGCAGGAGCAAGGTGAGTTCTCAACCCACCGGGGGGGCCAGGGGAGCTCAGGCTTCAGCCCTATGGTAGTTGGGCAGCAGGCTCCAGCAGCAGGACTTCGGGAGCCTGGCCGTGCCGCCCCGGCAGGTGCTGATCCCCGGCTCCAGCCACATGGCCCTGGCGTCCAGTGGCTGGGCTTCGGGCTCCAGCCCCTGGTTCCAGCACGCAGTGGCAGGTGCTGGCCGCTGATTTCAGTCCTGGGCTCTGTCTGTGCAGCAGGAGGCACTGGCCCCAAGTGCCAGGCCCCAGCCCCAGCCACATGTCAGTTGTTTCTAACCATGGGGCTTTGGACACCAACCCCTAGTTCCAGTGCATGGCCCTAGCCTCCAGCTGCAGGGATTCAGGTGCCTACCCCCAACTTTGGCTGTACGGCCCCAGCCCCTGGTGCTGATCCTCAGCCGCAAGGCAGTGGGGGCCAACCCCGGCCACGCAGCAACAAGCACCAGCAGGTGCTGACCCCCAGCTCTGGCCATGCGGCCCCAGGCTCCAGCACCCAGCTCCAGGCTCTGGCCACATGGGGCCAGTGCCCACCACCAAGCGCCGACCCACAGCTCCAGCCATATGGCAGCAGGCTCCAACCCCTGGCTCCGGCCGCACAGCACATGCCGCTAGCTCCAGGCTCTAGCCATGGGCACTGACCCCCAGTCCTGACCGCAAACAGAAACACCTTCCTTTCAACCGGCCAAATGCATGCTCCACTACCCTTCTCCTACTGAGAGAGATAGTTAAGTTTCTTCCTTTTGTCCAAGCAGCCTGTGAATGTCTTCATTATTCAGGGAAGCAGAGGATAACCCAGGTCTCCCAGGATAACTGTAGCAACCTCCACACCATTAATGTCCATAGTGATCCTGGGGACAAATGGCCCTTTCTCCATTAATGTACATAGAGCTGAGTTCCATTAATACACATATGGCCACCAAGTAAAAGTGAAATCAGGACATAATGCGCTACAGACAACCATGGCCAAGTCCCTTCTTACTTCTTCAAAGACATTGCAGCACATGTTGATGTATCTCCAGTACTACCAGGTAGAGATCAGATTATCCAAGATGATTACTGGTGTTACTTGACATCCTGAGCAGGGCGCAGAAACCCAGTATCAGTGAGTTGGAGAAAGGGGAACAAGATATACACCATCATGTTAATGCATTCAGTCTCCCAATTTCAACAGTGAAGCTGCTGAAAATCAAAGAGGCTATGGAAAAGGACGTCCCACTACAGGTAGTCAAGGTAGTGATACCAACAGAGAGGCCAAAAGACAAAAGTCAGGTTCTGGTAGGAGCAGAAAAGGTGGCAGTTTAGCTAATGTCTTGTTTGCAAAACTGATGCTTGTTGTGAAAGTTTATATTTTACTTTTATTCGCCAGGATTATTGAAGAGTATTATTTGTTAGTATTGCCATTTCATTTTTACAAAAACCTATATAACTGAGTTCTTATTGCACTGAAGAAAGGTGTACCAAATCCCCAACCTACAGTAAAAAACACTGGCCATACAATACAAAGTTTCCCATTTCTGGACTTTGTCATTTGTTTTCTTTAGAATGATCTAGTTGGTAAAAATATTGCTCAATATATCATTGGACTTTGGCTTTGCTGTCAAGTTAACTGGAGGAAATATAGGTTTCAGAGTGGTAGCCGCGTTAGTCTGTATCCGCAAAAAGAACAAGGAGTACTTGTGGTACCTTAGAGACTAACAAATTTATTTGAGCATAAGCTTTCGAGGGCTAAAGCCTACTTCATCAGATGCATGCAGTGGAAAATACAGCAGGAAGATGTATATATATGTATATATACACATGCACACAGAGAACATGAAAAAATGGCAACTCTAACAAGAGCAATCAATTAAAGTGGGCTATTATCAGCAGGAGAAAAAAAACCTTTTGTAGTGATAATCAGGATGGCCCATTTCAAACAGTTGACAAGAAGCTGTGAGTAACAGTAAGGGGAAAATTAGCATGGGGAAATAGTTTTTAGTTTATGTAATGACTCATCCACTCCCAGTCTTTATTCAAGCCTAATTTAATGGTGTCCAGTTTGCAAATTAATTCCAGTTCTGAAGTTTCTCATTCGCGTCTGTCAGACCAAGATCGTGTGGTGTGGTCTGCATGAAAGCTGGAGGCATGTAGGTAAGTATAGCGGTCAATAGGTTTCCAGCATAGGGTGGTGTTTATGTGACCATCGCTTATTAGCACTTTGTGACTTTGTCCTCACCCACAATGATTTCACATTTGGGGACAATGTATACGTTCAAGTCAGCGGCACTGCTATGGGTTCCCGCATGGCCCCACAGTATGCCAACATTTTTTATGGCTGACTTAGAACAACGCTTCCTCAGCTCTTGTCCCCTAACGCCCCTATTCTACTTATGCTACATTGATGACATCTTCATCATCTGGACCCATGGAAAAGAAGCCCTTAAGGAATTCCACCATGATTTCAACAATTTTCATTCCACCATCAACCTGGACCAGTCAACACAAGAGATCCACTTCCTGGACACTACAGTGCTAATAAGTGATGGTCACATAAACACCACCCTATACTGGAAACCTACTGACCACTATACTTACCCACATGCCTTCAGCTTTCATCCAGACCACATCACACGATCCATTGTCTACAGCCAAGCTCTAAGATAGAACTGCATTTGCTCCAATCCCTCCGACAGAGACAAACACCTACAAGATCTCTATCAAGTCTTCTTAAAACTACAATACCCATCTGCTGAAGTGAAGAAACAGATTGACAGAGCCAGAAAAGTACCCAGAAGTCACCTACTCCAGGACAGGCCCAACAAAGAAAGTAACAGAACGCCACTAGCCGTCACCTTCAGCCCACAACTAAGACCTCTCCAGCAGATCATCAAGGATCTACAACCTATCCTGAAGGATGATCCCTCGCTCTCACAGATCTTGGGAGACAGGCCAGTCCTCGCTTACAGACAGCCCCCTAACCTGAAGCAAATACTCACCAGCAACCACACACCACACAACAAAAACACTAACCCAGGAACCTATCCTTGCAACAAAGCCCATTGCCAACTCTGTCCACATATCTATTCAAGGGCCACCATCATAGGGCCTAATCACATCAGCCACACTATCAGAGGCTCGTTCACCTGCACATCTACTAATGTGATATACGCCATAATGTGCCAACAATGCCCCTCTGCCATGTACATTCGCCAGACTGGACAGTCTCTACGCAAAAGAATAAATGGACACAAATCAGACATCAAGAATTAGAATATTAAAAAACCAGTCGGAGAACACTTCAACCTCCCTGAACCCTCAATTACAGACCTAAAAGTCGCAATTATTCAACAAAAAAAACTTCAAAAACAGACTCTAACAAGAAACTGCAGAACTGGAATTAATTTGCAAACTGGACACTATTAAATTAGGCTTGAATAAAGACTGGGAGTGGATGAGTCATTACATAAACGAAAAACTATTTCCCCATGCTAATTTTCCCCCTGCTGTTATTCACACCTTCTTGTCAACTGTTCGAAATGGACCATCCTGATTATCACTACAAAAGTTTTTTTTTCCTCCTGCTGATAATAGCCCACCTTAATTGATTACTCTTGTTAGAGTTGGTATGGCAACCCCCATTTTTTCATGTTCTCTCTGTGTGTGTATATCTATATATCTCTTCCTACTGTATTTTCCACTGCATGCATCTGATGAAGTGGGCTTTAGCCCACGAAAGCTTATGCTCAAATAAATTTGTTAGTCTCTAAGGTGCCACAAGTACTCCTCGTTCTTTTTGGAGGAAATATAGTGTCTCCTCTCTCATTGGTTCAGGAGCTGAATCCAGGGTACAAATGTCACAATTGCCGCTGTCAAACATGGTAATTAAATAGGTGGAACTAGTAGCTGCTAAACCAGGCCAATTGGAAGCACTACAAGATAGGGCTTTAAAAATGTTAAAAAATGAAAAGCTATAGATAAATGATCCTGACAGGTTAAATATTTTATTGGAGTGATTCGAAATATGGAAAAGAATCTGAACTACATTTTAGGTAGATATCTCTGAGCAGATGATGCCTTGGGAAAAATTCATTGTCAGCAGATATCAGTTTCAGCTCTCAAGTACAATACAGATGTAAGCTTTATCTTGCAAATGTTTAGAGGCCTTTGAAATGTCACCTGAATATGGTAGGGAAGGATGGAGCAGAAATTTTTGTCCCTCTTCCTCCCCCCCCCACCCGCCCACACACACACATGAGGATCAGTCAGGAAGCAAACCCTCCTGGCTAACACACCAACTACATGAATATCATCTTTCTTGTTCTCATCCCCTTTTCCTGTCTTCTCCCTTTTCTGCCATTTCCTTTCTTCTTCTTCTTTGTTTAAAAAAAAAGTGTCTCTGAGTGCTTTGGTGTTTAAAATCTGCCTTTTTGTGCTACTTTCTCCAGAGTTCTTGTGCTCACTTCTCTCTTAATCCCAGTAAGCACTTGATCTTACTGCCAGGTTGCTCTGGATGCAAAAGTCAATGTTTCAAAAGTCAATACATCACTGTGCAGCAAGTGTTGTGGACCTGCCATAGGAGGTCTTTCAAAATCCTTCTCCTTCCTGCATTTGATCTGTTTTATGCATATCTACTGTGCCCATCATTGCATTTAGGCACATATCTGAGGCTAAATTTACCTAAATGTAGTTGTTGATATAAATTGCTGTATTTCATATGGAAAACTCCTTAATTCCCTCATCCCCACACAAATACGCTTGAGGGGACACAGTTCATCATTCTGCTTGACTCATATTCTGGTACAATAAGCACAAAGTTAAATAAGTGCCAAAAGCAATAGTCAGATATTGTCAAGCTAATACAGTAGTTATCATACCTGCATGATGGATGATCTCATTAGATAAAGATCCCAGCCAAAGCACTCAGTTTACCTGATAAATAGGAATGACATGGAGCCAACTTTTTTCACTGCTGCTACAAAGGGACTTTGTGAATACAGTGTAGACTAAATGCCAAGCAACAATGTAATACAAGGAAATAAATAACTGACATGTTTGGTAATATCATAAACCACAAGAATGAAGTCCACAGTTAACTGCGGTATCAGGTTAATCTCCAAGTATTCTCCCCACTGTTACTGTTGCCTGTATTTTAATTTTTCTTATCAAACCTGAATCCATTCAGACCTCTGCTCTCCCCCTTCATTCTCATGCTACTGCTTCTTCCCTCTGTCTATCAAATGCCTAATTGCTGTGGGCTTCCACAGTACTCTCAGTTTTTTACCTAGACATTTTACCACAGCAATCACAATCTGAATTTTTTTAAACTCAGATTAATCTTTTGAAATAAACAAAAGTCATGTTTAGTTGTATGGATAATCATTGCAGAAACCTCTGGCAATACAGTTCCAACTTAAACTAGCATTCTTTCCTCAGGATTCAGAGCCTGATTTGTAACTAAGCCTATAGTTGGTACTATATTTTGGTCTATTTCCTTGGTGAAATCCCACTTTATTCAGAGGGCCAGCACAGGGTGAGTTCCACCCTTAGTCCTTTGCACCATTCCACAGTATGGTCCGTTGAATGCTTTCCAGTTTTTGACAGTCTGACGATTGTATGCTCACTTTTAGCAAGGTTACTTTGTGTGACAACTGGGGACGGACCCAATGTTTTCCAAATATCAAAATCCCCAAACTGGAAACCACAGGACACTTTATACGGTGAGTACTAACAGACAATACCTTTAAATAACCCAGGTATATAAAAAGCAAAATATGCACCTTCACAGCAAGCAACGATCAGCATCAGCTTTGCAAATTAGATTGACTGACTGCCTGCCACCTTTTTCTTTCAACCCTCTGCCTCTGTAGAAAGAAATCTGAATTCTTGATAAATTCACAGCATGGGACTACAAAGTCTTACAAGAAAACCTTCCTAAAATACCCAACACTTCTGAACCTATTCCAGCTGTTAAATTGTTACCAGTTAGATTACTTTGATTAAAATAATTAATAGATATTTTCTCTAAAAGCTCTTCCAGTCCCATCTGCAGCTTTTTCACAGCCTTTCCTTTACTTTTAAAACTTCATGAAATGGGGGAAGCTGACACTGATCTATGCTGGAGATGTAAAAGCTCTCAAGGTACAATGGTGTATACTTTTGGGGACTGTCCTTTCCTAAAAATACTCTGGGTACATATGGGTACACTAATTCCTCCAGGATGAGTTTTGAAGGGACATTGTCAAATGTAAAACAAAAACAAAACAAAAAAACTCACCACAAATGTTAATGACAATCTTAGATTGTAAAACTGAAAAGACATTACAATTGAAGAACAGGTTATATGGTGCCTGGCAAAAACTGGAGCAAGTCTTACTGAAAGCAGTGGCCTAAAGCCACCGTTGCACCCCCCTCCCCTGCGTTGTGCCACTTGCACTCATATCTGATCATCTGCAAATGAGCAGCATCTCCTTTGTCTCCCTCCGTCCCCCACAAACACACCACAGAATCTTCTGACTTTGGATTTACTTTTCATTTGTAATGCTGTTTGTCTAGGATTTGCATTCAGTTCAGTTTGGGCAATGAAAATAAATGAGTCATTTTTACTGGATTTTAAGCATTAGCAAAAAAACTGCAGAACAATTTTGTCTCATCTTTAAATACAGATCTGTACTGTCTGATAAGAACATATTTTAAAATTTTATTAAAGCTAATGTTAAAAAATATATAATACATAGGTTGGGAAAAGAGTGTCTGTACATCTGGGTATAGTGCTTAGATTATCCACAGATATAAAGTTAGTTTTTAAAAGTCATATGACACAGAGTACATAGTCAGCAATAACCCAAATTTAGGTGAATAGATTTAACAATACAGTTTAGATATTAGAATCCGAATACTCAGGTACATCACTCATGAAAAGTTGTACAAAGATTTGGTTGTGAAAAGCAAAATGTATCAATGAGTGGAGATTGTCCTTCAGTAATTGAGAATTAGGTTGGTTGTCCATTTAGAAAATACAATCCATGGGGAAAGTATGTATTACTTTCCTGACTGCGCTTCTCATTCGCACTCCAGCTCATCCCCCCTAGTATTGCTGATGTCCACTGATGTGTTCTATATAGATGTCCCTCGACCACCTGATAGCATCTGACACCATGAGTTGCCGCATCAGCCAAGTGTAGCGCTGACCGATTCCACATTCTCTCAGCACTCTCTCATTACTGGGGTCCCATGCACCTAAGGCTCCGACGATCAGTGCGTGTGTCTGGACCTGATAACCCTATTTCTCAAAGTTTCAGCCAGAGGGGCAAATTTCTCTACCTTTCGAGCTTGGGCATTGTAGGGGTTCCACACATGGAGAGAGAGTGGGAAGGTACCAGGGAGAAACACAACAGACAAGCATTCTCTCTCTCTCTCTCTCTCTCTCTCTCTCTCTCTCTCACACACACACACAGCCCTAGTCCCAAACAAGCCACTGGGAATTCTTCATATGCATTAATACTGATGGAGCCCCTCTGCAGATTGGAACCCCGTGTGGGGATTGTGGGAGCAGTGGCCAATGCAGGAGGCCTTAGTAGCACAACTCCAGTGGATGCCTGCTGCTCTGGAGGGGAGGGGTAGGGCAGCAGATCCTGGAGGTAATTCATGGCATGTCTACACTGCTGGGGAGTGAGCCTGCCAGCCCAGGTAGACAAACTTAAGCTAGAAGGGCTCGAGTAGCATGCTAATGATAGCAGTGTGGATGTTGCAGCTCTGGCACAGACTCGAGCTAGCCACCCAAAGTAGGAGAGGCCAAGCTGCTGCCCAAGCTGTAACATCCACACTGCAGAACATCCACTATTTTTAGTGCACTAGTTTGAGCCCACGTAGCACAAATCTGTCACCATGGGCTAGGAGCTCGATCCCAGCTACAATATATAGACACTACAATATATAGACATAAAGGCACTTAGGACAGAAGAATCCCATGGACTACTACAGACTAGGGACCGAGTGGGTAGGCAGCAGTTCTGCAGAAAAGGACCTAGGGGTTACAGTGGAAAAGAAGGGTAATGGCATTTCGGGCTGTATAAAGTAGAAGCATTGCCAGCAGATCGAGGAACGTAATCATTCCCCTCTATTCGGCCTTGGTGAGGCCTCATCTGGAGTACTGTGGCCAGTTTTGGGCCCCACACTACAGGAAGGATGTGGAAAAATTGGAAAGAGTCCAGCAGAGGGCAACAAAAATTATTAGGGGGCTGGAGCACATGACTTATGAGGAGAGGCTGAGGGAACTGGGATTATTTAGTCTTCAGAAGAGACGAATGAGGTGGGATTTGATAGATTTCAACTATCTGAAAGGGGGTTCCAAAGAGGATGGATCTAGACTGTTCTCAGTGGTACCAGATGACAGAACGAGGAGTAAGGGTCTCAAGTTGCAGTGGGGGAGGTTTAGGTTGGATATTAGGAAAAACTTTCACTAGGAGGGTGGTGAAGCACTGCAATGGGTTACCTAGGGAGGTGGTGGAATCTCCTTCCTTTGAGGTTTTTAAGGCCAGGCTTGACAAAGCCCTGGCTGGGATGATTTAGCTGGGGATTGGTCCTGCTTTGAGGAGGGGGTTGGACTAGATGACCTCCTGAGGTCTCTTCCAACCCTGATATTCTATGGCTTGCTCCCCCCCCAACAAAGACACATGGTCTTCCTGCAGATGGCCTCTGCCTCCTGCAGATCTCTGATTGCCTAGTCTGTTGCAAGCAAAGCTTTCCTTTTCTCCCTCATGGTAATGACCTAGAGGGAACACAAAAATCACACCATTTCCTGTGTCACCTATACTGGTTAGTCCTGCATGTGGAGCAGACGGGCTCCTTGTGTTTTAAATAATACAAATCTCACCGCACCCAACATGGTTGTGCAGTATCAATGGGGATAATTTAATTGAGGAGTTTACTGAGGCACAGGAAAGGCCCAGCTTTTGACGGTATTTAGGCATTGCTCTGCTCAGCATTGCAAGGAGCAAAGGGATGTAGATGGCTAAGTCCCATTTTCAAAAGTGACGTAGCCACCTAGAAGTCTAAGTCCCATTGACTTTCAATCACACTTAGATTGCTAAGGGTGGGATTCACAAATTTATGTAGGCATCTAACTCCCTTTGAAATCAAAAGGCGTTAAGTACCTAAATATCTTACCCTACCCCACGTACCTCAGTCGCCTGAGGAACTAAGACTTAACTACCTACATAACTTAGGACTTTCAATACTGAGCAGAGCAACACGTAAATTCTTTTAAAATCTGGATCCAAGTGACTTGTTGAAATTGGATGATTCAGTGGAAGAACCAGGAGTAGAAATAGAGACTGGGAGTGGATGAGTCATTACACAAAGTAAAACAGTTTCCCCATGTTTATGCCCCCACCCCCCCGGTTCCTCAGACATTCTTGTTAACTGCTCGAAATGGCCCACCTTGATTATCACTACAAAAGGTTTTCTTTCTCCCCCCCCCCCCCCCGCCACCCGCTGGTAATAGCTCATCTTAAGTGATCACTCTCCTTACAGTGTGTATGGTAACACCCATTTTTTTATGTTCTGTGTGTATATAAATCTCCCCACTGTATTTTCCACTGACTGCATCCGATGAAGTGAGCTGTAGCTCACGAAAGCTTATGCTCAAATAAATTGGTTAGTCTCTAAGGTGCCACAAGTACTCCTTTTCTTTTTTCAGGAGTAGAAACTGACTCCCAGTCCCTCCCACTGAGCCGTGTTTCTGTTCAATCCATTAGCCACACATCTTTCCTCTACCCATTTCCACAAATCTTTATATTTTAAACAAAGTGGAGCCTTAAATTTTTATATTAGGAAGGACTGCCTGAACACTCTGGGTTATTATTGCCTTAGTCTCTGTAGCACAGTTAAATCAGTGGCATAAAGCCAAATGCGAACAGAAGAAACAGATCCAAGTCCCTTAAGTTTCAGTTTCCCTAGCAGCAGCTAGTTCAGCTTTTCTGTTATGCGTTCAGAGAGCTGTGCATAGGTTTCACTTTCCAGTTTCCATTTACTTCACTAAACTGCTGAGGAACAGCCCATGTCACATGATGCTGGAATGAGTATAAAAGGGCGTAGAGGAACAGCAGCCAGCAGTCAACATCCCAGATTAGTAAGAAAAGAGGCCAAGCTGCATTACAACAACTGATCAGCAAAGCAAAGCAAAGCCATGAGGTAAGTAAACAACAGCAACTCTGAACTGTGCCGATTTCATAGAAATGTAGAGCTGGAAAGGATCTTAAGAGGTTGGCCAGTCATCTTGTCCAGTGGTTCTCAACTAGGCATACGTGTACCCCTGGGGGTACACAAGAGGTCTTCCCGGGGCACATCAACTCATCTAGGTATTTGCCTAGTTTTACAACAGGCTATATAAAAAGCACTAGTGAAGTCAGTACAAACTAAAATTTCATACAGACAATGACTTATTTATATGTCCCTATACATCACAATTTATTTATTTATTTTAAGGATATGTATATTATTTACATTATTATAATATATATATTAAAATGAGAAGCATGCAATTTTTCAGTAAGTGTGCTGTGACACTTTTGTATTTTTAGGTCTGATTTTAAGTGAGGTGAAACTTGGGGTACACAAGACAAATCAGACTCCTGAAAGGGGTACAGTAGTCTGGAAAGCTTGAGAGCCACTGATTTAGTCCATCCCCCTGTGCTGAGGATATGTGTTTCTTTCATATGAAAATTCTAAACTTTAATTTACTTGAGTTTAAGTAGTTACCAAAAGTAAGCAATTGTTTTACATGTTAATTAAATTGAGGACTAGATTAAAGTGATGGTATTGTTGGAAATTTAATTCTGTCAGTTCCAGATGTTCCAGCCTCAAACCCCTCTCCATTTTCATGGGTGGAATTTACACCCACAAAGCTTGTGCCCACAGTTCACTGTTGCCACGAGTACTGTAGGATCAAGTGGATGGCTAAGTAGATGATTTGTGCTCTCAAATCAGGAAACTAAGCTTCTAATTACTACTATTGTGGGTGGAACCAGAAAATGTGAGTACATTTTTGTGCAGCAAACTGATATCCAGAAGTTGGTCTCCTTTTCTGTGGTATCTGGAAAGAGAAAAGGAGTACTTGTGGCACCTTAGAGACTAACCAATTTATTTGACCATAAGCTTTCGTGAGCTACAGCTCACTTCATCGGGTGAGCTGTAGCTCACGAAAGCTTATGCTCAAATAAATTGGTTAGTCTCTAAGGTACCACAAGTACTCCTTTTCTTTTTGCGAATACAGACTAACACGGCTGTTTCTCTGAAACCTGTGGTATCTGGGGGTTTAAGGAGTCTCAGAGCTTTTTTCACTAATATTTTAAAGGAGAAAACTCCAGACTTATGATGATTCTGAAAGTAACATCATTTAATGCTTATGTGCTGAAAAGATGTTTAACGTGCTGTAACCGTGCCTTAGAGAGTCACAACTGAGGATGCCAAATTCAGGACGAACTACTAAGAAATAGGGCAAACATCCCAAAACTGGTGGTTATTCTTTTATAAGATATACCAGACCAGCCACAAAAGTAAACGTCTGTTTCACCACACTGGCTAACAAGAAGACATAAAGGCAGTTTCCTCAGGCATTCTAGTTCTTATCTCTGAATCCAGTGTTTTTGTGGTGATATGAGTGGTTCTTTACAACCAGTCTCATGAAATAATAGGTTCTTCTTCTCCCAAGACCCCAGCGATCCAGATTGAATTCCGCTCCATCCCCCCAAAGCTCTAATAGTTCATTTTGGATCCTCTTCTCCTAACCTCCCCACAATTTGCTAATAGGTCTTTCAATGTTAATCTTTCAATGGTCCCTCAGTCAGGGCACTATCTCAGGACTCAGGAGACTGGGTCCAATTCACTGCTTTGCCACAGACTTCCTGTGCAACTCTGGGCAATTCGTTCAGTCTCTCTGTGCCTTAGTTCCCCATCTGCAAAAAGGGACAATAGTCTCCACAACCCCAACTCATCTTTCCCTTCCCAATCCTCCAGTTGTCCCCTTGCTCTCTCTCCAGCACATTCAGTATGCATGATTTTGCAATTGGATGGCAACACATACATTGGCACACAAGCTGCCAGATCTTCTGTGTTCCGGCAGAGTTCTGCCAAGTAACAAATAAGGATTTGATTTAGGGCTCTATTTTGTTTAAGCTATACAAGTATTTGTTTGTGGAGCTGCAGCGTTGTGTAGAGTTTGTTTTGACTAAGATTTAAAGGTGTGTTGTCAGCCAACAAGTTTTAACACGTTCTAAAGTGCTCCTATGGACAAGGCAGTATGGACTTTAGTACATGCTAAGCTGGTCAAGTTGAAGCTAAAGGGTAGCCTAGGCTTCAAGTTGATTGGTTTATCACTTGGTACAGTCTACAGTGGTGTGTGTACACTAAAGTTCTAGAATATGTTAATTATAATATGTTAGCTGACACACTTACACGCCTTTAAATCCTAGTTAAGACAAGGCCTGAGAGTCTAGACCCCCTCGGTTTCTTTTTCTGCTCCTAGCTAGAGCAGGGTGGAATTAGGGGCAGATTATCAGAGCTAAATGAGAGGAGAGCTCAGAGAAGGGATCCCCAGGGACAGATGGGTGCAATGTCAGAAAGAAAATAGTGGGAAGCAGAAGCAAGGCAGCATGTGTGCCAGGATAAATGATCAGACAGGAGTACTGACTTCTGTTTCATATTAGTACCACTCTGTGGAGAGTACACCATTTTGTTCTTTTTCAAATGGTCTCCCAACATCTACTACTTATGAAAAATAAAATGAAGATAAGGAATGGGAAAGAGAGTGTAGTGAAGACTGACCAGTGTGGTGCCTCCTGCTGATCATCTTGGGAATTGGCTCAACTCCAGCTCCGGAGGGCCTCCTGATGGCTGGTGTCTCGCCTGCTGCAGGCCCCCCAGTCCCTCCCAGACCCCAGAGCCCTTTCCTCAGGGTTCTGCCCACTACCCGCACTCTCTGAGTCTCCCCAGGGAAACCCCCAACCTTCTACACCCCCCTTGCCTCAGTAGCTACTGCCAGTTGTCATCTAGCCCCTGCTCACTGGGGCAAACTGCAGTCTGTCATGGCCACTCATCATTGGCAAGGAGGTTGGACCAGCTGCCTCTGTCTAACCCTGGGTTGCACCTCATAGCCCCAGTACCCGCATAGGCCTTTATCAAGGCCTCAGCCTGGGGAGTTACCAGGCTGGAGCTCCCCAGTTCCTCTTGCCCTTGCCATTGCCCTGCTCCAGGTACCCTATTCCCAGGCAGCTAGGTCCTTCTCTCTCCACAGCTAGAGAGAGAATCTTTTAGCTCCTGGCCCCCAGCCCTCTTATCAGGGCCAGCAGGGCCCTGATTGAGTTGGCCACACCTATGGTCAGCTACTCAGTCATCTTCTCCTAGATGTTCTCACTCCTCTTATTTCTCACTTCCTCTTATAACCGCCCCGCTACAGAGAGCATTCATTGAAATGTACCGTCTTTTACACATTTATCCATTGTAGGTTGCTGGGTGTTAATACTTTTGACAATCAGGCCATTTATTTCAGTGTCTATATATGGATTTAGAAGCCTAAATTTAGGCACCTATTTTTAAAAATCTTGGTCCCAGTTTCCAGTTCTTTCATAACTTATTACTCTACCCCCATCCACTCCCAATATTCTCCTACCTTCGATGATTCCACAGGCAAAGGAAGATCTGAGCAGTGTGTCATGGAGTGGAAAATAGAGAGCCTCAAGCAAAGTCACTGTTGCTTGAAAGAGCAATGAGGCCTGCATGACTGAGCGCAGACAGCTCTATTTCTCCAGCTCTTCAGCAGCTGTGTTCCCCCTTCCATATGTTAGTGTACATGGAGCTACTAGAAAAATGGAGCTGTCCACACTCTGAAGAAGCTCCTAAATGCAGAGGCTTCTAGTGCTGCCAGATCATACGGCTGGCCATTTTTGACTTATCTGTCTGAGGGTATGTTTACGTTATAAATACTATAGTAGCGCAACTGCAGCACTGTAGTATAGATACTTACTCCAGCAATGGAAGGGGTTCTTTCAGCACCGTAGTCACAGGTGCTGGAACATGGGTGCAGGGGGTGCTACCGCACCCCCTGGCTTGAACTGGTTTCCATTATACACAGGATTTACAGTTTGGTTCAATGGCTCTCAGCACTCCCACTCTAAACATTGTTCCAGTGCCCCTGACTGTAGTAACTCTACCTCTCCAAGAGGCAGTAGATAGGTTGATGGAAGCGTTCTTCTGTTAAGAACATAAGAACAGCCATACTGGGTCAGACCAAAGGTCTATCTAGCCCAGTGGAGGCAATGAACAGAATAGGTAATCATCAAGTGATACATCCCATGTCACCCATTCCCAGCTTCTGGCAGACAGAGGCTAGGAACACCACCCCTGTCGATCCTGGCCAATAGCAATTGATGAACCTATCCTCCATGAATAGGAGTTCCTTTCTGAACCCTTTTTTTTTCAGATGCATGGAGTGAAAATTACAGATGCAGGCATTATATAATGACACACGAAGAGAAGGGAGTTACCTCACAAGTGGAGAACCAGTGTTGACAGGGCCAATTCGATCAGGGTGGATGTAGTCCATTCCCAATTATAGATGAGGAGGTGTCCATTCGAGGAGAGGCAAATCTGCTTTTGTAATGAGCCAGCCACTCCCAGTCCCTATTCAAGCCCAAATTAATGGTGTTAAATTTGTAAATGAGTTTTAGTTCTGCGTGGACTCCTCCTGACGGTCGAAATGACAGACTGGACTTCTACATAAAGTGCTTCCGCAGACATGCACAGCCTGAAATTGTGAACAAACAGCATCACTTGCCTCATAACCTCAGCCGTATAGAATGCAATGCCATCCACAGCCTCAGAAACAACTCTGACATTATAATCAAAGGGGCTGACAAAGGAGGTGCTGTAGTCATAATTAACAGGTTGGATTATGAATAGGAGGCTGCCAGGCAACTCTCCAACACCATATTCTACATGCCACTATCCTCTGATCCCACTGAGGAGTACCAAAAGAAACTACACCACCTGCTCAAGAAACTCCCTGCTACAGCATGGGAACAAATCTACACAGACACACCCCCAGAGCCCCGACCAGGGGTATTCTATCTGCTACCCAAGATCCATAAAACTGGAAACCCTGGATGCCCCATCGTCTCAGGCATTGGCACTCTTACAGCAGGATTACCTGGCTATGTGGACTCTCGCCTCAGACCCGGCGCTATCAGCACACCTAGCTATCTTTGAGACACCAGTGACTTCCTGAGGAAACTACAATGCATTGGTGATCTTTCTGAAAACACCATCCTGGCCACCATGGATGTAGAAGCTCCTTACACCAATATTCCACATGAAGATGGACTACAAGCTCTCTAGAACAGTATCCCTGATGAGGCCACAGCATACCTGGTGGCTGAGATTTGTGACTTTGTCCTCACCCACAACCATTTCAGATTTGGGGATGACTTATACTTTCAGTCAGTGGCACTGCTATGGGTACCCGCATGGCCCCACAGTATGCCAACATTTTTATGGCTGACTTAGAACAACGCTTCCTCAGCTCTCGTCCCCTAGCGCCCCTTCTCTACGTGCGCTATATTGATGACATCTTCATCACATGGACCCATGGGAAGGAGGCCCTTGAAGAATTCCACCTGGATTTCAACAATTTCCAC
This sequence comes from Chelonia mydas, assembly GCF_015237465.2. NCBI lineage: Eukaryota > Metazoa > Chordata > Testudines > Cheloniidae > Chelonia > Chelonia mydas. The sequence continues at coordinate 89,839,927 of NC_057853.1, forward strand.
CCCACCATCAACCTCAGCCTGGACCAGTCCACACAAGAGATCCACTTCCTGGACACTACAGTGCTAATAAGCGATGGTCACATAAACACCACGCTATACCGGACACCTACTGACCACTATACTTATCTACATGCCTCCAGCTTCCATCCAGGACACATCACACAATCCATTGTCTACAGCCAAGCCCTAATATACAACCGAATTTGCTCCAGTCCCTCAGACAGAGACAAACACCTACAAGATCTTTATCAAGCATTCTTAAAACTACAATACCCACCTGGGGAAGTGAGAAAACAGATTGACAGAGCGAGAGGGGTACCCTGAAATCACCTACTACAGGACAGGTCCAACAAGGAAAATAACAGCACACCACCGGCCATCATGTACAGCCCTCCAGCTAAAACCTCTCCAGCACATTATCAACGATCTACAACCTATCCTGGAAAATGATCCCTCACTCTCACAGATCTTGGGAGGCAGGCCAGTCCTCGGTTACAGACAGCCCCCCAACCTGAAGGAAATACTCACCAGCAAATACACACCACACCACAGAAACACTAACCCAGGAACCAATCCCTGTAGCAAACCTTGTTGCCTACTCTGGCCCTATATCTACTCTAGCGACACCATCAGAGGACCCAACTGCATCAGCCACACCATCAGAGACTCATTCACCTGCACGTCTACTAATGTTATATATGCCATCATGTGCCAGCAATGCCCATCTGCCATGTACATTGGCCAAACCGGACAGTCCCTACGTAAAAGAATAAATGGACACAAATCAGACATCAGGAATGGTAACATATAAAAGCCAGTAGGAGAACACTTCAATCTTCCTGAAAATTCTATAACAGATTTAAAAGTAGCTATACTTGAATAAAAAAACTTCAGAAACAGACTTCAAAGAGAAACAGCAGAACTAAAGTTCATTTGCAAATTTAACACCATTAATTTGGGCTTGAGTAGGGACGGGGAGTGGCTAGCTCATTACAAAAGCAGCTTTGCCTCTCCTGGAATTGACACCTCCTCATCTATTATTGGGAGTGGACTACATCCACCCTGATTGAATTGGTCTTTTCAACACTGGTTCTCCACTTGTGAGGTAACTCCCTTCCCTTTATGTGTCATTATATAATGCCTGTATCTGTAATTTTCACTCCATGCATCTGAAGAAGTGGTGTTTTACCCATAAAAGCTTATGCCTAAATAAATCTGTTAGTCTTTAAGGTGCCACCAGACTCCTTGTTGTTTTTGTGGATACAGACTAATACGGCTACCCCCTGATTTTTGAACCCTGTTATAATCATGGTCTTCACAACATCCTCTGGCAAGGAATTCCACAGGTTGACAGTGTTGTGTGAAGAAATACTTCCTTTTGCTTGTTTTAAATCTGCTGCCTATTAATTTCATTTGGTGACCCGTAGTTCTTGTGTTATGAGAAGGAGTAAATAACACTTCCTTATTTACTTTCTCCGCACCCGTCATGATTTTATAGACCTCTATTATATACCCTTTAGTCGTCTCTTTTCCAAGCTGAAAAGTCCCAGTCTTTTTAATTGCTCCTCATATGGAAGCTGTTCCAAATCCCTAATAATTTTTGTTGCCCTTTGCTGTACCTTTTCCAATTCCATTGTATCTTTTTTGAGATGGGGTGAGCTGATCTACACAAAAAGTATTCAAGATGTGGGTGTACCATCAATTTATATTGAGGCAATGTGATATTTTCTGTCTTATCTATCCTTTTCCTAGTGATTCCCAACATTCAGGTAGCTTTTGTGACTGCCACTGCACATTGATACTCCTGAGGGCATTCTGCGCCAAAAAATTTAAAATTCTGCACACAATATTTTAAAATTCTGCAAAATTCTGCAAATTTTATCAAATAAATGTGGAGGCTCCAGCGTAGCATTGGGGAGCACAGGCCACTGGTTGCACAAAGGTGGGCGATTACTGTGCAGCTCCCACTTCCTGGGACATGGACTCAGTGGTAAGACTGCACCCAACCCTGACACAGCGCATGGACCGGGCATGCCCCAGAAACCCCTCAGAGCCCTGCCCCTCCGTGCCAGGTTCATCAGGTGTGCGCAGGCAGGCTCACAAGATAGGATCCAAGTGTGAAGGGGCTTACCGTGGGGGAATCCAGGTGTGGGTTGAGAGGGTTTGGTGTGTGGCAATCTGGGTGTAGGCAGCTCAGTGGGGTTTCCAGGTGTGGGGGGATCTGGATGCACAGGGGCTTCATGGGGGTTTCTGGGTGCAACAGTAATGGTACTGTTCGGGGGGGCCTGGTGAAGGTAGTTGGGGCTCAACAGGGCAGGTCTGAGTGTGGGTGGGGATAGAGCTCTGCAGGGGTGTCTGGGTGTGGGGGGCTCAGTGTGGGGGGTCCAGATGCTGGGAGAGTGGGGCTTAGTGTGGTTGGGATCCAGGTGCAGCGGGTTGGGGCTCAGTAGGGTGGGGATCTGGGTGGTTCAGGTGCAGGGGGAGTGGGGCTCATTGGGGGGGGTTCTGGGTGTGTGGGGGGCTGAGGCTCGGCAGGAGGGTCTGGATACACAGCGGTTAGGCAGATGTGGGGAGCAACTCTCTGTACAGTGATCCATTCTGCTGCAGCTGAGGAGCAAGGGGTTCAGGAAGCATGGGGTAGGTGGGGGAGTTTGCAGAGCTTCCTACAGCTGGGGGAGAAATCTGGAGGTGGGTCTGACCTGGCCCCGGACACCGTGCAGGGGAAGAGGAAGTCCTGTCTTCCTGAGTCCAGATGGAACTAGCAGCTGAGCCTGGCGCAGGGTAGGAGCTAGCAGCTGTGTCTTCCCCAGTCCCGCCCCACAGTGATTTATCTCTCTGCCAGCTGCCCTGGGCACCCAAAACATACTTTTGGGGAGGGTTGCATGACCGCTCTTGTGGCTTCTCTTTGCTTCCCTGAAAGAAAGTTCATTTTTCTGCAGGGAAACAAAGAAATCCTGCTCATGTGCAGTGGTGCAGATTTCCCCCACGGGTAAAATTGAGTGGATGTTTTTAGAGAACTGTCCACAATGACTCCAAGATCTCTTTCTTGAGTGGTAACAGTTAATTTAGACACCATCATTTTATATGTATAGTTGGGATTATGTTTTCCAATGTGCATTACTTTGCATTTATCAACAATGAATTTCATCTGCCTTTTTGTTGCCCAGTCACCCAGTTTTGTGAGGTCCCTTTGTAACTCTTCGCAGTCTGCTTTGGACTTAACTATCTTGAGTAGTTTTGTATCATCTGCAAATTTTGCCACCTTGCTGTTTATCCCATAGGCGCCAACTCTTTGGGTGCTCCAGGGCTGGAGCACCCACGGGAAAAATTAGTGGGTGCTCTGCACCCACAAGTAGCCACACTCCCCTCCCTGCCCCACCCCCACCCCACTGCACCTCACCTCCGCCTCCTCCTCTGAGTGCGCCGGGTCCTCACTCAGCCTCCTACGTCCCAGTGCTTGCCACCACCACACAGATGTTTGGCAGCATAGCAAGCTCCAGGAGGGAGTGGGGAGGAGCGGGAACGTGGCGCACTCAGGGGAGGAGGTGGGGAAGAGGCGGGACCGGGGAGTTGGGGAAGGAATCGGAATAGGGGCAGGGAGGGGGTGGAGTTGGGGCGGGGACTTTGGGGAAGGGGTTGGAATGGGGGCAGGGTAGGGGGAGAAGGGGGAGGGCAGGGATGGACTCAAGGCAGGGCCAGGAGCAGAGGGGGGTTGAGCACCCACCGGCACGAGCAGAAGTTGGCGCCTATGGTTTACCCCTTTTTCCAGATCATTTATGAATATGTTGAACAGTACTGGTCCCTGTACAGACCACTGGGGGCACCACTGTTTACTTTCTCCATTGTGAAAATTGACCATTCTCTCCTACCCTTTTTTCCTATCTTTTAACCAGTTACTGATCCATGAGAGGACCTTCCGTCTTATCCCATTACAGCTTACTTTTCTTAAGAGCCTTTGGTGAGGGCCCTTGTCAAAGACTTTCTGAAAAAGTACATTGTGTCCACTGGATCACCATTGCCTACGTGCTTGTTGAGCCCCTGAAACAATTCTAGTAGATTCGTGAAGTATGATTTCCCTTTACAAAAACCATGTTGACTCTTTCCCAACAAATCATGTTCAACTGTGTGTCTGATAATTCTGTTCTTTACTATAGTTTCAACCAATTTGCCTGGTACGGAAGTTAGGCTTACTGGCCTGTAATTGCCGAGATCACCTCTGGAGCCTTTTTAAAAAATTGGCATCACATTAGCTATTCTCCAGTCATCTGGTACAGAAGCTGACTTAAATGATAGGTTACATACCACAGTTAGTAGTTCTGCAATTTCACATTTGAGTTCCTTCAGAACTCTTGGGTGAATACCATCTGGTCCTGGTGATTTATTATTGTGTAATTTAATTTGTTCTAAAACCTCCTCTAAAGACATCTCAGTCTGGGACAGTTCCTCAGTTGTCACCTAAAAAGAATGGATCAGGTTTGGGAATCTCCCTCGCATCCTCTGCATTGGTGAAGACAAATGTAAAGAATTAATTTAGTTTTTCTGCAATGGCCTTACCTTCCTTGAGTGCTCCTTTAGCATCTCGATATGATAGTCCAGTGGCCCCACTGGTTCTTTAGCAGGCTTCCTGCTTCTGATGTTGGCCTAGCATTATCAACTTTGGTACTTAGGTCATCTTAACTACGTCTCTCGGGGGTTGAAAAATTCACCCTAAGCGATGTAGGTAGTTGACCTTAGTTTTAGGTGTAGACCAGGCCTGAATAACATCCTAGCCCCAGACAAACAAATAAATAGAAGTGTGCAGATCTGGTATAACATAGCCCAAATGAAGTGCAAACCAATTTAGGCCTCATGCCACTTTTCTATCCTTTAACTACTCACTAGGGTAACATAATACAAGATAATTTAATCATACAGAGTAAATATGATCCAACATGGACAAGAAAAAAAATGCAAAAGCAGAAACACTATAGAACAGAATATCAACACAGGAAACATGAAATTAATATTATATTCCCAGATAAGAGTAATGTGAAACTGAAGAGAGAACTTAAGTGTAGAGAACATTACAAAATGATGTAATGGTTACCCAAAGAAGCATTGCAAACCCAGGAAATTCAGAGTTAAGTTATCATTGAAGAAATCCAAACTTGTTAAAATATGGAAATATACACTTAGGTTACCCAAACTCACTTGCCGTAATTTTTTTTGTAAGCCTTTGTTTGACAGTCTTTTTTAGGCAAACATTGGCATTTGATTACAAGCTCCAATATTACGTTTCAGAGTAACAGCCGTGTTAGTCTGTATTCGCAAAAAGAAAAGGAGGACTTGTGGCACCTTAGAGACTAACCAATTTATTTGAGCATGAGCTTTCGTGAGCTACAGCTCACTTCATCGGATGCATACTGTGGAAATTGCAGAAGACATTATATACACAGACACCATGAAACAATACCTCCTCCCACCCCACTCTCCTGCTGGTAATAGCTTATCTAAAGTGATCATCAAGTTGGGCCATTTCCAGCACAAATCCAGGTTTTCTCACCCTCCGCCCAGAAAACCTGGATTTGTGCTGGAAATGGCCCAACTTGATGATCACTTTAGATAAGCTATTACCAGCAGGAGAGTGGGGTGGGAGGAGGTATTGTTTCATGGTGTCTGTGTATATAATGTCTTCTGCAATTTCCACAGTATGCATCCGATGAAGTGAGCTATAGCTCACGAAAGCTCATGCTCAAATAAATTGGTTAGTCTCTAAGGTGCCACAAGTCCTCCTTTTCTTTTTGCGAATATTACGTTGGCTTTTTTGTATAATCTGACACTTTCATGAACTCGCTACATCTTTGATACAGTGGTTTACATGGGATCAGAGTAACAGAGACAAATATGAATAACCAGTTGTGTTCAAATCTTCAGATCTATGCACTCCATATCTTTGGTTTCTCAAAGTATTGTTCCCTGGTTAGTGCCACTTGTGATGCACCCTCTCTCTGAAAAGCATCTGTAGAGGGGACATTATTGCTATCTCACTAGTTAAGATTGGCAATATTGTTAATTAAAAACAGAGGTACAGAAAAGCAAAATACAAGACAGATAATTGTCCTCTGGGGTAAAGAAAGTTTTAATCTGAATCTCTTCTTCACAAAGGCTTAAACATGCTTTTATTTTTTCCTCTAGCAATATTTCCAAGAATTCGCTAAAGGCAGTCTTGCTGCAACTTGAATGCCATTTTACATGGACGTTGCTGAAGGATGATGTTGATCTTGATAACTTAGAGGAGACAATTTGTGATCAGATTGAGTTTCTAATCACAAAATCCAAAATCACTAATTATAATCTGCTAGCCTATGTGAAACACATGAAAGGCAACAGTGAGGAAGCTCTGGAAAGTCTACAAAAAGCTGAAAGAGAAGTTCAAACAAATCATGCAGATGAGGTTGATAGGAAAAGTCTTGTTACCTGGGGGAACTATGCTTGGGTCTATTACCATATGAACAAACTTCAAGAAGCTCAATCCTACATAGGCAAGGTGGAAAGCAGCTGCAAAAAGCTCGCAAGTGCATCTCGCTATAAGATCCAGCTCCCTGAGATCTACTGTGAACAAGGGTGGGCACTATTAAAGTTTGGAAAAAAGTATTACGAAAGAGCAAAGAAATGCTTTGAAAAGGCTCTGGCAGAGACACCCAACAATCCAGAATTTAATTCTGGCTATGCAATTGCCATATATCGCCTGGAAGATTTTCTTAATAAAGGCTCTTCTGGTGAGGACTCATCACTGGAACCTTTAAGGCGTGCAGTAAGGCTGAATCCAAATGACACTTTTGTTATGGCACTTCTTGCACTGAAACTTCAGGACATAGACCAAGCCGAAGAAGGAGAAAAGTACATCAAAGAAGCATTGCAAAAAACCCCAGATCTTCCCTATTTATTGAGATATGCTGCAAAGTTTTACAGAAAAAAAGGACTAGTGGAGAAATCACTGGGGTTTTTGAAAAAGGCATTGGAATTTACACCAACCTCTGGTTTCCTGCATCATCAGATAGGTCTTTGCTACAGAACACAATTATACAAAATGAAAAAGGATACAAAATATCCACCTAGAGAGCAGATGGAGGAACTGATTCGATTTGGCATTTTTCATTTTAAAATGGTGGTGGAGCAAAAATCAAAGTTTATGTATGCCTATATTGACCTAGCTAGCATGTATGCAGAAGGCAATCAATATCAAGAAGCAGAAGACACCTTTCAAAAAGTATTTAAGATGGAGAAACTCACCTGTGATGAGAAGCAACAACTCCACTACCGCTATGGACGCTTTCAGGAATATCACAAAAAGTCCGAATCTGAGGCCATTAATCATTATACAAAAGGGCTGAAAATTGAGAAAAACTCGCATGAAAGAAACCTGTGTAAATATGCTCTGAAGAAATTAATAGAAAGGAGAATTCAGAGAAGCTCTGCAGATGCTACAAGTTTGGGTATTCTTGGACTTATTCACCAACTGAATGGGGAGAAGCCTCAAGCAATTGAGTGTTATGAGAGAGCCCTGGCACTGGAGCCTGATAATGAAGAATACTTGAGTGCTCTCTATGAGATACGGCTTTCCATAGAAATCTAAAGCTTCTAACAGCTGGCAGAGAATCCATTTCTGTAACCACCCAAATAAATTTTTTTTTCAAACTGTATATGATGAAAGTTTGTCAACTTCCTGCATTATTTATAAGATATCCTGAATTCCTCATTTAGGCAAAACTTGCACTGGGATTAGGCCTATAGTTTGGACGCTCTTTATTGGCATGTAGTGCAGACTTTGTAATCCTAGCAGTTAATGAGCTCTTGCGTCCTCTCTCCCCTGTAAAATAGCTATGTTTATGTTGATAACAAACATTATTCTGCAGTGCTTGAAGTGAAAGTGTAACGGATGTGGAAGTTGATAGCATTACCTGCTGGTGATCATGTAAAACCTGGAATATGATGTTTTCTAACTTGCATATCACCAAGAGTATGATTGGAGAAAACATATAATAGTTATCTATCTTTTGACTCAATTTAAGAGCTCTGTAAATATCTGTGTTTGTGTTAATTTCTGCTCTTAGATACATAGCTTCAACATGAATCATCAGAACTTGCAGTACACTGGGAAAAGATGAGGGTTAAAATGTATCAAGAGTCTCTTAGTTCATGCTCTTTCAAGACGTCAGATAATTGAGTGCATCCTCCTATGAGGGAAGGAAATACTAATGATATGGATTGGATACTACTGATGGGTTTTATAATTTTGGACAGGGTGGATTTATCTTGTTACTAGGATGCACACTTTGGAGCTATATTCAAAATTCAGTATGGGTCATGGACTTTTGTGAGTTTGGGAGTCTGTAGGCTTGCATAATTGACTGTGTTTGCAGTAATTGTTTATGAAGAAAAAAGAGCCCTGCTTGTAGCTTTTTTCCAATGAGAATCTTATAAACCATGTACCATTTGCACTTTGCTGTATTTTTGTAAATTATTAAACTGCACTAAGTCAATTAAATTATGCTTTGGGAATCTGTCTGCAGACCAACCGTCACGTCTGTATGTAAAAGCTACTAAAATGGCTATTTAAAGCATAGCAATAAAATTCTGATCAGATGTTAAGGAGCCAGAGAAAAAGCCCCACTTGATTTCCTGGACCGTCTGCAAAGCTAGTTTTCGTAGTTTTGCACTGAACCATTGAACTGTGCATAGAGAGCATCTTTCTAGTTCAAGTACATTCCACAATCTTGGGTACGTGCACATCGGTAGAGGGACGAGAGGACATAAGGGGTGCATGAGGGAGGAGGTGACGGAGCATTGGGCACAGGGAAAGAAGTTTGACAGGGCATGTGGGAAGGGATAACAGAGCACAGGGCCCAGGCACATGGGGGAGAGGAATGACGGAACACAGGGCATGGTTTGCATAGGGAAGGGTATGACAGACCACCGCACACAGGCACATGGGGAGGGGGGTGACAGGGCACAGTTGCACAAGAAGGGCAGTGACAGAACACAGGGAACGTGCACCAGGGAGAGAGGAGTTCTAGAAGACAGGTTGTTTTTAAAAAAGAAGAGGAAGGTGTGGAGAATGTATTCCATCTTGTGAATTGCTAAGAAGAATCTAATTGGCTTAGGACTGATGGCCAAAGGGCAAACAAAGCTTGTACAGTGTAAAAAGAAAAGGAGTACTTGTGGCACCTTAGAGACTAACCAGTTTATTTGAGCATGAGCTTTCGTGAGCTACAGCTCACTTCATCGGATGCATAGCATATCGTGGAAACTGCAGAAGACATTATATACACTGTCTTCTGCAGTTTCCACGATATGCTATGCATCCGATGAAGTGAGCTGTAGCTCACGAAAGCTCATGCTCAAATAAACTGGTTAGTCTCTAAGGTGCCACAAGTACTCCTTTTCTTTTTACGAATACAGACTAACACGGCTGTTACTCTGAAACTTGTACAGTGTGACACTTTTACATTCCATTATTGTATCTTGGCCAATGGGATGGCATGCAATGCTTCATGTAGAAAACATGCTACATTTCCAAAGCAAACCCCTTTAAGACTTTGTTTGTGAAAAAAGTAAGAGCTATTTTTCAGGACCAATTAGATCTTCACTTTTGTACATTTCTATCAGACAGCAGGCACCAGTCAAAATGCAAAAACCCTCCAGCAGTCACATTAAGTGCCCAAATCACTCGTGTTGTTAGAAGTGCTTCACGTAGTCAGTCAGTTATCCAGGAATAAATATTACTCATCAAGGGTGTAAAACTCTGGCTTGAGATGCACATGTGGAATTCTCACTCATTGCACTGGCAGCTGCGTTATTGGCAGGTGGGGTTGGTCTCTAGGAAACACAAATGAAGCCAAAGGGAATTTACAATGTGATTCTGGGTCATGAAAACCCCATTTCTGACAAAATTTCTCACAAAATTGATGTCTCCCATCCCATATGCACACGGTCATAAAAGGGTTAGAGAAGTACACTTCCACCTCTTCTCTCTGAAAAGGTGGGGGAGGAGGCCTTTCTTGCTTTTTATAACTAAGGTCCAGATTTTCTCCTCCACTTCCAAAAACAAAGTCGACCCGGAATGGGTGGTAGAGGTGGGGGAGGGACTCCCTGTGGGAGAAGATAAAGGGGGTGGAAGGGAGGGGAAGAGTGTCACATCTACAGAGTGATCTATCCCTACCCCACCTCTTTCCCTCTCCAAGTCTGAGAACTGCTGGGAAGAAGAGGAGATGAAGCCAGGAACCACTGACTCTCCAGAGCATGATCCCTGACTGGCCTCACAGATATGAGAGTAAGATATTTCATCTGCACTTGATACTGTTTCAAGTAACGTCGTCTTCTGTTAAATCGTCTGTGCAACTGCTACTATGCAGCCATGCAGCAATGGTGGTATGGCTTCCACCTGAGCCATCCTGGTAGGGCAGGGATGGGCAAACTTTTTGGCCCGAGGGCCACATCTGGGTGGGGAATTTGCATGCAGGGCCATGAATGTAGGGCTGGGGCAGGGGGCTGGGGTACGGGAGGGAGTGCGGGGTGTGGGAGGGGTCCAGTGTGCAGGAAGGGGCTCAGGAAAAGGGGTTGGGGTGCAGGAGGGATGTGTGGTGCAGCAGGGGGCTCAAGGCAGGGGATTGGGGGGCTCAGGGCAGGAGTTTGGGGTACAGGAGGGGTGCAGAGTGCGGGAGGAGGTCAAGGCAGAGGTTTGTGGTGCAGGGTGCAACAGGGGGCTCAGGGCAGGCGGTTGGGGTGCAGGAGGGGTGCAGTAGGGGGCTGGGGTGTGGATGCAGGAGAGGTTTGGGGTTCCAGCCTGGCACCGCTTACCTGGAGTGGCTCTGGGGTGGCAACGGCGTGCAGTGTGGCTAAGGCCGGCTCCCTGCCTTCCCTGGCCCCGCACCACGCCACTCCTGGAAGTGGGTGGCACCACGTCCCTATGGCCACTGGGGGAGGGCAAGCAGAGGGCTCCACGCGCTGTTTTCGCCTGTGGGTACTTCACCTGAAGCTCCCACTGGCCGCGGTTCCCCATTCCCGGCCAATGGGAGCTGCAGGGGGCGGTGCTGCTCTCTGCTCTTTTCCCCTCCCCCAGGGGCCTCAGGGACTTGGTGCTGGCTGCTTCCAGAAGGGGCATGGTGCCCGCGGTGCCATGGGGGAGGCAATCCCGCGGGCCAGATCCAAAGCCCTGATTGGCTGGATTCAGCCCGCAGGCCGTAGTTTGCCCACCCCTGTGCTAGGGGATGAGGATGAAGGGGGCAGCAGAGTAGCACTGAGGGGCCAGTCCTCCATCAGGCAGCCTCAGCACATCTGGAGGCTCCCTTTTGTGTAGGAAGGCCATGACACCCCCCCCCCCTTCCCTGCTATGGAAGGAGACAGTTTTCGGGAAACTCCTCAAGATGAATCTTGAGGAAGGAAGGAGTAGGAAGGCAGCTGTTTGTGGGGAAAGATCTTGGCCAGAAATTTCCACTGGAAAAAAATACCAGGCACCAAAAGCCTCTTAAATCTAGCAGAGAAAGGCATAACAAGAATCAACGGCTAGAAGCTGGTGCCAGATAATTGCAAATTAGAGATACAGCACACATTTTTATAACAAGGAGGGTGATTTACCATTGGAACAAAGGGAGTGGTATATTCCCCATCTCTTGATGTCTTCAGATCAAGACTAGATGCCTTGAATTTATGCTTTCGCCAAAAGATAAACACAAGTTATTGGAGTCAGTACAGGGCGAGCTGGGTTAAATGTAATGGCCTGTGAAATACCAGAGGTCAGACTAAGATGATCTAATGATCACTTTTGGCCTTAAATTCTTTGAATCTATGAATGTGAAGCCTATACATTTGATGTTTATGTATCTAATGTTAAAGTATATTGCCTTCACATTCCTGGATATTTTATTATATTAAATATTAACATTCTTGAAAGAGCAAAAATAACCAACATTGAGGCAATGATTACCAAAGCACAGCTTAGATGGACAGATCTTATTATCAGAATGGGTAAGGCTAGACTCCCGAAAAAGTCCTCTATCATGAGATGAATCTCAGAAAGCACAGGAAGGGCAGTAAATAAATATTTCAAAGACAGGATCTCAAAGCATGAGGCATAAATATAGATAACTTAGAAACAGCCAAGGACACACCTGAATGGAGAGCAATCAATAAAAGTTGTAAACACTTTGAGAAAGACAGATACAAAAAACTCATTGAAAAAATGACCACACATCATGCCAAGTCTTCAGTGGGAATCTACACATTCCTATGTGACATTTGTTTGCATCCTCGCTCCTCACAGATAGGACTATGCAGCCACAAGAGAACACGAGTTGTCATGATGTCATCGTTGAATATGACAGACAGCCATACATGTTATGTACAGCTAGTCACCAATTCAAAATAGTTTACAATTTTAAATCTCTCAAAAAGAAATTTCAGAATCTGAGCCACATATTTCTATTTCTTAGTGCAGGTGCTAGATTACATATATTTCTATCATTACATAAATTAAATTAAGGACCATTAAGGTTGGTAGAAGAAGAAAAAAAGCCCAAAACACTGGTCTTACATAGGAAAGGTTATAACTTGTGTATTAACTTGTTTAGGTACTGGATGTACTGTATATTTCAGCAAATCTGTATCAGTGTAGAGTTTTGTATGTGTGAGAGTGATTTTCTTCCCCACCAGGTGGTTCTGTTGCTTAGTTTTGTTCTGTCAAGAGACTGAGCCTTTGGCATTATTCAGAATGAAATATAACTGAAAGAGGTAAAAGCTGCTCTGTTTTGGTACTGGGTCTGATGCTTAAACAGGGCACATTTGTTAGATTTACATCTTTAAACAGACAGAAAATCCCTGAAAAACACTACCATGCATTTCACTGCCTACTTCTTCTTCTCAATAGGGCAAAGCTTGAAGAAACTGCACTAGGCAACTATAGAACAGATCTTCTAGCTTAGAAAAGCTGGGAAACCTGAAGCCGTGCCTGATTTTTACCATGCAGGCCTAGGATTTGTATGAATAACTCCAAGTTCAATGGGGAAAGGGGTGTTCTGACTTTTTTTGGTTTGGTTTGTTTGTTTGTTTAGGACAGTGGGCCAATTCTCAGCTGGTGTGTATTGGCATTGCTCCCTTGAAGTCAATGCTGATTTACCAGCTGAGAATCTGCCCCATTGGCTGTTTCTCAAACACTTCTTCTTGGTATTCATTCTCCAGGTGAAATAAATTCAGAAGAAGAATCCTAGAATCCTAACCTGAGGTTGTGCTTTTATTGCCTCTGCCCCCTCTGCTAAAACCCACTGACCCTAAAACAGTTTAAGATTGGGTTTTCGACACCATTGCAGGTAACATGCTTTTGCCAGCGGGTACTGATTTATGAGGAATGGGCCAGGCATTTAAAATGATTTCTGAAAACCCAGCTATGTATATTCAGTTGTTTAGAGCAATAAGCATATGCAGACCATAGAAGTGGTAATCATGTAAATTCAGTGGGTGAAGAATATGAACAAAGAACACAAAGTTGTAGAAGTTTCCTTTTTATGAAGCTAAAAATACAAGAAAAGTAGTCAGCCCCAGTACAATTTGGGAAGCTGCATCATCTTGCTCTGGGTTTCATTTGCACACTATAAGTTTAGCAAGTATAATATTTTTCTAAATTGCTTTAGCTTCAGTTGTGACTACATTTTTTATCTTTTATAGTATATACTTGATAGAAATAGAACCCAGTCACAGTGGGTGCTGTAAAAAAGTAAACATTTACCACGCTCCAATATAAATGCCTCACTATAGCCTACATTTGAAGTACAAGAAATATTGAAGGTAATGCCACAGTGAAGTATTTGTTTACTTACTAATGGCACCCACTATATAACACCACACAGTGTTTGTAAGCATGAACATCGACACAGAGAGCCAGATTCTTAGCTGGTGTCAGTTAGTGAAGCTCCACGGGCTTTGATGGAGGTATGCTGTTTTACATCAGGTGAAGACTTGGATCATAAACCTATCTTCAGGACACACTCAAGGGATCAACAAAAATCACTTGCATAGTAGAAGTGATCCTTACCTGAAAGTAAAACAAAATTGCATCGGAAATCACACGGGAATACTTTTCAGTGGTCCCTTCAGAGCACGTTGTGGAGTGGAGTGGTGTTAGAGTATTTTATTTTTTATGTAGCCTAGAGTGAACACGTAAGGCACCAGCTTGGCGAGTCAGGATGCCTCATTAATAGAATGGTTTTCTTAGAAGATTTGTAAAAGTTTGGCAAACTAAACCCGTGGGTCTACATGGCAGAAATGCCACTATAGAGTATATTCACCTTATAATATTGTGTCTATTCTAGGCTGTCAGCAGGCAGAGTGGCTATTAATTAATTATTATTAGAGCTGGTAGAAATTTTTCAGACAAAGTTTTTTCATTGAAAAATGACCTTTTCTTGAAAATGATTTTTTTATGACAAAAATTAATGACTTTTTCAAATGTTTGCTTTTCACACAACTTTTCATCCAGTTTTTTATTTCAGTTATGATAAACAAATTGATTAAAATAATTGTGGTAAATATTGAAAAAGTAAAAATGGGTCAGCTTCAAACACCACTGAATGGAAACAACATGGACATTTTTGGTTATGGTTCCCCCCTCTCCTCTCCTCTTCCAACCAGCTGAAAGTATAATTATTTATAAAGCACTCCCAGTGTGGTCATCTCTGAACAATCAAGCATCCAGATCCTCTGCTGGGCTGTGGCATTGAAGTCAATGGAGCTATGCTGATTTGTACCAGTTGAGGGTCTTCTCCTGGGTCTCTTCTCAAGGAGCTTGCAGCCTGTTTCAGATGCAGACAAACACTTCAGACATGTCTAAAGTGCCAGAAGTCAGTTTGATGGGATGTCTTCAGGGAGAATTACATTGAAAAGATTAATGAAAGAGGCATATTTTCAGGAGAGATTTAAAGAATGGCACGGAGCTTGCTTGGACTATAAGTAGTGGGAGCAAGTTACAAGGGTAGGGATGTGGTTGGGAGGCCAAGCGTGGGGGGAAGCTGCAGTTGGGGATGAGAGCAATGTAGCCATTCCAATTTGGCGCAGAGAACAGGAATAGGGTCAATATCTTATATCGCCTCCATTTCATGCCTACACTACTTGACAATTACTGTTTAGCTCTGCATGTGAGAAAGAACCACAAAATCTTCTACATATGATGAATTAACAACACACACACACACAATGGTGATTGTAAAAGCAAGCTTAATTTTAATTCAAATTTTCAAAGTTAGTTACTATTCCTGAACACTTTTTACTCATACAAAAGGCTTCCTTGAAGACAGTGGAATTACTTGCATGAGTAAGGACTCTTCCTGTGAACAAGAGGGTACTGGACTGGGCCTTTAATTTTATTAAATACTGCTTTACTGAACATAGGAATTGTTCCTAAGCACACATTTAGTTATGCAAGCTAACCTCATGAACCAGTCTCCTAAAAAGTTGTGTTCTTAGAGATCAACCCATCTACTTATTATTCCATCAAGATTTACATTGCATTCTCTGGGCATGTATAAGGTGCCAATCATTATGCTATAAAAAGCTGCCATACACAAACATGCATTTTTGTCTACAAGTTGCACCTGCACAAAACAAAAGAAAATACAAAATTAACACATGAAAGGACTGCAAATATAGCAACATCTTTCAACTGATTAAGGACCAGATTCTGCCACTCTTACTCACATTGAATGGTACCTTACTTGGTGAGCAGTTCCATTTATTATTGCTTAACTAAATAAGTATATATTATCTGCCATTTACAAAGTCTTGTAGATATAGTAATCAAGAGATTTCAATCTTCTCCAATGCAGAAGAAGGAGTTGTTCAGGGACAACATTATACCCCAGTTTTTGGATAGGATCTTGGAATAATATCTAAGAGACCAGGGTTCTATTCCTGGCTCTGCTACTGGCAGTCATTTCACCTTTCTATGTCTCCATAAACTCTTCAGAAGGGGGACTGTTTCTTGCTATGTGTTTGCACAGTGCTATTTAAATATCATCCTCATAACTGGGATTTTCCCCATTGGCTTAAGCAGGAGCAGAATCAGACACTAGAAGATAAGTTGAGTAAAAGCTGATTTCTTGTGAGCAATATGTGTTTTTATTTAGTCTCTGGTGTAACAGTACCAACACATGCTACATTCACTATCTGCCAAGATGCTGGTAAACAAGATGCACACAATTTATAAACATATATATTTCAATTTAACAATATATAAACAAAGCACTGATATTTTGACTGTGCTGTATTTTAATCTTGTGAGGGCGTGTAATCATTACTGCACTTTTTTCAACGTAAATGTCTTTGAAAAGTTTCACTTACTATTATGAAATACTGAAGATCTATAATACAATAAATACTCTTATTCATTCCTATCAATACATTTTCCCAAGATGCTGAATATATGACCTATTTTGGTCATAAATAGTTATAGAGTCAAACTTTTATTCAGCATTTCAGGGATAAGTGTGTTGATAGCAATGTATTCTACAGCCAATTTTAGAGTCCCTGAACACACTGCCATTTTAACAGTCTACCATCATATTTTCTACCTCCATATTTACATTCCCCAAATGTGCAAACAAAACAAAATTAATCAACAAGTGTGGCTGCAAATGCCTTTTATTTTTTCCTTAAAATACAAAAAGTGGAGCCTGATCTTGCAAAGCCTTACTCAGGCAAGTTGTTCTTACTCATGTGAGTAGTCCTATTTGGATTGCCCGAAAGGGCAGCCCAACAGAGTCTGAAAGAAGGACTGTGGATTAGATCATCCAGCAACAAACTTATTTTCCTAGCACAATTTACATACACAACAACAATGCATTAATGTTTCTTTTTTATGGCAGCTTCTGGGAGTCTCTCCAGTAAGCAGAATATGGGCAAACAGAAGGGGACAGAGTGAAGACAAGAGTTAGAATCTTACCTGAGATTTTCCAAACTCTTTGATTATAAGTGTTTTGAATGACAGCATAGTTCTCTGAAAACATCCCATCAATGTGCAGCAGCAGTCAAAAAAGGCGACAGAATGTAAGGAACCAATAGGAAAGGAATAGATTATAAAACAGAAAATATTATAATGCCACTATATAAAATCATGGTACGCCCACACCTTGAATACTGTGTGCAGTTCTGTTGCCCTGTCTCAAAAACAATATTAGATATGGGAAAGGTACAGGTTTCAGAGTAGCAGCCGTGTTAGTCTGTATTCACAAAAAGAAAAGGAGTACTTGTGGCACTTTAGAGACTAACAAATTTATTTGAGCATAAGCTTTCGTGAGCTACAGCTCACTTCATCGGATGCATTCAGTAGAAAATACAGTGGGAAGATTTTTATACACAGAGAACATGAAACAATGGGTGTTACCATACACACTGTAACGAGAGTGATCACTTAAGGTGAGCTATTACCAGCAGGAGAGCGAGGATGGGAACCTTTTGTAGTGATAATCAAGATGGGCCATTTCCAGCAGTTAACAAGAATGTCTGAGGAACAGTGGGGGGTGGGAGGAGAAATAAACATGGGGAAATAGTTTTACTTTGTGTAATGACCCATCCACTCCCAGTCTCTATTCAAGCCTAAGTTAATTGTATCCAGTTTGCAAATTAACTCCAATTCAGCAGTCTCTCGTTGGAGTCTGTTTTTGAAGTTTTTTTGTTGAAGAATTGCAACTTTTAGGTCTGTAATCGAGTGACCAAAGAGATTGAAGTATTCTCCGACTGGTTTTTGAATGTTATAAATTCTTGACGTCTGATTTGTGTCCATTTATTCTTTTACGCAGAGACTGTCCAGTTTGACCAATGTACATGGCAGAGGGGCATTGCTGGCACATGATGGCATATATCACATTGGTAGATGTGCAGGTGAAAGAGCCTCTGATAGTGTGGCTGATGTGATTAGGCCCTATGATGGTGTCCCCTGAATAGATATGTGGACACAGTTGGCAACGGGCTTTGTTGCAGGGATAGGTTCCTGGGTTAGTGGTTCTGTTGTGTGGTGTGTGGTTGCTGGTGAGTATTTGCTTCAGGTTGGCGGGCTGTCTGTAAGCAAGGACTGGCCTGTCTCCCAAGATTTGTGAGAGTGATGGGTTGTCCTTCAGGATAGGTTTTAGATCCTTGATAATGCGTTGGAGAGGTTTTAGTTGGGGGCTGAAGGTGATGGCTAGTGGCGTTCTGTTATTTTCTTTGTTGGGCCTGTCCTGTAGTAGGTGACTTCTGGGTACTCTTCTGGCTCTGTCAATCTGTTTCTTCACTTCAGCAGGTGAGTATTGTAGTTGTACAGAGAAGGGCAACAAAAATTATTAGGGGTATGAAACAGCTTCTGTCTGAAAAGGGATTATAAAGACTGAGACTGTTCAGCTTAGAAAACAGACGATGAAGGGGGGATATGATAGAGGTCTATACAATTACAAATGGTATGGAGACAGAGAATCAGGAAGTGTTATTTACCCTTTAACATAAGAACTAGGGATCACCTGATGAAATTAATAGGCATCAGGTTTAAAACAAAACAAAGGAAGTACTTCACAATGCACAGTACCCAGAGGATGTTGTGAAGGCGAAAACTATAACTCAATTAAAAAAGAATTAGCCAAGATAGTCAGGAATGCAACTCTATGCTGCAGATGTCTCTAAACTTCCAGAAACTGGGAGTGGACAACAGGGGATGGATCATTCAGTAATAATGCCCTGTTTTGTTCATTCCGGCACTGGCCACAGTCAGAAGACAGGATACTGAGCAAGATGGACCTTTGGTTGACCCAGTATGGCCATTCTTATTCAAAAATGGCTCTTTTTGCTTAAGGTATGTCTGCTGTACCATACTTACAACCTGAATCCTGCCTGAAATTTATTGTTTGGCAATATTCCATTGATTTTAAACCAGAATTCCAGGTGTGATTTCCTCCATTTAATACCCATTTTGGGGAGGTTTTACACTTTTTAGTAGCCTTTCTAGCTCCTCTGCAGCAATTATAATACACTACTGAATAAACTGCAAAGAACTGAAAGACTACAAAACTACAGGCTTCTAAAGAGAAAAGGATCATGTTAAAGCCATGGGCCAGATTCACCGGTGTGGTATGACCACTATGCATTGCACTACTGGCATAACTGGCCCATAGAGGGTCACCTTTGAAAGAGTGATCCTCAAGTGGCACAGAGTCAGCAAACTACATTCTCCCTCTGTATTATCAGAGCAGCAAGGAGAAAGGGGATGTGGCTGGGACACCCTTATGCTATATGTGGATGTCTGGCTGTGTCTTCAGCCCTGGGCCTTTTGCAACCCGCGACTGGGGTACCACCCCTTTCACAGAGCTGCTGTAGTATCAGTGAAGTGCAAAGGTTACTTTTAAGCTACCTTTGCATACAACCCCCTTACCTATGCTCTGTGCAGCTAAATTGGACTGCAGAATCAGGCTCTTTAGCTTTATGTAACATGGTACCCATAATAAATACCTTCTCAGAACACTAACAGTGAGGTTAAATTATGCCTCAATATTTTATACTGAAATATGCATGACAAATAAATCTAGTCAACTCATGTTCTATTTATAAAAATAGTAAAAAAAATATAGTTTTATCCCCCTAAAGTATGTACCGTCAGCTCCTGATGATCTCAAACAGCTTTATATACTGTGATCACTGTCACTTTCCCTTCTCACATTTACAGGACTAGGAAATCATGAGCAACTGCTGAACACATTGACAAGTTTCAGAGTAGCAGCCGTGTTAGTCTGTATCCGCAAAAAGAAAAGGAGGACTTGTGGCACCTTAGAGACTAACATTATTATTATTATGCTCAAATAAATGTATTAGTCTCTAAGGTGCCACAAGTCCTCCTTTTCTTTTTCCTGAATACATTGTAGATGACAAAGAAAAATACTAGTTCAGTGGTAATGAAAATTCTTTGAGCGCTAATCAATTTGAGAACAAACAGAACACAACCTTATACAGTATCAAAACATAGAAACAACCTTCATTTCAGAGTTTAGATGTCACCTGTCTGTTACATTTTGGAAAGGTAGACGTGTATCAGTAATGTACCCCACAAGCTACATTTACTCCATAGCTTTTCTGAAGCACCCAATTGTATTGGTTTTTTCCAACACAATGAGTCTGAATCAGCAGTAAATGTCAGCAGTTGTCTTCTGGCCCAAACAAGCCAAAAATAACTAGGGCCAGATCCTCATCTGTTGTAAATCACGGATTCACATCCACTGAGGATCTGGCCCCTGGAGTTCTAGAGAGGAGAAGGACCTCTCTGGGTTGGGTCTGGTTTGGATTTCAGGCAATGAGAATTTGCTTTGGCTGCTTTACATTTCAGTATGCCTGGTCCCATGCATAAAAACCCTGGAAGGACAAACCAAACACACTGGGCTCCAGAGCCCAGCTGGGATGGCAGTCACAGACTCCCTTCCCATCTGCTCACAAAAGGGATCAGCAATAGGGAATAATACCTGAACTGGAACTCTATCCCCTAGAAATCCAGTTTCCAGGGACCTTTGAAGTGGGAGAGGGCAAACATCTTGTAGCAGGTTTGGGAACAGAGCTGTAAGAATCGTATTTCTCATAAAGCTGAATGCTAGTTATGTACAAAATTTAGGCACACTGTAAAATTAAAGCTGCTTCAGAGATACTTTGAAATAATGTTCTATATAGTCTAAAACACAACTCTCCCACAGAATTCCTTAACAATGACATTGGCATTTTCAGTGACAGTGACTTTCAAACATTTGGCAACGGCCAATAAGTTTGGAACATTTTTTTGCTGGTCAGTCCACTGATAAACAAAACAGAGTGCATCATTGAAAAGCTTATTTCATCAGCCCTGTTTTTAAAACAGTTTTCAACCTAAGTTCCGTTGTTCAGTTTTGCTTTGTGATGGTCACGTAAATCCATAGAATCATAGAATAACAGGGTTGGAAGGGACCTCAGGAGGTCATCTAGTCCAAACCCCTGCTCAAAGCAGGACCAATCCCCAGTTTTTGCTCCAGATCCCTAAATGGCCGCCTCAAGGATTGAACTCACAACTCTGGGTTTAGCAGGCCAATGCTCCACCCACTGAGCTATCCCTTCCCCCACTGATTATGATCAATTACCTCAGTAGATTCATCGTGTTATCTCTGGAGCCAGCATTACTGACTCAGAAAATATCCTGCATATGTTAACTGAAGAACTTTCCTCATTTGTATCTAACTTTGCTTTAGAGCTGTATAAACCACAGTTTTTACCCTAATAAAATATGAGAGAAAAATCTAGTTGAAAGATGTCTTGTTTCTTTCATTGTATTGGGAAAATATATCTTCAAGAGTGTAGCATATGCAGTCACATCTCTCTTAGCCATGGCTGTGCTGCATACCAAAGCTTGATGGCACTTGTCATCTATTTGCCTCAGTGGCCAATATTTCTACATCCTTTTGGTCTAAATCTCCAGACACAGAATAAGCTGTTGCTCCATTTGTCCAGATCTGCTGTTTTGTGTCAGTATCTCTGGTAAGAGACCTCAGCTGTGTCCTTTTGATTTTCTTTGCTAGTCTAGCAAAGCACAGTAACATTGAACTGAATATCATGGAAAATCCACACAGAATGAATGATGCAGTGTAGCTGCCGGTTGTATCCACCAGCCAACCTATTGGAAAACAAATAATTGTTAAGGTATTTAATACTTTACAAACTCCTTGTACAGTACCGCATTCGTACTGCAGTTCTATCACATACACCAGTGACTAAGTGACAAGCATATATAGCTGACACATCAGTTAAAATACATTTTGTCTCCAGGGAAAGAAAACAAATATCTTGCATAATGATCTCATCACACTTAGCTCAAGTTTTTAGAAGCTTTTGTTCAGAACATAACCCCATCACAAAAGGACACTGTAGTTTTCCCTACAATCCTATACAAACATCCTCTAAAAGCATTGATTTAGCTGACAGTCTGCAAATGCGCTCAGAGCCATCATGGGAGTAAATGCTATTCTGTGCATGAGTTCCCCATCCAGAAACTTTGCCTGCGTTTGTGTATCACTTGAAATGTTCAATTAATATTTTTGCTGTGACAAATCAAATTAAAAAGCATCAAAAGCAGAGCTGAGTTTGAACTTGGAGTAAACAGCAAATACAAACTGAAAGACACATACTGTACTATGTACGAAGACTGTATTATGGCTGTTCAAGAAAGGTGATATGAATCGCTGATCTTCCCACATCACTCAAAATGGATATAAATCCTTTCTGTGGAATGATCAGAACAGCATTGTCCTAATCACTACTTCATTTTTCAAGCCAGAAATTTAAACTAAACTGGCAAGAATCATGGGGTTCAGATATCATGGTGATGATGATGGCTACTTAAGAACCTGAATAGAATTGAATAGACTATTGCCAGCCCACACTAAAGAAATTCAACAGTAAAACCCCACTGCCTAATCCATGACACATTTCTGAAATGGATGGGTAAAGCTCTCTGGATCCTAAAGTCTATAAAAGAACATCCTTTGATTAAAACTCAAGGGTTATTTAATTTCACAGCAAAAGATACATTTTTGCACTTTTTATATTGCTGAACTACATGAAACAATTAAATAACAATGTGCTGCATTATATCATTGTATGCCCCTGAATTTCAGTTTGTTTTTAGTGTGCAGAATTCACTCCATCAAAATAGGGCTTAAGTGGGACCCAAGTGGTGTGTAGGTCATGCATTGGCCCTCTGCTCAGGGCTCAAGTAGACTCAAATGCTATTTGTTTATTTTCCTTTCTCTTTTCCATCACTTAGTGCTAAGGCCCACATGAATTTTACATAGAATTTAGAAAACAACTAATCCACAGGGATCGTTTCCTCACCAACACAATGAAAACATCAGAGAGAGTTTACTTTGATCAGTCACAAGGGAAGAACACATTGGGACTGTTAATAATATTTGAAAATGTTATAAAAATACACAAACTGAAAAGCTCTTAACTACCATGGGCGGTACATACCATAGGCTGGGGAAGACTATGCCTCCCCAAACAGCCCGCCCATGTCCGCCCTCAGGCCCCCTTCTGCTTGCTGCTAGTTGGCCCTAGCCCAGGCAGGCTGCTCCTCTTCCAGGAAGCTGGCTGTGGCTAGGGCAGCCAACCTGTGGCCAGGATTCGGGGGTGGCTGGGGCCACCCAGCTTGGGGGGACCCCCAGCTCTGGAGCTGCACTGCCCGGCGCTCCAGGGCTGGGGGTGCTTGTCAGCACTCCGGGCAGAGGGGGAGCACATGCTACCCACCCAGCGCTCTGGAGCTGGAGGCACTCAGGCAGCCGGGACTTGGGGGGAGGTTCTGGGCTTCGGCGGGGGTAGGACAGGTGGGGTCTCAGACAGAACGGCTGGGCTGGGCCAGGGGCTAGCCTCCCTGAACCCATGGCTCACCCACCGCCCATGTTAACTACTAATCTCCCCTATTCTCTTCTGGCTTTGTCACCTCCTTACCAATATTGGAGGAGGACTTTTGTTTTTAATATGGGCCAGATGCTCTCATCTGCTCCAAGTGTTTTCTTTTCTCACCAAAATTTGTCATGGGCATCTGTATGGTGGGAGGGTCCCGGAGCTTGGGCTGCAGCCTGAGTCTAAACATCTATAGAGCAATTAAATAGTCCCTTAGTCTGAGTCCCACAAGCCCAAATCAGCTGGCATGTGTAGAGGGCTATGTTGCCAGGCCTGAGAAGGGGATGCACCCTGCATGGATGCCCTGACCTCCACAGGATTCATATCAGGATTGTCTGTGGCTCTTCATGCCATTTGGGTGAATGTGATCATGAAATAATGGATTACATGATTCTAAGGAAAGGAAGGAGGGAGAGCAGAAGAATAAGGACAATGGACTTCACAAAAGCAGACTTTAACAAACTCAGAGAACTGATAGGTAAGGTCCCATGGGAAGAAAATCTAAGAGGAAAAGGAGTTCTGGAAATCTGGCAGTTTCTCAAAGAATTAATATTAAAGGCACAATAGCTAACTATCCCAATGCAAAGGAAAGACAGAAAGAGGCCAATATGGTTCTATCAGGAGCTCTTCAGTGACCTGAATATCAACTAGGTATCCTACTAAAAGTGGAAACATAGACAACTTGCTAAGGAGGGATACAAAAGAATAGCAAAGGCATGTAGGGACTATATCAGAAAAGCTAAGGCACAAAATGAGTTATATCTAGCAAGGGACATAAAAGGCAATAGAAAGAGGTTCTATAATATATTAGGAACAAGAAAAAGATGAAAGAAAGTGTAGGTTCTCTACTTAATGGGGAAGGTGAGCTAATAATAGATGACTTCAAGAAGGCTGATATGTTTAATGCATATCTTGCTTCAATCTTCACTAAAAAGGCAAACTGTGACCAGATACTTACCACAATAAATATTAACAAACAGGTGGAAGGAACACAAAGCAAAACAGGAAAAGATCAGGTTAAAGAAGATTTAGATTTAAATTTGGCTAAATGTAAACGAATACATCTAGGAACAAAGAATTTAGGCCATACTTACACGATGGGGGAGTCTATCCTGGGAAACTGTGACTCTGAAAAAAAATTAGGGCTCATGGTAGATAATCAGCTGAACATGAACTCCCTGAGTGATGTTGTAACGAAAAGGGCTAATGCAATCCTTGGATGCAGAAACAGACGAATCTCGAGTAGTAGTGAAGAGGTTTTTTTACCTCTGTATTTGGCACTGGTGTGACCACAGCTGGAATATTGTGTCCAATTCTGGTGTCCACAATTCAAGAAAGATATTGATAAATTGGAGAGGGATCAGAGAAGAGCCATGAGAATGATTAACAGATTAGAAAACTTGCTTTATAGAGACAGATTCAAGAAGCTCTATCTATTTAGTTTAACAAAGAGAAGGTTAAGGGTTGACTTGATTACAGTTTACAAGTATCAGAGTAGCAGCCGTGTTAGTCTGTATTCGCAAAAAGAAAAGGAGTACTAGTGGCACCTTAGAGACTAACCAATTTATTTGAGCATAAGCTTTCGTGAGCTACAGCTCACTTCATCGGAATGAATCTGATGAAGTGAGCTGTAGCTCACGAAAGCTTATGCTCAAATAAATTGGTTAGTCTCTAAGATGCCATTAGTACTCCTTTTCAGTTTACAAGTACTTACACATGGAGACAAATTTTTGATAATGGGTTCTTCAGTCCAAGAGAAAAAAATATAACAGGATCCAATGGCTGGAAGCTGACATTAGACATAATCAGACAGGAAATAATTTTTTTATGGTAAGGGTAATTAATCACTGGAACAATTTATTAAGTGTTGTGGCAGATTCTCCACCATTGGCAATTTTAAAATCAAGATTGGATGTTTTTTCTAAAAGATATGGTCTAGGAATTATTTTGGGGAAATTCTATGGTTTGTGTTATACAGGAAGTCAGACTAGATAATTATAATGATCCCTTCTGGCCTTGGAATCTATGAATCTAGATAAATTAGATATATTCAAGTTAGCAGGGCCTGATGAAATTCATCATAGGGTACTTAAGGAACCATCTGAAACAATCTCAGAACCATTAGCAATTACCTTTGAGAACTCATGGAGGATGGGTGAGGTCACAGAAGACTGGAGAAGGGCAAACATAGTACCTATCTTTTAAAAAGGGGAACAAAGAGGACCTGGGGAATTATAGGTACCCAGAAATACACTAGAACAAATTATGAAACAATCAATTTGCAAGCACCTAGAAGATAACAGGATTATAAGGAATAGCCAACATGAATTTGTCAAGAATAAATCATGCCAAATCAATCTAATTTCCTTCTTTGACGGGGCTAATGGCCTAGTGGATGGGGGGAAGCTGTAGGTGTGATATATGTTGATTTTAGCACGACTTTTGACATAGTCCCACATGACATTCTCATAAGCACACTAGGGATATGTGGTCTAGATTAAATTACTATAAAGTGGGTGCAAAACTGGTTGAAAGACAGTAATCAAAGAGTAGTTATAAATGGTTCTTGTCAAACTAGTGGGGGTCCTTGTCCTGTGTCCAATACTATTAAATATTTTCATTAATGACATGGATAATAGAGTGGAGAGTATGCTTATAAAATTTGCAGATGACACCAAGCTGGAAGGGGCTGCAAGCAAGGACAGGACTAGAATTTGAAACTACTTTGATAGGTCTGATTTCAACAAGATTAAAGTCAATAAAGACAAGTGCAAAGTACTACATTTAAGAAGGCAAAATCAAAGGCACAGGTACAAAATAGGGAATAACTAGCTAGGCACTAATACTGCTGGAAAGGATTTGAGGGTTACAGTGGATGACAAATTGAATGAGAGTGAACAATGTTTTGCATTTGTGAAAAAGGCTAATATGATCCTGGGGTGTATTAACAGGAGTGTTGTATGTAAGACACAGGAGGTAAATGTCCTGCTCTATTGAGCACTGGTAAGCCCTCAGCTGGAGTACTGTGTCCAGCCGGGTGCCACACTATAAGAAAGATGTGGAGAAATTGGAGTAAGTCCAGAGGTGAGCAACAAAAATGATAAAAGTTTTAAAAAACTAGACCTGCGAGGAAAGGTTAAAAAAACTGGGCATGTTTAGTTTTGAGGGGGAAAAAAAGACGGGGGGTGTTCCTGATACCAGTCCTCAAATATGTTAAGGGCCTTTATAAAGAGGCCAGTGATCAATTGCTCTCCATGTCCACTGAGGGTAGGACCAAAAGTAATGGGCTGAATCTGCAGCAAGGGAGATTTAGGTTAGAGATTAGGAAAACATTTCTAACTATATGGATAGCTAAGCACTGGAAAAGGATTCCAAGGGAGGCTGTGAAATAATCCTCATGACTGGAGGTTTTAAGAACAGGTTGGTCAAACACCTGTCAGGGATGATCTAGGTTTATATGGTCCTCAGCACAGGGGGCTGGACTAGATGACCTCGGGAGGTCCCTTCCAACCCTACATTTCTATGATTTTAGGCTCTTTTATTTTCATCCTTTAATGTGTTTTTCCACAAAAGTGAGTAATTTTGATGGCTAGAAGTTAGAGATGGGCAACATTTTCCAGAACTTGATTTTTCAATGACATTTTCCATCAGTGTTTGAAATTTCTATGAAATATATAGAACAAAATTTCTGCACAAAATTACTTCCCATGTCTGACCAGGTCTAGATAAATAATAAATCGTTCTGCTTTCATCAGATGGTAAAGCTGGATTAACAGTATGAACAGGACAGTAGAGTCATCTGTGAACTGACCTGCAACGGGTGGACTCACTAGATAAGGGAGTGCATGAAGAAAATAAACTACTCCTAGGGCTGATGATAAGGAAGCAGTTCCCACTACATCTGCTGTTACGACAGGGATCATTGTAACGTAGGCTCCATCAAAATACCCAAAGGTAAATGAGAATGGCACAAGCATGGGGAAACTTTGGAGAACGGGAAGGAAGAGACAACAGAGGCCATCCATTCCCACAGCAAAGAGGTAGCAAAAATAGCGGTACTTCTTCAGACACCTGTGGATTTTAAAAAGAGGAAGGATAAGTCAATCATGTGTACTTCCTCTTTGTTTCTGTTCACTTCCAGACCTATTAGTTTACCATATGCAATTAACATACGGTTGTGGCCTGGGATATTCTCTGTTTTAACCTGTTCCCTGTCTTTTCTATGCTGCACAGTTTTAATGTCCAGCTTAACAAACAGCTTTCCAAGTGCAAAACCCAGCCAGTGATGGCTCTAACACTCTGCTGGACTGACAAACCTGGAGAGTGAAGTTCTCTATCTATCCATAAAACACACATTAGGGACAGCAGTGCAAGCTTCCCTACGCTATGAATGTGCCTCAGTTTTCTTGGGGACCACCCTTGATGGGGTGAGGGTAGTTCAACCTCCAGGCCCATTCAACCCTTGGTCTTGGTTTTAAAACTTTGTCTGAATAACATATACTCTTCTGTATTTATACCTAAGCTCACTATAACTGTTCCTAATATTTTGCAGAAATAAGACAAATGATCTTATTCCCTCTTCTCACTTTTACTGGTATAAATCAGGACTGATGCAATGGAATTAAAAGTGGTGTAAGTGAGAGAAGAATCAAAGCCACAATTCGCATTGACTCAAATATCCAGTGCACTGAATAAGTATGACAACTGAAAGAATAAGTATGTCGACCTTTAGAATAGCCTACTGCCACACCCACCTGATCTTCATCACCAGTGTTATAGAGATTGCATACAACAAAATGTCACAATGGAGTAAAGGTAGCAAAACACGGCTAAGCACTAAAACATCTGGAAATGCAGAAGTTAGAAGTCACATAAAACCTTAATTCTGCCCTTTTGTGTTTATGCATTACAATACAGTGCCAGATCCTTCATCCCTTTTGTGCCACGACAGCAGCACAAATGAGACAGAAAGGCAGAAGTAGTAGACTCACATCCTCTACTGATCAGGTACAAAGGGTAAAGCTTAATATACACTGAACAGTGAGTTACTTTTACACTACAGACAATGGCAACTTTGGGCAAATGTTATTCCTTTCTAAAAATGAAAATTAAAAGTATAAGTTAACTCAAAGATGAAAACTAAGGTAAAAAATTAGCATTTCTGAAAGTTGTATAAATACCATAAATTGAGCTGATCTATTGGAAAAACACTACAAGCCATTGTAATGTCCTCAAAATGTACATTAGCAAGCATTACACCTGGCTATCCCACATGCAAAGGCTTATAACTAGTTTGTGGTCTGTCATTACCTTCTGTCTGTCAACCATCCAAAGGTGATATTACCAACGATATCGATGACACCAAGTATGGACATAAGGAAGGCAGCCTGCTGATGATTCACACCAACGCTCAAAGCATAAGGCACTAGGTAGACAAAAAGAGGGCTACAGCCATATGCCATAAATAAAACAGACACTGCTAGCATCATGAAGTCTGGCATCAGTAAGAAGTTGTATTCTTGCCAGGAGCAACAGCACAGACATTCATGGGACCATGGTTTGATTAAAGGTGAACAGATGGACAATTGCTTTAAATCTTGCTTCTGTGCTTCTGAGACATACTCCTGTTCAAGAAACTCAGGAGGGTGTTTATGGTTCTCCTTAAGAGTAATAGGCCTCATCAGGGCACCACAGACACAGAGATTTAAAACAAAACCACCCAGGATGAGTAAGGCTCCACGCCAAGAAAATTGTTCAATCAAGAGTTGGACCACAGGGGCCAGAATGAAGGTACCGATTCCACTCCCTGACATGGCTATCCCATAAGCCAGTGCTTTCTTTTTGTTGAAATATTTTCCCACCATTGCTATGGCTGGAGAATAACAAAGTGCAAATCCAAGTCCTAGGGAAAAAAGCAGAATGAAGGTTGTTTAATACTGAATACAAGTAACAGGATACATTAAATTAAACCAAGTAACCTACTCCGATCAGCATGAATAATCAAGAGGCCCTTTGTGGATTATCACATTTTGCAATTCAGTGAATATGGGATAAAAACATGAAGAAAAAAACAGAGATACTGAGTCAAACAAATATAGTTGAACCTCACTAATCTGTACTAATGCAGAGGCTCAGTGAGGATTGATGAGCTTTGTGTATGAACATGTACTCAGACTAGATAGGAGCACAGCATCATTGGCCAGTTATTAGTAGTCTGGCCCTGTACCCAGGCATCGCTGAGTGCCAGGGGACGGAGCGAGCTCCCATTTAGATAGCGGGATCATTGCATCAGGCACATTGGTCCTAAGATCATTGCTCAGTGTTACACTCAGCTACAAACCCAAATATCTATTTTCAGGGCAGATTTGTGTGTTTGCAGATCTCTGAATGGTGGCATAGAGAATTTCTCTCTACTGTAAAATGTTCTACGGGAAACTTTCTTTGATAAGACGAAGAAATTCTGCATTTGAACTGGCTGGAGCTCTGTGCAGTTTTAAATCCCCTGGGAAAGTCCTTATTCAAGGTGCTGTGACCACTTTCAGAACCGAGGTTAAAAAGGCTCGGAACAAGATGCCTTTCCTATTTAGTAGATTAATTAGATTCATCTAGGCAGGGAACAATTTCATGGATTTTGCTACAGAGCTTCAAGGACTGATGCACAAGAATCAGACATTAGCATCAGTGCTGGCATTTGATTTCTGAATCAGACACAGAAATTTATTCCAGACTGGCATTTTGAAATAAATTGCACCCTCAGTTACACAGGTACCTCTCCCATTGCCTTTGGCAGAAAGCACTAGCTTGGGAGAGTCTCAGGATGTAGCAGGCTATCAGTGTTGGCCTGAAACACTCCATCCTGCTAACAGGTGCTGACTCTGCTGGGAGAGGGCTGAATGGATTAAATTGACACACTGAGACCAGCAGCTTGTTACCTCACCCAGACAAAAAAGAGATGAAGAGTATCTAGCATGTCTTGAGGCAGGACCTGTGGCTTTTGGGGGGAAGGTTTAAATTGAACTTTATGTTCTCTTATTGTTTATTTCTTTGTGAACAAAGCCAAACCCCAGGAAGGGCAGTGAATTTTGACACTACAAAGCTAGTGTTGTTCTCAACTGCCCTCTAGATTACAGGTCAGCTCACTGCATCAGTACTACCAGCCTTTTACTATTAGTTCATTTCTTCCCTACTCACTCCCTGCAAACTAAATTCACTGCTTGTGAAATGGACTGTCTACAACTTAATGTACAATGCTTCATTGCTTCTCTTCCTCAATATTCATAACAGCTGTCATAAAGGAAGCCTCAGGGGCAGTAGCAGGGTATGTGACATGGTGCTGTGTGTTACAAGGGACCTTTTTATTTGTTACGAACACATTGGACAAAGATTAACATTGTAATGCAGGAGCAACACACACTGTAACAAGGAATTTTTTTTTCTTAGCAAATAAGCTGTTGGCAGCACACAAAGTATAGTAATTCTACCAACTTGCTACTCAACGGCAGGGGACCAAGTACAAGGCTTATATCACCGTGGCTACCGCGGCAGTTTTAATGAGGCAGGAATTTCAGTATAACTATTGCAACCTCTCCCTCTTTTTAGTGTACAAGCAACTATAAAAAAACAGGACAGACTGAGAGTATTCTTTTAACACAGTGGCTGAATTCAAAGGGAGGATGCATTAGGATAATGCATTCAACAGAGGATTTGTGCTTATAAACTGAATGTAGAGCAGGCAGAAATAAGCCATGCAATGGTGACTTAAGAAACCGATACAATGACTCTCTCAAAGCTTTGTGTGTCTTGACCAATAATTTATATTACAACAAAACTCCAAAAGCATTAAACCAAAAGGAACCCTGTCAGCCAGTAACCTACCAACAAACAATCCTCTTTCCCACCCTCTTATCATCTGGGAAGTTTACCCTCAGCCACACAACTGTTGAACAGATGACTTTTGCTGTTTGCTAGGCAGGTCACCAAAACTGGGGCTATTTCAGATCAGGAGCCAATACCAGAGGCCTGGAGCCCTCCCACATAATGCTCTGCAAGCAGGTTGTTCTTTCATAACAAGGGGGTTCCAGCTTGAGAGCCTCTGCTGACTGCAGCTGGGGCAGTGTCATTGGGACAGTGGTGGTCCCTCTAATAATGTTAAGGTAATGGCTGGGGCAAACATCACGAACCCCTCCTACCTGTAAGCACTCCTAATGAAAAGTAGAGGTGTTCCAGGCTTGTGGCAAATGAACTCAGGATCAGTCCAGCAGATGCAAGCAATCCTCCGAGCATGATGCCCACTTGACATGATAGATGGTTACTGATAAAACTTCCAAGTGGGGCTTCAAAAATAATGAATGCAGTTAGTGAATGAATTCAGTGTGTATTCACATGCACTTCATCACCGGAGACAAGGCTTGGGAACAAAATTCAGCACCAAGACCAGACAAACAAGAGAAAAACACTGATCTGCTGCTGCGGCTAATTGGAGTGACATTTCAGATTCACATACATCATGTCATGGTGTTTGTGGCCTCCTCAAAAACCCTTTCAAAATGGTTGTTTTCTATTTTCCATAAAATCAGGTCAACGGCTATTTTAAATCAGGCAATACCATTATAAGACAAAGCTGTTATTCAATTAATGGGGTCAAAGGAGGCAAAGCCAATGACTAGCTTAGGAGCATTTTGTTCATTACCCTCTCATTACAGCAGCAATAAACCTGCTACCTCTGGAATTTGTACTGCTACTCTATGAAAAGATGCTCCTTCTGCCTCATCACTGAAGAGCTTAGAAACTATAAAGCGCAGAAATGATCTCCTTCTTTGGTAGGAATAGGCTGACCCAGCAATATTAAAAGTTAAAATCCCTGCCCACACAAAGAGCAGTGTGGAGTGCCAAAGTCCAGTTTCACCCACGGGAAATACAAATCCTAGAAACCTTTGGGCTCTTCTCTCTGCCTTCTTAAAATTCCCTTAGAGTTTCAGGCGGAAAACTTTGTCCTCACATCTTTGCCTATGAGATGTGGCGTAGTTGGTGCAGAGGTGACGGCTACATTTTAGGCCCCAATCCTGGAATGCAATGAATATGGGCAGACCACTCTACCTGCAGTATGACGTGTGCAGGATCAGACCCTAAGTTTCCACAGTACTTTGCAGACCTTTAAATGATATCCATGAGAAGTTAAGTATAACTCCAGAACAGAACAGGTGTCCTAGGGCAGTGGTTTTCAAACTTGTTTTCTGGCGACCCAGTTGAAGAAAATTGTTGATGCCCATGACACAATGGAGTTGGGGATGAGGGGTTTGGGGTGTGAGAGGGGCTCAGGGCTGGGACAGAGGGTTAGGGTGAGGGGGTGAGGGATGTGGGGTGGGACGGGGAATGAGGAGTTCAGGTTGTGGAAGGGGGCTCTGGGCTGGGGCAGGGGGTTGGGGTGCTGGAGGGGGTCAGGGCTCTGGGCTGGGGGTGCAGGCTTTGGGGTTGAACCAGGGATGAGGGTTTTGGGGTGCAGGAGGGGGCTCTGGGTTTGAGGGAGGGGCTGAGGGCTGGGGCGGGGATTGGAGCGTGGGGTTGGGGCGTGGGCTTACCTCCAGCAGCTCCCAGTCAGCAGCAGAGCTGGGTTCAGAGACAGGCTGCCTGCCTGTCCTAACACCGCGGACTGCGCTGCGCCCCGGAAGTGGCCAGCAGCAGGTCCGGTTCCTAGGTGGAGGTAAGCAAGCGGCTCCGTGCGGCTCTTGCCCGCAGGCACCGTCCCCCCACCCCAACCCCCATTGAGTGCAGAGCCAGTGCTCAGGGCGAAGGCAGTGCATGGAGCTCTGTGGTCCCGCCACCTAGGAGCCGGACCTGCTGCTGGCTGCTTCCAGGACACAGTGCAGTGTCGGAACAGATAGGAACTAGCCTGTCTTAGCCAGGCAGCACCACCCATGTGACTTTGAATGGCCCAGCTGGTGGTGCAGACCAGAGCCGCTGCGACCCAGTGCCTTCAATTCTGCAACCCAGTACTGGGTCACAACCCACAGTTTGAAACCACTGTCCTAGAGGATGTTTCATAAAGAAAACACAAAGGACATTTGCTCACAAAAAAGTTCAGTGAAGGGATGCGATGGTTGTGACTTGAACCAAAGGAACTAGGAAACACACAGTCAAGTCTGAAATATAATTGCAATATTTTTATATAGGCAAAACAAGTCCCAGTGGAATTCCTCTTAAACCGTGACCCTTCCCATTAGGTCTTTTCACTAAAACATTTCTTAAAACACACATCACGTGACAATAAAATGCTCTGTTTCTTTTCAGTATCAGACAAAATGGTACAAAAAAAGCCCCCTCCTTGCCAAACTGTGCTGCAGGACACAGCTTGGACATACTATACCCATTTGGCTACAAAGCCAGGATGTGCTGGACAAAAGTCATTAGCCAGCCTGAAGCCAGAAATTTTCCACACTGGCTCAGATGACTTGTGAATACACTAATATCAGGTATCCCACAGGACTAAAGAAGAAACCAGTTTATTACTCAGAGAGTGCAATACCCACCACACAGCATCGTGGCACAGTCTGTAATGGAATGGATCCAAGCTGTTCGGGCATAGTCCTGAGCAAAGTATGTCTGGAACTCCACAAAGAAAATTGAGATACATCTAGGAAAGAAAACATGAACACTGATCTGTTAAATTCAGGGATAAAGGGCATCTGGTTTGGGTCTGTTCCAAATCCTACGAAAGTCACTGCAAAGATTCCTGTTGACTTCCAAGGGAAATGAATTGGGTCATTAAACATCTGCAAAATGGAGACCGAAATGAGAGACTATCTGGGTGCACAGGAAATAATGACAAATGACAATGTGGCACGTGGGATGGATAGTTCCTACACTAGTCCATGTGCCTGGCTTATATCTATCTAATTGAATCAGAGAAGAACAAATGAGACAATGACAAATGAGACACAGGATGGTCACCAAGTATGACCCTAGTAGTGGGATTAGACAGATCAGTTTAATCCGGCAAGGACCAGGAAGACATTTCCTTCCACAAGGACAGCCAATCTTTAAAAGAGCAGACAATTATCTTGCCTTTTTTTATTTTAACGTCCCCTAAACTATTTTCCTATTCCTACATTGTTGTTACTCTCTTCAAGGACTAATATATATTAGTCAGATGACTTCTGGGCCATCAGAAGTCACTTAGGGCACAAAGAAGGTCCTGTCATTCCTGTCTATCATGCTGTTTGCCAGAGTGGCTTTCACTTTTTCACTAGGATAGGTTGTTGGCCTATCATTCAACCTGTGATACTTCCCAGGGACACCCAGGGCCATGAGGCACCTAGCTATCATCAGCCCTTAGCATGAGGAAGCCTTGTCTGTGTCTGCCATATGTCAGCTCCCTGGCTGCACCAGCCACAGGCAACACAAGAACTCCCTTATGCAGGCCCTGCTCTCTCTACAAATTAGCGATAGGCACATTCCAACCCCCAAGTATCTCCCTGGAATGTTCAGCCCCTGGTCCACCAGACAGTTGCAGTATTCACAGAATTGCTGCTTCCACAGAAGCAGTATACCCCAAATTACCAATTACATCTCCGATCTTAACACACAGCACTTAGGTATGTTTATAGTGAAAACAGTAAAAGTTTATTTAATAAAATATAGAGGTTCAAGCGATAACAAGAAGTAGTATTGGAAACAAATGGTTACATATAAATTAAAACCATAGCATGCATTCTAGAACTTAGAGTTATTTTCATATCTTAGAGCAATACTTATCCAAAATCCTTCCCGTGTATTAAACGAGGCTTGGCTGTGATCTTCCATTCATCAGACAAGCCATGCTGGCAGCTTGTCTCCTCAGTGAAAGATCCAAGATGTCTGTTTGCATACCCAGATAGATCAGAATAATTCTTTGTCCATATTTATAAACAGGATACCACCTGCTGTATACTACTTTATTGTAGACTTTGCAATTTCTTAATCAGCATCTGGCTCAGTATGCAAATAGGCCTCCGTTAAGACACACACAATACACAACAACCAGGCAGGAAAATAAGCGTCTGTTACCCGCTTCCTGAAAGGAAGCCATCCAAGACATGTCGCCTCCTGGTTATCTGCCTTAAGAATCTCATTTTCAGTATAAACATATAACTCCTTAAACATGATCTGTGCATACATTTTTCAGTGATTATGGTGGACCAGTGGGCTACTGGCTCTCAGTAAAAACTTCATATGCCAACCTTTACTGAATTATTAGGCAAATATTTGACCTGGCAATCCCTGTAAAACTCTGTGCACCTCTTGTGCTCTCAGTCAGTTGGCACCAAGACATTTCTCAAGGATAGGATGTTGGCCTGTCATTCTCCCCTGCAACCTGGAGGACCTAGGGACTGCTTTTCTGTCTGGCCCCTATTCTTTGACCTGTCCAGCTTGGGTGGCTCCGCCAGAAGTTAAAACTTCTGCTGACATAGCTCTCAGGGTCATTGGAATGCAGAGGCCTTCCCACCGCAACCAGGATACTGCATGCATACCCAGAATGTGGTGGGAATGTTTGCATATGACCCTGAGAGCTATGCCAGAGGGAGCTTTAACTCCTGGCAAGGCCACCCAAGCAGGACAGGTAGGGAGGGACCAGATGAAAAGTAGTCTACTGGTCCTCCAGGCGGGAGGTTGGGGGTGGTGGGAAGAAGGGGCTGAGCAATAAGCCAACAAACTATCCTCGTAAAAAAGTGAAGTGATAGAAACACAACAAGATAGCCACTCCAGCAAACAACATGATAGACAGGGATGGCAGAGCCTTCCCTATGCCCTAACTGACTTCTGATGGCACAAGAAGGATTCAAATTCATGTTTACAGAGACATATAGATATACAGATGCACACAAAATGCCGTTCGGTTACGTAAATTTTGGAACAAACTCACAGTAATCAAGGAATCCTGTGCCCATATGCCTGCAGACAGCAGCATACACTGTAACTAAACAAAGGATCCAAATGCTGGCTGATTTAACAGCATAGACTCTGAATGGCTCTTTACATACAGAGACTGATTCTGAGACCAGCCCTCCCTTTTTGTGGCTGCAAATACTCACGGATGCATTGTGAACACAAAGACAGGAGTCCATCTGTTTAAAATCTGCCAATAAGGTAGAATGTTGAAGTACAAATAGTAAGCAAATCTTTCCTCCCGCACACACACACAGACACACACCCTGTCTATACTGATGCCAATTAATGTTAGACTTATTAGTATTATTTATTTAGGTACCTCCTACTGCAAATCAAATACCACAACCCCTGCTCTGACAAGCTTATGAAGTATGGCATCAATGAGACTCATGTGCATAAAGTTAAGTGTGTACATGACTGTCTGCAGGATTAGGCCTAAGGCTATGACCCCGCAATGAGTTCAGTGTGGATAGACCCAATGCCCCACTGATTTCATTAGCCCGAGTTGCAATAGAATATATACAAAAAGAACGAGGAGTACTTGTGGCACCTTAGAGACTAACAAATTTATTTGAGCATAAGCTTTCGTGAGCTACAGCTCACTACATCCGATGAAGTGAGCTGTAGCTCACGAAAGCTTATGCTCAAATAAACTTGTTAGTCTGTAAGGTGCCACAAGTACTCCTTGTTCTTTTTGTGAATACAGACTAACACGGCTGCTACTCTGAAACCAAGACTATATACAGACATTCTTCTTCTTTCCTGAATCCACAACATCAAAGTGCAGGGTGTGTCTGTCATCTTTCCATATCACATGAATGAACAAAATTGACCTTTAGGATAAAATGCGTTTATGTACTATTAGAAGCATGTTACTAAGGAAAAATAATAAGAGTTTTGTTTGAATGACAGCATCAGTAAGGATGAGGGGCACAGTGTAATTCTCAAATATAGTCTGGTAAAGTAGCCCCTTTCATCAGGTCTTCTGGCCGTATCTATGTCTGATCTCAAATGCACCATGGAATTCCACGGTCTCCTTTACTGCTCATGTGGCATCATACCACTATTTAGTGGTGTTTTATGATACCTGAAAATAAAATATCCACACACCCAATATCTGATTGAGAAACAGGAATATTTCAAGTTTGCTAAATAAGCAAGGGGTTATTGGGTGTTCTTCCTGCTCTGTCTCCAATCAATCAACTGTCTCTCAGTTCAAAGCCAGATTTCAGATGCATCTGTTCTAGAAAATATAGCATCAATTAGATCAGTTCTATAATACAAATCAATGTATTTCACATGCAAAAAAGCAAACATTATGGGGACAAAACTGCCTTTAGAAAAACGTGTAGTGTTAGTATGTGGTTCGTGTAGCTGCAGTAATATGGTAGCACTAGATCAACATTTACGTGGTTATAGACAAGTGTTTATGAGACTTACCACACAATTCCTTCATCAGGTCTGGCAGCTTCATTTAAAAAGAAATACATTATGTAGGTAAGAAGAGTTGTAACTGTATCGTGTTGCCAGTTCAAATGAGACCCTTGTCTCCAATGCCCCTCACATACTGTGCTGCCTGTCTCTGATATCCCTCATACAGTTTACATGTTCATATCAACATAGACCATCCACCCATCTATAGTAAAAATAAAACACAGCAACACTAGCAGAAGGAACCTTCTTGTCCCCAAATGTATAGATGCGCTTTTCAAAGTATGTTAGCCTATTTTCTCTCCTTCTATTTTTGAGGAATACAGCAACAAATAGTTCCTGCATAGTTAGGATACTTGAGGTATACATAGCGAAGGGCCTCTTTAGGTCACAGCTCTCATTCAGGGTGGCACCTGAAATGCTTGTAGAGAGCAAAGAGATTACACTACAGGTCGATCAGATATACCCAAGAGTCAAACAAATCCACAGGAACTGTCCAAAACAAATCACAGGAAGGTCAGAGAGGGACACAGGGCCTGGAAAGACCCTGATTGCCTCCTCTAGTCCCCACTGAACAACTACAGCATGAAGTAACTCTGAGAGTGCAGAATAGTAAGGGTGCTGATAGGAGTTCTTGGTCAGGGCGTAACAGCTTTCATCGGGGACTAAGCAGGACTAATACTGGAGGAATCTTAATCTTTTAGCTGTCCCAGCCCCATACAGATTTCAGAAGGCCTTCGAAAACAAAACAGGTTAGAAGGATAGTAAAAAGTCCAGACAGAATTGATTCCTTTAACTTCAACTATTAGCCATTACAAAGGATCTTTCTTATTTTTCTCTTTATAAGAAAGAAAGAAAGAGAGAAAGAAAGAAAGAAAGATTGCAGACAGTCAGCCTGACAAGAAGCTATTTTACCTTGTTACAGCCCTAGTGCAGATAGTAACGAGGAAGCAGCCAACAACAATCATCCATCCCCAGCCTCCATCGGGAGGGGAGGAGAGAAGAATTTTCTTTGGTGTTGCCATAGCTGTGATAGTGGTGATTCTTTTTTCTTCTTTCCAGAGTCACTGTAAGGGACCGACTCCAGCGGACATGCAGAGCATGAATGGAATGTTACCTGGTACAAGGATTATTTGCCATCTGAAACAGAAAAACAGCAGGGAGAGAATCAGACTAAGTCACCCTTCACAAAACCCCTGTGAAACTACATTAT
This sequence comes from Chelonia mydas, assembly GCF_015237465.2. Classification (NCBI taxonomy): domain Eukaryota; kingdom Metazoa; phylum Chordata; order Testudines; family Cheloniidae; genus Chelonia; species Chelonia mydas. Next base: position 89,878,952 of record NC_057853.1, read on the forward strand.
CAAAGGGTAATATATAGCTGTTGTTTTATTGTATGTGGTGATATATTTTTAACTATGATTGTGTAACACACATTCTGTGCATTGTGAAAAGCAAATGAACTTGGGTCACAGTCTGTTCTCATTTACTCAGCTGTAAATCAGGAGGAACTCCACTGATTTCAATTTACATTGTATAATCAAGAGCAGAATTTGGTCCTACATCTGAGAGATTTTCTACCTTTAATATTTTGTTTCCGCAATTACACCTAGCACATAATACCACAAAATGCAGTGATCCACATATACAGGCAAAATCCTCAACCGGTATAAATCCCTGTAGCTCCTTTAACTTCAACAGAGCTACACTGACTAATGCTAACTGATGCTCTAACCTGATTTTAATTAAAGTTGTAAAACAGTTTCCCTTATAATCAACTGTTTTCACTCACATATAATTTACTGAAAAATTCACCTTTTGGGCTGAAATTTTCACCTACACATTAAGGTGAATATTCCTGGAAGTCTGAGCTTTTTTGAACTACAGGTGAGTGGAAAAAAATCCCACCCCCCCACAACAAGCAAAACCTGTTGACTTCAGTTATGATTTTTCTGAGTAGGGAGAAGCATAAAGGGAGGAATTTTTACCCTTTCCCATGAAAACAGTCAACACAATGTCTGTGTACCACTTACATTACAATTAAAATCTCAAAACAGGGTTTAAATGCAGTTTGAATGGGGCTGGACCTCTGCACTAGACTGAATTCAACCTAAAGGGCTCAATCCTGTAACCAACTAAAGTCATGTGAGTGGCCTTCTTAACAACTAAAGTTACTCATGTTACACACGTTTGCAGGATTGGACCCATAGTGACCAGCTGCCATGGCTGTGATTTGGTTTTCACCAACCACTACGACACAAGGCAGGGCTGAGCGTTCTGAGGCTAAGCCCCACGTATGCTCAGTTTCCTGCACATGCAGCCTGGCTGTCTGGGCTGTTCCCCATTCCCAGGTCTGGGCAGGATGACTGCATGGTTTGGGTGATTACTATTAAGGGCTAGTTGCTTTGTTGCAGGGTTGTTGGGTTTTTTTTTCCTGAATGAAGTAAAGACTTCAAACAAACAAGCAAAGCAGTCTGGTATGTGTTTCAGTTTTGCTTGGAGAGAAACCTAAAATATCACAGCTGTAGTGTAATATTGTAGATGCTGAACATACACCATTCATGCTGACAAGAATCACAGGCAGTCCCATGAAATGTTATCTGATAACATTTGGAGAAGGGCTTTGGGGCTCTTTAAAGGTACACAGTGATAAGCAACTCAGGGTAGTGATTAAATCTCTGATGAGATGCCTGCTCAAGTCACACAGTTCCTCAGTCAGACACTGCGCAGGTGCTTGACGCTGAAAGGCCCTGAGCCCTATGGTCACAATCCAGCAAAGCACTACAGCACATGCTTAACATTAAGAACCCGAGTCCTCCAACTGAAACTTGCACGATCCACCCTTGTAGCATCTCAGTTTGTGCATTTTGGAACAGAAACTCTTTCCTAAGGCAGAAGCTTCAATCCACAGGACAGTATTACAATGCACCAGAACTGGTGACCTGAGTTACATAGTGAGAGAAATATTTGGAATTGCAATATGGAAACGTGTGCTTGTCTGCAGTTTCAGGCTGTTATTTTAATGCAAATGTGTTTTAGAAGGCATACTCCAAAAACAGTATCAAGGAATAAAACAATCCATGGAGCAGGCTAGACCTACATGTCACTGTCATGCGATGACACAAGTTAAACCAGGTCACTGACAAAATGTCTGCCCCAATTCTTGATGTAAAGGATACCAGAAAAACCAGTTATTTCCACTGGTTTTCTGTCACTCTCTTTACTTGAGGCCGAGATACTGTATCATGTGTGTTTTCTCTCTCTCGTGTCTGATGGGGATAGCTGATATTTCTATTTAAATATTTCTAAATGGTTCAGAGCCAACAGGCTATGCACATTGTTAGCCTATGAAATGCATGTTTGTATATGACACCCTCCTCCCTCTGATGGTTTGTCACACTCACTGGTTTTTCATTTAAATCATATTGGAAATGGACAGTGTCAACCTACATGTTTGTATAGCACCTTGCACAATAGGCCTCTTGAGTGGCACCTTTGGGTGCTACCATGGTACAAATACGAATAACACATTAATTAAAATAAAATAGGGCTGCAAGTGGCTCCAGTTGTGGTGGAAATTACATCCCCTGTAACGGGTCAGCTTCCCTTCCCAATTCACAGTGGCTTTCAATCTCGTTAGTTTGTCAGGTCCCTTACCCCCAACATAAAAAATAGCCCCTGTGTCTTACTGAACACCTGATGTATCTGCAGTTTGGTTATATAGTAATGGTTATCTTTGCTCACAAAAATCTAACAAGAAGTCCCAGCTGTCATTGCAAGAGTTTTTATGAACAGCCACAGGAATAGGTAGCTTGGCCACAAATGTTCCTATGGGAGTTTAAAATGTAGAAGCTCGTACAAGTACAAGCTCACTCTTGCAAGAGAAGAGACCACAGACCTTGTCAGTTCGAATCTTGTCTCAGCCCTTATCCTCAAGGCAGTGAATGGCATGGGCCCAGGATACCTAAAAGGTCAACTGAAGCTCTGTGATGAAGACTATAATCGACAGCTGTGCTTCTCTGAACTCTACAATAAGAGTAAAGCTCTTCTGTTCAGGAGACAGGTCTTTCTCCAGGACTGGTCCAAGACTGTGGAATGAACTCCCCCAGGCACTCAGGACCATCACAAACCTCACCACCATCCAAGTGCAAGGCGTGTTTCTTTGACCTACCTTCTCTAACTAAAGCATATAGCAACGTGTCTATACATCTTATTTTCAGAAGTTCCAAAACAAGACACTTCTCCCCTGGTGGGAGGATGAGAGAACAAATACGTGACAAATGTTAGACAGGTTGCTTTATCCATTAATGGAAGGGACTCAGATACTATGGTGATCAGTGCAGTATAAGAACCTATAAAGAATTACACACACACACACGCCCCCAAATATATAAAAGAAAAGAATATTAAGGTTGCCAAGTCAAGCTCTCAAAAGCTAGGAAATGCCAGAACTAAGGTTGCCTGTGCTTCCTTAATTTGTCCCTGTTGGGCATATGCATTATGTTACAGTCTTTAATTACATAATCACAGGGTGAGACTCAGGAATCTTTCCTTCCATTCCAGACTCTGGAGGGGAGTGTGTTGTAGTGAACGTAGACTTTTTTTGTTCGTTTCCTCCAACCTTGACCCCTTCTGCCTCATCCCCTCTAACTGGTCCCTGACCCAGTCCTGTCTCTTTTACCACCCTTTGCTCCTTGTCACAGTCCCATCCTCTACTCCTCAGTCTTCTTATCCCAGTGCCAGTCTTCTTGTCCAGCCAGTCCTTGTCTTCCCCTCCAGGTTCACTTCCAATCTCCCCCCTGGCTCCCAGTTTCTCGCCTTCCCCACACCCAGTCCCAGTCTCCTTGCCCAGGCAGTCCCAGTTCCTGCCTCCCAGATCCTCATCTAATCCATCTCTGTCTTCCTCACATTGGTTTCCAGTCCCAGTCTCCCTTCCTGGGTTTATCCAACTTCAATCTCTTCCTTCCATCTCCTTACTGGCTACTTAGCCTAGTCATTTTGCCTAGTCCAGTTTCTTCCCCCACACCCTGCTCCTTGTCAGATCTGTCTCTTCTCTACCACTGACCCCATTTCCCTCCAAGCATTCCTAGTCCCAGTCCCCTTGTCCAGCCAGTTCCAGTCTTCCTTCTGCCCCTCACCTCCTAGTACATCATCCAACCTCAGTGTCATACCCCCAGCCACCTGGCTCGCAGTCCCCACCCCAGCCTGGAACAGCTGGGAGGAGTCATTACAGCTGAAGTCCCTCTGAGCTCCCATAACCCTGGGCTGTAGTATGTTCATTCACTCTGTGGGGATGGCACATGCGCAGTCTGGTCAGCACTAGGCTATGAGAGGATGGAGCATGCTCAGTGAGGATAGAATCTTTGTAGATTTTAGCTGTTAATATTGACATTTTTATTGAGCATATGCAAACTGCAATTTTTCAGAGGCTTATATCTTGACCAGATTTGGGAGGAGTTTCCTGGGGATGGCATTAGGCACGTCCTTGACACACAGGCAACCCCCTGTCACATTTCAAGTCCCTGCTCCAAAGCTTGGAGGTGCTAGAGCATTTCTGAAAAAGTCTCAAGAATTTTTTAATATGGACTAAAAATCATAGAATCAGAGAATATCAGGGTTGGAAGGGACCTCAGGAGGTCATCTAGTCCAACCCCCTGCTCAAAGCAGGACCAGTCCCCAACTAAATCATCCCAGCCAGGGCTTTGTCAAGCCTGACCTTAAAAATGTCTAAGGAAGGAGATTCCACCACCTCCCTAGGTAACTCATTCCAGTGTTTCACCACCCTCCTAGTGTAAAAGTTTTTCCTAATATCCAACCTAAACTTCCCCCGCTGCAACTTGAGACCATTCTGTCATCAGCTACCACTGAAAACAGTCTAGATCCATCCTCTTTGGAACCACCTTTCAGGTAGTTGAAAGCAGCTATCAAATCCCCCCTCATTCGTCTTTTCCGCAGACTAAACAATCTCAGTTCCCTCAGCCTCTCCTCATAACTCATGTGTTCCAGTCCCCTAATCATTTTTGTTGCCCTCTGCTGGACTCTTTCCAATTTTTCCACATCTTTCTTGTAGTGTGGGGCCCAAAACTGGACACAATACTCCAGATGAGGCCTCACCAATGTCGAATAGAGGGGAACGATCACGTCCCTCGATATGCTGGCAATGCCCCTACATATACATCCCAAAATGCCATTGGCCTTCTTGGCAACAGGGGCACACTGTTGACTCATATCCAGCTTCTCGTCCACTGTAATCCCTAGGTCCTTTTCTGAAGAACTGCTGCCGAGCCATTCGGTCCCTAGTCTGTAGCAGTCCATGGGATTCTTCCGTCCTAAGTGCAGGACCCTGCACTTATCCTTATTGAACCTCATCAGATTTCTTTTGTCCCTATCCTCCAATTTGTCTAGGTCCCTCTGTATCCTATCCCTGCCCTCCAGCGTATCTACCACTCCTCCCAGTTTAGTATCATCCGCAAACTTGCTGAGGGTACAATCCACACCATTGAACAAAACCGGCCCGAGGACCGACCCTTGGGGCACTCCACTTGATACTGGTTGCCAACTAGACATGGAGCCATTGATCACTACCCATTGAGCCCGACAATCTAGCCAGCTTTCTATCCACCTTATAGTCCATTCATCCAGCCCATACTTCTTTAACTTTTAATGCACATTTATTTTGGCATTATGGCAATTTGATTCTCCAGTTAGAAAACGTTATCTGTCGTTAAACAAATCCAGTGTTATTTTTCTAATGATGCCATACAACTGAATTTCTTTGGGTTGTGGACGCTGCAAGCAAAGTCTTGAAAAACACTTAATGAGGCATACAGCTGTGTGACCCCCTGTCCTCCCCTCCACTATTCCTACCTCTGTTTGTGCATCTTAACTTAATCTAGACACTAAGCTTTTTGGTGCACAAAGTGTCTTCCTGGTGTTTTTATGGAATCTAGCATGATATGACCCTGATCCCAACTGGTCCCACTGGGGCCTGTGATAATACAAATAATGCATACAACGTGAGTCTTGCTCTCAGATTTGGGTGAGGGGAGGAAGGATTAAGGGAAGAGATCACTAGAGAGTTTGCACTTTGGAACCTTTCTTGGGTAATTTTCACTGAGGCATTAAAATGAATTTGCCTTATAATGAGTTCACAGGAGACTCTGGGGGAAAAGGTAGCAGAAATTCTGCTGATATATGAGAAAACTCTCAGCTACCCTGTTTGTCCAGAAGATGAGTCACTGCTTAGTGAGCTGGTTCTCAAGTTAATATGTTAGGCTTGAATCTGGCAAAATAAATAGCCTTTCAATTACTTTTACAGTTGTCGTCAAGATTCCTGGATAGGAAACAACAGTTAGCAACAGCATCTTCCTCACTGTTTCTGCTCAGCCAACAGAAAGAAGAGGGCAAGTCTGCTCAAAGGACACTGCCTCAGTGTCTCACCTCATCAGGAGATCCCTCTCCTAATGATAGGAAGGCAACGAAATCCACTGCAACCTAGCAACTGGCCTCTGCACATCACATGAGCCACCAATCTTTTAAAAAATGGCACATAGCCAATGAGGCACTCACTGCATCTCTCTGTCCATCTGTCCTTCCACAGTAAAGATTTCATTTTTTAAACAGTACAATTCAGTGATACAGTGATATTGCAACAGCTTTTGTGTTTTAGAGGATATTAGTCTTAAACTGTGGAAATTAGAGAGAGTCCCTTTGTTTTTTCTGTTCCAGTTCATCTCTTCAATCTCCAGTGCAGAGTTTCTGGTTAATAATACTTCAGAAAATAGCTCTCTCGTCCATTGCAGGTTTTGGATGATTCTCAAACTTTTGGGCTTCTCGTTAGATATTTGATCCATGATGGAGAAACAGACATAGGGCTGGATTCTGCTCTCCCCCCAGTGTAAAGCTGCAGTAACTCTATTAAAGTCAATTACCCTTATTCTCATTTATACTAAGCCCACTTGGAAATGTAAAAGGGGCCTTAAAGTGGGAGTAAATTAAGGCCCTTTTGCACTGCAAGAATAGCATAAAAGGGCCTTTGTGTAACTGAGAATCAGGTCCAAGATGTTAGTCTAGATTTACAGCAGTATAATGGCAGTCAGAATCTGGCCCATAATTTCTACATATGTCAAATAATACAGAAGGAAAGGTAATTTTCATGAGACACAGAATGAGGAACAAAAGGATTTAGACAGTGCTTTGTCAGGAAAAAATTCTGAGAAAAAGTTATGTGTACATATTCAGTATTTGATATTCACTTCACTATTTTAGCTGTGGTGTTTCGCTGTGTTTGGTCAGATAAGGTACACATGATGACTGCCACTGTGCCCTGAATGGCTGAGGGTACAAGTTCTCCTAGAATGAATGAATTTGCATGTGTGAATGTAAAATCTGTTTCCTGTGAATAGTAATGTACATAGATTTGAAATTCACTTTCTGGGAATGAATGTTCATGGAAAATGAATACAAGCTGCATAAGCAAGGCTAATGCAAAATTAATTATAAATTAGAGTGATTAATCACAGCTTTTTGTGTGTGTGCAATATTCACCCAGTTCTAATAGGTTTACTATCTTCCTAAGCAGCTACTTTTTCCATAAGATTTTCAATGCAGGGCTCCGATTATGAGATTTAGTATAACTTGTTGGTATGCATATGTTATATGAATGCATTAACCTCTTGCTTGGATCTTCTCTGGTCTTTGTTCTCTCTTCTCTGAATATTGCATATTTTGTCAGTAAATGGAAGAAGGGGAAAGGGCAGAGAGGGGAAGAAGAGCAAAAGATGGAAGAAAAGGAGGGAAATGGGAGAAAGAAGAAAGAAAATGGATGGTAGAAAAGAAAAAAATTAAAATATTTGATAAGTGCTATCAGAGCTGACTCGTGATCTATATACAGGTTAAGTCTGCATAAGTTCTGCATATTGCATATTCTGATTTCTGAATGTGCCTTGAAAGAGTTATTTGCCCTAGAAGGGTTTTCACTGCTGCATATGGATGCATATAAACCCACAGAGAGAGTAGCCTAAACCAAGCAGCACATTTGAAGGAAGATGAGATAGTACTAGTGATATGAACATGAAATAGCATGTTACTTTGCTGTGATCAGATTATCTAAATTGATAAATATTTCATATGGTATCAAGAATCTCCCTTCCCCACTCTCTGGTGTCCTTAGATGTTTACTTAGATCCAGTTTAGTTACTTTCTAAGTATTCTTAAAGAAGTTAGTGCACATAATAATCTGAAAACTTTCTTTTTAGGAGCCATTTTTAAGTAATAAGAGGGGAGAAGATGTTGAAGGGCACAGGAGTGTAATCAAATAAATTATTCTGAAATAGCACCTGGCCTCCCTTTCCTTTTTTCCATAACAATTACATATCTCTAATGGCATTAAAATTAGAAGTTTGGTAGTCAGATAGATTTTAACTTGTTCTTTAATGCATGGGAAACAAATACCCTTTAATTCTGGGATTCGAAGGCATTTTTTATTCTAATATATTTTCTCCAATTAAGAAATGAGCTGTCCCATTTTGCAACCTTGATTAGCTATTTAACCAAAAAAGAACAGCTTGTTTTGATAAGTAGCCCCTGAGTTCTAGGATTATGACTTTGCCTTATTTTTTATAAAACTCACCTGAAAATCTTAGTGCTGCTGCCCAGATGTCTCAGATTTCTTCTCCACTTGGAGATGTGTCTGTCTAATCTTTAGACAAAACCAGTTGTTTATGCTCTTCTGAGATAACAGGTGGGGTTTACACATCCCTACACAGGTTGTCCAATTAACACTTGTCCCCTTGGGAACCAGTAATTCTGAGGATTACACTGACTAAGGCACAAGGTTGTTCATTCAACTTTTAAGCAGGTCTTGCTAATTTCACTGCTTCCCTTAAAGCGTTACAAAAGGTCATTAAAAATGATCATTCCTTTAGTGAATTTTGCCTGTAAAAAAGATTTCAGCCAGATTATTAACCACTACAACACTTACATTCCTTAGCTCACTGTATCTTTGGGAAACATCACTCTTATCTTTAAACAGACATTCATCCACAATACGATGCATTGCCTTGTTTCTAACTGGGTGGCATCCATCTGATTGGAAGAAAAGATTTAAGTTGAAATGAGTGCACTAGGCAAGCTTATATTGCTATTAAGAAGTATTAAGAGTGAATCTAGTCACACGTCTATTTTTCTAAATTACGAATACATTATATTTTGGATCATGTACAGGCTACACTGATAAAGCCTGAGTTTGAGATATACTTTATTTATCTCAGTGCTCTCAGACTATGGGCCACATTCGGCTTTCAGTGCAGCCACTCAACCCTATAATGATGATGATATGGCTCAACAATAGCCGTAGCAGCCATTTGAGTAAAAAATCCATTTTAAAAGGATGACAATGCCTGGCTTACGTGCATACTATTCTGTGATCTTACTATGCATACTGAATTCTTCCCATAGACAGACCTGCTACATACATACATACATATGTGCATTTCAAAGCACGTTATTTACCCCCCCACCACCACACCATAGGGTGCAATAAGTACTCAATACTTGTTTCACTTTATCAACAAAAATATATTTAGACAATTTTTAATCTGCTAGTCTGTAAATCTTTAATCTGCTTGCTGACCTGTAATGATGGACTTTCATATAAGAGAATGATAATAAAAATGAATTTGTATTCCAATAGGTCCAGAAGGCCCCAAATCAGGATGGGGGCCTCACTGTGTTAGGTATTATACAAACATACAATAAAAGACAGTCCCTGATCTGAAGAGCTTCAGTCTAAATAAAAAAGACAGATAAGGCAGGGAGGGGGAAGGATGTAGCAAGCATATCAACAGAGCAATCAGGATGATGGGTGACAAACATGTGCTTCAATTGGTTAGTTGTCCATTTATATGTAGTGGGAAATGGTGTGAGCAGGGGGTAGGGGGAAGGCGTGAGGTACTAGGAGCATGGAAACAGGAGAACCACACACCACACAACAAAAACACTAACCCAGGAACCTATCCTTGCAACAAAGCCCAATGCCAACTCTGTCCACATATTTATTCAAGTGACACCATCATAGGACCTAATCACACTAGCCACGCCATCAGGGGCTCGTTCACCTGCACATCTACCAATGTGATGTATGCCATCATGTGCCAGCAATGCCCCTCTGCCATGTACATTGGCCAAACAGACGGTCTCTACACAAAAGAATAAATGGACACAAATCTGACATTAGGAATCATAACATTCAAAAACCAGTAGGAGAACACTTCAGCCTCTCTGGCCACTCAGTAAAAGATTTAAGGGTGGCAATTTTGCAACAGAAAAGTTTCAAAAACAGACTCCAAGGAGAAACTGCTGAGCTGATATAATATGCAAACTAGATACCATTAACCAGGGTTTGAATAGAGACTGGAAATGGCTGGGTCATTACACATATTGAATCTATTTCCCTGTGTAAGTATCCTCACACCTTCTTGTCAACTGTCTAAATGGGCCATCTTGATTATCACTACAAAAGTTTTTTTCTCCTGCTGATAATAGCTCATCTTAATTAATTAGCCTCTTACAGTTTGTATGGCAACTTCCACCTTCTCTGTATATATCTATATCTATATATTTATCTTCTTACTATATGTTCCATTCTATGCATCCGATGAAGTGGGCTGTAGCCCATGAAAGCTTATGCTCTAGTAAATTTGTTAGTCTCTAAGGTACCACAAGTACTCCTGTTCTTTTTGAGGAGAAGGAATGGCAATATGGATAGGGAAGGGAAGGAGAAAAGGCAAGAGGGGAAGGTGGAGGGAAGCGAGAGTAAAGTTACAGCAGAGAGACTGTGGTGGTGGGTGGAGGGAGTTGGAAAAATAACCACTCAGAATCAAAACACAAGAAAATAAAAATTGTAAAACAAAAGTAATAATGTAATTGAATACTATTATGGCCCACCCCGGCACTGGGATTAGTGTGGGGGAACTCTTATAGCCATTGATTCGAATGGGACCGTGCAGGAGCATGAGGGTCCGTTCACACTGGTCCCTTTGCAGGACTTCGTTTGTGAGATCTGGTGAGATCACATATGAGGACATGGTTACAGGCCCTCACAGAGGGAATCAGTATAGTCTGCTGAGTCCATAGGATGCAAATTAAAACTTCACAGTGAAATTAGTCAACTTTAGAAACCATCTAAGGGACTCGCAAAAGCCAGCGGTCTGTCACAGGTGGTTTATAGCAAAAGGTCAAACAAAATTATGATCCTTATGGTTATTTAAAGTGGTTTCTTCAGAGAAAGGACTGGCTCTGATAGTTAGTCCTTATTTAGTGCAGGTTTCACTACACATATTTACATGATAGGGTTGATAGGGTGTAACAAGCGTGAAGGAATACTCAGAAGAAAAGTAATTTTGTCTGAGACGTATTAGTCCAAGTTTCAGCCTCGAGGCAGTAATTATGATCAAATTATACTAAACTCACCTGGAAATATGGATTTCTGATTGTAGCCCTGACAGACCTTTAACTCATCTATATCAAGTGTCACTGTAATGACAGTATATAGAGCCAAATTCTCCACTTAAATACGCTGGTCTAAAGGAGAGGAGAATTTGGCCCTTTAGAGTGTATTCTCTCAGTAAGATTACTCTATGATCACATACAATAAAATATGCTTACTGACTGGAAAGAGAATTCTTCTGAGTCTAATTGGAAGCCAGCACATAATGGACATTTTATAAGTGTCAGCATTTTAACAGTAAGTTTTTGTCGATTTTTCCTGTGGATCTGGAACAAAGCAGTCCCAATTACTAATAGACATCTGAAAATGTTAACAGTAAAGACTCAATAATACTTTGGAAAGTCATTTGGATCCACTCTCTGTTTGAAAGAAAACGGTTAGGAATTCTGAGCCAAATTCTCATGTACACTGGTGTCAATCCAGAGTGATTGTAATGGAGTTATTGCAAATTTACTCCACGAAGACTGAGGATAGAATTTGGCCCTGTGGTCATTTCATTCTAATGGTCCATTACATTTCTATAGTAAATAAAAATCTAATCAAAATTGAAGAACTGCCCATCAGAAGATTCAAAACTTTTGCAGACACCCCCAAAGGGCAAGGACTTTTATTGTACTGTGACCTGAATTCTGTTTTAATAATACAAAAATAAAACTAATGAAAAAAGTCATCTTAGGCCAAATCCTACCCTAGGATTCATGTTTATAGCTTGCACCAACTTCAAGGTTTCTCCTACTCACTAGATTGTGTGATAAGTGTAATTCAGTGGTAAGATTTTTAGAATTCTGGATTTTTTTTCTTAATAATAAATCAGCGGTGAACTACACATTTATTATTCCGGAGGCTGTTGGCCCAGGAGTTCAGCAGTCATTACCATAGGGGTCATATGCCTTCCCCACTGCTAACTATTTTTTTCCTCAGTATTTGTACTTAATATACATTGTTGATTCACTGTTCATTTTTTAGTGAGTATGGAAGGTTACAAGAATGTTTCTTAGAACTGCCAAGTTATATATTGATTCCACAATTATATTTCATTTTGGGGGTTCCTTCTGAAGTTTGTCTTTTTAAATACTGTTATATTTTAAACATTCCAGAAAGCACTTCTCTTTTACAGTTGAACATCTAAATATGTGGTGATACTTCAGTTTTTCATTTTCTTGATTTCCCTAATTGTTCTGGGAATCATAAATTCACTCCTTTGGATTGGCTTTTCATCAATTTCCCATTATGCCTTTAAACAGATGTGAACTTTTCAATTTAATTGCTTGCAAATACAGAAAAAGCTTTTTGTAAAGCCTTACGCTCTTCCATCTTGCAGGAACACTACCATGAGAAAGAATTCTGCTGTACTACTGCAATAGGACACATGGGAATATGATGTTTTTCTCAAGGCATTTGGTGATTAATGTGACTAAATTATCACTTTTTTTCTGTTCACTGATGCAAACCAATTTCATCACTGAGATACCCTGACAGTGATCCAAATATTCTTCTTCCTTTGTGTTAGTTGGGGATAGTCTAGTAATGATGTGAACTGTAGAGGGAACATGACCTAGAAGAAGCTCATCTCACCATTAATTCAAGGAAGATTTTTGGTACCAGGCAGCCCTAGCTGTGTGGGGAGTACAACATTATGTAGATTAAAAAGGAGTATGCTACATCATGTGGTCATATAGATAGGCTTATAAGAAAAGTACCCAGGCCGCTGAAAAGCAGTGATACTGCCAGCTCTCTCAAATCCAAGTCCTGAAGTGAGATCTACACAGATGAACACTTTCTGCCACAATTGTAGGATCAGAGCCTTAGGGAAGTGCTAGCAATAATTCTGCAGGTTTATGGGAGCTTTGTAACTCATGCCTGAAATACTCCTAAATATAGAGCTACCAAGTAAGCAGTAGTCAGGGCTACAGGAAGTTGAGATGACCTCACCTAGTACTTTTAGAAAATGTACTTGTATTTTGAATTTCTCTCATTTTTCATCTGATGCTTTTTCATCCCTTCTGTATGTGGAGTTGTTTTCATTCAAGTTACGAAAGGCTGAGTTGGTCAGTAATGTTCCTGAGTTCTAGTAAAATGGAAAAATGCCCCCATAAAGGGGTTCACTCACCATATGCTCACCTCCCTGTGCCTGGCATAGCAAAGCGGTTGTCCCTATATGGAGCCCCTGCCGAGATTGCTTGCTCACTGCAGTGGTCTCTCTTCTTGCAGTTTGGCCCTCCAGGCAAGTCATGCTTTAGTCCACCCCTTCTGAGGCAACAGAGTCCAACCAAACTACAGTCAAATGACCTTACAGGTGTCTTCCAACAGTCTCTGGGCTTCATAATCCTTATATCTCTTACTTCAGGGCGTTTCATCCCACCTTTCTTGGTGGCTGGTAGGGGAGCCTAAGTGATCCTAGCCTCAGGGACCCTGTAGCTGGCAGCCAAGGTCTACTCTGTCAGACTCCTTGCGGCCTCCCTGGACAGCTTCTTACTTCTTCTATCCCTCAGCGAATGACTACAGATTCTCTCCCTGCTGTCTCTTTCTACTACAAACTTCATGGCTTTATAGTCATCACCCAGGCTCTCCTCAGCTAGGCTTCATTATCAATTAAGTCTGGCTTTTTCTCTCTTGCAGGTGCTGCCAGGTATGTTAATTGGCCTCTCAGGCTCACATTAACCCCATCAGGGCCTGTGTGGGGTGCACTCCCCTTCATAACTCTCTTAGAATCAGACAAGGGGTGTCTCTTTTAATACAGAAATAATTCTTAGGAAGATTCTCAATGCTTTCTTCTTCATATTTTTCTTATTCTACAGAACTGTAATTGGCTAGACCAATTTTGTTTGTTACAATGTGCAAGATTTGTTTACAAAAAATCAGACATGAAAAGGCAAAACACATGATTTCTCCTCATTCGCTTATACTTACATACCCAAACAAATCAATTAATATGTTTAATGCACTGTGCGTTCTTCTAATGGGCAACACCCTTTACGTACAATGATATTAAACTGCCACTATGACCATTATTTCCACTTCCTGTAGGTCACAATTGTTAGGTATACCACTGAAATAATGATCCCTGTAAAATTATGATAGCCACATCATCAGCTAAAAGACTCTCTTGATTTTTCTAAATAGAAAACATCCTTGGTCTTTCATGGATTTAAGGCAGTAATGGAGCAGCATCTCAAATATAGGGGAGATAAGAGTTCGACACAAAGGAAAACCAAAAAAGATGAAACCCATTGGTTCTTGAAATGACTGCTGCTTTTGATTAATATTGTTTTAATAATGATGGAGCTGGACACTACTGAGGCACCAAAAAGTCACCAGACAACCCACAGATACCTCAAAGAGAGAGTAAAACATGTGGCCAATGATATCAATGAGTGAAGGCATCTCTATTATAGCAGTGCCATTCATGCTATTAGAGATCATATGTCTGTGTCACCTCTGCATCTAGGAGTCATTAAGGCTATAAAATATTGTTCTGAAACAATCTTTGAAATAAAAGGTATCCGTGCAGGAGGAGCTGATTTTACAAAATGCTGAATGAAACTCTGTTTTCCCTTGGTAAATATGTTGTTTCACATCTCTTGTCCCTTCACATACATTATTCTGACCACCTAACTAAAATAAAGGATGAGCATATACTTTGTTCAGAATAAAGTTTGTCTGTATATTAACAGGTGGAGGGTGCTTCTGTCTTTCCCCTGTTTCCTTATTGTGTCAAACAATAAACCACAGGCCAACCTTTTTCATTCATAACCTTAAAATTCCTATTGTTTCAATAATTCTCTCTTTCTCAACAATACCAGTCTATACAGTATCTAATAAAATCCCTCAGCGGACGCTATCGCATCTATCCCTAACCTATCGGCCTATTACAAATTATATGAAAAAAGTAATGCATAATTAAAGTTTGTTTTTTAAAATTTTCTCACTCTCTTGTAACTAAAATAGTTTAAAAGAAACCAACCACCTGTGTAAGTGACTAGTCAATAACAAATTATGCCATTCATATCCATAACAAGTAAGATTTTAGGAAACACATGCTGTTAGGTACAAGAGAATACTTTGATGTGGTAGTCACTTTCAATCAATATAAAAACCCCTTGAGTCAGAGGAATAAAGTATTACATACCCTATGACTAAGAAACATTGTAAGGAAGAAACAGACAGGCAAATAGCGTATTCACATATAAAATACAGGATTGACTTTCCTTGTTCCAGAAATCTGTATAAGCCTAAATTTTCCCTTGTATTTTAAGAAATGAGTGTAGGACTAAACCGTTGCACCTCAAGTCATCATCTGAGAAGAAGAACCATTCAAACAAAAGGAAAGTCACTGCCTCTGTCATCCCCACAGCTTGTTATTCCACATAAACTCACTCTCATGGCAGGCACTCTTATAATAAAAGGCACAAACAGAAACAAATCTATGATTATTGTATCAATACCAGACTGATTTCTTTGTGATATTTTTCCAAAACAACAGGACAATAGACTTTTGCGTGTGCGCAACTTTACCATCATTAAGAACCAGCATGAACTTCTAGTAGGTCACATCAAAGGCTCCTCTTTTCGAACATGAACAAGGCCACATTTCATGAGAAATCTTTGAAACCCGAGTGTTATTTTAATTGCTGTTTGTTGAACCTCCTTCAACAACAATTCCTTTTCTTTCCCATATATACCAGCACTAATCTGAGTTATAACCAAAGCCTAATAAAACTAGAATAACTGCATCTTTTCCTGCATTGAGCTAATAGATTTAGAGATTTTTCTGTAATAATTTCCAATATCAGTCCTGCTGTGGTAGGCATTATAGCAGACACACCTTTCTGTTTAGTAAATATCTCTTCCTTTGTTGTTACTCCATGTTCATTACCACCAAACTGCATTCACATGTGACCGTGTCTGTAACGGGCCAAATTCTGCCCTCAGATATGTGTTTACAACTCCTATTAAAGTCAATAAGAGTTGCACCCATGTACTTTAAGACAGAATTTGGCTAATTGGTCCTAATTGTTTTTTCCTTTGACTGAACCATTCCTGACCTGACTACTTATTTACAACTCCACTACAACCATGAAGTACCATTACCTGCATCATTTAATAATAAGCAGCCAAAGTTCCAACACGGATCCTTTAGGACTTCAACAGAAACTTCATTCAAGCATTTAAAAAGTTTGAAGTCTGACTTCATAATTCCTCTGGCTAATAAGATGTCTTTCTATATACTACAAATATTTCCATATATAGTTCAAAATGTATAACTTAGTCACCACACTCTTAGAAAATCTCAGACCTAGCTGGAGGGCATACAGTATCTCTTTTGATTCCCTGAAGACTTTCCATAAAAGACACACACCTCTGCTTTCAGAACACTTCCATTTTCTTTCCTTGAGTATGCTCAGCTTTTTCAAATAACTCTTACAATGTAGATTCTTAAGATGTTCTCCAGAGTTGGTGTTAATTCAACAGATCTGTAAATCCTTGGTATAAATTTAGGCCCCTTGTAAATATTTTACATTGCACAAAGTCATTCCAGCAATATAAGCAACAGCAGGAAGATTTCCTGGAATGGGGTTAATAAGTTAATTTGAATATTATTTAAAATATTAAAAGTTGTGACCATAAATGTAGCTCTCAGAGAGGTACAGCATGTACTCTGAAATGTGTTTAATTTCAATCATCCCATTTTATTAGGAAAGTGCTGGAAGCCTCATCACTGGCATACTTTAAAACTAGATTGGACAAAGCCATGGACACTATCTGGAACAACCCTACATTGGGAGGGGGGATATGCAAATCACCTAATAGTTATTTTCCATCTTTGTGATAATGTTATGATTCAGATAGCTCCTTCTATACCTGAAGCACATCAGGTTGTGATCCGGTCTGATCTCACAAACAAAGATGGGTTGAACCTAGGTAGGAAATGTATGGAAGTCCACAGGAAACACATGCTACAGGAAGCAGTGTTGGAGACTCAATAGTCTACACTCTGCCTTCTAAGGCAGTGCTGAATCAATGCCTCAGTAAGATGATGAGTCCACAGTGTGACTGCATGGAGATGTCATATTTTGGATGAGATACCTAATTTTTGACCACTTGTATCATTAAAGATTCCATGGCATTTTTCACAAGACTAGAGATATTCGCCCTGGTGACTTGGCCAGTTGAAGCGGAGTAATTTATGTTCTGCTTACATAAAAATCTCCCTTATTTCAGTTTGTTAAAGTATTCTTCCCTTTCAGTAGTGCACTAGTGTCACTGTCTGCCATTGTAAAGTTACAGACTTCACACTACAGGTAGCTGTATTTCAGTGGTAAGTGAAATGATTCATAAACCATGTAATTCCTCTAAATAGTTGTTGATTCTTTTAATAGAGTACTTGGAAATTCCAAGTTCTCTATCAGTCTGGAGTCTCTGGATTTAGTCAGAATCATATCTGTCCAAATAATACAATTACAATACATTCTTTTTGGCACCTTGTATTTCTTTTACTAGAGATTGTTTTTTTTTTTTTCTCTGAGTTTTCTAAATAATGTGGGAAGGAAACATCACACATTAAAATGGAAGGAAACAGGTTGAGATCAAAAGAAAATGCTGAAAACATTTCTGAAAAGAAAACAACCGCTGAACAAGAAGAACTTATTAGTCTATAAGCACATTGTGAAACTAGGTAAAAACTTTGATCTGTTCACAAGTAAAAGTTTATTTTCTTGTAGAAATTATATACCATGAATCAAAGAACAGCTGACATGTCTGAAATAAATGGGCACATTCCCTATGCTCAGTGTCCCAGTTTGTCTTACTGAATAATTCATGTTTAAACTAGTTTCCCATTAAGCTTGTTTCTTTTTACTCTTCGGGCATCTTTGAAGCTATAAGAAAACTGCCTCTCTAGTTTCCCCTCCAAAGCAAACCCAGGAACAGCTATGTGACTACAGAGAATCTGCAGCGACTTCCAAGCATGGTACTGCTTGAGGCCATGCCTATTGCAACCCAGGAATACAGTTTCAATATTCATCTCCCTTAACCGTTGACTTTGTGATTCAAAGGAGATTTAAATTCTTCACATGTTTCACCCATCCCTTTATAATCAGTTCCAAACCCCAAATGAGTTACTATAGAAATGTTCACACGGTCACGTGCAGACTTGCCATTTCCATTCTGCTCTTTTAAAATCTATCTCCTATACTATGCCCATAGAGATCTTCAGTTTGTAAGCTATCAGCTTCACAGGCGGAACTAAGCAGCAAACAGAACACTACTTCTGGTGAGGGACAGATGGAGGCCTTTGAGCAGCTCATTTGGGACTGGCTGTCAGGAAGTCACATGAGAGTCTTTCACAATCAGGGAATGTATGGATCTGTAACTACTGGGAATGCTTGAAGAAATAACTGCACATGAAAACAGAGGATTAGTCCGACACACAAAAAACACTAGACAAGGTGCTAGGTAGGTGAGATGCACAGAACTAAAGAACTATAACAAAGAACTAAAGGGTGTTCATGATGCTAAAACTAACTAGTATAAATGGGAGCCTGTGGTTTTATATAAAAAGAGATTGAGTCACATCAGAACTCAGGAGACAGCAAACAGAGAGAAAGACTGCATCACGTTTTTTCTTTGATCGTTAGTAGCTACACTAAAACAGGAAAGAGAGCCATAAAAGAAAGGTTTAGCTAGCCAAAGAGAAAAAGATAGTGAGTCAATGAACTGTGAGGCAGCAATCTTAGAGATTAGAGAATTGTTTTTTTAAGAAGTGAAGGGATTAATAATAACAGAGCCTGTGAAGGATGACATTTAAAGAGCCTGAAAAGACGAAGGGAGAGAGACAAAACTGACTATCTATAAACCAATCTACGAATTTATCCATGAACCACTTACAGGAAAACTGCACAAAAACCTCTATATCTCCCTCCCATGAAACAATCCCCTACTTGCACAGTCATTTTGCCTATGGATTAGAAAATTTACAAGACGAAAGACTTGACCAGGCAGGCATTTTAGAAAAGATTATAGAACTAAGTATCAGATGAGAGCATATGAATGGTATTGTTCTCCCACAGGGTGTGGGACAATAACAAGGGTCTGCAGAAGTGGAGCAAGTACATCAGCTTCCTTCCTGACACCCAGCTAGACTTGATCAGTGAGCCATTCTCAGGAGAAGTTGTCACTGGCTTGCCAGCCTGCATAGTCACATGCCTATCTGTTAGCAAACATCTGAGCACATACCTCAGCTAAAGGAACCACCACTATGTCACCTGTAGCAAACAAAAAGTGGGAGTGTGTTAATAGAATTTGCAGATGACTAAATTGGGAGGTATTGCCAATACAGAGGAGGACTGGAATATCATACAAAAGAATAACAGAAATGGGATGAAATTTAATAATTTGAAGTGAATGGTCATGAATTTAGAGATTAACAACAAGAATTTTTGCTATAAGCTGGGGACTTATCAGTTGGAAGCAACAGAGGAGGAGAAAGACCTGGGGTATTAGTCAATCACAGGATGACTATGAGCCACCAACATGAAGCAGCCATGAAAAAGGCCAATGCAATCCTAGGATGCATTAGGCGAGGTATTTCCAGTAGAGAAAGGGAAAAGTTATTACCATTGTACAAGACATTGGTGGGACCTGATCTGGAATACTATGCACAGTTCTGGTCTCCCATATTCAAAAAGGATGAATTCAAAGGGCGATCCAAGGAATGGAGAACCTGCTTAACAAGAGGAGACCTAAGGAGCTTGGCTTGTTTAGCCTAACCAAACAAAGGCTGAGGGGAGATGTGAGTGCGCTCTATAAATACATCAGAGAAATAAACACCATGGACGGAGAGGAGTTATTTAAATTAAGGGCCAATGTTGGCACAAGAACAAATGGATATAAACTGGCTATCAATAAGTTTAGGTTTGAAATTAGACAGTTTTCTAACCATCTGTGACATTCCCCTCTGGTGTTATCTGGACCAGTGATCTGCTAGGTCACTCCAATCCTTGACTCTGGAAGCCAGCCTTACCCTGCTCTGCTGTGAGAACCCCCACTCCTGGGCTGTTCACACACAGCCTGTAGCATGTAAGCTGCTCCCAGCTACTTGCAACCGAATGACACTAGCCAATATCTCCGGTCCCAGACACAACCCTAGGAGCCTCTGTCTTGCAGCGTTCAGTTATGCCCATTGGACGCTGCAAGCTCACATGAGTTAATCAATTTAACAGAGAAATTGATATGTACCAGGCTTGTTATCCCAAAGGGAGCCTCTGACACACTTCAAACCAAACACACTGCTTCAGGTAGAATAAACAAATAAATTTATTAACTGTAAAGATAGATCTTAAGTGATTATAAGTCAAAGCATAACAAGTCAGATTTGGACAAATGAAATAAAAGCAAAACGCATTCTAAGCTGATCTTAACACTTTCAATGCCCTTACAAACTTAGATGCTGCTCACCACAGGCTGGCTGGTTGCTCTTCAGCCAGGCTCTCCCCTTTGATCAGTGCTTCAGTCGCTTGGTGTGGTGATGTCTGTAGATGTAGGTGGAAGAGAGGAAAAGTATGGCAAATGTCACTCCCTTTTATCATGTTCTTTCTTCCCCCTTGGCTTTTGCCCCCCCCCCCTTCAGAGTCAGGTGAGCATGTTAGATCATATTAAAGAAGTTCTGTATTAAAATCACAAATGAGTTTGATTCCTGTCATAAATATAAAGGAAAGGGTAAACCCCTTTAAAATCCCTCCTGGTCAGAGGAAAAATCCTCTCACCTGTAAAGGATTAAGAAGCTAAAGGTAACCTCGCTGGCACCTGACCAAAATGACCAATGGGGAGACAAGATACTTTCAAAAGCTGGGAGGAGGGACAAAAACAAAGGGTCTGTGTCTGTCTGTGTGATGCTTTTGCCAGAGACAGAACAGGAATGGAGTTTTAGAACTTAGTAAGTAATCTAGCTAGGTATGTGTTAGATTATGATTTCTTTAAATGGCTGAGAAAATAGCTGTGCTGAATAGAATGAATATTCCTGTCTGTGTGTCTTTTTTGTAACTTAAGGTTTTGCCTAGAGGGATTCTTTATGTTTTGAATCTAATTACGCTGTAAGGTATTCACCATCCTGATTTTACAGAGGTGATTCTTTTCTTTTTACTTCTATTAAAAGTCTTCTTGTAAGGAAACTGAATGCTTTTTCATTGTTCTGAGATCCAAGGGTTTGGGTCTGTGGTCACCTATGCAAATTGGTGAGGATTTTTACCAAACCTTCCCCAGGAAGTGGGGTGCAAGGGTTGGGAGGATTTTGGGGGGAAAGAGATGTCCAAACTACGTTTCCCAGTAAACCCAGTTAGAGTTTGGTGGTGGCAGTGGAGATCCAGGGACAAAGGATAAAATTAATTTATACCTTGGGGAAGTTTTAACCTAAGCTGGTGAAAGTAAGCTTAGGAGGTTTTCATGCAGGTCCCCACATCTGTACCCTAGAGTTCAGAGTGGGGAAGGAACCTTGACAATTCCCCATAGTTTAAATTCCAAGGTATTACTAATTAAGAGGTCTCTTGGTTTTTGGTACTGTTTCTCTCCCTCTATGTGTGAAACTTGCAAGCTGCTAATTGTGTTAGTACATTCTAAGACAGAGTCTGTTCTCAAAGCAATTCTTTGTAACAACAACTACTCACACAGAGAGAGACTCAAAGCAATACTCTGTAACAACAGAAACAGCACCCAGAGACTCCCCGCCCTTTTGTTGTATTCATCTCGCTTTGTTAACAATTGTGATTAAAATAGAGATAGAGGATGTATGTGGATGGATGCTTGGTGTGGATAATAACTGAATGATCAGGGAGGTGCCAGCCTAAGAATCCAGTGTCCATCGGCTGAAGAAGGCGTCAAGTGGAAATAACCAGAGGACCCCCGGAGGGCAGATTGGAATCCACCCAACAGCCTCAAGAATGGGAGAACCAAAGAACAAGATAACATCTGGCAGCACGGAGCTGTCAGGAATGTGCCATCTGCTGATTGATTCAATAACAGCATGATGAAGCAATTCCCATAGACTGGCACAGGAAGAAATTCCTATAAAAATGGACTCTAGAAAGTGAGAACTTTGGGGTCTGATTCTGCAAACCAACTTCCAGGAGCATCAGATGTGCATCTGAGAAGGCCCTGCTCCCTCCTCACCTCCAGGCCTTGGCATGAGCAACTCTAAGGCTGGTAACCATGATATTTTTTTTGTGTGTGTGTGTGTGTGTGTGTGTGTGTGTGTGTGTGTGTGTGTGTGTGTGTGTGTGTGTGTGTGTGTGTGTGTGTGTGTGTGTGTGTGTGTGTGTGTGTGTGTGTGTGTGTGTGTGTGTGAGAGAGAGAATATGAAATTGAATGGAATGTTATAGCTATAACTAACTGCTTACTTTGATTCTTTCTGTATTCACAATAAATGTGGCATTTTGCCTTTTCCCCTTTAAAAAGATCCTGCTGGTTTTTATTTTATTGGTATAACAAGCATTACTGAGTCTCTCCAAGCAAGGTTGAGCAATTCCTCTGGTGTGGCCTCATGCAGGTGAGTCATTGCATTGTAGCTCCCTTGCTGGACAATGGCTGTTGATGGGTTGTTTGACACCCTGCCTGGGCGTTGGTTACTTTCCTTGCTGTTGCCTCAGGGGAGCTAATATCTGGCTGATTCCCCCAACTTACAGTATGTTTTAGTGACAACCATACTACATAATTCTCATAACTTCAGATAAATTAATGATATACACATATGGATAGAGAAATGACTTTCAGGAGATCATAACCTTTCTCCTGATACCTTACAAGGCATGCTTTATATGTAAGAGCATGCTTATATGAAAATGGGCAATATGGGGGTTACAGCATGCTCCCCCAAGGTATAGAATGTCACACCATCAGAGGAGTGAAGTTCTGGAACAGCCTTCCAAGGAGAGCAACAAATCTATCTTCTTTCAAGACTAAGCTTGATAAGTTTATGGAGGGGAAGGTAAGATGAGTTTTATATGGCTCATCCAAGACTGCTAGTAGCAAATATCTCCAATAGCTGGAGATGGGAGATTAGATGGGAAGGGCTCTGAGTTGCTACAGAGAATTCTTTCCCAGGTGTCAGGCTGGTGGGTCTCACCCACATGCTCAGGGTCTAACTGATCACCATCAGGACGGGATCAGGAAGGAATTTTCCCCCAGATCAGATTGGCACAGACTCTGGGGATTTTTCACCTTCCTCTGCACTGTGAGACATGGGTCATTTGCTGTTTTGAACTAGAGTAAATGGTGGATTCTCTTTAACTTGAATTCTTTGAATAATTATTTGAAGACTTCAGTAACTCAGCCAGAGGTTGGGGTCTATTACAGGAGTGGATGAGCAAGGTTCTGTGGCCTGCCGTGTGCAGGAGATCAGACTAGATGATCATGATGTTCCTTCTGGCCTTAAAGTCTAAGAGAATCCTACAGCTAAATTTTAACCCAGGTAATTAGTCTAGTCCAGTGGTTCTCAAACTGTGGGTCAAGACCCCAAAGTGGGCCGCGAACCCTTTTTAATGGGGTTTCCAGGGCTGGCGTTAGACTTGCTGGGGCCTGGAGCTGAAGCTGAAGCTTGAGCCCAAAGCCAAAGCCTGAGCCCCACTGCCCAGTGCCAAAGCCTAAGGGCTTCAGCCTGGGGTGTCGAGGCTCAGGTTACAGCTGTTCCCTCTGGGGCTGAAGCTCTTGGGCTTTGGTCTCCCCACCCTGGGTGGTGGGGCGCAGGCTTTGTCTTTGTCTCCCCTCCCCCTCCACCCCACCCAGGGCAGCAGGGCTCAGGTGGGCTCAAGCTTTGGTACCCCCTCCTGGGGTCGTGTAGTAATTTTTGTTGTCAGAAGGGGGTTGCGGTGCAATGAAGTTTGAGAGCCCTGGTCTAGTCATTTGTCAATATACGTCAGCCTGTGAACTCAGGAGCACAGAAACAATAGAGAATAAGAAGCATCAGGCTCTTCTGGGACTAAACAACCATCCCCTTATCCTGTTATTCTTCTCAGTCTAGTTAACAAGATTCCATTACCAATAACCCTTATTAAGTGAATCTATTTAACCTTCACCAGCTTATTACACAAGACATCAAGAGAAACAAGAACGATGCAATATCAGAGGACAGAGATTCTTACGAAAAAAAGTTTAGATGGAAAAACATAAGATGACATTCCTAAAAATCAATTTTGTCTGATTTAGTTCAATTCTTCCCCTGAAATATTCAATGCCTCAGTGATCTCTTCAGGAAATTCTCCTATTTATAAAAATAAATTCATCCCATCAGAGAAAAGAAACTATTACTATGTGATTTACATGAGCAATCACGTGACTAAATTCTAAATATTGAATATCTGAAAGGACTCACTCTGGACAGTTTTCAGATAAGCCATGGGCACATATATTGTATGTTCATAACTGTTTGGCAAAAAATTATGAACAAACAAGTTAGTACAAATTCCAATCTGCTTGTGGACAATTTATGAATAGAAAACAAGGACAGATCCAATAAATTCATTGTTCACAATGAATAGTACATCCAGCTCTGCTCTTATTTCTTGTCCAGTTAAGTGCAGCTTCAGTTTCTTTCTCCCTCTTCCATTCATCCCCAACAATTTCTAACTGCCTTTCTTGTTCTGTATGTGGAAAAATATTGTAGTCATCTCTGGCTATGAACATTCTTTTTGAACCAAGTTCTTTTTAGCTTGAAAGCCTCACCTGATTTATTATTAAAAAATTCAACTGCAAATGAATTATGCATCACAATTGAGGCATGTTTTAAAAGCCTGTGGGCCATATTCTGCTCTCAGTTATGCATGTACATTGACCTTCACTTACGTTACTGAATGCTGTTTATGGAGATGTGGATTATTTGTGAACAGTTTAATGACAAGTTGAAGAGTCATTCCCAAGAGGCTATGCTTCAGGGCATCCTAGACTTTTGACCCAAATATGGCAATAAATAGAATGTCATGAGAACTGCACAACTATCAATAGTCCTCGTCTTCTGTCTGTATGCTGCATACAATATGTATTTGTGTCTTTGGACAGCCAGCTTCTTGGGGCAAGGACTGCGTGTTTTGCGAGATTTCATATGATCTACTTCATCAGCTGTAAACTTTCGCATTCATCTGTAAAAGAATTGCCTCCTGCTCCTTCTGAGGCAAGTAACCTCCCTTTTTCTCCTTAAAATTGATCCTTAAAAATATACTCCATGTGTTTTACACTGTTGCACAAAGCCTTCCAATGTTATTCTTCTTGACAGCACCTTTGTGTACTTCAGTTTTAACTAATGTCTTAGAGCAGATTACAGGGAACTGCTCTTTGATGTATTGGTGAAGTGCTTCATATGCTTACTGTATTCTATAAGTAATTGTCATAGCTCTTGCTCCTTAACCAGTCTAACCAAATGGCAGCCCTATATTCCAGGTTATCCGAAGTGCCTGGGATTTACTCTCTCAACAAAGCACAGGACAGAAAGTACAATCAATCCCCTAAGAAATCCTTTGGGAAATGCCTTTGTGATTCTGTCTTTGAGAATTTCCCATGTGAAAGCTCTCACTTGGGAAGCATATTATTACTACTATCCATATCTTACTGGCAGACATCAGATCCTGAAAACTATACCAGAAGGCATTTGGATGAAGGCTTCATTTCAACACAAGTTGTGTGTGTTTGGGTATTTTTGCCCAAAGCACAGCACAAACAAGAGCAGCATTATATAATGTGGCTTTATATCTACTCCCAAAAAATGACTATCCATCCACTAACTTCTCCAGCAACCAACTAGCTGTGTTGCGTAACTTGGTTAGTTCATTTTAACTTTGCTACTGCAGCAGAGTAAATGAAATTAAAATTAATAGGATAAAATCCAACTACAGGTAAAAGGTGAGAGAATGACTCCAAATAGCAGAGAGCAGGCTAGTGGTGGACCAGCAACCTACAATAACACTAAATTTGAGGTTTTCTCGTGCACCTCCACCCTACATTGTCCCTGCATAGTTTCCACATCTGGATCCCTAAGCAACCTGGAATGATTATTTTTTCAAACCCTGGGAGATTCGTATTGTGCACTACTGGATTAAAGAAGGTCATCCAAGGACACAGTGCTTGTTTCTACAGGAAACAGGCTCTTGCTGGTGTGCACAGTGCTGTCTCTGTTGTGAAACTTTGTTGCCCTGCCAATTTACATCTCAGCCACATGCAAAAAGCAAAAACAAACTGAGGCAACACAATTGTTCTCCATTAACATCCTGTTTTGAAGGCTGAGCATTTTCCCATTTTTAAGGTAGAAGACAGTGTCTGTGTGGCGTAATGACATACCGTGCATATTTTTTCTCATTGAAGGTTCTTTTTCTCCAAGCTGCAATGCTCCATACAGTATATTCTTCACTTTGCTGGATTCATTACTCTCATCTAATTGTATTCCATAGAGTCTCCACTTCTACTTTTGGTTTCAAATATGAATGTGACCCAAGCATAATGAAATAGAGGGAAAGTGACTGAAATTACATAGACAGGAAAATTAGCAAATTTAAGCCCCAGTTCAACAGTAATATCTTCTTTCACATCACAAAACTGGGGCTTTCTGGGACCTCATATCAGACCCTGATTTGCAGAAGTTGCTTATTTTTGTATGAACCAGGCCCTTGCAGAGTAGAATTGCTGCTCAGACTCTTGCTCAGCTGGTTTTCATTTCATGTGTCTTCACAGAGGGATTATTTTAAATCTCTACCACCACTTAAAAACATAGATGTGTTTTTGCCAGCCAGTATACTGATGTGATTTGTTTTTATTTACATTGTGCCATGACTATACCTGGAACAGCACAGGCTTCTTAGTCAAGAAGAGGCTGCAATTCTAATTAAATAAAAAACATAACAAAATGACAAAACATAGCCTGAACTGAAATGAGGAGCGCTGTGGGCTGAGGTGGAGGGGTGGGGGTGACTAGAAGATACTGCTTATGGAAGTAAAGCTTTTCCCCAAAGAGCAAACTGGATTGGTTGAGTAGATCAGGCAGCTCAGACAAGATGACCTTTCTGTGGTGGATTCATTTTAAAGGGTTTATGGAAGAAATGTATTTTAAGAAGTGGTTTCTATGAGAGCAAGGTGGCCAGCTGGTGGGAAAGTTCTCCAGGCATATGATGCAGGATGAAAGATGGGCAGATGAGAGTGGGCAGACTGGCTCTGTCATCCAAATGAAAACATGTCTTCTGGAAAATCAGAATGTCTACAGACAGAAAGAAGTGTTAACACAAACTGGTCTGGTCTACACAAAATGATAGCAGAGGAGGAGGGACAGAGAAAACTAAAATCAGTACAGTCTCAAATTGGAATATCCCAGGGAATCAGTTCCCTGAGCTTTGAGAAAAGCCATTATGCTGGAAACTGAAAATGTATTCCCTGTGATTGAAAAGATGGCTCTTGGGCCTCATTAAACTCAGCTTTGTTAATGCATAAGGCTCCGATTCTTTCACAGAGGAAAGATGGAGTTCATAATAAAACCAATAAAAATCACCTCACAATAAAATAACAGAAAAAGGAGAAAAGAAAAAGGAAAATATTCCAACAGTAAAAGACTAGTAACATCACTGACTCAAAATGACACTAAAGAACTCTTCAGTTACCATCCTCTAAGTTCATTATTTCACCTTCTAAGAGCATCAAGTAGTTAAATGTATGAGTCTATAGAAGGGAGGCACAGACAAATAATTATGACACATACAAGGGAAAAAATGAAAGCCTTGTTTGGTTTGTTACAAGTGCTTAGGAGCAGAAAAACAGAATACACCACTTTAGAGAGAACCTTGCAAACAAGACAGCTCAGTGCACAGGCTTTGCACCCAAAGTAAACTCTTAAATGGCATCATTTAATGCATGACAGACAACTGATCAGGTTTAACAGGGATAAGCAAACTGGTTCTAATAAAATCATACACACCTTGTGATCTCATTCTCCACAGCAGCTGTATAACTCTCAGCTGCCCTGCAGGTCTGGCTGAGGGGAGAGGCTTTTGAGACTCCAACAGCAGGCTCATCTTTTGGCTAAGTTATCTTGCTGTTGAGCTAAGATTTACTGCCTCTGAAGTTTGCACAACTCCTAAGTCTACAGGTAACGAGTGCTGGATTTGGCCTCGACTACTGAAGGAGAGAGGTCCTTCCTAGCTGTATTTGAGTTCTGCAGGGCACTGTAACATGCAGCCTGAGCAATCTGATCTCAGGTGTCAATCACTGTGTTAGCTAGGGACCATATGGTAAGTGAACGTGCAAGGTATTTGTTCTACAGGGGATCAACCCCTTCCCAGTGAAATAAAAATTGGGATTGTGTCTTGCTACTCTAAAACAAAGAATAACCCTAAATACAAGGATTTTTTTTTATACCCATCACTTTGATACTAGAGCACAGCTCGTAAAGGAGCTAGGTGTGGTCACATGGGTCCTACAAAGGGAAATTTTAGGCTTCTTCTTTTGTTTTATTGGTAAGGGGCCAATGCCTGCAATCTTTACCTAGTCTTCACTACAACAAAACTCCCACTGAAGTCAATGGGATAGCACTGACAGTGGCATTAGCAGTACCTTTTGTAAAGAGGGCAGGAAAAAGTGGGGCGGGGCAGCAGAGAAGTGGATACTGCACCTCCCTTTCCCTGACTGGTGCAGAAGCCATCTGTGCTCCTGAGAGCTCCCAGAGGTATTGTGTCTCCCTGCAGCACAATAGACCCCAGAGCTGCTGCTGGGCTTGGTGCTCCTGCGTTCCAATCTACAATCCAGCCCAACTGAATTTTTGCCACAGTGAAGGCTGTGTAAGAACTGCAGAATTTTACCCAAGATCCCCAGCAGGAGTCATTTGTATTACATAGAGGGCAGTGAAATGCACCAAACCTTAGACCATGAGACCACAGCCCTGATTAAAATTGAAGGGGGATAAATATTGGCTAACACCAGCTGGGTCACCACATACAGCTGAGCCTGAGATCCTGCATGCTCAAGACTGATCAAGGTAGGCAATCCAGAAAAAGCGTCTGGCAGCTGCTTCCAAACCCAGTTTGAATTGCTATGTGACCCTAGCGGCAATGGGACTCCCACCACAGCAAAGGGAGATCATTCTCTTGAGAAGAGCTCTACACCTTTGGGATTGGATAATCCAAGTGAAACAGTTGAAAAAACCCTACTCCATGGATGAATGATGAAGCCAAAGAGGTCTGTGGATCTATAACTTGTCTTTAAATATTCATTCTTGTTTAAGTTTCTTTGTACAGGAAACAGGGAGATATGAAATATGAGTACCATTTCTTTTAATGGATATCAGGGTCTCCAAACGAGGGGGTTCCAGGAAGATTTAAGATGAAACTACAGCGATGAAGAGCTGGAAAAACTGAGTAGCTTCAGGGAAAATAGTGGTTTCTTTATTCTAATACCATTTCTCATTTCATGTTAGAAGACAGCAAATCAGTGATTCTTTACTACTGTCTCAGGACTTTAATAGCAAGTAACTAATTCTGAGCTTTCCACACATGAGTATCAAATTCAGTTCCTGTTAGAAAATTACAGCAGGGATGACAAGAGGTCTCTTGAACTTAAATGAAATAGTAAGAAGTGGGATAGTTTTTACAATCACTGAAAATTACCCTACAGTACAGCATCTCTCTCAATCTCTGAGCAATGAAGTACAGCAGTGTTTTTTATTGATACCCACACGGAACACCACAGAAATGTCTTTTGATGTAAATGCTTTGTAAGATGCTACAGCAGGATCATCATGTAGAAAGAATGTGTGTATCAGGCCAGAGCAGGAACAGAAAATTTTAAAATACTGATATAAAAACACATTTATTCCACCCAGAAACCACTTACAGTGGATTTTGGAAGCTGCCGTGCCCCACTGACTTTTCCATCTCCTTGAGTATGCTTCTAAATTAAAACATGACTAGTTGCATAATACTTTTAGAGTATGTAAAACTTTAACAGCACATCCACAGAATACTCAAAGTGCACAGAGTGTAACATTCCCATATGTAAGCAGGTTTCAGAGTGGTAGCCGTGTTAGTCCGTATCAGCAAAAGCAATGAGGCGTCCTTGTGGCACCTTCGAGACTAACGTATTTATTTGGGCATAAGCTTTCGTGAGCTAAAACCCACTCCATGAATCTGATGAACTGGGTTCTAGCCCATGAAAGCTTATGCCCAAATAAATGCGTTAGTCTCTAAGGTGCCACAAGGACGCCTCATTGTTTTTTCATATGTAAGCAGTATACATTATGACTAGGTAATTTTGCGTATTTTTCTGTATGCTTAGAGGCGTCTCAGCATGCTTTACAAAAAGAGTATTGGTTATTATCTGGACATACTACACTCCTGGAGCCTTACAATTCCACCTGACTGGCAGAACACATTCCAGTGAATAACATTCAGTTCCTATCAATACAAAGATCCCTTCCTGCATGACAGGTGGGATTGTAAAGAACAGTACAGTAAATGCCTCCTGAAATTGATTACAATGATCACCAAATACCCGTAGAGTAAAATCAACGAGGACAAGCATCTGCCAAATATACATAAAATTACATACCTTTTTTTTTGTGTGCAGTCACTATGGCTGCACGCACCTATCTGTTAACTGCATGCCCAAATGATCATATAAGGATGTTTGAGCATTCAATTACTTTTTTGTTTCATGCAAGTGCAGTAACTATATGCATAACTAAGGAAGGTAGTTCCCTGTGCATACCTAAAATATTTGAAACTCTCTCCCTACAGGCTTTATCTAAAGGATTTCAGCATTTGGCCCAGCCTTAACAGTTAGTAAAAGTGTACCTTTTTAAAGCCATTTGTTAGGTAAAGGTATGCGATGAATACTCAATGCCAAAAGCTGGACAAAATACTCTGTTTTCAAGCTTTTCCTCCCTGAATTTTTGTAGCTAAACCAATTTTGACAAAGCTTTGTAAAATAAAAATGCACTCTCTTGCATGGAGATATTTTATTTCATGCCTTTCCCAGTCTTAATTTAAAGCAAAAGTTAATCAGTGAGTTTTAGAGTGCTTAAAATGGAGGCTTCTAAAGAAAATATTGACATACTCTCAATTAAAATGGTGTTGCCACATGCTCTCATAGGTAATGACAAAGTAAAAAATAGAATAGAAAGGAAAAATAGGGTATGAAATAAAATAGTGGAGAAAAAGTAATGAATGGACTATTTTTGTGAAAGATTGCATTGTAATGATGTTACATTAACAACAACATTATATACAATAAAGGCATAACAGACCTCTTTTGAGCAAAGTGTAATCCTGCTACACTTCATTAAGTTTCATGTTTTCCCTGTAATTTCCCAGCATTAAAGGAAACGTTATTTCACTGACTCTGCAGGAACAGACATACAACAACAAATTGAATGTGGCTGCTCCAACTAGCTTGTTAATTCGATGAAATCAACGCAGTCAAAAGGTTATCACGCAAACGTACTTGAATTCATCCCAAATGTTTCATTAAGAGTCTACATTCTTGGAATTAAACAAGTTTAAAAGTAAACTAATGGCAAATTAATCAAAAAGTACTAGTTCAGCCAAGGCTCATTATAAGTATTCTCATTTTGCTTTTTTGTTTTTTAGTTGAATTATCAAGCATGTACTAACTATATAGAGATACAAAC
Source organism: Chelonia mydas (assembly GCF_015237465.2). Lineage (NCBI taxonomy): Eukaryota > Metazoa > Chordata > Testudines > Cheloniidae > Chelonia > Chelonia mydas. Next base: position 89,910,737 of record NC_057853.1, read on the forward strand.
AAATAATTGTTTAAAAGCTTTATAATGTAGGTAGGTTGGAAGGTATTTGCATATTTATATTATTTCATACTTATGGGTTGGCTCAGTCCTGCAAGATGCTGAGCACTCAACTACCCCCAGCACTGAGGACCTCCCAGAAGGTACTCAACATGATTGAGTCACCATTTTTATGGTTTTAATATCCCTATACAATAATATGGGCCACATTTAGCAATCCTTCATCGCACAATTAATTCCATTGATTTCAATGGGACTACTTTTATAAGTAAGACCATGTGCATCACTAAGGTTTTGCATGATCAAGTCTTAGGTAATGAACTGACAGAAAGACAATTAATCCTCTCTGCACATATTGCATACTACAAAAGCATAGCTCGTGCTGCAAATGCTCCAATGTTCATTCTTATATTTGAAATAATTATTTCAAATGGAATTTGGAACAGGTATAGTTGCACAGGTATCCCAAGGAATAAGAGAATTACATTCTGTGATACCACCTGGGAATTTGGATAGTTGAACCATTTTTTGATTGTATCACTCATGGTTAATCATATTGATGTATTATAAACTGAAAAATTGAAAACAAATATGTTTTAAAAAAAAAAAAAATCAATCTATCACAGTTCTGTGGTTGGAAACCACAAAAGTAGAGGGAATATGAAGATCATTCACTTAAAATATTAGTTAAGAAACTCATGTGATTCAAACTATTGGACTACATGACAGTTTTTGTGCAAGTTTGCCTTTTTATACAATCAGCAACAAAACTGTAAATATTGTAGAGCTGGTCAAAAAAAATGGGACTCAAATGATTTGGGTGGGAGGGGTGAAAGTTTCATCCCACTTTTCCCGTTGAAATTTTTTGAATTTTGAAATGTTTCTACTAGCTCCATAGCTAACTAGAAAATGGAATGAATTTTTCATACAATTTTTTATGAAATATGCCCATTTTAGTATAATATTTTCAAAGTTCAAAAGTTTAACCAGCTCTAAAATAGTCACATTTATAATTTTATACAACACTGCAGCAAACTATTTCCATATATGCAGGACTAAATATAGGACTACCGCAACACATAGTGTCTTTAAAATCTCATCTCCAATACACTTACAGGAAGAGTGTTTGACAGACAAGCCCAGAATGCCAGCTTGTGGGACCTCTCACCCTCACATATGGAGTTAGTGCCACTGAATTTGATACAGGTACCTGTGCAGGACAATGTTACTTGATGTGAGTAACATAGCACAGTCCGGCCCCAAAGCAGCAACCCTCTTCCCACTGAATTCACTGGGCATTTTGCCTTTGAACTCAAGGGGCGAAAGCCGGACTCTGCCCTCTAACAGTTTTGCAAAGTGTGTTTTTGAAACTATTTCCTAGCAGGTAAAGTCATCAGATCTAAATCCTGACATCCCTTTGTCTCAAAATAATGCTCTTTGGGTTGCTTTGGTTCCTGCACTTTGCATGCAAGCAGGCAGAGAACAAGGCTGCCCTTTGCTCTGGTAGACCCCTGCCCAGGCCCCCTCCAGTCGCCTCTCTACCTTGCCTCGCCCAGATAACACCACCACATCCTTGTTCCCAAGACTGTTACAGCAACCAAGGAAAAGCCACTTTCCCCAGGAAGTTTCCTAGCCGATCTAACTAGCGGAGCATTTGGAAACCTTCTTGCCATTGGCCAGGGGCAACGAGTTACATGGGCCTGTGGTGCCTGTGCTCCAGCAAATTCAGGGCCCAGGGGCCCGGCTCCACCAATGTTCGGGACGGGTCTCTCCCCCGGCCCCGCATGCCTAGGGTGACCAGACAGCAAATGTGAAAAATCGGGACGGGGGTGGGAGGTAATAGGAGCCTAAGTAAGAAAAAGGCCCAAAAATCGGGACTGTCCATATAAAATTGGGACATCTGGTCACCCTACGCGCACCTCCCCCAGAGTGTCCCTGCCTGTGCCCTGGGCAGGGAGCGGCTGCCCTGCCGCCCCACGCTGCTCTCCCTCACTGGCTGCAGAAGGGAGCAGTGCTGGCGGAGGCTGCTGCGGCAGTGCAGCTGCTGCCTGTGGAGGGAGGAGGCGCACACATGATGGGAGCCCTCCCCCCCGCCCCGGCACTCGCCACAGGGGAGGCAAGGGGGCTTCCTGTACCTGAAAGGGGCCCAGCCCCTAGGAGCATGTGCAGTGATGGTACCGGGTGAGTGTGCTGCCCCGGGGGGCCCTTCCCTGGAGCTCGCTGCTGCCAGCAGGGAAAGGGCTGGAGGGACCGTGGAGTCTTCCTCTCTGGACCCAGCCCCGGGGCAGCCTGCCTGCACCCCAAACTCCTCATCCCCACCCCACCCTGCCTCAGAGCCTGCGCCCCCAGCCAGAGTCCTCACCCCCCCTGCACACCAACCCTCTACCCCAGCCCTGAGCCCCCTCCTGCACTGTGAACCCTTCATCCCCCAGCCCCACCCCACAGCCCTCACCCCTGCACCTCAACCCTCTGCCCTAGCCCTGAGCCCCCTTCCAAACCCCTCATCCCCAGCCCCACCCCAACCCTCTGCCCTAGCCCTGAGCCCCTCCCACACCCCAACCCCTCATCCCCGCACACCGCAACCCTCTGCCCTAGCCCTGAGCCCCCTCCTGCACCATGAACCCTTCATTCCCCAGCCCCACCTTGCAGTCCTCACCCCCGCACCTCAACCCTCTGCCCTAGCCCTGAGCCACTCCCACACCCCTCATCCCCCCCACATCCCAACCCTCTGCCCTAGCCCTGAGCCACTCCCACACCCCAACCCTCTGCCCTAGCCCTGAATCCCTTCCCACACCCCAAACCCCTCATCCCCAGCCTACCCAGAGCCCTCACCCCCCTGCACCCCAACCTTCTACCCCAGCCCTGAGCCCCCTCCTGCACCGTGAACAACCTCCTCCCCAGCCCTCACCCCCGCACCTCAACCCTCTGCCCTAGCCCTGAGCCACTTCCACACCCCAACCCTCTGCCCTAGCCCTGAGTCCCTTCCCACACCCCAAACACCTCATCCCCAACCCTACCCAGAGCCCTCACCCCAACCCTCTACCCAAGCCCTGAGCCCCCTCCTGCACTGTGAACAACCTCCTCCCCAGCCCTCACCCCCACACCTCAACCCTCTGCCCTAGCCCTGAGCCCCCTCCCACAGTCCAAACCCCTCATCCCCCCACATTGTGTAATATAGGGAAACTGCTAAACACTTACTGTTTCCAGTCCACGTTTACATTAGTTTAAAAAATATATATCGGCTTACAAGGCAGGTGGGGAGGGAGGGACTTGGACCCGTTCTGGGCACCACCAAAAATTATACAAACCTGCGGCCCCTGCCATTGGCTGCCTTTGCACCTTGGACGTCTGCTCCTGCTAAGGGACTGGCTGCCTGACAACATGAACAGGGGTGGTAGGACAAGAGAGAGAAACTCTCTTCTCATTGTACAAGCAACGATTCCGTTGAATTCCTCCCCTCTTCTTCTCCTTTCAAACCCCGCCCTCATACCGGCCCTCCCGGCGGCCCCATCACAACCCTCAGCACACACCCCGTTAGCCCACATTATCCCCAACACACACACTCTCTCTCTCTCTCTCACACACACGCTTTCCCCCTCACCCAGTAGAGCCCCAGCCAATGACTAGGGCCGGTAGGTGCTATTGCAATACCAATAATAATGCATCCCCCAAACACACCCACACCCTTAACCCCACAGGTCTTTCCTCCGCTGCAGTCTCCCCCCCCCCCACCCCACTCCACTCCCTTTAACACCCCGGATCCCTTTTCATCTCCTATCGCACCCTCTCCTCCTCCACCATCCCGCTGTCCCCCTCGCACCCAATCTCACCTCTCACCGCCCCCGCCTAGCCAGCCCTTCTCGGAAGAGCTGCCATAAAACCCTAACCCAAGGTCAAGCTCGGCACCGGGGACACGGAGGAGCTTACCTGGCGTGCGCTGCGGCCGCCGCAGGGTGACTGGGCTGAACCGCCCCGCACGGCCCGAGACGCCGTGTGGAAGAGGTGGCCAGGTCAGGGGTACACCCAGACTCCTCCTAGGGCTGCCCGGGGCGGCCAACTTCTGCTCGTGCCGATCCGCCGGGAGCTAGGGAAGCCGCAGCAAAGTTACAGTGAAATCCTGGCCCCTAGCTCACTGGAATCGGATTACACCAACTCCCCTGGCCTCTGCTTACTTTACATGGGGCACCTTAAACCACAAGGATTTAATACAGACCGGGCTGAAAAGAGCTAAAGCTGACCTGGATTGCCTCCCAGAGGGAAGGGGGAGAGTGCTTTTTGGAAGGAGAGGCCAGGGTGTTCGTTTTTGCTTCCTGCATGAGGTGTTCTCTTTGATTCAGTTAACGACTCGGATGTTAAAGAATTAACCAACAGAGCCCGCAAAATGTTGGCAAATGGATCTCTTTCAAAAGTACTTTACGTGCCACTTTAAGCAGCTGATAAAGGATCGGAGAAAGTGCTGTGGATTTTAAAATAGAAAATCTGGCCAGATGAGCTGGCTGGCCATCTCTTTATTCACAGCAATGATCCTCACTTTACAACAACTGTCAGCTGCATTGGCCCCGGGAAGAGCCAGGGTCTGAAATGCACGCTGCTCCTTATGTCAACTCCGTATTTGACAAAGAATTCTGGGAATTTACTTAAATCGATGGCCACCGTGGGAACAGTAGGGATAAACCCAGCGCCTTTCCCAACACTGCACTTCATTCAGAATTGCCCCGTTAGTGCTAATACGTGGTTAAGGCAGGCGGGAGAGAAAGTAAAGAGAAAGCGGAGATTAATTTAGGGAAGTGAATTATGCCTGGGCTGTCCAGGACTTGTCTAGGCTAAGAGTTATGGAGTAATGTTACCGCTTTTCTCTCACCCATTTTAGCATGGGTTAAAACAAGGTGCCTTGTTTGCACTAGACTTCACAAACGTATCATATGTGCCAACATCACGTATCGAGTCTAGTCTAAACAAGGCCTATATTCAGCACAATAAACTCCTGTCTTCTGGGGCGAAAAAAGTGTTTTTCAATCCAATTTCCTCAGATGAGTTAATTTAACTCAATTAAGATATCCTTTAAAACCCCCATAGACACTCTTCATTTGAGCTGGGTCACACTAAAGCCCAACAACCAGCTCTAAATACTTTAAAGGTGCATCCAAACTAAGAAAAAAAAAAAGTGTGGGGGGAAACCGGTTACTGTGTACTAGATAACACATGATAAAATCGGGCTGTGGGCAAGGCAAATGTAATTTACACATGGGTTAGCAAGTGGGAGATAAATACCAGTAGGGAGTTAAGGGTTTACCTCAGCCTGCTAAGGTATGAAAACCTACAAACTGAGGTGTCCCCATTAGGAAGTTACTACATTAGTGAATGTGGTAAAAAAGACACCAGGTGATAAAACTACCTAAGGAGAGAAAGTCTCCTTATTTGTCCATCTAGACACAGCCTCAAAGGCCATTGTGCCTGTCTCATTTTTTTTAAGCCCTCTGACTCTTGACAGATGAATTAGGTGTGGTTTTTAAAATTACTTTGGCTCAGTCAAATTAGTTTAACAGGATTAACAAGCCTCTTTAGTCTTCAGGAGCATTAAGGGCAAGTCTACACTGCAGGTGGATGCAAGCCCTCACAGACGCAGGCTGGTGCTCCAGGAACAGCTGAGTAGATGTTGTAGCCAGGGGTGGAGCAAGGGCTCTGAAGTCCTTCCCTCTCCTGCCCCAATCTTAAGAGCCCAAGTCACAAGATCAAAGCAACATCTTGCACTAGCACCCTAAAAATAGCTGTGTAGTCTGTGGGGCCCTGGACTGGAGGCTCATTCCCACATGCAGTGTAGACATACCCTAAAAGGGCTTCTCAGTTAATTCAATCCAGCTAATACAATTAGAAACATACCCTCTTTGCCCATCAAGACAGAGCCTATAGACAACCTTTGAACTTACCTCTTACTAACAGCAACTTCAGACTTTTCTTTAACTCACTTAAGAAAAAAAACCATCAACTACATCCGACGAAGTGAGCTGTAGCTCACAGAAGCTTATGCTCAAATAAATTGGTTAGTCTCTAAGGTGCCACAAGTCCTCCTGTTCTTTTTGCAGATACAGACTAACACGGCTGCTACTCTGAAACCTGTCAGTACCTCACTCAATAGGATGCAGATAGTGTTAAGAACATGGGCTGATTAACCAATAGTAATTTCCCCATGTATGAATATCAGGGTCACCTTTTTCCTGTGTCTGCTTGCAATTAAATTTAATTAAATGTTAATTTTTATGTATTCTGCTCAAAGATCCAGGGTAGAATATGGATAAATTTTTCCTTAGGATGCATTTTTAAGCTGGGCCAAGTGCACTTTGTTCATATGGATAGGTCCACTTTAGTATTTCCATTAATTGTAATACATAAATAATAGGATATTGCCCATGTGAGGATGCCTCCTTATTTCAATGCGCATGGATAACGTGCTATACTGCATAAATCTCTAAACATCATGGTAAGTGTACATTTATGAGTTGGGCTGCTAGCATTGATTCTGAATGCTTAGAGCCTGATTTAGAAACCACTGAACCCAATGGAAAGATTCCCACAGACTTCAATGGGCTTTGGGCCCTAGATTCAAACTCTTGGAACAACATGCTCAAATGCGAGCAGCCTTTCATTTATCTAAAGAAGATAAACTGAGTTGCACGCTGAATACTGCATGTGGATTTTTCAGATGAAATCTGGGCACTTTCAGCTCTACATGGACATTAAAAATCCCATGGCACTTACTATAGGAATAGGAGCAAAGTAGGGCCAACATTTTCCCTCCAATGCTATTCAGTGTGCTGAGGATTGTTTGGTAGCTGCCCTCCATCCCAGACCTGGCTCCCTGTCAGTGGTGGTGTGTGTAATTTACAAAAAGCAAGTGCAGTGCTCCCATTGACTTCAGTGGTGCAGAAGCAGGACCTAGGAAAAGACCTATGTTGTGTATTTATTACACTGCTTCTTCAGAGTAAAGGCCAAATCCTGGGCCCCATACCCAGCACAAGTAACTGCAGTATGGGTGCAGCAGGAGAAATTCTTCTCCGCAGGTTATGGAGCTACTCTGCAGGGATACTGCAATCCAAAGGCGAGGGTAGCCTATTTGTCTTCCAGCCCTGACAACACATGCCCTACCTTCATCTGAACCCTATGTTCAGGCATACAGGTTGCTCTTGTGGAGTGGGCCCTGCATTGCACAGGGGGTACTGCCTGCATACCTCTTCTCTTGTACTGTGGAATCACCCCAATTCTGCTGCCAGGGGTGCTCAGCCTGGGGCTGGACTTGTCGCAAGCACAGAACCGATAGGGGGTCATTTAAAAAATATATAAATACAAGAGTTATATTATTTGGTGAGGTTCAGATTATTCTGGTTTCTGGTCTTAAACTAAAACCCCGTCATGTTATCTTAGTATTAAAAGTCTTTCTGCACCGAGAACTCATGATTTAGCAGTAGAGTTAATACAATGTGTGAGAGCACCTCTGTTGGGCATCCAGCTTTTTAATACTGCATTGTGAGGAACCCTTGATTACCGTTAGAGATGCTCTTCTTAGACTGGCCTGAAGCTCAAGAGGCATGAGTTCTATTCCTGCCTCTACCACACACTTCCCGTGTATCTTTCAGCAAATGATTTAGGCAGTGCCTGCACTCAGAGGAGCTGATTGTGTGATTTCCCCTGGGGATGCTGGACCCCGGCTCCACCTCAGTCCCTGCCCCCACTCCACTCCTTCCCTCAAACCCCCACCCCCACCCAGCCTCTTCCTGCCCTATTCCATCCCCTTGCCCTGTCTCTTCCTGCTCCTGCTCCCCCCCCCCCTTACCCCAATGGCTCCTGCATGCCACTGAACAGCTGATTGCTGTGGGCAGGAGGCGCTGATCCAAGGGGCTGCTGAGTACACCCTATTTTATTTCTGTGAATACTCAAACGCTGGAGTACCCACAAAAGTCAGCGTCTATGCCTACACTGGCCTTTATCCTCAATGACAACAATAATGGTGGTGATCTAGCCAACAGCTGGTATTTCATTTGTGTTGACGAGACAGTTCTCCAATTCATACAATAGGGATAATAATACTTCCCTACCACTCTGAGGTGTTGTAAGGATATGTTCAGATATGAAGATGGTAAGCACCATAAAACAAACAAAACAAACATGTACATAAATAAATACATCACCAAATAAATAAAGCAACAACATTACAGGGATTGGGAATACATGGACATCTTGTAAGGGAGCTACAGTCTGCTGCACTGGAAAAATGACAATTTAACAAATCATGTAGCTTGTTTACATCGTGTGTATATATAGTGGTCAGTAATAGTTGGGGCTGAGATATGACTGGCTAGAGTAACATACATGACTTCATTGAGTCATTCAGGAACTTGAAGAAATTCTCCATGGCAATAAGAATGTTGCAGGATTTTGTCCTACATTCATGTCTTTCTGACAGGTTTCCCCATGTTACTCGTGGACATTTTTTGCCCATGCACATTTCACTTCTTGCTGCATGAGAAGTTACAGGAAGCAGTTTAACAATAATGGAAATGGAATTCACTTTGATCCCTCCACTGCCCTCTCTAAAATTTTCTATTCATATCAAAGGAACACATTCATTTACCTGGAATACTTGACTGTGAAAAAAGTGCATTTCCTGGAATATAGTTTTTTAGCTAGTTTAGTTTTCTGTCCATGTGGGATAGAGCATGAAAACTTTCAAGTTTTTCAAACCCCTTCTGAAACCAGTATGACGCAACACCTAGCAAACAGAAGCCATGATGCTAGAAATTGCCAGATGAGTGAGGTCAACGCTTCTGGAAAGTTTGGGAGGGCAGTAAATGCTCACAGTATATAATATCACTAGGTGTCTCACACAGATAAGTGTACACTAATGTTAATATTTCACCTACAGCAATTATTTGTGGTAAACTCAAAGCAGAGCAGCACCACCTCCCTCCCCCTGTCCCATAAAACCTCCCTAGGCAAGGTTTAAAGGATATATTTTAATGGTGTGTTTAGGCCAACATTTTAAAAAGTGGACACTGATTTCAGGTGCCTCCATTTTTGGATGCCCAGCCTGTGACACCTTGAAACTACAGGCAGTGCTCGGACTTACGACACAATTGGTTCCTGAAAATCGTGTCTTAAGTCAAAACGTCATAACTCAGAACACATTTTCCCATAGGAACAATGTTATAAGTGGGAGATTGGTTCCTGAACCAAGGCCTGATATTTTCACAAAAATAACCCAGACTTTTTAACTCAGTCAATTATAGACGAGTAATATAGCTGCATTAATGTATTTATATTGTAAACAACAATTATATGGACATAAAAATCACATAAGCTAAAAATACATAAAGAAATACTGTACATTACCCCTACCTACAAATGATCTGAAAAGCAGAGACCAATTTTAAAGCCTTAAAAAAAAAAAAAAGTTTATATACACCTTGTCTTCATCATTCCTGGGTGTTGCTGATCTTGTCATTTGATTTGTAGGTTAAGAAACCTACTGAAGGAAAGAAAGAGATGGGTCACCTTCTTCTGAGCTCATGGGTGGGTCTAATTGGGTGGAATTTTCAGGGGGTTTGAGGTGATTTGGAAGGACTTTGAGATTACTTTGCTGGACTTTTTGAAGGGCTCTTGGCTGGAGTCTTCTCAGGAGTCCTGGCTGCAGGTTTTTCTGGAGTCTTGTTTGCTTTCTTCAAGGAAGTTTGGACAGATGTTCTCTTCTTTTCCTTGAAAATTTCTCTGTAGCAGCTGTACATGTTGGATGTGCCCCTATTCACAGATGCACTGTGTTCAATGTTGGGGTCATGTTCCTCAGACAGGGACATGGCAGCTTCCAAATATTGAAATGCCTCAGCCAACACTTTTGATGTCAAGACTTTACGAGGCGGAGTGTCTTCAACAGTGGATACATCATCTTCTTGCTCTGCCACTTTTTGTTGTTCCAATTCAATGAGGTCCCCATTAGTTAATTCTTCAGAATGTGATGCCAGCAACGCATCAACATCCTCTGGTGCAACGTCTAAGCTGGGTTCTTTGCCCATTTCAGCAACATCTTTGGTCACCTCTTCAACAGTGTCTGTAAAGCTTTGGAAGTCAGACACAAACTCAGGACACAATATTCCCCAAACACCATTCAAATTTGATTGTTTAACTTCACTCCATGTCACTCCGATGTTCTTAACTGCATGGTAAATATTAAAGCCCTTCCAGAATTCCTTCCAAACTGGTCCACCTCCCTTCTCAGTTGCCCTGATGGCCTGGGTAAATGTGCTCCTAAGATAGTAGGCCTTGAAGGATGCAATTATCCCCTGGGGTACGGATTGCAACAATGAGGTGGTGTTGGGGGGCAGAAACACCATTTTGATATCAGGATGCATGTCATCAAGGATGGTTGGATGACCAGAAGCATTGTCAAGGATTAACAATGCTTTAAATGCAAGACTGTTTTTGTTGCAATAACCCCTGACACTTGGCACAAAGTGATGATTAAATCAATCCTCAAAAATGTTCTTATTGACCCATGTCTTAGGATTGGATTTCCATATCACTGGGAGAAATGCTTTGGAATATCCCTTCAAAACCCTGTGGTTTTCCAAATGGTACACAAGCTGCAAAGGTTTAAGTTTAAAGTCACCTGCAGAATTTGCACTGAGCAAAAGAGTGAGCCTATCTTTAGCAGTTTTGTACCCTGGCATGGATTTCTCTTCTTTGGGAATGTAAGTTCTTGACAGCATTTTTCCCCCAAAAGAGCCCAGTTTTATCAACGTTAAAAACTTCCTGAGCACGATACCCACCCTCTTCAATTATCTCAGCCAATGTCTCAGGAAAAGCACGAGCTGCCTCCTCATCAGCACTGGCAGCTTCACCTGAGACCCTGATGTTATGCAAATTGACCCTGGCTTTAAAACACATAAACCACCCCCTACTGGCATTAAAAGGCTCAGCATTAGAACTCTCCCCCTATTGTTTCTTTATTAGATCATCATAAAGACACCTAGCCTTTTCCTGAATTATGCCTAAACTCACAGGAGCATGGTGTTGATTTTGATCCTCCAGCCAAACGATTAACAATTTCTCAACTTGAGCAATAAGTCCAACACGCTGCTTAGTTATCAAGTTGATTGCATAGGAACTGAGCCCTTAACATGTTCTTCTTAGAAGAACAATCATCAGATTTATGCTTTTCTGCCATTATTAATGGCAAAGAAACACAAAATTTTAAGATGAAGTTTGGAAACACAAAGATTCACCACGTAAAAATGGCATCGGAAGAGCAACTGACCATCTTAAGCCAGGGAGATGAGCAGCACAGAATGTTAATGTGCACGTATGAACATATTAACTTGTTCGCTGGCGTGGCATTGCATCGGATCAAGTGTCGTAAATTCGAAACAGACATCAGAAAGTCAAAACAGGGTGTCAATTTATAAATGTCATCAGTGCCATTCATCATAACTCAAACATTGTAAAGTCAAGGACTGCCTGTAGTTTTCATGGGCGCTAAGCGCCACAACTCCATTTGAAATCAGGGGGTGTTTGGGTCCTCAGCATCTCTGAAAGTCAGGCCCAAGGTCTCAGGCTGGACATCCATAAATAGAATTCCCTATCTGCACCTATAACTCAAACCTGGGCACCTTTGGAACATGTAATTCTTAACTCCTTATAGTCAAGGCCAGTAAGGAAAGGCTCTTATGACCAAATCACATAGTCTTTCTTAGCTATTTATTGGACTTCAGTGGGAAATCAGAAGATAGTGTAAATCCAACACCAGAATACACTGCAGCCTCAAAAATACATAAATGCATCAATCACATCTCCAGTTCCATTAGATACATTTAGATAAAATGTACAGTGGTTGATCTGTAAACAAAAAAATTAGAAAAAAAAGTTTAAGGAAGAGATGTCCACAGTATGGAATTAAGACAATTATTTGTGCTAGCTGAAATCTTGGTTAGAGAGGAAAAAAAGAAATATGAGAAATTAACAAGAGCTTAATATTTACCCTCCTATACTGTTGTGGGATTAGAAATCACTGCATGTCTCTTCACAGACCATTTTACATACATCTCAGCACCACTTTCCTACATCTCTGAAAGAGTTATCAGTTAGAGCCTTTTAGATCGGATAGGTTAAATATAGGCAGATCAATTTTTAATATTAGTTTAACAAAAATATCTATTTCCATTCAGTAATTATCAGCTTCCATACTTTAAAATTGGATATGAGAAAGTACTGAAGTGATCTCTTATTCTTTTCACTCCGTGCTAGCTTGAATACCAAAAAGCCTGAAAGGGAAAACCCTATAGGCATTGTCAACACTGGGAAAATGCATCTGGTTAGAAACTGTGTTAACTAACTTGATGTTAGACACTGTTGCACTTTCCTTGTATACTTAGGGCCTGATCATGTCAGGTGCTGACCATCTCCTGTGAAGTAAGTTCAAGAGCTGCTCATCACATTTCAAGACTGGCCCCTTAAAGAACAACTCCAGTTCATGGGTTTCCAGCCAGTTAACCCCAGATTAAAGGCTAGATAGAGCCCATTTCCATGATCAGGTTGAGGTGTTGCTTTGTACTATTGAAGGCTGGCAGCCTCAGGGGCACAGCCACTGCTTTTTTGCTCTTCCTTGGGGCAGTCTGTGACATGGCTTGGCATGTTCTTCCACAGACATGGAATTAGTAGTTCATACTGTATAAGAAACAACACAACACTATAGATACAAGACAAGATTCTGTCTGGCTCTTACAGAGTGGGGGCTGGGGAGAAGAGGGCAAGGACCTCTCTCCCTTCACCTGGCCTTGAAGGATGGCAATGAGAGGCAAAATTGCAGTTCCACTGCTGAGGACAAAGGCCTGCTCCTTCACTGCTCCCTACTGGGTGTGCAGTACCCAATTGGGGGGAGGGAGAAGATGGAGGTGAAGCCATGGCCCTCTCCCTACTCCACACCAGTACATTCATTTCATTTTACAGATGGAGAAACTGAGGCTCTTGAACTGGTTTTCAATCCGTAAAATGCTGATAATACTAATTACCCACCTTCCTCTGAAAAGTACCCACCAACTGGCCTGCTTGAACTGGGCAAAGCTGCCACTCTCAATGTGAGAGGTGGTGTGCAGGACAGACAATCTCACAAGGAACCTTCAGGGACTAGCTACCAGACTGCCACCCATTAATAAAAGATCTACATTTTAAGTGAAGGGGGATCATACAGAATGAACTAGCAAAAGAAATGGCATACTGTTTCCTAAACAGCCTTTTCACTCAGCTCTGGGAAAGCAAAGACGGATGGGGGAGCGTATGTCAGACTCATCCTTCTTTTTTCTCAGTATTTTACAGGCACAAATAACTAAAATCCGGGGTAATGATGCCATCTAGTGGTAAAAGTGGCACACAGCCGGAGCGCTGAACATCAGACACATCACTGTGGTTTTATGCGTGGAGGAGAAAGAAGAGGGTTTAGGTGTCATAGTTCCATCCAGGGAAAAAATGTTATAAAAACAGAGAGCTTGTAGGTCAGCATGAATCAATGTTTCCATTTGTATCAACAATTTTTCCCCACACAGTTTTTCCACTGCACAAGCATGTAAGTGAAGGATTCCATGCAAACCCACCTATGTATTTTTGGAGACAGCCCTGAAAAACATGAGACGTTAATCTTATGTTGGAGAGGGTTCCCCCTTCTTTCAGCTTTTGGTGAAAGAGGACTTGAAATTGGTCCCATCTGGGTCTGTGGGAGGCATCCTGCACAATTCTTGGATGACATGTACCAGTCACTATCTACACACCTGAAACCTAAAGCCTTCCCTTGGTAAAAAATATTGAGTGTTGTCTTGGCTCTCACTGGTATATGAACTATATCTTATAGCTGCAGTAAGAACATGCATTACATGCAGGGAACGGATGGATCTGAAAACTGGTAACAGACAACTCCTTTCATTGATAGGTTACTGGTTCAAGCCAAGCCTGAATAGGTTGTTATGGACTGAAGAGCATTTCTCTGCGGTGGTTGTTTATTGTGCTTTATAAAAAGAGTGGGTAGATTTTAGTCCATTTCCTAGTGGGCAAGTGTCCACATCACTAAACTGACCGCCACACCTGACAATCTTGTTGGTAGGCTAAGCAGAAAAGTCAAGGTCTGAAAAGGAACAGAAACAAAACTCTTTCCTCCAAAACGCAGGCTGAGGCAAATGAGCAGGCTGGTGAGGGGAAGCTTGCCCTTCCCAACTTGTTTTGTGGATAAAGGGGTTTCAGCCTCTGGATCTGTCTCCAACACTAACATAAGAACTGCCATACAGGGTCAGACCATCTAGCCCAGTATTCTGTCTTCCAACAGTGGCCACTGTCAGGTGCTTCAGAGAGAATAAATAGAACAGGCAATCGTGAAGTGATTCATCCACTGTCTTCTACTCCTAGCTTCTGGCAAATAGAGGCTAAGAACACTCAGAACATAGTGTTACATACCTGCCCATCCTGGCTAATAGCCATCGATGGACGTATCCTCCATGAACTTATCTAGTTCTTTTTTTAACTCGGTTATAGTTTTGGCCTTCACAGCATCCCCTGGTATCCAGTTCCACAGGTTGACTGTGTGTTGTATGGAAAAGTACTTCCTTATGTTTGTTTTAAACATGCTGCCTATTACTTTCATTGGGTGACTGCTGGTTCTTGTGTTCTATGATGAGGTAAAAAACACTTCCTTGTTCACTTTCTTCACACCAGTCACAATTTTATAGATCTCTATCATATCCTGTCAGTCATCTCTTTTCCAAGCTGAAAAGTCCCAGTCTTGCTAACTTCACAGCTTATGAAGCCACTTATTGTATAATGTCCTCACACAACCACCCCCCGCCCCTCCACACAAACACACTGTGATGTCAGGAGGGATCCTTCTTGCCCCAGCCTAGTAAAAGATCTAATAACTCAAGATGTGAGGTTGATAGACTACAGGGAAAAGGCACATGAGATGTAAATAGAATAAACATTTTGTGACAAAGCTCCGACTTTGTCTCAGTGGGTCCCGCGCTTCCTGGCAGATTTTGCTAGCTTCAGAGTCTCACTGTGACCCTCCATGTAGCCCTTCTCTCTCTAGAGGCAAGGGTCACAGCCTACTGAGCCATTTTCATCATAAGACAGCAAGGAAGGTGAGGAGAAGCTTTCCTCCCTCGCACAATTTTTGTTGTCTCCCAGTCTCAGTGATTAGTCAGAGAGGGGAAGGGGGAGCCAGGGCACGCCCTCTACTCTGGGCTCCAGCCCAGGGATCCTGATAGTAGCAGCTCTTGGTAGCTGACTTTTTTGGAAACAGGACAAGTACAATTCCCTAGGCCACTTCCTCAATATCTACTTCACCCTTACCTCAGAGCCTGCTTTCTTGTGCCTGATAAGGTTTATACAGATCCATTTCTCCAGCAGCATGGCTCCTTTCTACAGCTCCTGACAAACACACCCCCACCTGACTAAGTGGGAGGCTTTTAACTAGTTTCAGCCAGCCCCTGATTGGCTTCAGATGTCCCAATCAACCTAGCTGCTTTTGGAAGGATCTGAATTGGCCCCAGGTGTCTTGATTAACCTGGAGCAACTGCCATTTGGTTACCATAGTAACAGGGATTCGTTTAGCCTGGGGCTAACATACCTGTTTCTCACTACTTTCCTATAGCCATCTGGCCTTGCCCCATCACAGTTTTTAAAATGTCACCACCACTGAATCGTAAGAGATAACGCTGTTCAAATTTGTCCAGGAAAGTACAATCACTTTGCATATCTGCTTTGTAACAAACTTTTGTTTGGAAGATTACTTCTCAATGGCCTAGTAATAGAGTAGAGAAGTTAAATAAATAATGTTAGAGATTCAAAAACTCTGCCTGGGGAAAAGGTGAACACTACTCACTGACAGAAAGAACGAAAGAAAGAAAGAACGAAAGAAAGAAAGAGTCAACTTACATTTATGCTTCTTCACCCAGATCAAAGCCCAAGTCACCCCAAAGGATCATCTTTAGAGAAACGGCAACTTTTCAAACACGGTTCCAGCTCTGACAATGGAGAAACATCATGGTAGAACACCACAGGAAACTATGGATGTCCATTAACTCCTGCCTATCTGAAAATGCGGAATGCAGTCTGTCAAGTGAGATGAGGTCAATGCCTGGGTCCTGGGGCTCTCATAAAGAACAAGCCTTCACCTCCCCCCCACATAGTCCCTCCCTACTCATACTTTAAAGAGGCTGATCATGCATAGCAGAGTTGTCCATGCTGTGCAAGGGTAGACAACAATGCCTACTGGAGGAATGATACCAGTTATCTCCAGTACTTGAAGGAACAGAGGGATCTTTTATACCTTCAGTCGGTGGCTGAGATAGAAAAGGAAATGATGAGAAACACAGAGATCAAGTCAAGAATCCTCATCTCTGTTTTCTGTGTCTGATGACTATTTCAGGATTATTCGTCACTGTGACCTTTTTTTGGTGAAAGCTGTAAACTAACTCAGGAGACTTCAGCTAAACTTTAACCTATCTGAATTCTGAGCTGTCTGCTGTAGCCAAGAGCAAATATGCTGAACTCTAGCTGAGTAACAGCATGATCCTTTTCAAAAGGCCATATCTTCTTAGAATAACACAGATTTGTTTACTTAGTCAAATACACTTGAGTTGAGGCTGCTCTAAAAGCTAACAGGATTCCAGTAACTGATACTGGCATTTCTGTTAAATATATTCATGTCCCTTTATCAAAACTCCTTTTCCCATCTAGTTACAATGATGCAGGGTCCCATCTCCAATTTGAAGTCAGTTCTTTGAGTTAATAGACAATTTTAGAGTTAGCTGAAAATTTTCAACCACAAATAAAAAAAGGGGAGAAGGGCAGATTTTCTAGTGAAAAATTTCCCCAATTTTCATTCAGCTCCAGTAATTTTATTTCCATTTTATCTGAGACTTTCATTTCCAAACTGAGCCTAAGGAGAGAGCAAGAAAACAGCCTTTTCCTTTGGAGAAATGATTCTATTTTTTCCCCAGTGTTTCTGTTGCTCTAACAGTACTAGGCCAGCCATGCCCCATTATGAATACACTCACACATTTAATAAAATGAGTTACAGGGGAAAACAGCAAGATGCCAGCTTGAGGATGTGTCTATATCTGGAATGCTAGCAAAGAGTGCAAGCAGCAGGGGAGACCGAGGAGTAGTTAAGTCTGCTTTATAGACTGGCCACCAGTTGGCAGGCATAACACCATAACTCAGGTCAAAGTCCTGAGCTATTTCCTTTAACTGTTGAAAGAAGATAGGAATGAGACAGAGGAGAGTGTTTAGATCTGAGAGTTCTCCACTGGCTTGATGAACTAAACCTTCTCATCCTCACTGTATCTTATATCCTCACTTTCTACCAAGTCCAGCCTCTGCATTCTGAGGTTTTAGGGGCTAGGACCAGTCTATTTGTTTTCTGTGCAGTCTAGCACACTTGTGGACGCTAAAAAAATAACAAATAGTGATGCATAAATAGCCAATCAAAACACACCTTGTTTTGGCTTGTTGCTTAAATGATGTAGTGTATTGTGGACACCACTATTGCAACCACCAGAAGTAATTAATCCCATGCTAACCAATCTGCATTTTGAATTTCATCAACATGCTGGATTCCTTTTCTTTTGCTCAAAGCATCACATCACCTTTGCTGCTGTGAGAACAGGAATGAATAGGATATAGGCAATATTTCCACTAGGGGGGGAAGTTCCACTCAGCCAAAGGTGTAAAACAAAATTGTGTGTGTCACTGAAAAAGTTATCTTGAAGACTTGCTCTACAAAAGGAAATTATCTAATGAATTAAGGTTTCATCCAGCACTCACTGAAATCTCCCATTGACTTCAATGGGCATTAGATCTGACTCGATGAAAATTGTGACGTGATGGACTTGGAAAGACACACAAGTCAGGAAGCGTCCTTATCTCAGACCATTGTGGAAACAAAACAAGCAAAAAGGCATGAGTTCAGGCTAGGGAGTGACACATCTCTTTGGGATGATGGGTGTCAAATTTGGCTTTTTGTTTTTTCTCCTTTGTTGCTTTGAATCACAACTTTAACTCAATCTGTTGTTTTTTAAATGGTATTTAGAAAGAAAACATCATGTGAAAACAAAAGATGTCTCCTTTAGACTAACTGCTGCACACTGGTTCCCATTAAGGACGTACCATATGTCCAGTCCCTCTGGAGTTTAGCTCACCGAAAGCAATGGATGGCTGACTCAGCCATGCAACCAGCTTCCAAGGACAGCTATACGTAACAAAATGAACTACTAGTGGCCAGCAAAAAAGAACTGAGAGTCTCTGTCAATATGATGTAATTGCTCCTGATGTCAAAACCATTTGGGGCTTCTACACCCATTGCTTGTTCTCTTGTGTACTGTGAATAAGCAATGTTAGGGAGGTAATTACTGATGATATAGAGGACACACCCACATATGGAAAAAACAAGCTTTTAAATAAATATTACTACAAAAGTAATATTAAAAAGAAAAATAATTTTTACTGTAAATGGAAATTAGCTTAACTTTCTATTGACATACACAGGGCCTCATTTCAAGCCCACTGAACTATATGGGAGTCTTCTGTGACACTTTGTACCTCAAAGGAGCACCCTAGACCCCCATATTCACCACTGTGATATGTTATGATGTGTTTTGTACAAAGTATGCCTTGTGAGGTATCACTTAAGAAGTCTTGAGTTGTTGCACATTACTACCTGTTAAACTGTGTGTTACCCTTGTATCTGAAGTTATGAAGTATTTCTATGTGTGTGAGACTGAAATATGTTGTGAGGTTGGGAGATGCCCACAGCCAGCCTTTCAGTGGCAACAAAGGAGCACCTAGTGAGACAGATTTACATCAGGACCAACTAGTCAGATGTTGATGGCCCATTAAGAAGAATCCACCATCCCAGAGACTCCTCAGAGAGGGCACGTACCCAATGAGGGCTGCCTAACCCCCACATCACAGCAAGGATGTTTCTAGCAGCTGGAAGAAAATATAAAAGAGGTACAGTGACATCATCACTGGGCCTCTCACCTCCCCCATCTCAACACTTGGAAGATCATCTGGAAGACGAAGACTTTGAACTGAGGAGATTGGTCCCAGGCTGGGAAGGGAATCCAGCCTGTGTATTAAGAGCTGTAAACTGCATGGAATGTCTACTGGGGTGAGAAACTGCTTGATTCAAATCCTGCTTAGTTTGTAGAATTTAGACTACAAATTTATTTGTATTTCTTATGTAACCAACTGTGATCTCTATGCCTGCTATTTATAATCTCTTAAAATCTGTCTTTCTATAGTTAATAAATCTATTTTCTATTTTACCTAAAACAGTGTGGTTTTGGTGGAAGTGCTTGGGGAATCTCAGCTCAGGTTAACAAAAGCTGTTGCATGTCCGCTACCCTTTGTCGGAGTGGTGAAAGAATAAATTAGCTTGCACTGTCCAAGGGAGTATTGAGCAGCCTAAGATGATATATTTTTGGGGTGCAAGGCTGGGTGATTGGCTGGTGTCCCTCTCTGTATTATTCATGAGTGGCTTAGAGAGCATGCATGCAATGTAGCTGGTTGAGAGTGCCTACATGCTAGTGGCTGAGTGATCACAGCATCTGGAGGCGGTTGCTGTTTGTCACTGGCATAGCTTTGTGAGACATCGCCCAGGCTGGAGATTTAAGGGGGCACAGCAGTCCTACAGTTCCAGTCTGTACCCCGGAGTCAGATCCCATCACATCCTCCCATTGACCTCAATGGGAATTGGATTAAGACTATACACAGCAGAGAGACACGATTTCTTCTTTCCCCTACCCTATCAACAGAGTTTTTGTACATGTAGGTGTTGCTCAAATTCTGCATTATGGGTTGGGATATAACCAACATAAGAACTAAGTGTTCTATGGCATATCATTTGTCTGCAGCATTACTGTGTGAATGCTAAATCAATCAGTTATAGACTATTAAACCAAATCCATTCCTAGTATAACTCCATCAGCCTCAGAGATGTGGTTGGTCCAGTGTGTGCACTGCTTGATTTATAGAGGAAAAAATCCTAGTAAATTCCCATCCCATACAAAACATGGCCCACCTCCAGTTCAGTGATTCTTAGTACTCCTGCTCCCCTCACTTAGGCCCTGAGCCATGGTGAGCCCAGATACCCCACCTCCCCTTAGCTCCCCCCCCCCCCATAGGGAAGTACCAAAAAATACATTTTTTTTTTAAATGCAGAGAACAGAATCAATGAATAAAACAGTTCTACCCCTACAGCTGTGTCTACTATCTGGCTCTCTCCTTTCCCTTCCATTCCTCTAGACTTTTTTTTCCTCTCCTTCTGTTGCCCACTGTTCTCTTTACACCATATCTCATTCCTGTGTATTTCTCTTCCTTTTGTCTTATCCCTTCCTCTCCTCAGTGCTCTCTCACTTTTCCTACCCAATTCCTGCTTCCTCCATTTTTCACCTCAATATTCTCTTCTACTACCCTGACCCCCATCTCTCCCTTTTTCCTCCTTGGTTCATGTTGTTCCCAACTCTCCCTCCCCTATACTGACTACCTAATTCTTTTCCCCATGGTCCTCACATCTTTTCCTTACCTCCTATTTATTTTTCCAGACCCCTCTCTCTTTAGGATGGACTGGCCTCTATGCCAGTATAGTCTGGGACATGGACATGGGTTCTACAGACCACCTCTTAGTATTTCTTCTCAGACTGGGCTCATGAGCATGCATTTTTCTAAAGGGCCCAGAGGCCACTCCTGTTACACCCAGGGCACCTCTCTCATGCTCCCCGGCTAGTTCCAACCACCGAAAGTTAGAAATTATTTGATTACATTTGACATCTTTAAATATAAATTATGAACAGCTCCTCTAGCTCTCATCTACTGCTATGGAGGTAAGGGCAAATGTCTGGCATAGTTTCTACAGTTTGTATTATCTTGTTTTTCCTCTGGATACAAAGGCTCTTTGCACGTTTAAAAGACAGCCCCTAAATAAGGGACCAACCACTCTGAAATACGAAAAGTCATGGATGTTTATTGTGTCACCAGTTCAACCCCACATGGTTTTCCTCTCCAAAAATGCAACTATGTCCTGCCAAAAATCACTTGTGGCTATCCTCATGACGGGCTCAAAGGAACATGAACGCTGAGAAGACTAACAGCTGGAGTAGCCTTGCCAAAGTCGGAGCATCAAAATATGTATTACTATCCTACAAGAAATCATATATATGTACTTCCATCAGAATTGAAACCCAAGTTTCAGAGCAGATTTGAGGAGTTTAAAGTTGGGTGTTTTTTTTTTTTGTCTTAGTACCTTTCTCCCCTCCCCACCCAACAATAACTTCTACCCAATATGGTACTCAGAGGTCTTTATTACTGAAACTACACTTCAGATTATCTCTCTCCCTATGAAGTGATGAGGCAAAGACTTGACCTTCCTTAAAAAGGCTATTAATCAGATGAGAAAACAAACCACCAACTGTTGTTTTTTTTTAAATGGCCATTATAAAGTGGGGCCCACATTGGTTAGTGTTTCTCTAGAGCAGGGGGAGTGGGGGTGGGATTAGAAGAAACAGAATATGCCCCAAAGTGAAAACAGAGGTTCTCACCCATGTTGCTCATTTTACAAATGAATTATTGCCTTAGGGCAATGAGAAACTCTTTAGCAGATTTCAGAGAGGAAAGCTAAGGCGATCAATCCAGCCTAGTTTTGTATGAATGTCCCAGGAATTAATATTGAAATAGTGCTTTGAACATGTTTTAACAATCTGCAAACTAGCTGATCTCCCTCACCTGGCAGACTACCTCCCCACCCCTGTCCTCAGGACGTCATGAGGAGTTGGGAACCCTGTATTTGGAGCCCTGTAACAACTCCTTCCCCCTGTTGCAATGGAGTCTAAAATGCTCAGGATCCAAAGGTAAGGCAGGGAACACGTTTTTATACATTTGTATAGCATCTAGCACGATAGGGCCCTGATCCTGATTTGGGCCCTTGAGTACCACTGTAATATCAATTTAAACAATTAAATTTGTATACATATAGGTTTGTTCTAAGAGATTCAGATCCTTTGGTGATACTCTCACACTGGTGAACACTGCACAAATATTTTGGAGAGAGAAGGTGGGTGAGGTAATATCTGCTATTGGACCAACTTCTACTGTCTCTCTCACCAGCAGAAGTTGGTCCAATAAAAGATATTACCTCACCCACCCCAGTCTAATATCCTGGGACCAACTGGGGTACAACAACACTGAATCCAAATATCTTACCATAAAAATAATGCAATCTGTGCTTCAGAGAATTAATTATAATATTCATAGAGTGTCATATTTGTATAATAAAATACAAATATGCATGACAGCAAAAAATAATGTTAAGGCATTAAAAATCAGGCCAATCCTAGAATAAGACAGTGAATCACATTTTTAACATCATAGGAGAGATTAATAGGTAGATTTCAAGATGACAAAAGAACTATTAGGACTGTTTTGGCCTTTGGCAGCACATATATTTTTACTTACTTTTCTTATTTGAGCCTCTTTTTATTACTTCTTTCTCTTTATTTTTCTTACTATGTGTTCTTCAACCCAATTTTACTAATATTTTTGTTAAAAATATTAAACCTCTCTTGTATTGTGATGCATCTTTGACTGTCGTGTTTTGTTATACATTTCCTTTAAAAGATCTCAGACAAAAATTAGCAAGAAAAGGGGTTACCTCCATGCAAACAAACAGCTATGCAGAGAGTATTAAAAACATTTAATCACTGTAGCAGGGAACCTATTATGCCCTTTAAGTTTTATGTTCAGAATACATACAGCATTTTAAAATAGAGCCTTATTTTGTGCTTTACCCAAACAGTTGAGACCAGAGACACCTGAGTTTATATAATATATATAATATTCTAGGGGCTGTTGTATATATAATGGCTGGGATTGGGTTATTTTCAGAGAGGATCTCCAACTCTGGAGTTCACTTCCCTTCTTGCACTGACAGCCTGAATTTGTTGACCTTCCTGGCATGTTGCAAGATCTACTGATGTAAGTGCTTTCTCCTCAAGAGCCTTGTTTTATTTGTGGACCAGGCAGTTCTTTTCACTTTTTACATTGTTAATTTACAGTATGTTTCTAAATTTGTATTCTTCTTCCACCCAGTTACAAGAAAACTGAAAATACAATATAGTAAGTAAAGTACACATTAAGCAAAGCGATGGATGTTCTCATGTCAAACAATCACCTGTCAGGAAAAGGCAAGGGGAGTAGAGAAGAGGGCAGAACAGATTTGTGTCTGTAACAATGTAAACAAAATGTGTAATGTCTTTGGTATGCAGAGCAAAGCCAGAGACTGCTATCAGAATTTGCACTGCTGATATTATGGGTCCCTCTAATGTTACTATAGCAATTGCAACCACCTAATATATCTGAGCTCATTTGTGGTTAGTAACAGCATCAAAAGATACAGTTTGTAATGGTTCTGCGTATGACAATTTTGAGAAGGAAAACAACTAAAATACATTAGCAAGCTGTTTGCAGTTTATAAATATTAATAAATTACTGAATTTCTTTATAAAGAGAACAGAAATAATGTTAAACAGAACTCTAATTAAAAGTAGACCGTTTTCTCATGATTTCTGTCACATTAAAGCCAAGGTCAACACTAGCACTAAAGGGCTATAGTACTATGTGTCTTCTATCAGCAAGTCTAGAAATACCTCTATATGGTCCTTATCCCCACAGTATCTAAGCAGTAGCCAAGACACACTTCTGATACTAACCTGTTTCTTCTACTCACCAGCTCAAGACATGCAGGAACTGGGAAAGCTGACAGGTTCTGAGCAAGAAGAGCACACAGGACAGAGGATGGCCAGAGAAAGTTTGAAGTAGAAGAACAGGAGATGGTAGATAGTATTAAAATCCTCTGGCAGAACAACTCATAGGGAAGCAACCCATGGCTTTACTGGAGCTGTAGTGAATGTTCCAGATGGGAAAGGTGATCCTACTTCCCCAGCCGGAAGAGTCCATTTCACAGGCTGCTGGAAGCTGCTGCCAAATTGAACCAACACAGGTTGGAGGACATAGTAGGGACTTGTTGCTCACCTGAACTCTAACAAGCTCTTATCTCTTCTCCTTTTCTTTTTCCTCTGTAGGAAAAACATTAGAAGAGCCAAGCAGGTTGTGTGGGCTCCATGGTTCAAGGCCGAAGTGGATCAGAAACAAGTAACTGTACTGATGGGATGACTGACATTGGTTTGCCTCTGGCTTTCCTATAATATAGCACTCAAAAAGAGTAAGAGGAGGGGAGAAAATAAGAATGGACAAATGACAACAGGATTTACACTTCATACACCCAAAGCATGATGTTTGAAAATAAGTAAGGCTAAGATTTAGTCATAGGTATTTTTAGTAAAAGTCAGACAGGTCACAAGCAATAAACAAAAATTCACAGCCTGTGACTAAATCTTAGCTGCTCTGGGGGACCCTAGGGGGGCCGCTGCTCTGGGGGGCCCCAGTGGGCCGACAGCTGGCCCCTGCTACGGCAGCGAGGGCTGACTGCCTCTGAAACTGCTGCTGCTTCAGGCCGCCCCTGGGGCCAACTGCACCGGCCGCTGCTTGAGTGGCCCCGGGGCCAGCTGCCTGGCGCTGCCCCAGCAGAGGCCAGTGTGGCTGGACCTAGGACCAGCTGCTTGGGTGGCCCTGGATTCAGCTGCACCAGCCGCTGCAGAAGTCTCATAGGTCTTGGAAAGTCAAGGAATCTGTGACCTCTGTGACCCATGTGACAGACACTCAGCCTTAAAAGTAAGTCATTAAGGAAAGAAACTGCTGCAGTTCTCAAATACAGTTGTGCTCTACACTGTAGCACACAGAACTGAGTGTTGTCCTGTCAACAGTAATGCATACAGGGCTTACTATTATAGCTTCAAATCAAAAGCACATAAAAAGACTTTTCTCCTGGGAGTAACAAATATCTCTAAGTGCTTGCTATGTTCAGTAAGTCTTTTGCCTGAAAGGTTAGGTACAATATGCTAGTAGTTTTTAATCAACTCCAGATAAAGGATGGCTCTTCAGTATTTGACTTCTTTATGCTGCTTAGAGAGGTCCAAAAAATTGTCTGTCATGCAAACTATAATTCTTCTGAATCAGTGTGACTGTGGAAGATCTTCCCTCCTGAGCACAGCTTACATGTCCAAGTTCACAGCTCCAGCTCTGGTAATTGTGGAAATACTGAAATAGTTGCATGTGTGATTCTGCATGGGCACATTTACCTTGTGAACATTCTTTGCACTGAAGCTTGAAAAGTAAATCTTGTATGTCCATAATAACTGCTGGCTTTTAAAAAATTGAGGAGGCATGCAATGTTTGAAATAGCCAACACCAAGACCTGGTCGACGAAGCTATATTGCTCAGGGCTATGAAGAATTCCACGCACTATGCGATGTAGCTAGGTCAACCTACCTACACTGTAGACACAGCTCGGTCACTGGAAGAATTATTCTATTGCCCGAGCTGTGTCTAGTCTATCACCTCTTGAGGGGGTGGAATTACTACCATGATGGAAAATCACCTTCCACTGATGTATAAGTGTCTACACTACAGTGCTACAGCGGCAGAGCTGCAGCGGTGCTGTAGTAGCCCTTGAAGTGTAGACATACCCACAACATCCAAGATTATGCAACTCTCCTCTTTAGCAACTTAAAAGCTTAATGTAACTTATTTTGTGGACTAGAAGCATTCAGACAAATGTATCCCCTCTGTAGCTCTTTCAACAACGTTACAGTTAATTATGTTAAAAGATTCTCACACGTTGTGGTTCATAGAAGTCATACAACCTATGAAAAAAGTCAAAACGGCAAAACTTTAAACCTGTCACATAATAAGCAGTTCAACAAAGTCTCAGATGAGTGGATGAATCAAAGTAAGAAAGGCCAAAGTGACGTAATATAGGAAAAACAAGTACCAGGAACAGATTGTAAAAACAACAGGAAGATGTAACCAAATTAATACTACTAGGTACTTTATATAGTTTGGTTTAAAGAAATGAATTCCACAGATACATTAAAAACCATCACACAGTAAAGGCCTTTATTTCCAGCAGACAAGTCAACGCTTCCGTTAGAATCACTTTATCCAAGGTTTGAGAGAGATGGGAATTAATGACTGTGTTCAGAAACAAAAAACCAAAACACATCAGAGAACACATGCTCCCTAAAATTATGCTGTCCCTCTGATGGACCCTTTACATCATGTGACGCATCAAAAAGGATGAATTTCAAATACAGATTTGTAAGACAGAATGATTGAGGAAAAAATACTCAGACTTTACCAAGTCCTGGAGGCAAAATTAAACTTTAGTTCCTAATCCAATATATGATACAATAAGTATTGGTTCTAATTTTAGAAAGTGGGATTTGAACAACAAATTTGATGAACATAAAATTTAAGTTATTGTATTGACTACAGTAAAGTCCTCAGACATATTGAAATTATTCTCCCTTGTTATTTTCTAATGCTAAGTATATACTGTATAAATACCATCTGTACCATAGAGCTCTTTTCATAGATGAATTTTACCATAACAGGATTTTGTTTTAGTTTTGACCCAGTAATCAAAAATTTCAGAAAGGAATAGGCCAAAATGCAAGGGACTTTGGTGCCACAATGAGCAATTAACTCATGTTCATGACTTCAAAAGGTGCCAGTGACTACACAAATCTTATCCCCATCTCAGCAGGTCTGCTAGTGCCTCTTCGTTAACAGAAACACATGTAGTCAAAGAAAGGGCATCTTTTTGCAGGAGGGATGAGAGGGAAGAGTATCTTTTTAAATAAAAAAAGTGAAGGCAACAAAATCAATTAGTTTAGTGTTCACAGTAAAATGTGCCAGCTTTGTAGTTTCATTTGAAACCAAGAGTAAATCATGAAACGTCATGAAAAAATAAGATAAAAATCTCCTAGAGTGATTACTAGATGAAGTTAAAATTACCACACTAATCAGTAAACCCCAGAAGAAACGCAGGTGTCTCATAGTATAGGTCCTTTTTTAAACAGTGTGCACTTTTAAAAATCAATCCATAAAATCTGCATGTTTGGCCACGTTGCACAGGTTTTTTTACCCCCTAAAAAATACAGTGTACAGAAAAAAACTTTTTATTCCCAGTATGAATTTTGAAGTATTAAGCTCAAAACCCAAAAGTTAGAGATCAGCTAAAAGGATTTTAAATTATTTACAAATCCAGCAGGTAGAACTGCCATAATGGCTTCATTTCCATCCTTATAGTGGCTTTCATTCTATCCAGCAGCATCTTTGACAGGTATCCACTTCCAGTGAGCTTTGTCACTGATCTTCTGTCATTTTAAGCAATTCCAGAAGGGCCCCAACAGCTCCAAAATAACCCTTAAAAACAAAACCAAGAACTATCAGAAATTCTGAAGTACAACCGAGTAGCACAATACTCATAATGCTTTCAGCATTGATAAGGCAGTTAAAAAGATATACATCTTGTGAGATCAGTCACCTATACCAGTGTTCAACACGTGGATTGTAATTAAATGATTCCAGTGGGAGAAGAAAAGGGTCCAGTTGTATCATTATAAGCCTTACACAGCTTGTTGTGATTAACCAAAGGTCAAAACAGAACTTGTTATGGAACCACTGTAGTGACTCCACACACGGTAAGACAGTTTCCATTTTAACCCTATTAATTTAATTTTGACGTCATTTGACATTTTGTAAAAACAAAATCCCAAACAACCAATACAAGTATCAGGCCTGAAATGCTGCATGCATAGTTTTATGCCAGAGAAAGTTTTGGGCAGATGTATGAGGTTTATCAAATGAAAGTAAATCCAGCAAAATGAGCACCCAAACTAATTACAATTCAGGGATTTACATCTTCAACCACCTCCTGAGTTAAAGGCCATTTTCACAGAACCTAGTCTATCGCCCCCTTTGGCTTTTTAAGAAAAATATTCTCTGTGCAACTCTGTACACTCAAACATCACAGATATAGTTTCCTATAACTAACAAGGAATTTAATGGATATATTTCCCTACCTCATGTTCCAAAAACAGAGCCTTCAGCTGTCCCTTGGACCAATAATCCATAGCATATGCTAGCACCTTCATAGAGATCATATTGATTCTGAGAAAGTTTCCTACAAATACCACTCTGTCAATGTTCTGTAAAATAACAATACAAAGATGAAGAATAAAACTAAATTCAGTAGGTGTGCTGCTTTAGACATGCAATTTTACTTCTATTGAGAAAAAAAAAACTTGGGAATTTTCAACTTTATACCAGGGTGGATAAAAATCAGACTTTTTTGATAAAATACTTTGAGGAAAAAGCCTATCTAAACATTATAGCTCAAAGATATCTCATCACGGAATAGGGATTATAAATTCTAATTCTATAGGATGAAACAATATATTCATGTAATGTTTAAGAAAAGTTTTGTAAATGAGTTCCAACAGTTCATGGATTAGGGATCCTCTTTTATGAGGTTCCAGGGGCTTCTGTATAGATTTAGGTTCATCCTTCTATCTACCCAATGAGACTCAGTGCTCAGTCTAGAAGATACCATCAGAGATGCTTAGTTTTGCAGTTCTCAAACTCTGGATGTGTCTCCCCAGAGGTAACATGCTTGTTAACAGCAAAAAGGTTTTAAAATAAATAATATATAGAGGTGAGAAACAACAGAACTCAACTCTATTGTCCCTCTGAAAATTTGGGTACACAGAGTTAATCCCTTACCTCTCTCTAAAAGTGCAAAGTTTCAAAGAGTTCAATGAATAGATGATTGTGGGGGGCGGAATAGATTTGGATAAGGAGAAGAAGTCTGGAGATAAATGTGAGAAGCGAGGGACATATGCTTGTTTTGTTAAAATATTATATTTGCTGTTGAAGAAAAAAATCCAGAATACTTAATATGTTATTGTTTTAGTTAAATAAAACAATTAAAAATGTCTGTCTGGCGATGTTCTCCTCCTAATACAGCATGGCAAGAAAATCCTCCAAATATTAATGATTAACCTGTTGAATTAGAGATAGTTCACCTCCCAATGACTTCATAAATATCTGCTTCAATTACCTTTGGTAAATGAAATAACCAATCATTCATTTTCTGATATAGCTGTAAAACTAATCAGAAAAGTTTTCAAAATACATCACTGTTTAAAAATGTATAGCATGTACCTTCTAAAAATGAAACCTACATCTATCTCTGAGTTGTGAAGAATATGTATTAAGGTTATAACAACCAACAAGAATGCACTTTTATGTAGAAAACCATGATTAAATCGAGTCTTCCTGACTAATGGTTTAAATCATGATTTAAATCAAATCTACCCTGCTTTATACATCATAGCAATGCAACCCTAATTCTCCAAACTGAAACCCCAAAAGCAGTAGGTAGCTGTGTTTACTAAGGAGACAAGTGGCAGTAGGAAGGCAGATTTTATTTGAAGGACAGGATAAAGTATGTCACTAATGTGTTGCATACATATAATCACATGGCACTTAGAGGATGTATGATAGTATGAGATATTTCTCTGATGTGGTAAAACTGAAGTGTTAGTTAGCAATGCTATTTCCATGTTCTCAAATGTAATTTATTACATATGCATTTTTATTAATATTTCATTTATTAAGTGAATCAGCCCTTGAAGAGTCAAGATAATCAACAAATCCACCTGGCTCCATGGGAACCTTTGAAGGGCATTTGATAAGGATTACTCTACAGATACACATGTGTCATCATCGTTCCCAAACTGTGGTTCCACTCTGAAAAGTGTGGCAAGCCATCTCAGGGCAGGGTAAATCACAAAAAAAGGATGATTTAGTGACGGCATTGGCACAGGCCACTGCGGCCCAACAAGAGGCTACTAGGGTAAAGATGGCTGCCCAGCAAGAGTCAGTACGCGTCCAACAGGAGACGAACCAATTACTGATGAACCAGGCGGCCCAAGATCGAGCCACCCTGAATGAAGTAGTGAACCAGTTAAAAGCACTGACCACGCTGACGCCCGGGCCCCAGGGGATCCAGCCGCTGCAGGCAAGCAACTATTTACAGACTACGGACAACGATATAGAGGCATATCTCCTCGCCTTCGAGAGGACGGCACTGTGGGAGGCCTGGCCCCAAGATCAGTGGGCAGGTATCCTGGCTCCATTTCTGTGTGGGGAGCCCCAAAAGGCCTATTTCGACATGATCACAGAGACAGCTATGGATTACCCCCAGCTGAAGGTGGAAATCCTGGCAAGGTCAGGTGTGACGTCAGCCATACGGGCTCAGCGCTTCCATGAGTGGAAATACCAGGACAGCAAACCGCTGACACCATGTGTGGCAAAATACCTTGTTCGCCTCAGTAGGCTCAGTCCTTTTTAGCCTTGGAGACTCAGGTTTGGGGCAAAAGTGACTGTAAAATGGCAGGGTGAAGTTCCACATTTATTGTCTCTCACTGGTTTCAATGTTAACTGAGCTCAGTTTATATGAAAAAGCATTATTTGTTTTAATTGTTTTTTTCAAACAAACATTCAAAAAACAAACAGAAAACCACCTCTCCAATTTCAATCTAAGGGCCAACCAAGGTCAAGCCAACCTTTTTCACACATTACCGTCTGTAGTTAAGGTTCCTGTAGCCCATTATGCCTTCAGTTACACCTATGCAACCCCACTGAATCCAGTTCTGGTGATGATGTACAAAGAGAAACAGAATCTAGCATTTGTCATTTTAAAATAGTTCACACCCAGCAAGTCAACAGTTCAACAGCAAGTGAGTACCTGAACGTGAAAAAACGTATATAAGACTCTTGTTGGGAGCTTAGATGATGATGTATTTCATTAACAGTCTCTGCTGAATATCAACAGAATTATCTCTAAAGATAATGATGACATATGCTTATGAGGCCACAGACTCCAGAGGGTCAGTTAAAAAGATTTCTATCCTCCACTGTAAAACTTCATTATCTAAATAAAGCTTTTGTTGCTAAATACAGTCTCATCTGCACATTTGACTATTCTTTTCCAAGTAGTTTAGCCACGCTGATATAAATAACTAGACCATGATGTCCTTTAGCACTGTCCAGTGGTGTTGTCTGAAGAGGATGTCACACTCAAAAGGTGTAAGATATTGGATAGTGCTGAAGTACATCATGGTCCAGTTATTTATATTAACATGGCTAAAAGAAGAGTCAAATGTGCAGATGAGACTATATTTAGCAACAGCAGCTTTATTTAGATAATGCAGTTTTACAGTCATGGAGGATAGAAAACTTCTAATTAACCCTCTGGTGTCTGTGGCCACATAAGCATATATTCACATATCCTCCTAAGAACTTATTTGGCTGGAGATGTGGAAAAAGTCAGTATTTTACAGGTTAAGGTTAAAAATGGGCAGCAACATTCTGCATTCCCCAAGCAGACAGTGCTTTCTACTCTGTAAAACACACTTCTTGCAAACGGATGGCAAGGACATATGCAATACATTTCTGTTAATGCAACACTGGCAAGCTGTTTAGGAACCAAATTTAACTTCATTCTTAATAAACTTTCCTTTTCCCCCCCAAATATGACCATGAAGTTATTAGAAAATCAAAACAAATGGTATCTGACATGGACACACACTTTTTATTGAAAATCCTAAACCTAAAAGAAAACTATTCATACATGTCATTCACTATCCTATCACAAGTATGCAAAATTTATGGCAAATTATTTTACAAAAACCCAATTAATTGGTTGGACAACTGATTAAAAATCCCATTAAAGATTCCATAGGGACTAACAGAAGGAAATATGGCTACAATAATGAAATTGGCACGACCATTTCTATTTTCAGTCACTTGTAACTTTCTGGAACGATCACCTTTTGGTATAAAACTTGCTAGGCCTGGCTTCTGCCCAGGGATACATTTTGTGTGGCAGTTTAAGTAAAGACAGTTCAGCCACTTTTGAGTACAAGGAGAATAAGAACACACTACTCTTATATAAAATTCTTACTACCCTTTTAGCAGTTCTACAGCCAAAATGAAAGTTGAAACATAGCAGCCTTCAACCAATGAGGAATTCTGATGAAATTCAGATTTGATCTGATCAAGATATGACATCCTGAAAATGATATATGATATACACTGTGTAGTGTTTTTCATTAAACTATTAACAACCATAGCCCAACTGTGGAAGGCTACGTAGCATATATATGTGTGGCCAATTTAGCTGTACAGTGAAATCTGTATTGATGGTGCGGTATGGAGGGCTACTGTATACTTTATATGGTTTGTTAGGTGCTCTGCAGCTAGGGAAGATGTAAAGTACTTCCCCCAGCTGTGAACGGTAGAGGGGGGTCCTTTGTGCCAATCTATGGGACAGTGTTTCATTGACATGTACCCCAAAATATCCAGACGATGGAATTTACACACTCTTGCCAGCTTTATGCAAGCCATCCCAGCTCTGAAGTCCAGGAGGAAGAATCTTTATTTATTCATCATCTTCATATTTAATCATTTTCATTAATATGTTTAAGCTACAATAATAAGACTCATCAAATCTCATGCTTCAGGGCCTAAACTGGTTTCTCCAGTGAGTCACAAAGGAATCATCATCATGGCCCTGACCCAACACACAAGGCTTCACAACAGGCTGTGCGCCTTGTTGCTGGTAGGGGTATAGTTTTGCCTTTCTCTGAGAAGATCAAGAACTGGTTTTTGGATTAATCCCAACCAGTGAATCACATAAAACAAACAGTTTGCTCCTAAAACAAAAATATTTATTATTCAGCCTAGGATTTTTCTCTGTACGCCTAGCCCATCACACGTTGTGAACAATTGTTCTTCCTTTGTGTCATACAACTGAAATAAGCATAAGAAACAAGATCAAAGTGTTGGTGGGGAAAAATCTATTTAGATGTCCTCTATGAAATGCAAGTTATTTATCACATCTGTCCATTTTCCCTAGTAGTTCTACAGTTCATCCAGTTAAAAGAAATTGGGTCAAAAATTTCTTTGTAGAGGCATATCACAGAGGGGCATTAGTTATCTTTTTTTCTCCTCTTAATGCAACACACGTGGATCTCTGTTGTAACTCTTGATGCTTTGATAGCCCTGTACAATGCTGCTTGAACTCCGTGCCACAAGGCAACACTGTAAAGAAGCTGAAAGCAAAAAGAATGTAGAAAACCCTGATGACTGAAGATGACTTTCCAGAAAATGGAGAGTACTTGGAGCAAAAACTAACTTCATGAATAGTTCTTGACCACCAGGTCATGAAACAAACACAAACAAAAACCAACGCAATGAGAATGCGGCAGTCATACTTTATTGCTTATGGGATAACAACAAGAGCTACTAAACCAAGAGATAATTAGAAGAATTGATCTGCTATATTGATCTAAAGAGTGAGAACAGCTCCGGGGATCATGAATTATAGGAGTGTTCATTTATTATAAAACCTTGTTTTTTTTTAAATCCAAATGTCCTGTGCCTTATAGCAAAGAGTACCTTATAATGGAGTTAATAGTAGACTTCAAAAGAGCTAGGAGCCAATATTAAATGTGTGCATCTATCTAGTAGGGCAGTCATTGAATAGGTATATAAGCATTTTGCACTTACTGTTTTTGTTATCTGTACTGCAGTAATGCTAGAGGCCTCAATGAAACGTACAGTGAATTTGCAGACTTACCTCATTCAGTGCACACATGCGAGCAATGGAGCCAATGTTGTTGGTGATAGTGACCAAGGTAGCTCTGGCCAGGTCCTCTTTACTGATGGAATCTCTTTTTTCTTTACTCATCATGTGGCCAAAGCTGTGTTGGAAATATTAACGTTCTTTTATTCTAAGTTATTCAGAAAGGTTAAATTTCCACAGATCCACCTTAGTAAGCTTATAATATAAAAAGTTTTGCTTGGATTTGATGCTGTTGACTCTGGGCATAATATTAAGGTTGCCAACCCTCCAGGACTGGCCTGGAGTTTCCTGGAATCAGCATACATTTTCCAGTGATTATTGAAAGCAATCCAGGAGATTTTTTTATGAGTTATTTTAAGAAAATGACATTATGTCATGTTGGGGGAAAAAAGATCTCCTGGAATAGCTTCAGTCAGAGTTGGCAACCCTACGTAACATGGACATGTGAGAAAGGACTTCTTAATAAAGAAAACACAATAGGAGAATACAGTTACAATGGGTAAAGGTGTTTCTTTCAAAATTAATGAATTTTAAATTAAAATAAGTTTTATCTTCTAGACTTTGAATATTTTTATACTTTATTAGAAAACAAAAACAGGAGAGAGATCCTAAATAAGAATACCACAATACAGCAAGGTGACTTTTATATACAGACAGAGGACATAGGGTAGGAATTGAGAGTTCAGTTTAGTGTGCACAGCAAATTTCTATTAAGCTCTTTGAAAACAACCAGTTAAATATGTACCTTGATGCTACAGCAGATCCTTGAAGGCCAAATCGTTCATAGTCTCCCCCATAAATATCTTTTACCAGTTTATCAACGTTGGTGCTGTCTCCTTTAGCTGCCATTTCTAGTGCTTCTTCAAAAGTCTCACAGCCAGTCAGCAAACAGCACAGACCCAGGAACGTTCCACCTCCGAGACTAAAATGAGAAGAGTTCTTAGGCACCAGGCAGTTCTAAGAAGCGTCATCCACACATTCTGTCTCCTGCTTTTACTTGCTCTTTGCATGGCTCCTTTCTAGAAGTTCACATCTCCTGATTTGGACCAATGAGGAGAGACACTCTAGGCTGCATCTATGGTTATGAGCCATGCCAGGCAGACTCTCCATGATTAGAAGCCTGGTGATTCTAATCATGAAGATCTAGCTGGGAGGACTCAAACCACAGGGATGCAACCTACAGCATATTGAGTCTCCCCCAAACCCATGCATGGCCATAGACTTGGAACTACAGCTCAAGCACGTGTGTGCAGCGCTCTAGCCATCTTTCCCTGGTCATAGGGGTCAGAGTGGAAATCACTGGTAATCAGCAACCAAAGCACCCCCAAGCCAGGGAGAAATGGGCAAGGAGCAGCCAGAACTGGGCACCTAGCAAGGGACCAGCAGGCCACCCAAAGCATCCCTCAGTTGATAACAGGAAACAGCCAGATACTCTCCCAGCCCAGGGCAAGAAACAATCCTAGTAACTAACGGCAGCTCTCCTGAGCAAGACGTAGCTGGGCAAAGCCACAAGAAGCAGCCAGGGTTACTTACAGGCGCCAAAGCCAGCAAGGAGCATGGCAATTCTTACGTTTCTTAAGCTTGTTCCATGCTGCAGCCTTGTCAGGCTTCAGCTCAGATAATCAGGACGTGCGTTGGTTATGTAAATACAGTAATGCATATTTATCATATGCATATTAGGATGTTGAATATTTGCATAACTCCTCCAGATTTATGAACCTTCAGCCTTAACAGACCTGAACTCCAACATTTTTTAAAGTTGAATTTATATGTGAGCTCAGTGCTTGTGCAGGGTTAGAGCCCTGGAGATGAAAATCCTCATATATATCAACTGAGCTGAATGTACACATTTCTCCAAACTTTCCTGTCAACATGCCTAAGTCACGGCAACAAGGGAGTAGTTTGGCCTATTCATTCCTTGACCTCTTCGCTGAAACAAGAGTGACAATGAGTCCAAGGTGGGACAGTATTTCTATGGAGTGAACAGCTGTCCAACTAGAAAACAGACTATTAATTTATTCCACAAAGGCTACTTGCTGCTGACCTGGGTCAATTTAGAACCAATTAGATAATCTCAGATCTGAATATTCACAACGAAGTACCACTACAAATTGATGTTTAAGCAATAAGAAATATACACATTGTTCTTATAATTCAGATTTTTGAATTGGTTAAAAAATTATCCACATAACATACAGGATTGTGGACATGATTCTCCTCTGAAGTCAATGGAGTTATGGCGTGTAACAGGACATCCAAGCCCTACAGTTTTACGATCAGTTTGTTTGTTTGTTTGTACTGTATACTTGGAAATGAGACAAACAGTTCAAGGCTATCGAATGCTAAAGGCAAAGGAGTTTTCAAGTTAAAGGTCTCCTGTGCATCCATACTAAAAATATTATTATTATATTATTCATGGGGGGTGGGGGGAAAGCAACCCACACACACACTCTTACATAGGCTGAAGTCAAAAACATGTTCTATATCCTATGTGTAATGAAAAACAGTGAAATTTTCAGTGTGCCTTCAGTGTTTAAGTGATCTATCCATAGGTCTGAACATACATTCAAGCTTTAGGAAGAACAGACCATTAGTGAGTTACATATCCTCCACATTAATCAAAAAGAGGAGTGGGGAAGGCAACAGAGCGTTGCCACAGGTTACCCATGAAAAGAGTGGGAGAAAAGATGCAGCACTGGGAGGTTTTAATATGAATGATGGACTGACAATGAAGGGGGAGTCATAGAAAAACAACAAATACAGTTAGAAATATTGCCAAATCCCAGCTTGTTTAATCCTCTCTAGCAATGATAATTAGATGTCTCTTTCTTCAATTTTGGGGGAACTACTGTACCAAACTTCATATTTCTTTCACGCTATTCATAGAAAAAAATCAGAAGGATGTTAGCAAATGCTTCAATAATTTAAAACCACCACCACCAAATTTTTAGTTTAATTAATCTTATCCCCAATATTCATCACATATAGGAATACACCGGACCCTCGCTAGAACGCGCGTCTATATAGCACAAATTCGCATATAACACGGTTGTGGCCATGGATCCCAAATTTAATTACTTTAATTGCAATTCATTTTAACGTGGTCCCTGCTATAACGCGATACCGCACATAGATCCCAAATCCCGTGTTTTATCGAGGGTCCAGTGTATTTTCATTCCCTAATGTATGAATTGCTATAATATTGTATGCTTAGATACGTTGTATAAATCGGTTAGTCTTTGAGGTGCCGCCAGACTCCTCCTTGTTTTTGTGGATACAGACTAACACGGCTACCCCCTGATACTTTGTATAATTCTTGTAATTTTTCTATATAATTCAAAAAATTAATTACATGCTGCTGTACTTAAATAGTCAACAGCAAGTGAAACAATGTAGTATTTTGGTTTTGACAATGCAAGCATCTCCATGAGGAGAGGGCAACTTAAACATTCAGTTGGGGTCCCTAGGTCCCTGGCAGAGGCTCCCCAGCAGCTGCAATGGATTGATGCATCTCCAAGCTGTCTTCTATGGAAGGACGGGGAGAGAAGTGGCAATAATCTGACCCCGTATATATACAGTAGCATCCTTACCTGGTCCCTGTAACTCTTTTATAGTTGTCCTTGGAATACACTGCTAGGATGCTGACCCCTGAGCCTATGTTAACCAGCAACATTGGATATGGATTATCAAGGCAGTAAGGCTTTTTCTGACATTGTTCAGGAGCTGTGGGATTTTCAAAATAATAGCACTCTGGCTGGCCATTAAACCCAACAGAATCAACATACAGCAGGCCCTGGATCAAGCAGTCCAGCTCATCCAGTTTATGGAGCTGCAGATCAGCAATCTGGAAGAGACCAAGAAGTTAATAAATGAACATTTGTTAGTTCAACACATGCAACACAGAGAAGGGCAAAAGGCTCTGATGAAGCACTTTGTACTGTTTGAGTTGCATAATGTGTCACCATTAAAGTAGCCAAAGTTTCTTTTAAGCCAGAAGTCAAGTAAAAATAGATTGTTTGCCCAACAACAGGCATATCACAAAATGATCAGTACTATACAGTACAGTAGCCGTTTTCAATCTTTTTTCATCTGTGGACCCCTACAAATTTTTGAATGGAGGTGCGGATCGCTTTAGAAATCTTAGACAGTCTGTGGTCTCCAGGGGTCCACGGACCACAGGCTGAAAACCACTCTTCTTTGGTAACAACCACCTTTTGCAGATCCCCAGAGGTCCGTGGACCAAAGGTTGAAAATCACTGCAGTACAGGCTTCAGATTCCCTTTGCCTTAAAGAGATTTTCTGGACTACTTGCACGGCAAACTGCTGCCACCAAGTCAGAGTTCAGATTAATCAGAAAACTCTCCAGCAAAACCTATTCTGCAGCTGTTTAACAGTATCTGACAGCCAGAGACAGCAGCATTTCCCAGGATGCACCTATCTATTTATTCAGACATTCAAATCAAACATTCCATTGAAATCTAAACTTAAGTAACTTCATAGCTAAAATACCACCATCCCCCGGTCCATGCTTTATGAAACAGAAAGTACAAAAAAATGTAAATGTGTAAGATGTGCTAGTGGCACATCACAAAATACAGAAACATTATTAGTAAGGATTTACATTTCTACAGCACCTTTTTATCCAGAGATTTCAAAAAGCGGTTTCTTCCTTAGATTATACAGGTGGATCAGTTTAGGATGTTTCATAAAAACACATATTGGAAGTCATTATCTCCATGATTTAAATGTAAGAAACTGATCCCACGTGCACAGAAATAATCCTTGATAATGAAAGAATGGGCAAGAGGAGACATAAAATAACTTTTGTCTCAGAAGGATGTTTTCCTATGAAAACATCATAAGCCACCCATGACTGGACTCAAGCTTGTCATAACATATTACTTAATAGGCTCAGACTGACTGTTGCTTCCTGCTTGTATAAAACGACAGTTCTGTGGAAAGTGCCTCCTTCAAAATGACACAGGAGTTGAGTCCATATCAGGGGAGTAAACAATATGGGGGAAGGATGCAGAGAGAAAAAAAATATAACCATCCCCTGCTCAGGTCTTCTGGGTTGCACTGTTTACATGATGAATGAGGAGAATGAAAAGGAGCTGGAAAAACTAAGATTTTAAAGAAGGTTTATCAAAGTAGCCTTATAAAGCTGCTTTATAAACATGCTGATTTGGAACAATCCCCAGTTATTCGATTGCCACTTCTTTTCTCGTTGCTCTTCATTCAGTTAGAGATGTGCTGCATCCTGAGACAGTTTAAGATGACCACCACCATCCCTCATTAATTACAGAGGAAATGATTTTCTTGTTTTGCTAAATGCAACCCTGAAGTTAACTTTTCATTGCTCCAAATTCAGGGTAAGGTTTCCCACAGTAACCATAACCCTTTCCCAATATGTGCGTACATTATGATAAGGGTCTTTCCTGACACAGTCACACGACACAGATGCAAGGTGGCAAAATGCTACATACTGCAGATGCATCTGTAGACAGATGCAATATATACAAATAGCAAAGGAAAATTCACTTTTCTCTATATTACTGAAGGAGTGGAATGAAATACAGTTACTTTCCAATATGCTTTTTTTATAACTCACATCACATATTGTTCACTGCTGTGTGAACATGCTGCATAATGAACATCTGATATAATGGGTATTAACAAGGGGGCCATAATTAGTGGTTATATGACCCTTTATTCTGACTTTCAAAAACTTGTGCACTTAAAATCTCATTCAACATTGCACCAGAATAATCATCTGTAAATGTTTTTGTCTCTCCAATAGGTCAATTTCATATAATGAAAAGTATAACTAACACAACCCTAAGAATGAAATAACCTGAAGTATCAATATCAAGAAGAATGTTGGGAACAAAATTATGATTCTGACAGCAAAAATTCTAATTGCTGCAACTCTTGGGATCCATCCAGAGCTCTATTACAGAGAAGTGGAATGTAGGGGAAGTAGAGGAGGAGCTAACAGATCTGCTCTCGGCACCCAGGGGATGCAAAAGTTTCAATCCATGGTAACAGGGAAATGGGAATTTTCCCTGCTCTCAGGTGTCTCTGCTGGGTCAGTTGCTGCACAATCATCTGAAAGAAGTCCTTCCCCTGCTCTCTCTCTCACAATATTCCCAGCAAAAAACTTACTAGAGAACAAATTATTTTACCTGCTTACAAAACATTTTGTCACAAGTTTTGTCCCTCAATTTAGCAGGCTGAAAGTTCTTTATAACTTAATTATTTTAGCTTCAGAACATCTTTATGAGGTAAGTATTACTTACTCACGTTCTACAGATGAGGGAACTGAATTACAGAAAGCTTTATTTGCCCAATATCATACCACAAGTCAGTGGTAGCGTGAGGGAGAGAACCAGGTCTGTTCATTAACCAAAACCTATCCTTCATAGAAGTGACTCAAGTAGCTTGCCCACATCAGAAAATAGATGTTGCCTTAGACCTCAGCCATGGTATTGAGTAGGTCTATTTCTTTGCTGGTGCCATCATGCTACCCTGCCACATTCTGCTCCAGCTTGGCTTTCAACCTTCCAAGTCCCAGTTTTGCTGAAAAAGACCCAAAGCTTGACCACTGCCCCAATATCACTTTAGGTTGGGAGCTGAACAAACAAGCAGGACTCTTGAGGGGAAAGATTGGAGCTTGTGACGTTTACAGTGAGTTTTACTTGTTTAAATGGGAGCCATTTCTTGTTTGTTTTTTACTGCACCGCACAAATGGCTTTGTTTGAGACCTCTTATTGTATTTTTATTGGCATGTTTTGGAAACAGTTATGATGGCCACCAAACAGAGAGGTTCTTAAGAAGGCCTGAAAAACCATCAGGCGCAGGAAGTTATGGACAAGTTTATCTCAAGCTTCGAAACTAGTGTGATCATAGAGGGAGCAATGCCATATTCTATGCCTTCCCCACAATAGGTCATTTCCAAAGATAGGCAGGTTCCAGGGTTA
Source organism: Chelonia mydas (assembly GCF_015237465.2). Lineage (NCBI taxonomy): Eukaryota > Metazoa > Chordata > Testudines > Cheloniidae > Chelonia > Chelonia mydas. Next base: position 89,951,408 of record NC_057853.1, read on the forward strand.
GTCAGAGGGGTACAGGGGTGTGCTGGAGAAGTCAACAGATGCTACAAAAGCCAGTTTGTAGAACAGAGACCACACCATCTCCATGCCCACCCCCAAATATAGTACACCTGCTCAAAGAGTATCTTTTTCAAATGCTTTCATCAAGGCCTTTTTGGCAGGTGTAATAATGAACAAAGGGAGACCTGGTCACACCCAAGGGGGGTATAAGTTGACTTGACTCCAGGGAGAAAGAGATGACACCAGACAGTTGTCACCAGGGAAGTGGCAGCTGACAGGACCCTGACACTGTGAATAGGGCCTTTACTGATTGATTCCCCCCACCAGTATAGGGGAACATTTCTTGCTTTTTTGGGAAGGTTTAAGTCCTTGACAGTAGTAAAGTAATTATCCTCAGGAAAGTCTGACCATGCTGAATCAGAGTTGAAATTTCTTTGTAAGTAAATGACATGTTTGAGGCCAGATCTACACTACAGAGCTATATTGGTATAACTATATCATACAGGGGTGTGAAAAATCCACACCTGTGAGCAATGTAGTTATACCAACCTAGACCCCCCAGCGTAGACAGCGCTCCATCAATGGGAGAAGCTCTCCTGTCGGTGAAGGATCATCTTCACTTGAGCACTACAATGGTGCAGCTACATCGTTTTAAATGTAGACCGGACCTCAGACTCCAATAACAAAGAATAAGATGACACAGCTCTGTTCAGGAACATCCATGGATAAACCTGAAATATTTGCAAGGACACAGGCAGGTCCTAATGAGACCATCAGGGCAGAGATGAGTATACGCTTTTAAGTCAGAAAGACACATATACAAATTCAGTTGTATTTGTGTTTTCAAAACCAATTCAAACAAACAGTTACTAATTTTTTGGGTGTTCTATATAAAATCTGAATTTTAGAATCCCTTCTAAATATAGCTTAAAGTTACAGTTGTTCCTTTTTGAACTATTCTTGGAAATATGTAAACTTATTTTTAATATTTTATATTTTGCAAGTGCATTTTTAAACCAATTGTATCAATTGCAATAGCCCCACTTGCTACAGCTCCGGTTTTTGTTATGCCTTCTCTCTCTTCCAGGCCTCATTCTAATTTTTCCATTTGCTTTTGTATAACAGATCATAATATACCTTTTCCATCTATCTCCCTCTCCCACCGCTATAACTGTGTTCTCCACTTCCTCCCCTAATATTCTGCCTCCTCCCCACAAAAATCTCTCTGAACCTACTTCTCTTCTAGTTTACCTCATTTCTACTCACCGCCATTCAGAATTTGGAAATCTGTCCATACACTTACAAGCCAAAGAACAAGCCATACTAGCAACAAACTGACATGAATGATGGGTGGGGTTCCACTATTCAAGAACAGTCCCATTCCAAGCTGTTGAGAAAGGAGAGGTGGCTAGGATACCTACCAGAGTGCTATTCCTGAACCTCCCTTGGGAGGATCCATCTTTTATATCAGCCTGCAGAGAGCACGTATCTGATAAGTTTTAAGATCCTCTCTCCCCCAATCTCCTTTGGAAGCTGGAATGAAGAAAGGAGCATTTTCTGTTCTCCTCACTAGAGCTTCCTGGCTGCTAAGGGTGATCGTGACAATAAGAGTTTTCACTACTTTACCTTTCCCAAGATTGCACTGTTCACTCCTCTGCCCCAAGGTTACAGCTTCTAGCCTTCTCAAGCAAAAGAGTAAAACTAATAAGAATGTTGTCAGTATCACAGCTGCCCAAAGGATTCTGAATAGCAGTAGTGAACCTGACACCATTCGTCTGTATCTTGGAGAGCTATGGACAGCAATAGAGACATAGGGAGCTGTCTTTATGTAGTCAGCATGGCACCCATCAATAATTTTTTCACATCAAGGTGATCTTTGCAATCATCAGGGCTTTTAAAACAAAAACTCAGATTCTCCAGTAGTTGATGGCACTCTTTGGGGAATCTTCCTAATGGGTGTGGGCAGGTGGACTTTTCAAGCCCTGCATAGAAGGTATATATCAAGATTCTATCAGTAACAAAGAATAGCCTTTGGGGAATAACAAACATGTAGTAAATAATCGCTGAGCAGACTTTCCCTATTCTCATTTATGTGCACTTTTGCTCCACTGTTTCATATTATTTTAAAAGTAGGTAAATGTACGTTATAAAATTAACAGACGTACACCAAGACAATTCACACCTCTTGAATATATTGATTTATACTTGTTCACAATTTAATGAACACACAAAAATATCATTCCAGATTAAAATGACTAGAAATAATTTATATGGACATGTTTTCATTACACTCAGAGTGTAAATGTAGTATGGAAATATTTCAGCTTTCAGGACATGACAGGATCCACCATCTGTCAGAAAGCAGTCTAACCCTAGTACTTTCCACTGCAGTGACTGACACCACACTCCTAAAAACAGACACTTTGAAAATGCCTAAGGTTGTTTTAAAAGAGAAAGTGTTTACAAATCAATTTTAAAAAGGTTAGAAACTACCTTCCCCACTCCCACCTTGGTAAAGCGCCTAAACAGCTTCCAGTGTTATACTGTTAGATTGATTCTCTATAGAACAGAGAGCAAGGTCCCCACCTAGACCCACTGAAATCAATAAGAATTTTGCCACTAACTGCAATGGAAGTGGTTCTGAGGACAGATTTATAATTCACAAGCTAAATAAATACGGTACGGAAACATGGAAGTTTTTTTTATAGAAATGTCAAAGATTTGGAGGCACATCTCAAGTGTCTTTCAACTAGACTTACTCTGTAACATAAGCCAAGTGACAGAGTAAGTTATTTCTTGTTATATTACAAAGCATTTTACTGTGGAAGAAATAAGCATTTTGGATAGACAGGGTATTCCAGAAGAAGGTAAAGAATTTTCAAAGGATTTATACTGCAAGTGAACAAGCAAAGAATCCCATGTCCTCTTTATAGACATAACCTGAAATATGGAGCCCGCAACCTAAGCACCCCCTTGCAGCCATGGCTCACTCTGCAGCACCCTGCCTTTGATTTCCCCCTCTTCACTGGGCACCAAAGATCCACCTAATTTTTCCCTTTTACTGGGGCCAAAGTACCTCAGCTTTCCACCATAGGTGACACGGCAGGGCTCCTCCACAGCTTAACAAGGACTCTCTGACATGCCCAGTAAGTAAATTTATTTGTCCAAACATAGGCATGTAACAGACCACCCTCCCCCGCCCACAGAAAACCCCCCACAGTTCCTCAGCTCTCCCTTTGTCCTAGGATTTCATGGCTTATCCTGCCAGTGGGGTCTCAGGTAATCCTGCCACTTGCAGCACCCCATTCCTAGCCAACTCTGCTCTCAGCCAATTCTGTTGCCCTTCAGAGCAACCTTCATAGGCACCTGGCCTTTGGTTCCTCTCCCCAGGCAGTCTGCCACAATAACTCCTCCTCATCCCGCCCTCTTTAAAAGGCGGGGAGGGCTGTACCTGGAGTGATAAAGGCCTGTAATTAGTCTCAGTTGGGCCTAATAAACACTGACACTGGGATCTGGGCCTGGTCTACTCACAGGGTCCAGCTACCCTGTGACCTATTACTCATGAAGAAGTCGGTGTAATACAGACCAATGAAAAATGGTCAGAACTGAGTGACAAACTTTATAAAGAGAAACTGCCAGCACAGCTAGCTCCCAAGAACAGCAGTGCTGCCTGCAAGTAAATGCAACCAGTAAAAGAATTCAGGAAAGAAGGAAAAAGGCCAACCTGAAAATTCTGCCATATTACTGACTCATTCTTGTTCATGTTCCTCACGGAGTATTATATATTGCCCTCTGGCTGATAAGCCTATTTCTGTGGTTTCACTGAAGAGATGAATGAATCCAACTGGATCCTAGAACTTCAAGGAAGAATGCTCAAATGCCAGGAGCATTGCAGCAATGGCCTGGGGGATTATCAATCATTTTTGCCCAGGACCACGGGATGGACCCCAGGCACTCCTTTCTCCTGCACTGTCCTAAGTCACCAGGGTTTACAAACGGCCTACATCAGAGAGGGAGGCTAGACAGCAAATCCAGCTGACCGTGGCATGGAAGATTTTTACCTGCCTCCCTGTTTCTGAGACTCAGGTCTTGTCTACATTACCTGCAGGATCAAAGGGCAGCGATTGATCCAGCGGGGGTCGATTTATCGTGTCTAGACTAGACGCGATAAATCAACCGCAGAGCACTCTCCTGTCAACTCCAGTATTCCACCGGAGTAAGAGGCACAGGCGGAGTCGACGGCGGAGCATCAGCTGTCAACTCACCGCAGTGAAAACACTGCGGTGAGTAGATCTAAGTACATCGACTTCAGCTACGTTATTCACGTAGCTGAAGTTGCGTAACTTAGATCGACCCCTCCGCCACACACAGTATAGACCAGACCTAAAGGTTTCATTTTCAGAGGTGATGAGAACTCACAGTTCCCACTGACTTTATTTGGAATTCCAGGTGCTTAGCACCTCTAAGAATCTGCTGTTGCAACTCAGAATTGGAACAGCTCCAAATGGTGAGCTATTTGGTCATGGTACAGGACCGCTTTCAGGCAGGCAAACTTCTTCAGTGTAGCTCTAGCTGGCATTGAGATTTTCTGGTCCTCTGAATCGAGTATCTGAGGAAGAAGGTTCAAGTGTGTAGTTTCTGCCAGTTGAGTGCCACCCAGTTTTGCAGACAGAGATTCTGGATGAGGTTTGCTGATCACATGCAACAGTCCTTTGTCCCTTTTGATTTGTGGAAGCCAATGGGGAGTGCTTGGACCCACTATGGCAAGGGCCAATAATGCAGGAAAAATGTTTCTAGGCCCTAGAAGCTATACTATATCACTTCTCCAGTGGTCCCATAAACTTCGGCAAAAATAAAGTTTGATTTTAAAATGATGTTTTAGCCCCTAACATTTTGAATATGTTGAGGTAAGGGAATCTTTTTATTTTCAGTGTAATATTTAGTCAGTTATTGTTTTAATTACACATCTACACCTGGATTGGATGGGGTAGTAATGTTGTATCTGTAGCTACTCACCACTTCACCTATACCTGAAATTAAGAACATATCACCCCTTCCTAAGAAATCTTCACCAGCTTCCTGTTTTGTTTTATGAATGTGGCAACCATTATTCCAACTGATGGAAGAGTAGGCTGAACAGCCGGACCAATCACTGTGGAGAGATACGAAATGGGGAACTGAAAAGTTAATATTTGGGAAATGGAGAGAATAGGAAGGAATAAGGGTACCTGAAATCAAATCTGTGGAAAATATTTAAAGCTAGAAGGGAGATTTGGAACCTGATTCTCCAACAGGCAAGTAGTAGTGATTCTTTGGGGAATAAAAGAAAGCAGCAGCAATACTAAAAGTTAAACTACTGCTTTTGGATTTGAACATGTTATTTTGCAATAATATGGCAGACACTTTCCTGCTAGAGCTGTGCAATCCTGAAGGACACTAGGTTGTACAATTCATGGATATTTAGAAATACTGTTATGAAATACAAAAATAAATGTTACAAGGGGGAAATAAATACAAAAGTAGGCTACAGAGGTTAAACAAAGCATTTTACCAATATTCATAGCTCCATGGATTTACATGCATGCAATCAGATTAAACACTTTCTATGAAAGGATGCATTTAAATTTTTGTTATATGCATCCCCATAGTTAGGTTATACATTACAATTCATTACAGTCTGCATGTAAAAGTATCAGGTGTGCAAGAAACTCAGACAATGACATTTCAATGCTTCAGGACACAGATTCTTAAACTGTGGTCCATGACAAAATAAGCCACTGTGCAACCTCTTCTCTCTGATGTAGATCTTGCCACTATTATTCATGCTCAAAATAGATTGCCACGATGTACAGTATAGGTGGATACAACTCAGGATGATTCAGAAGCTGAATAAGCAGGCTGCAGCATTCTGCACTCAGTCATGTTGCACATTGGCAGTACTTCAGACTTGTGTTCTGGGGGATGTCATGGCTTCTAACAAGCTTCTGGATGGACTTCAAGGTGTTGATTTTAACTTATCAAGCTCTCATTGGTTTAGGACCTAATTGCTCTCCCCCTGTGACAGACTGTTACAGCTGAGATCAGCACGGGCACTGGAGCTTCCTCAATACAAATGATGGAGCGCTGCTGGCAGGGCCTTCTCTAGGATCGGTCTTCTGTTTTGAAACTCACTTCCCACACCCACTCAAGCTGTCAGAGCCCAGATTTTTTAGCCTTCCCTGCAGGCTGCAAAGGCCTTTTTTTTCCCCTCTTGTGTAAGGCTGATGAGAAGAGAGTGGGCCAAGATGAACATATTTATGGGAAGTCCTTTGCTTATTTAGTAATTTTAGTGTATTAGATCGGTTCCCAGAACCTAGGACGAGCACCTGTAAGTTTTAGAAATTTGAGACATATTAATCTTATGAGCTGTATGTGATGACCATGATCGGACTCACAATACAGTTCACTGGTGGTCAAAACAAATGGATCAAGAGATTGCAAAAGGGTAGAGCAGGACAGAAATATCTCCTCCCCCTTTTCTCATCAGGTTGGACAAAAATCAATGGATTTGAAAAATTTTAAATTTAAAATGGATTTTTAAAATAAGCTCATTTAAAATTTAATTTGAAATGATAACATCTGTTAAAGACCTAAACTTACTATAAATCTATTAAATTCATTTAAATTAAAATAAAAAACAAATTAAGCAGTATATGTTTGCACTGGCTAATGACCTGAAACTGGCATCTGTTGCAGTGTAACGCAGCTTTTGGCAGTCTTTTTCAGATACAGAGAGAATAATTTTATTCATTTAAGTTTATTCAACTACTTCAAATCAATGACTATAGTCCATTCAAAGTTAAGAAGCTGACTGGGATTTGAAAAAAGGAGGAAAGCTTGTTTTCTTCTTCCAATATAAGAATGAAAACTAGGTGATGACGATGAGACCTAATTCTAAACTCCTGAAGGACATGGTGACCAGAAACAATTAGTTCAATGCATTAACAACAGATATTTCTGTTGTGTAATAAATCACTTGGTTTTAAATTCAAAACAAGTTTTGATAATTTTATTTTTTCTTATGTATCCAGCAGATCTACAGTAGCCTTATTTAACTCATTAAATCATTTTAAAATGCTTTGGATAGAAATTTTAATTCAATTAAAAATGCATCCAAACAGACCTTGACACAAATCACAAGTAAAATAATTAATCATCATCTAGTAAATAAGAAATGAATTTGCTTAAATAAATCCCCCTGGTTAGCAAGAAAAATACCAAATTCAGTGGTAAAGGGTATACGTAGTTGCAAATTGATGATATGTTTTAATGATTACCAACCAAAGAGAATCAACCTCTCTTTAATAACTAAAAACAAAAATAACTAAAAAGTACAAATGAAAAACGGGATTATAAACGATTATTTAAATCAAGGTCGGCTTGCTTATTTAAATCAATCCACCCAGTTTCTCACCCTAAGGAAGTATTGTTCTAAATCTTCCCAATTAGCAATTCTTTAAGTTAAAAAAGTGACTGTCTAGGAGTGACACAGAGGTAATTTTATTGAAAACTTTAGTTAATAGAAAGATTTTCAGATATTTGGTTTTGGAGAAGGACTCACAGATAGATGCTCCTTAGTGAGATTATGTGCATTTCCCACATACCGTTCTGAAGTCCTCTTCAAACTTGTAAGCCCCACCTCCCGTGGCACAAAGTGTAGTGTGCAGGCTGGAGAAGTTCTTTTCACTACCCATCTGTATGAACCTATGCATGGCATAGGTGGGAAAGCGGATGAAGTGCAAATTCCCTTTGCGTCCACACATGGTCAAGTTTTTCAGTTCAAGATGGACATCGCGAATGCCAGTTTTACCATAGGCTGTATTGGAAGTCAAGTATTTCCTAATGCTTTTCAGGTTTTCTACTTCCTCCTGTTCCTCTTCTGCTGTAATGTCTTTTGGTTCAAAGTAGACCAGTTTAACCAATGTTCCCCCAATATCCATTCCGAACCATGGGAACGCTAGGAAAGGGAAAAAAAAAAAGAGAGTGGTGCCATAATTATCTTAGTTTATCATATTACTTAGAGTATCTATAAAACTGAAATTCAAGTTAGCAAAGTTTACAAGATCAGTCTGATCCTAAGGACTGCTGGACACTTGCACCTACCAATTGCAGTTATTGGTCATGATCAGATCTCATTCATGAAACCTCAGGGTTAAAACAAAATTTCAGAGAAACTGAAAAACAAGCCTCTAGGCACTTCCCCAAACATATTTTTTTTGGAGAAATATAATCAGATGTTATGATTATATTACTGAAAACATCTATCTTACTTGGCACTAGAGATCACTACATCTTCAAACAGGATGCTTATTGAATTTCTTCTACTTTGAATCCTAGCATTGCTAAATTAAAATGGATTGGGGGAAATGAAAAAGGAACAGGAAAGTGAAGTTTTGAGTCATGCTGGCAGTGCATGACAACTACATTCCCTTTCCTCTCCCCCTTGTCCTACTCTGCGCTTTATTTGGGAAATAAGCTCTCCAGAAATGGTGTCTGCCTTCCCATCTTTGACATCGATAAAACTGCTGAAGCTAAGATGCCTAGGCTGGCCAGCTGCTCCAAATTTGTTAAGTAACCACACTGGCATGGCACATTTTCTTCTTGACAAAAGAAAGGAAGAAAACACCAGCAAGTAAAAGAATTAGTGATACTTTATTTTGGTGCTTAAAAGCTCATGAGCCCATCCCTCAAACCAAACCCCAGTTTCTGGACACAGATTCTGTGTACTATTTGTTCCTCATGATCTCTATGCATGGAAAATACTACTCCTCAGACTGCAGCACATCTTCCCTTCACCTCCAGCATGCACCATGGGCCAAGTATAACAAAGGTTTCACTTTATCAACAGCAGGAAAAACATTAAGCGTTCCATACAGCAGGCAGCCAATTTGGCAGAGAAGCCTATCTGTGGATGAGAAAGTACTCCCACCTGTAAGTAAGGCCCTATCAAATCCACGGCCATGAAAAATGCGTCACGGACAATGAAATCGGGACTCCCCCTGTGAAATCTGGTCTTTTGAGTGCTTTTACCCTATACTATAGGGATTTCACAGGGGGAGACCAATGTTTCTCAAACTGGGGGTCCTGACCCCAAAGGGAGTTGCGGGGGGGGGGGGGGGGGTCACAAGGTTATTTTAGGGGGGTTGCGGTATTGCCACTCTTACTTCTGTAATGCCTTCAGAGCTGGGTGGCCAGAGAATGGTGGCTGTTGGCCAGGCGCCCAGCTCTGAAGGCAGCGCCCTGCCTGCAGCAGTGTCGAATTAAAGGGTGGCAATACCATACCATGCCACCCTTACTTCTGCGCTGCTGCTGATGGCACCTCTGCCTTCAGAGCTGGGATGCCAGCCAGCAGCCGCCGCTCTCCAGCTACCCACCTATGAAGGCAGCGCTGCCATCAACAGCGGTTCAGAAGTAAGGGTAGCAGTACCACAATTCCCCCTACAATAAAAAACCTTGCGACCTCCCCACAAAACTCTTTGGGATGTGAGGATCCCTACAATTACAACATCGTGAAATTTCAGATTTAAATAGCTGAAATAATTAAATTTACAATTTTTAAAATCCTACGACCATGAAATTGAGCAAAAATGGACCATGAATTTGGAAGGACCCTAACTATGAATCAACTACAGTTCATCTGTTGCTCAGAGTGAACCATCCTGCCTCTCTCATACAGCAGTGGCAGGCAAGGGCATAATTTGCCCCTTAATTTCCCATTCTGAACCTGACTGTCCTTGGTGGCAAATTCTCCTGGCACTACTTGTGCTTTTTCTTGGAGGCTCTCTTTTAATTAACTTTCGTGTTAAGATAAAAACAACCCCCACTCACCCACACCATGAAAGGCAAAGACCCAGACATGGCCTGAATACAATTTCTACCACTGAGTTTAGGTCATGCTGTTTCCTGAACCTTGATTACATTTCAAGGACGTTTTCTTGTTTCTAATAATTACCTCCCTTCTCTTCACAGGCCGAAATGACCTCCCAGCCTTCAAATTTTTCAAGTCATACTACTTTTACAAAGTTTATCAACTGACACTCCTAGGCATTTCCAGGGCTTTGAGATTGAATCACCACCAGGAACATTATGGGTCCAAACAATATTTTCTGTGCCTGAACAAGTTCACTCACTCCTACTTCTTGTTCAGCCAATCGCTAAGACAAACAAGTTTGTTTACATTTACGGGACACAATACTGCCCGCTTCTTATTTACAATGTCACCTGAAAGTGAGAACAGGCGTTTGCATGGCACTTTTGTAGTGGCATTGCAAAGTATTTACATGCCAGATATGCTAAACATTTGTATGCTCCTTCATGCTTTGGCCACCATTCCAGAGGACATACTTCCATGCTGATGACGCTTGTTAAAAAAATGCGTTAATTAAATTTGTGACTGAACTCCTTGGGTGATAACTGTATGTCTCCTGCTCTGGTTTTACCCACATTGTGCCATATATTTCATGTTATAGCAGTCTCGGATGATGACCCAGCACGTTTGATTTACGAACACTGTCACCGCAGATTTGACAAAACACAAAGAAGGTACCAATGTGAGATTTCTAAAGATAGCTACAGCACTATTTAGCACAGTTTAAGAATCTGAAGTGCCTTCCAAAATCTGAGAGAGACAAGGTGTGGAGCATGCTTTCAGAAGTTTTAAAAGAGCAACACTCCGATGTGGAAACTACAGAACTGAGCCATCAAAAAACCAACTTTCTGCTGGTGGCATCTGACTCAGATGATGAAAATGAACTTGCGTCGGTCTGCACTGCTTTGGATTGTTATCGAGCACAACCCATCATCAGTATGGAAGGTCCTCTGGAAGGGTGGTTGAAGAATGAAGGGACATATGAATCTTTAGCATATCTGGCACATAAATATCTTGTGACACTGGCTACAACAGTGCCATGCAAACACCTGTTGTCACTTTCAGGTGACACTGTAAATAAGCAGCAGGCAGCATTATCGCCTGCAAATGTAAACAGACTTGTTTGTCTGAGCGATTGGCTGAACAAGAAGTAGGACTGAGTGGACTTGTAGGCTCTAAAGTTTTACATTGTTTTGTTTGAGTGCAGTAATTTTTTTGTACATAATTCTACTTTTGTAAGTTTAACTTTCATGATAAAGAGATTGCACTACAGTATTTGTATTAGGTGAATTGAAAAGTACTATTTCTTTTATTTTTTACTGTGCAAATATTTGTAATCAAAAATAATAATATAAAGTGAGCACTGTACACTTTGTATTGTGTGGTAATTGAAAGCAATATATCTGAAAATGTAGAAAACATCCAAAATATTTAAATAAATTCTATTAATTTTTTTAAAATAGTATGACAGCCCTAGGTTAGAGTAGATTTTAATTCGTGCAGGATCATCCCCAGTTGATTGAAAAGGTCCAATGTGAACTGGACATGACTAAGGACTCACTTCCTGGATCTGCTTCTTACTAACCAATCATTCAAGAATGGGAAGACATGAATGCCCCTCCTTCTGAGATAGGTCGCTACCCACCATCATGTATGTGGTAAAGACGTGTGGGACTGAAGACAGGCCAAAAAGAAGAACTTTGTCTTGATAGTGTTGGCTTGCGACAAGGAATCTCAGGAACTTCCTGAGATCTGGGAAGACTGACGTGAAAATAAGCATCTTGGAGATTGAGAACAGCAAACTGGTTGTTGTGATGCAGTGCAGAAATAATAGCAGCCAGGGTAACCATGTGGGATCGCACATATTTGATGTACCTGGTGGGACAGCAGCAGCAATTGAGAATAGGTCTTATTCCTTCCTTGGACTTGGGGATCAGGAAACACCTGGAGTAGCATCCCTTTCCACCATGCTGATGAGGAACCTCCTGTACAGCTCCCAGCACACAGAGTCTGAATCTGCTGAAGTAGCAGTGACTCATAAGAAGGGTCCCTGAAAAGGGTACGGGATGGAGGGAAAGACAAAAATTGAATGGAGTACCCCAATCCCACACCGCTTAGGATCCATCTGTCAGTCGTTATCGCTTCCCCAAGCACTGCAGAAGTGAAACAACCTGTCCTCAAACTGAAATGATGAGGTTGAGATGTTCACAACTGGTCTGCTGCTCTCGATATGCAAGGCAAATAGGCTGCCTGGCTTAATGTGGAGGGGGACAGAGTGGCTGGGTAAAACTAGAACACAAAGATCTCCTCCTCTGAAACTTATTCCCCTTTCTGGAGTAGTCTTGTCTCAGTTGGTAAGGTGTCTGCCTAAAATATGGTTGAGAGCAGTACTGCTGCTGATTGCCAAAATTATGTCTCCTTGTTGCTGGAGTATAAATTCCCAAAGAGCACAGATTTGCTTGAGAGTTCTTAAAAGAATGTAAAGTTTCATCCATTTTGCCTGAGAATAGAAGTTGACCATTGAAATGTAGGTCTTCCACATACTGTTGGCTAGCTGCTGCTATTCCTGAATTCTGCAACCACGATGCTCATAGTGACCACCAAAGTCATAACCCTGACAACCATATCAGCTACGTTCAGGGCCGATTACAAATAAATCTTTGCAACCAAACTCCACAACAAATGCCTCAAACTCCTCGGTAGAGGATTTGGGTAATGTGTCCATAAACTTGGCTACGGAGTCCCAGGTCACATTATTTTATTTGGATATCAGTGCCTGCTGGTTTGCCACTTGCATTTGTAAGGAGGCAGTCCAGTAAGTTTTCCTGCCCATGAGATCCAACCTCTTTGCCCTCAAGCATGGGCTTGTACTTCCCTTGATGTGACCTCTCATTGGTTCCCTGAGATCAAGGACTGAAGAATGTCCACTAGCTTACATGTTTTTTCTCCTGCACAAATTCAGCCTATATACCTAAGGCTGAAGCCAATCGTCTAAGGAGGTCCTGATGTGCCACAAATCCTCCGTTATTGGTGAGGAAGCCAGTAGCGTCAGCACTGGGGCCAATGAAGAAGTCAGCACTCTGAAGACTGGCAGGGGCAACACACTCACTTGGTACCAATGCTGAAAGACACACCACACTGGGGTTGGTATAGATCCCGACACGATCTGCAATATGATCACCAGTGGTGCCGAAGATGACTGCTGTGCCAACGAACCCCCTCAGAACTAGTACAGGCGGCCTTGACTGAGTACTCAGAGTGATGTGTGGTGCTGAGGATGGTACTGGCAGCTGGAACATCTGTGTAGTTAACCCAGACCATGCTGCCACTACTGAGGAAGTCGCTGCAGCTGAATGTTTCTGGATAACTTGAGAATCAGGAACTGAAAGGCATAGCAGATATGACGTTGCTTGGTATGCCAGACGTGTGGACACCATCAATGCCATCATCATCCGTACTGATCTCAACAGACATCACAGGGACAGTGCCAGAGTCCATGGTGGAACCTCGAGTTGATGGTGATTTGGTACCCGAAAGCTGGTAGAAGGCTCCATTCAGTTGTGAGTATCTGAAGAGTCACAGTGCTGATCTGCACTGATTGTGGCAGAGGAGGATGACTCTCCCTGAGATCTGGAGTGGCTACCTACAGTCTGTATTATGGGTCCTTTTCTCGGTTGGCACGGGAAGGGGAACGATTTCTCTTCCTCCAGGGGGAGGCCTCAGAGTCTGGGCAAGGAACATCAGCTCAATGTGGCTCCAAAGGTGTCTGAGGAGTGAATACTGGTGCCAACGCAGCCGTTGTGGCCTGCTCCATCAAGTGCTGCTTGAGTCTCAAGTCCCTTGTCACCTGAATTCTTTTCTTAAAAGATTTATAAATGGCGCACTTCTCCTTAATGTGCCGCCCTCCCAGACACAATAAAAATAGCATGTAGGGATCACTCCTAGGAATAGTCACCACGCACAACAGACCATATTTAAATCCAGGTGAAGGCATTCCTCCAGAAAAAACACAGCTACTTTAACTATTATAACTAAGGTATACTAGCTAACTAACTACTACAACTATTTACAACAAAATCTCAGAAGGCCATGACAAGAAAATTAGTGTGAAGGAACACCACATGGAGCACTCTGACTCTAGCCATGGGCAGTGAAAAGGAACTGAGGAAGGGTCAGGGCGGCATCATCCTTATACAGCCAAGGAAAGGGCATGGGCACCACCCCTATGGATGCTTGTAGGCAAAATTCTCCAACTTTGGTGCACTGGGTGTGCACACACCTGCGTGAAATACATGTCTGCAACCACTCAAAGAAGATGTGAATTACATACCCCAGGACAACAAATTCACACTCTGAGTGATATAGCTAACATGTGAACAGCAAATTAAAGCACTTGGGTAACAGCAGCATGGTCAACCAGTGTAATATGGAACGGGTCTATGGGTAAGTATTCCAACTACCAGAGCTACTCACTTACAGTGACATTTTATATATATTAATGAGCTCTACTTACTGCACAAAACTGATGATACAACTTTAAGGGTTAGGTTCACCCATTATACTTTGTGGTATGAATGTTATAGGCCATACTTGGCTTACATGGACTCTAAAATGTATACATGTAAGCAGTCAAAGAAGGGACTGCTGCACTGGAGGAAAAGAAGGGGTAAAATGGGCTCAGCTGGGGCAACTCCTCCCCCAGCACTGCCTTGGATGAGAACCGTGCAGGGGAGACCCCTCCATACACTCACATTCTGGGGTCCACTAGGATGCAGGTGGTCCCTCCCTCCATTCCCCCATGTTGTAAAAGGTTGTAGCAAGATAATGTTTTGTTTCTTTAAAAGTCCCATTTCCTGTATACCAAAATAGTTCTTTCAAAGCTGTTACAATGTTAACGTAAGGGTACTTAAATACAGAAGCAGGGGAAAATCATGCCACTCACTTATCAGGTGCACAAGAGCTTTGAATCCAATAGTAAATAAAAAAAACTAGTGACAAGATTTTCATGCATGACTAGTGTTGTGCATGTGATGAGGTGTCCCAACACCATGTCAGTTTCTGGGAACTCCACAGAATCATTAACAGGTGGAATGAAAACAACTGTACTATTTGACGTGAACAAATATTGTAGTCAATAGGATTATCAACATGACAGGATTTATACAACACAGGGGGCAATAATTATGTAGCCTACCCACTTTTAAAAAATCCTAACTGGGACTAGGTCTCTCTCTTATTAGGTCACTGGTTTTATTTCTCTCCATGTATCTCACTCCTCTTTCCCCTCTGCTATGGGCCAGGCTAACAGCTGTAGAAGAAAATGAACAAATGTTTGTTCCTGAACACGAGCAGTTTCCCTGTAACACTGGGGCAGAGTAAAAACTTTAAAAAAATTACACTTTTAACACCATAGCCACTGATTTTCAATAGTGCAGAAGCACAGCTTTACTGTTTCCTTTCGTCTGGTGGAGAGAGAGAAGCACAGTGACTGCATAACAGACTACAATAGGGAACACACCAAATTCCAGAGTCTGAAAACTCCCACTAAAATCCATCAACTTTGACACTAAGAAGTAATGATGTGCAGTGTAAAAGTGCAGCAAAGAACCATAAGCAGCATCTGTGCATTCTGAATAAAGGATTTAGCAATTAACAAATTAACCTTTTTTGCAAAAAACTGTGCTCTTTTACTGGTATTGCTGATTTAAAAAAAAAAAAAAATCTGAAAATGAGGCACTATTAAGTTGCCAAAACTATGCCTGCATGTTTCTTCAAATGCTTACAATAGCACCACATCTAGTGGTACCAACAGTAGGAGCACTAAGGCAGACAGACAGCTGGCATTTTATCTACTGTGTCTTCTGCACATGCAGGTTTACATAACTTAGTGGTTACAATGACTGCAGCCAATTCATAGTAATGTTCCCACTAATGCAACCACTAATGGGAAGTATGAAGAAAAATACAAGTGTAGACACAGCTTTTAATTTTAATATTTTGACACTTGTCTCTAAACTAAATATGAATGGATTAATTATTTAAATCAGCATTTTTTCTGATAACCTGTGTCACAGGCTCTCCAGAATTCAAACTGAGTGACAGTTATCAAAAATTGAAAAATTATTTACAGCGCAAATGCTGACAATTCTATTTCCTGATAATAAGTACTGCTACAATATTCTGGATAGGTGTGATTTATTATACAAGAAGTAAAGAAGTCACTGAATTCTCTGTAAGAGCATTATACTCTTTAAAACTATCAAAAATGGGATTATCCTTAGCTAAACAAAACTGCATGATGAGAATAGTTAAACTGCTCATTGACTCTGCTGAGCAGAGGGAAATCCATTCCTAAAGAATCTCATCACCAAATATACATTCCCTGGGAAAAGAGTGAGAGGAGACAACTCTGCTACAGATCTGCATTGCAGTAAGTTACAAAGGACACATTAATAAAGTGAAATGCAGTCCTAGAAAACACAGCATTGACATAGAAAGCCCTAGAATGAGTGTCACACACCTCAGAGAATAGAGTAAAAATATTAATATGACAGTGAACAGCAATCTGGTGCTGAGCTTGTGTGCACACTTAGATAATTTCATTCTCCCCCCCCCGTGAATGTTAACATAGTTTTTAAATGTATAATGGTAATGCTAGATACTGAGTCAGGAACTTATTTGATTGTTACCTGTATATAAAAATCCATCTAGTATTCTTTGACATTTCAAAGCAAAAACATGTGACTAAGCAAACAGAAGGTATCTAAAAGATTACATAATTAAGTAATCTGATAACCCAGCTGTTGGTGTGTATCTAGGGGAAAGGTTCACTCATGGGTAATATAGTACATCTTATCCAGTATCCATACATGCTTGAGCCCATATAAACACTACTGTGCAGAATTATGAAACGATAAAACCATGCAGCTAAATATAGAAATATTTTCTTGCATTTTATTTAGCAGTTGTCAAGAGTACAAAATAGAACCTCAAAATATAATGTGTTCCTTAGGAATAGAAACTCAAACAAACTCACTAAATAGAGTACCTAGAACATAAAGGTACTTTTCACATTTTTCAAATTATTTCCAGCTAGAATTATTGCACTTTACTAAAAACTGAATAAAACAAATGTTAAATTTTTGATAAGCAAGTAGGAAGGTGTGGGGTTTTTTAAGTCTCGGTTTCAAACTATTCATTTCAGGAAACTGGACATACAACATTAATGAACATTCAACTTCATCACTAAGTTTAAAAATCAAAAACAAAATCCATAGGCCAGATTATACCTTATGAGGAAAAATCCATAGAAGGCCGCAATTTAAGAAGAAAACTCCATAAGACTTGAAGCCTTCAGTGTCTATCTCAGCATGCCCTCTCATGGGAGGGACCTGAAAGCTGACAAAAGAAGTGGGTGGCACAGCCCTCCATCATCATGAATGTCCAAAGATTTGCAGGGAAACTCATGAACCTCAGTCGTAGGTCACACCCTCTCCACAGAATCTGACAAAGTAGTATGGTTTCCTTAAGTGGTTCCTTTTACACTTGCACCCAGCTGGTGCCTGGTTAAAAAAACCTCAAATATAGGAGGATGGCTCTGGAGTAGCATGTACTCAGAATTTTGGGCAGGGGACCACAAGGTTCCTACTGACTTTATAGAGTAGACATACAGCTAAAACCTGGCACTTGGGAGAATTTATCCCACATTGATTCTGTCATATCTCTGGGAGCAACTGTAACATCTTAAATGGTCTCACAGCAACAATAGGACACAAAAGGGATTGTCTTTAAAGAGTCATTATCCAGTGAATGTTACATAATATGGTTCCCAGTTGGCTTTTTGTGTTGAAGATGCTTAGGCTGACTGACAGGCTGAAATGCCACTGCTTTAATTGTGGGCTTGTACACACTACCACTTATGTCAGTAGAACTTATGTCTCTCAGGGGTGTAAATAAACCACCTCCTCGGCAACGTAAGTTACACCAACTTAAGCACCGGTACAGACAGCACCATGTCAGTGGGAGAGCTTTTCCCGCCAACATAGCTACCACCTGTTGTGGAAGTGGTTTTATTATGCCGACAGGGGAGCGCTCTCCCATTGGCATAGAGCGCTTCTAGTGTAGACTAGCTGTGTGAGGTTTAACTACTACTTCCTCATCAATTGTAAAGAGAGAAAATAAAGGTGGATGACATCTTCCTTGTTTCTGCCAGACGCTTCCTGTAAAATATCTGCCTTGGGTCTTACGAAGAATCTAGATGTAATAATCATTCTTATTTTAGTTATTATTTCTTGACCACTGCATAAATACTTAACTTTGATTCAGTAATTGTTTTAAATATAAGTATTTGTTTTGTTTTGTGTCAAGTAAAGCATACCTGCTTATCTGTCACCAGGACCCCAACCTTACATACTATTTCTGCTGGGTGTGGGTGGTGGGCAAAAAATGCTGCTTAGTTCAGAGTGTCCAGGGCTCATTGAAGAACTACATCAAGTCCACCCTGTTACACAAGCTTAGAATAAACAAAATGACACTAACATGGTAAGTGCTTATTGAGTGCCTATTGCCTATCGGGGGGGACGGGGGACACCCCCCCCCCCACACACAGATGTTTAGCATGATCGCCTATTCACATAAATGTGAGGACAGGTATGTTTATTTGGGTGTGTTACTCCAAACATACTGTAGACTGATTACCTAAAGTTGTGATTTTAAAAAATAAGCACAGTCAGACTGGGTCATTTCTTGAGCAAGGTACCTCCATGGAAAACACAGATGCTGCAAGAAGTGATGATGATTTAATAGGAGGCCCAGTCTTAGGATTTGTGATTGAGCAAGCTTCTGGAAGTGAGGAGGATCAAGCCAGGTCACGATTTCTCTAACTTTCCAGTCTTGTTGCATCTATGTGCGATTCTACTTCTGCAGAAGAAGATATGGCATCTTTTCAACTCACAGGATGCAGAGCCCTAAAGCACCACATGCTTTGCGTTTGCTTACAGCCACACTTATTTGCTAGACAGCACTCTTTCCTCTGAATATTGAAACAATTCTTCAGCATGCTGTTAGGGGACACTGTGCTGCCAGAGGTGTTTTCTTCCAATGAGATGTAGAAAAGAGATCCTGATCATTAGAAGATCCAAGAGCATTTTTGTGTAAAGGATGGAGCACTAAGGATGTCCTGAGTGACATCCAGGGAGTAATTCTGTCCTGCTTACTTTAAGTTCTCCCTGCAGTTTCAGTTGGAGACAAACTTATCTAGTATTGCTGACAAAGAACATTGTTGCAACTTTCCACCCTACAGATGCCTGCATGTCACTGTGGGTAAATAAGCCCTGTATTTTTCAGGCAGCAACACATTTGGGAGTAAAAGCGTTGTATAAATCTATGCTGTGTGCACATGTACCTTGTACATGAATGATTGCAACAATCTAACTTCAAGTTGGTTCAAAAGCAATATATGCTACATGATGCTACAGCTTGAAACATTTAGAAATTACAGCTAGTGCATATTGCAGGTGCCCTTCTATTAAGTAATGCTGCTTGCCAGGAGCACACATTCTCCGTGACAGAGTAAATGCCAACTGATTTTCAGGTATTGTTTCTGATCAGTACCCTTAAAAGGTTTGCCTTGACTAGAAGTGGTTAAGTTTAGCACATGCTGGTTAACCTTGACCTAATTTGACCTTCTTCCTAGTGTATGCAGGATAACACCTTGAAGCATGATTTAGCTATCTGAGGTGTACACTAGGCGACCTATGTGACTACACTACTATTTGATGGGGGTTGACACAGAAAGTTAGCTAAAGTTAGTTAGATTGCAAAGCACATCTGAAGAGGCTCATCAAGAGATAGCGTGGATGCTCTAAAACAGTTGCAAAAACTTTACATGGCTATTCCATGTAAATGAAACCTTTCTGAAAAGAGCTGTGAGGTGGGGGCCTAGGCTAGCTAGGAATATGCACAAGTGATCCGAAAAAAGAAAATCCTACAATAGGTCACCAATGAATCATTCAGTGCAATCTAAAATAAAACTATTCTTTTGGGGTGGCTGGGAGGGGATTCCCAAACAATTATAGAATCAATTCAAGAGCTTCACTGAAGTAGACAGCATATCCTCATTAGCAAACAGTTTTAGTTTCAAGTGAGAATCTTCCCCTCCTAAACTCCTGTATTTCCAGTCTTTATTCCTGTCTGTCATGTTTTGACAGACACCATACCAACACATAATAAATGCCTCACTTATATGGATTTAGAATGCAATTTGACAACTTTTTCTTGTTGGTATACTAGGAAATGCTAATTTTCTTTCATAACATGCAAACAAGAATAGTGATCAATACTAAAAGGTTTAGTGCAGTTACCACGTGCATTTTGCAATGTGCCCTTTAACACACAAACATCTCCAAGCACCAATGTTAAACATCACACAAAACCAGAAAAACAGGATTGTTCATTAGTGTGCTCTACTCAGATCCTGTCAATGCTAAACTATTTTCTATATCTTTGCTCTCTGATGAACAATATAAAACATGTTAAAATATACTATTCTCCTGGAAGTATAAAACATAGCTGTAAATATACTTATGTACAAGATAGCCGTAAAAACCCCATATTTACACGTTATTAAAGAAACTCATCTACTCACTTGAGCCTGAACTGATAGTGTTTTGGGTGTTTGTTTCCCCATCAACTGGTGTCTTCAGTAGGACATGGCAAATCAATAATTGTATAATCTTTACTACTGGATTGTTTACCATGCTTCTGGTCCCTTTCAGAAAAAGGTTAAAGGAATTAAATTCCTTATTCCCTCTTATTTAAGAGATTATGTGAATCCATAGAAATCTTATCCTTTTGTTTTTTTCGTAATACTCAGAATTATATTTTTAAACTTTGACACAATAGTGCAGACTGTGCTTAATAATATATAATCAAAACTACCAAGGAAGTATGCTAGTCTGTGGTTTTGTTTCATTGCAGATCAAATATGCATTCTAGGTTTAATTAATTATTATTATTATAGTTTTTAAAGTAGATATCACAATCATTTACAAGAATTAGTCTGTCATCATTCAACTCTTCCTTCTACCAAATGCAGAGTATACTGGTACTGCAGAGGTTAAATGACTATTCAATGCAGACAATCTTTTTTTTAAGTATAAACAGTAAGTGGTGGCATTTAGATATTAAGTTAAAATAAACCATTTACGTGAAAAAAGTTTGTTAATAAGTAGTCTATGACTAAGACTATAAACATGAAAGTTGCAGCTCAACATATCGGTTATTTTTAACAATAAAACAGCTCTGTTCCTACAGTTAATTTGAGAGGAAGAGGTTTCCTTGTTTTTAAATCTTTTCACTGTAAGTTATTACTATCACTTGGCAAGTCAAGGAGGTGAACGACCACCATCAAGGATATAAACAAGAAGTTTTTGTTGCACCTTATTAACTACCAGGTTTTTTAACCTACCAAAAAACCAGTAAACTCCGATCCACTAAGCCTGTATTAAAATTAAGAACAAGGTTATCTTTGAAAGTGTTGGTTTAGCTTTAGCTCCTAATAAGTCTTTTTACACATTTGGTGAGAAGGGAACTTCAGCAACAAAAACACCAAAAAATTCCAATGAAGTCATTCATATACTGTCAAAACAATACATCTCATGAAATCCAGAAAAAATCCAAGATATCAACACAGAAACTATTTTGTACTTAGTTTAAACTTTATTATGTTTTGGCACAGGGTATTTATGGTTCTATTTCTGATTATCTCCTCAGAATATGCTGAACTTTAAAAAACTCTGTACAAAGTAGAAAGTGAATGATGTCAATAAATCTCAGTTCCAATCACTACAGCAAGCATGCAGCAAAGAGTACAGCTGTTTGTTCCCTAATGTCAATTCACAATTGGATTTACATATAAAGTTTTGGAATTAAATAGCTTTCTTTCATAATTAAATTTAGGTATTAAAAGACCTGCATTACTAAGCAAAGAGAGTACATTATCAGTAATCAAGAAAAACATTAATACTACAAACATTTTGAATACATTTCAGCTCGCAGCTTTAAAAGAAATATGTTAAGTGGGTAGTCAATTTACCAGTCCTTAAAAAACCAAATAACCAAAAAAATAGGCAATAATCACAAAGAACACACTTTACATACAAATTTCAGATAGTATCAGCAGTATGAATAAAAATGCTTCCAATAAAGCGGAAGAATCAAATGTTAATTTCTGGATGAACTGTTCTTCATTTTACAGACAACATATACAAGTATAATATTATTCCTATGCAAAAGTGGTTTGCATTTCCATTTTTTTTTCCAGTAATGAAATATGAAAAACAGCAATAAAACATTAACACATCTACTAATGACCTTAATTCAGATGTCCGTCTCATTTACTTACAATGGTTCTTAGCAATTATGAACTTCATTGGAATGTCTAAGTCACAGAGGACCATGTCAACGACAGCTAAATTAATGACTGATTCAAGGTGTCTCCGACTGAAAATCCAAGGCTATATCTGCAAGTTTACATCCCAAAGTGTCGGAACTGTAAGCCTTTTTTAACAAGGTCACATTTATACCGGCTGTAAATTAGGAAATGTCTCATTTTAGCTTTCAGCACACAGCAATTTAGAAACCAATCCACAAACCCACCACCTTCCAGCTTCCTCATTGGTCAATCGCTGACCCAGCCCACATGCTATCAGTAGGTGTGTCCCCAAAACACAGTTTTATTGGTTGAAATAAGACGGTATTTAATGGACTGATTTTGCCGTGTTGGGGGGGGGGGGGGGGCTGTCATTCACACTGCAGAGAGTTCCTCAGCATGCTCACCAAGCTGACGAAAGTGGGGGAAAATGGGCGCCCCCCCGCAGCTGGCCTTAGAGAATCCCTGACCTAAAACAGTGAAACGGATACAGAGGACTTGGACGCGTCTATAGGCAAAGTCCTCGTTCTCCGGGAGGAGGTCACACGGGATCCCCTTTTTTCCTAAAAGGCTGACAGGCGCTTGGGGACCTCCGTGTAACAAGCCCCCTCCCTGCGCCGGCAGAGCAAGGAGCGGGCGAGGCAGCGCCGCAGGGCGCGGGGAGGGCAAGCCCAGCGCGGGCATCACTTACGCGGCCTGTTCCGTCTGCCCGAGTCCAGCCGTCTCCGCAGCCGGCATTTCTTGGCCGGGGAGCCGTGGCCGGGCACCGGCGGCTCCTGGCGCGGCGGCGGCGGCGGGTGGAAGCCGTTGTGCAGCAGCCCGTTGAGCAGCGAGCCGGAGGAGGAGGCGGTGGCGGCGGCTGCAGCCGGCGGGGCGGCAGGCTGGGCTCGGGGCCGCTCCCCCATGGCGGTGGCGGCCTGGCTCCTTTGTCTCCGCGCAGCGGGCGGGCTGGGCCGGGCTGGGCGGCGGAGCCTCAGCGCCCGCAGCACACGCTGGTCCCGTCCCCGCCGCAACCTGCTCTGGACGCGGCGCCGCTGCCGGCGCCCCCGCCCCCGGCCTCCTGCCGGCAGCGCACGGCGCAGGCGCCCTCCTGCCCGCTGCGGGGAGGGAGCGCCCCGGGCTCCGCGCCGCCGCTGCCGTGCGCGTTCCCGGTGCAGAGGCGGCCGCGGCCGGGGGCGCTCTGTGGGCGCGCAGCGCGTTCGGGCGGGGATGTGCCGGGGCGGGCTGAGCCCCCGGCCCTGCCTGTGGCTGCTGTCAGCAGCGCCTCCGCTGCCCCGGCATGGTGGCCGTGTGCCCGTGGGTGTGCTGTCCCTGTGCCGTTTGTCTGGCTTCGCTTGTGGGCTCGTGTTTTCTGGCTCTGTTCACCAATGCTCTGGCTGCCTGCTGTCTGTGTTGTGTGCAGTGCGGGGGCGCCAGGTTTGTATAATTTTTGGTGGTGCCCCGAACGGGTCCAAGTAGAGCTGTCCCGTCCATAGGATGGACCAGGGCAACGGCCCCAGGACCCGCGCTTTGGGGGCCCCGCGCTTCAGGGAGACGCGGGGTCCAGGCAGAGCCATCCCATCCAGAGGACGGACAGGGCACCCGCCCCAGGCCCCATGCTTCAGGGAGACGCGGGGTCCAGGCAGAGCCATCCCATCCAGAGGACGGACAGGGCACCCGCCCCAGGCCCCATGCTTCAGGGAGACGCGGGGTCCAGGCAGAGCCATCCCATCCAGAGGACGGACAGTGGCAACCACCCTGGGCCCTGCGCTTCAGGGGGACATTGGGTCCAGGGTGGCCTGGAGGGTTAGCGGGGGGGCTGGCGCCAGCAGCAGCAAGCAACCCGTCCCCAGTCCGCCCTGCTCCGCCCCCCAGCGTCGCTCGGGGGTGGAAAAAGCCAGAAAGGGCCAGGGGTTGGAAGAAGGGGTGGAATGGGGGCAGGCTGGGACCAGGTTGCTCGCTGCTGCGGGCACCAGGCCCCCCACTAACCCCCACAAGCTGCCCTGAACCCGGGGCCCCGTGATTCAGGGGAATGCAGGGTCCAAGCAAAGCCATCCCGTCCAGAGGACGGACCAGGGCAACCGCCCCGAGCCCCATGCTTCGGGGGATGCGGGGTCCAGGGTGGCCTGGGGGTTAGCAGGGACCCTGGTGCCCGCAGCAACGAGCAACCCAGCCCCAGCCTGCCCCCTCCCTGCCCCCATTCCACCCCCCACCCCCGCCTTTTTCCAGCTTCTGCCTCTTTCCCTGAGTGACGCCAGCGGAGCAGGGCGGGCTGGGACTGGGTCACTTGCTGCTGCTGGCGCCAGGCCCCGCATTAACCCCCAAGGCCACCCTGGACCCTGCGTCCCCCAAAGCGCGGTAAGTCCAAACATTGGTGGAGCCAGGCCCACGTTCCTAAATATTGGTGAAGCACAGGCACCACAGGCCATATAACTTGCCACCTATCATGTAGCATATATATGTACACACCTATGTGAGTGGGTTGGGTATGGAGTGCTGTGAAGATGCACCCACTGCCTCTGCATGTCTATAAATGCAGGATTTCTGTGCATGCTTTGTGCTTCATGGAGAGTTGTGTATCTGCATGCATGATCTGTTTTGTTGTTTTTGTGTGTTACATCATTGTCAACAGTGACTACTCAGGCCTTCAGTACATGTGATCTCATGCCTTTCCGGTTTGTTGGCTTTCACTACAAGTCTTTGACAATCCTTTTGTGAGTCACATATTTTATCTGGCCTCTAAACAGTCCAAGTGCAAAACCCCATTTAATGAATGAAATGTTAATAAATGATAAAGTGCATTAACGTAATGAAATGCATATAAAATTAGGTAAACTGCATGGTACCTGCTATTGGGTATTTGAAAATCACCATAACAGAAACACTTTACAACAACCATGTTCTGGGTATTGTTTCATTCCTTCCTAAATGTGGTTTTCACCCTGCAGATATATTACTGATTTTCTCATAGGATGCTGGTGGGTCACTTGGTGCTGGCTCCTTATATCCAGCTGCTATTACAGGTTTCCAGGCTCTTGTAAAGCAGTGGGAAAGAAAGAAGAGAGGGACTAGTTGCCTCCAGTAGGGGTTCTTGCTCCAGCAGAGAACAGAAAACAAATTACACAGCTCCTTTCTCGCACTATCAGAAGCCAGAATGAATGGCCAGGGAATTCTGTTCAGCGGAATAGAGGACTAGGCTACAGCAAACACATGCAACAGGGCAGAGTAGGGGAGAAAGAAACAATACAACTGAGAGTGTGAGATTCAGATAAAAAGGTGACAGTACTTTTGGGAGAAATGCACTGAGCACTTACCATTTTAAAGATGATTAAAGTGCCTACATACTTTTGTGATATTTTACCACATAAGCAATTGCTGTACTTGCAATCGGGATGCTGTGCAGTCATAAACAGGACTACTGTTAACAGGCTGGGAAGGGATGGGGTCTGTAAAACAATTCCTGGATTAAGATCTGGTCAGCTATGATAATTTGAGAATCCCTGCCTTACTATAATGTATCTAAACTAAAAGCCAGACCACTGCATCCTGAATTGTGATTTGGCAACCATCAGACCACGTGTGGTCCATGGAGAGTTGGCTCTTCAGTGTGCTGGCTTTTCTTCTTGATTCCATCTGCTACTGTATGTTATATAAAGCTAAGGTACATTAAATACTTTCCTAATATGATTTTCCCCATGTAAATTGCTGCACGTACCACAGAAGTGCTACACAATTGCACATGAAGGGAGCTGGACTCTGTAGTTTTGAATATGAGAAATGGATCTATGAAAAACTGTGTCTGTAAGATGTGGTCCTTGCTATTAAAGTATAGATTAATCTAGATAACAAAAACCACAACTGTAAACAAACAAAAAATACTATTCCAAAATGCAGAAAGTGTCCTGAGAGAAAGAGAAGGGCGTGATGTCAAAGATGATCCAGCTAACTCATTAATATGATTAACAGATGTGATTTAAGTGCCTAATAGAGTGTGGAGGAATAGACTCACTTTTTCATGTGTGAAACAGTTTTGAGTTAAGCTTTATACTCGGGCTGTCAATTAATTGCAGTTACCTCAAGCAGTTAATGCAAAACAAATTAACTAGATTAAAGAAAATAGTCACAATTGATCAGTTTTAATCACACTGCTAAACAATAGAATACCAATTTACATTTATCATACATTTTTTGGATGTTTTTCCACATTTTCAAATATATTGATTTCAGTTACAACACAGAATACAAAGTGTACAGTGCTTGCTTTATATTATTATTTTTATTACACATTTGCACTTCAAAAAAGATAAAAGAAATAGTATTTTTCAATTCACCTCATATAAGCTCTATAGTGCAATCTCTTTATCATGAAAGTGCAACGTACAAATCTAGAATTTTGTTTTATGTAACTGCACTCAAAAACAAAACCATGTAAAACTTCAGAGCTTACAAGTTTATGCACTTATCCACTCAGTCCTACTATTTGTTCAGCCAATCGGTAAGACAAACTTGTTTGTTTACATTTACGGGAGATAGTGCTGCCTGTTTCTTATTTACGTCACCTGAAAGTGAGAACAGGCATTCACGTGGCACTGTTGTAGCTCGCATTGCAAGGTTTTTATGTGCCAAATATGCTAAGCATTTGCATGCCCATTCATGTTTCGACCACCATTTCAAAGACTTACATATGTGGGTAGTCCCACTGAAGCTTATAGGACTAGTCAAGTGCATAAAGTTAAGTAGGTGTGTAAGTCTTTGCAAGATTAGTGCCTAGTATAACAGACATATCAATTCTTTGTCTGTCCTTCAAAGGCATATCTGAATCTCAGAAGTCAAAGTAGTCCCCCAAATCCACCCCTTCACTGTGCTTAATGTTGGCTCCTCATTAGCATCTGCTGTTGAAATAAAATGTGGTAAATTTATTAATTAAATAAGCAGAGCTGGACAGAAAATGGTTTACTTGACTCATAATTTTTTTTTCTCTTTCTCACCAATAGATGTTGGTCCAATAAAAGATATTACCTCACTCACCTTATCTCGCTATACCTAGCACACCACTTTCATTATATTTATCCATAAATGTCATATGAGTTCTCTAATAAAAGCTTATGTCAGTGATCCTCACAATCACTGCAAGATGTATGTTTAAGGATTTGTGTACATGTACTAGAAATATGTTCTAAAGTCTGTCACCAGCCAAAGAGAAAAACAGGTGTCTTCCAGACAGGAAGTATTTCTGTCAAAATGTAAATTAAACATTGTAAGCCATCTCAATGGGAGCCTTATTTACATACTGAGTCAGGACTTGGAGGAAAGTGTAGAACTGATCAATGAAATTGTTTTTAATTGTTCACTTTATTAATATAACTTCATAAGTAAAGTTTTATGAATGAAACCATTCATTCATAAAACCAGGTACCCCAATTGGCTAATTGAGTTTCACTTTCAATCCAATTGCTGCTTAAATCGCTGAAATTTACACTGTTTCAACAGGTTTCAGAGTAGCAGCCGTGTTTGTCTGTATTCACAAAAAGAAAAGGAGTACTTGTGGCACCGTAGCGACTAACCAATTTATTTGAGCATAAGCTTTCGTGAGCTACAGCTCACTTCATCGGATGCATTCAGTGGAAAATACAGTGAGGAGATTTATAAACACACAGAACATGAAAAAATGGGTGTTGTCATACACACTGTAAGGAGAGTGATCACTTAAGATGAGGATAGAGAGGTTATCGTGTGGTAGGGAATCATAGAATATCAGAGTTGGAAGGGACCTCAGGAGATCATCTAGTCCAACCCCCTGGCAGGGGCGGGGGGGGAAACCTTTTATAGTGATAATCAAGGTGGGCCATTTCCAGCAGTTAACAAGAACGTCTGAGGCACAGTGGCGGGGGGGGGGAATAAACATGGGGAAATAGTTTTACTTTGTGTAATGACTCATCCACTCCCAGTCTCTATTCAAGCCTAAGTTAATTGTATCCAATTTGCAAATTAATTCCAATTCAGCACTCTCTCGTTGGAGTCTGTTTTCGAACTTTTTTTATTGAAGGATAGTCACTTTGAGATCAGAAATCGAGTGACCAGAGAGATTGAAGTGTTCTCCGACTGGTTTATGAATGTTATAATTCTTGACATCTGATTTGTGTCCATTTATTCTTTTACGTAGACTGTCCAGTTTGACCAATGTACATGGCAGAGGGGCATTGCTGGCACATGATGGCATATATCACATTGATAGATGTGCAGGTTAACGTTGTAGTCCTTACTCAATGCTTAATCAGACAAATTTCCTATGTAATGAGCAAGAGTTTCTTTCTCTTAAAAAAAAAAAGAGAGAGAGAGAGAGAGAGAGAGAGAGAATTTCCAGCCTTTAGTGTTTCACTGATTAAGTGCTGGGGACACAAACAAAAAAAGAAATACATAGGTACAGACTTCTTTCTCATCACTAAACACACGCTAAAAATAACTTCAAGGACCTCTCCTGCGTAATGACAACTTGCACTTTTATTCTGAGAAAATAAATTTTGAAGTCACACTCTTCTTACTAAGACTCCTAGAATAAAACGTAAATTATTCTGTAATACAATAGGGATCACTGAACCTATTGTGAACAAAAAGTTCTCTTGAACATACTGTGTCTAGTGTTTACTTTTCACTTTATTCTTTACGTTCCTAGGAACAATCAGATTTCTGGAGCTCCTGGTTCTGAATAGTGCTGGCAAACTTTTAATTTTGTTACTTTATTTTTACATGGAACTTGGAGACAGAGGTTATAGAATTACTTGTAGTCAACCACTGTAAGCAACGGCATTATGTCTCCTCAGTGCAACAAAAAGAAAGCATAGAATAGAATTTGTTGTTTTAAAGTTCTCTCTGTGCCCACTGAAAACAGATTTTATTGTCCTATCACATCACAAGCTCTAATTAATCACAATAATATATACCAAGACAAATACTTTCTTCTGGCTAGTTGTTCTGTCTAGGGATACTGGGCAACAATTTCTTTTTCTTTTTCTGGCCCATTTATAAAATACTCCCAGTATCAAGGTTTCAAGGCACACAGTTACTGTTTTTTTAAATACACCGTCTCATTTTAATGAGGAAATAAAAAAGAGAGAGAGAGAGAAAATAAATACCAGTCCCTTCATAGAAAGGCTTGAGAAAATGACTGGAGCTTAGTGACCACTATATTAATGATTAAGAGTAACAGAGTATCATAATGTCTTACTAGGCATTATGAGTAAACCACCAGGTGCACATTTTCCCTTAGAGAAATCTGAAACCTAGCTGGTTTCTCTGTTGATGACCTTTTCCCTGAAGGAAGAAATGGCAAGTTCTGATCTCTATCTGAAGAAGCTCTGATCATAAAGTGTCTTCACCTCTTCGATCACAAAATCCAGCCTAAACACAAGACGCAGAATGTGCCCACCTACATGTATAAAGCCAGCAGAAGGAAACAGGCCCACAATTGATATGGTGGCCAGGACATCCTGAGCCAATCAAGAAGAGCCATTGTTGGTTTTATGGTCTCTACATTATAACTATGCCAGTCTTCATTCCTCATGTCCCTACCAGGGGTGCTGGAACAATATGTATAGTGGGGGTGCTGAGAGACATTGAACCAAACTGTAAACCCTGTATATGATGAATACCACTTCAAGCCAAGGTATCCGGAAGCATCTCCACACCCGTAGTCCCAGCACCTATGGTCCCTACCGCCTGGTCACTTAAACAAAATGAACACATACCAACAAATCAATTTTTGGAGTGGACTACCTCCCGCATATCAAAACAGATGAAAATAACCTGGGTTTAAAACAATACTGTTGTTAGTAGGGGTTTGTTTCCCAGATCAAGGAGAGAAAACACTGTTTTCTGACAACCATGTAGACAATATTGGAGATTGGTTTCCTAGGTAATCTAGTGTAGTTTTATAAAACAGTTTTCAGAAAAAGCTTTTCCCTGGTCAGAGAAACCAAGCTAGAATCCTTGTTTCTGCTGCTCAGAGAATCATGCTATAATCCCACTACCAACCAAGTGTAAACCTGGTTATACCTAGCTTGGTTCCAATCATAGCGTACACGTGGCCTTCATAGTCAATATGAGGAGTGGGTAATATCCTCCTGACATTAAAATAAATAATGTGTAGTACTGATATAGCACTTTGTGTCCATAGATCTCAAAACATTTTATAAAAATGAAAAATCATCATTATTCTCATGTTATAGATGAGGAACCTGAAGCAATGGGAACTGAACAAAACAAGTCAATGGCAGAGCTGGGCCTAAAGCTCAGGATCTCCTATCAACCAAATGCTTTCATTTCTTCAGACCATGCTACCTTTCCATGTCACATACAGTATGTTCATGACATGGACTCTTGTAAATGTCTCCCTCTTTGTGTTTTATAACAGAAACAAGGATTTATGTATGTCTCTGTCTCTCATTTCTCATTTGTGTTATTTTCTTTTGTTCTGACTCCCTGAGCCTTCCACACTGAAAACCACCCACAATTTTTCATCAATGTTTTGTTGTCCTGTTTTTAATACCCCAAGAAAATCTTCATGTCTTTATTTTGCATGTACACAAGTGTGATGTGATTTAGCTGTCACCAGTATGATCAAAATTCTGAGTAGTCAGGTCGTGTACAACAAAACACAAGGACTGTAAACAGTATGCTTGGCATAGTTTATGTGATCTTCCCCTGCGTCACCAGTTGTTTTGATTTTCTGCTTTCTAGTACATCTCTTAGAGCTGGACAGTTCACAGGGTAAAGAGTACTGCTCAGTGATCGATATAACAGTTTTGTCAGTCATTCTCTTGTCTCATTAGTCTCAATCTCATGTGTGCTGTGCAGCAATAATTTCACATAAGTCTGTAAGTGGCCTGATTTTTAGAATAAGTATGTACCTGTGCCTCCAATGAATATGAACCTGTAATGTCATTCTCCATCCCCAGTCCAAGTACTGAGAGTTACATTTGAACAACATGAACATTTCACTGAAACTTGCCAATCTTTCTTCTTTGTTATAACACGTGAAAATAAGACAGAGCAACAATGACAAAATTGTAATCAGAATCTTATTCATGCTCTCATTGTATGGTAAATACTTAAAATGCAGTTAGCACCTGAGTTTTTAGGAAAGGTGTGTCCGTTTGTATGCAGGGGGTGGCGGTTCCCTGCAGC
Organism: Chelonia mydas; assembly: GCF_015237465.2. Classification (NCBI taxonomy): domain Eukaryota; kingdom Metazoa; phylum Chordata; order Testudines; family Cheloniidae; genus Chelonia; species Chelonia mydas. The sequence continues at coordinate 89,982,904 of NC_057853.1, forward strand.
CAGTAACTTTTAAATCTGGCATCCGTCAATAAAAGAGGAAAAAAAGAGAGATGGGGGAAAAAGAGAAGATCTGCGGCAGACTTGCCCAAAGTGGAGCCAACGTTCACAGCTTTGCACACTAAGTTGTGTTTTCACCACTGTCAGATGTCACCATTAGATTTGATTTAATCAGCTCTGTCCTGCACTGTTGTATCACCTTTCAAACCGATAGCATAAAAAACAAAGAGAGAAGGTTACAGGCAACAGCCTTTTGAAATGGCCTGTCTCCCACTGCTATGTAATCCCTTTTCTCTTTAACCTCACCCAATTTACACAAACCAAGGCATGGTATCTGAATAAACAAACACAAATCTTTGCAGCAAATCATTAGCAGTATGCTTTTATTATCATTAATAAAATCGTAACTTTTCTCTATACTTTATTGCACCTTTTTTAGGGACTCTCAAAACCCTTTACAAACATAAATAAATTTAGCCTCAAGAGCCCTGAGGTTGGTAATTATTATCCCCATTTACAAGGTAGTGAATTAGAGGCACAGAGAAGTTAAAGTGATTTGCTCAAAGTCACACAGCAAGTGACAGAACTCGGATTAAAATCTAACATCTTTTGGATGCCCTCATAATACACCACAACAAAAGGTTTACTAAAGCATTAGTCTAGCGAGGTATTTATATTGCTCTCATCTCCACAGTACCGGAGCATCTCCATTAAAACAAGTCTTTACCAAGGTAGTGCAGATCCATCCCAAGCAAAGAACTTTCCTGTTTTCCCCATATCAAGGTTCTCAATAATAGTCATTAGACAATTAACTGAATATTCTGGGGTGAACAGTTTGTCCTTGGGAACGTTCCTGTGATAAGGCTTTGATAAGTCAGTATTCACAGTTCCTGGATGCAATGAAACACACACCACTTTAGTTTTCCCTCTTCCAAGTTCAATGCTGAGATTCTTGGTAGCCATGTTCAAAGCTGCTTTAGACATCCTGTAGCTATACCATCCACCTAAGGCTAAAAACAATATGTCAGGTAAGCAAGTTCTGCAAAGCCACAAGCAGGATTATGTCATAATTGTAGCATGTTAATATATTTGGCAGATTTCAGAATAATATATTAGTGAATATCCCTTTGGTCATTTGCTGGTACATACAGCATTATCCCGTATTTTTTAGCCATGGGGAAGGCTGTATTTTTTTCTTGAAAAAGATCTAGCAAAACCAATGGATTCATCATTGTCTTGTTTGTCTTTCTGAAAGATAAGCTCCTTGCTCAACCAGATGTTATGAATTTGATGCAACAACCACTGCATAAAATTCTGTGGTCTGTTATGCAAAAAGTCAAAATAGATTATCATAATGGTCCTTTCTGGCCTTAAAATCTAAGAAAAATACAACAAAATAAGTAATTATAGAAAAAAGAATAGTGGACTCTTACTATTTACCCCTTAGTTTCCTTCTAAATTCAGTTACCTAGTTCTTTTACATTTACCTCCCCATTTTTATTTGCCCAGGGACAGATAGGAAGTCAACGGCAGAATTGAGATAAGTTTTCAGGAAGTCCTTTCTCCCAGTTCTGTACTCAATCTACTAGTTAACACTGAACTCAAGGTTCATGTTTACCTATGCCATGCTAGCAGTAGCCATCTGATTTTAAAAAGTACCATAGTGTCTATTTTAGAATTTCTTGTGTTGGATAATTAATTCCCTGAGAGTATGAGTCACCCAACCAAAAATGAGTCACTCTCTAATTTTATACTAATATTATACCTAAAATAAAAGTTTTTTTCCTTCATCACCCATTTACTTTAGCATGTAATTAATCCTTTTCACAAAGTCTCAGAAATGCAGCTTTATGTAAAGGATTTTTTAAATTTACTGTTAGAATAATTCTCAACTTTTTATAAAGCTGTTTATCCAGAAAAATCCACAGTGTTTTACAAATGACATATAAAAGGTATATAAAGAAATGACTTCCGCACCCCCCAAATGCACGCACATATGAAGTGAAACATAGCATGTATAAGCTAGTGCACAGCAGTACTACACAACAAAATACAACTGGAAGTGAAAGATATCATATCCAATTGAAACTGCAGGAGGAAGTTTAGAGGAACAAAAAGGAATAACTCAAAATGGAATTTTGCCAAGACAAAAGGGTTAACATCCTATTCTTGAAAAAAAAAAAGGGGGGGGGGCCTTAGAATCTTCAGTTACCACAAATGGTCAGGTTCGTTGGTGCTTTATAACACACTATCATTTTGTATCGCGCCTTTCATACTTTCGCTCTATAATAGGTGCAAGCACAGTCTGAACAAGGAAGCCTGGCATGTTTCAAAACTGCTGTTTCATTGGGAAAACTGACTGGAACTTGTTGTAACAGAGTGGGATATGACAGGATCAAATTATGAACTTTATGTTGTACTGTGTATGGAAATAGTACCTATGTGACTTCATAAGTCTGAACTTGTCCAAGGGAAAGCCTCTTATTAGGCTGCAATCCAGACAGTCGCCCTGCCTGGGCAAGGTGTTTGGCACCTCACTGCAGGGCTATCACTGAGAAGCCATCAAGACTTCAATCTGGGGCTACTGACTTTGATTGTCTCTCAACTTCTGGCCCTACCCCCACAGAACAATGTTTTTTCTACACAGGGGTTCACAACATGGGAGGATGAGCAAGTATGGCGAGTGGGTCTGGATCTTCTCAGTTGGAGCACGCATCACAAAGACAGAGACCCTGTTTAAGAGGGTGGTTCTGTTCTGTGCAGTGGGCTGACCATTGCCAGCCATAAGAAAGATGTGCCGGAGAGACACTGCCCAGCTTGAAATGCTGATGAACCACTGACTCTCAGAAGGGGTGAGCTAAGACTAGGGGCATCTCAGGACTTTTGTTATTTTCAAAAAATCTGTAACTGTGACCCAAGAACCTTTTAATGCCAACTGGCCAGGGGGTGTAAAGGGTTTATAGAAATCTCTTGAGTCTTGTGTATACTTTCTAGTTCACCAAAGAATGCCAAGGGATCTTGACTAAAAGCCTTTGTCACAATGGTCATTAGTATAATTGTGAAATGTATGTACAGATACTATGTAAGGAGTTATATATATATATATATATATATATATATATATATATACACACACACACACACACACACACACACAAACACACACACACACTTACACTGAAACACTATGTTTTTAAAATCTGTATCAAGGTAGTGGCCACCAGCAAAGGTGAAAAACAGGTTTGCCTCCAGACAGGATGTAAATTAAGCATTAATCAGGGATCTGGGGCAAAAATTGGGGATTGGTCCTGCTTTGAGCAGGGGGTTGGACTAGATGACCTCCTGAGGTCCCTTCCAACCCTGATATTCTATGATTCTATGATTATAAGGTAACACAATGGATGCCCATTTACAGATGAAGTCAAATGTTAACAAGTAGGTGTGAAGTCAACACCGAAAGAGCACACTGGGAAAAAAAACAAGCCACGAGTTCTTTCCAGTCTAAGAGTACAGACAATGAACTTTGGGGGGAATTTCTAGAAAAGAAAGAAGACACGCTGAGATCCTGCATCTAGGAAGTAAACAGACAGCATGTTTATATTATATGAAAACAGTGTCTGAGCCAATCTTGGTTGAAAATGCTGAAGAGGCCTTTCCATAAAACTTCATTAGATAGGAGTTAACCTGTTACATTTAGTATCTAGAAAGCGAGTTATGATTTTGTTTTATATGTAACCATTTGGTTCCAATATCCTTACTCATTATTGCCTGAATCTTGGATCCCCAATAGTAAACTTATTCTTGTTTTCACTATAGAATCATAGAACTGGAAGGGACCTCGAGAGGTCATGTAGTCCAGTTCCCTGCACTCAAGGCAGGACTAAGTACTATCTAGACCACCCCTGACAGGTGTTTGTCCAACCTGCTCTTAAAAATCCCCAATGATGGAGATTCCACAGCTCCCTAGGCAATTTGTTCCTGTGTTTAACTACCTTGACAGTTAGGAAGTTTTTCCTTGCCCTTGCTGCAATTTAAGCCCACTGTTTCTTGTCCTATCCTCAGAGGTTAAGAAGAACAATTTTTTCTCCCTCCTCCTTATAACCTTTTATGAACTTGAAAACCGTTATCAAGCCCCCTATCAGTCTTGTCTTTTCCAGACGATAAATATATCTAAGTGTTGTGGCGTTAAGCAAAGTGCTGATCCTGAGCTGGCTCTTACAAGCTAGTGTGTCTACCACTGTTCCTTTGGGAACAGCATGGTTGGTAGTTCTACGGGGGTTCAGTGGATAAGGAGCTGACTATACAGGGAATGGTCTGAGAGGGTTCAGGGGTTGGTGTGGGCCATTCACTAACCTACACAGAGGGAGCAAGGGCTTGCACAGGCCATGAAAGAAGTGCTTGATGTGTTGCCAGAGGCTGGTGGATTCAGGGAGCTGATTCACAGCAGGCACCAACAAGGCTGCCTCACGTGTAAGGGCAAGTGGTGGTGAGGTGTCTCCCCACCCTGGGTACCCCTAGGGAGTGTCACAGTAACTCTTGAGTTTGAAGAGTAAAAGTTACTAGGTTAAGAAATTCCATTGCTAAGCCTGTGTTCTTTGTTTTCCTGCCACATTGTCACTGCCAGGAAGCTCTCTCCATCCTGAGCCTGTCGTGTGTTCCCCCTGCTCTGTGGAAATGGGGTGAATGGGGTGCAGGAGCAGGGGGGAAGGGGACACCTTGACATTAGCCCCGCTCTCCCCCCCAAGCAAGTAGGAGGCTCTGGAGAGCAGCTCCAAGGCAGAGGGCAGGAGCAGCACACGGCAGTGGGGGCAGGACAGCTGAACTGCTGGCAATTGATAGCCTGCTGGGCAGCTGCCGCACAGGGAACTTAGAGGAGGGGGGAGCTGATAGGGGGCCGGGCGGTCCACCCTGGTTCCAAGCCCCCACCAGCTAGTGCAAACGGGCTGCTCTTCCTGCCAGCAGTGGACAAAGAAGGTGGCTGCCGAAAGACTTTATAAGGGAGCATTGCACAACTTTAAATGAGCATGTTCCCTAATTGATCAGCAACGAAACAACATTAACCAGAATGACTTTAAGCGAGGCGTTACTGTACACTGAAATAAGCCCTATACGTCTTGTGGAGTTATTATGTCAGGGAACGTCTACACTAGCAAAGTTACAGCACTGGCAGATACAGCGCTGCTCAGGGAGCGCTGAAGGGAAACCGCTGTTGTATTTTCACACTGTTAGCTGCCTGCCCAATTGCGTGTTCACACTTGTGCTGGTATTCGGAGCGGTGCACTCTGGGCAGCTATCCCACAGAGCACCTCTTCCTTCTCTACCGCTAAGAGTTGTAGGAAGGCGGAGGGGGTTGCGGGACATTGTGGGTCCAAACCCCAAATAAATCCGTTTTACCCTGTATAAACTTTTTACAGGGTAAACTCATAAACCGTACACCCTCTATAACACTGATAGAGAGATATGCACAGCTGTTTGCCCCCACAGGTATTAATACTTACTCTGGATTAATTAATAAGTAAAAAGTGATTTTATTAAATACAAAAAGGAGGATTTAAGTGGTTCCAAGTAATAACAGACAAAACAAAGTAAATTACCAAGCAAAATAAAATACAACATGCAAGTCTAAGCCTAACACAGTAAGAAGCTGAATACAGATAAAATCTCTCCCTCAGAGATGTTTCAATAAGCTTCTTTCACAGACTGAAACAAAAACAACAAGGAGTCTGGTGGCACCTCAAAGACTAACAGATTTATTTGGGCATAAGCTTTTGTGGTTAAAACACCACTTCTTCAGATGCATGGAGTGAAAATTACAAATGCAGGCATTATATAATGACACATAAAGGGAAGGGAGTTACCTCACAAGTGGAGAACCAGTGTTGACAGGGCCAATTCAATCAGGGTGGATGTAGTCCACTCCCAACAATAGATGAGGAGGTGTCAATTCCAGGAGAGGCAAAGCTGCTTTTGTAATGAGCCAGCCACTCCCAGTCCCTACTCAAGCCCAAATTAATGGTGTTAAATTTGCAAATGAGTTTTAGTTCTGCTGTTTCTCTTTGAAGTCTGTTTCTGAAGTTTTTTGGTCAAGTATAGCTACTTTTAAATCTGCTATAGAATGTCCAGGAGGATTGAACTGTTCTCCCACTGGCTTTTGTATGTTACCATTCCTGATGTCCGATTTGAGTCCATTTATTCTTTTACGTAGGGACTGTCCGGTTTGGCCAATGTACATGGCAGAGGGGCATTGCTGGCACATGATGGCATATATAACATTAGTAGACGTGCAGGTGAATGAGTCTCTGATGGTGTGGCTGATGCAGTTGGGTCCTCTGATGGTGTCGCTACAGTAGATATGGGGACAGAGTTGGCAATGAGGTTTGCTACAGGGATTGGTTCCTGGATTAGTGTTTCTGTGGTGTTGTGTGTAGTTGCTGGTGAGTATTTGCTTCAGGTTGGGGGGCTGTCTGTAAGCGAGGACTGACTTGGAGTTACACCTCAGAAAGCTGCTTTACTGCATAGAAACTTGCCAGTGTAGACAAGGCCTCAGTGTAGTAGGGCACTTACATCAGTGGGAGGAAGGCTGAAGTGTAGACACTGACATACTTAGGTCAACATAAACTGCCTTATGTTGACCTAACTGTGCAGTGTATACCAGCTCTGAGGCCTTTTATGACTGAAGTTTGAGTTTCACATCTCACACAAAAAACCTCATGTGAAATCCTGGCTTTGTTGAAATCACTAGCAAAATTCTCATTGACTTTAATCGAGCCAGGATTTCACTCATCTCCAGCATCAGAATGACCCCTTGCATCATGCTTGGGACATCAGCTCAATATTGAGTCAAAGGGGAAAATGCCACACAAGGACTCCATACCAATATCAATTCCTGCAGTTTGTGAGTTCTCTCTCTCCAATTCAATGACTGGCCCAGCCCAATACTGCTCAATTTATGATATTTGACAGAGTCACATCCCCAAATGGTATAGCTAAAAGTTACAACAGACCCAGAAATTGCATTTAATGTCTCTAAAGTTTATATTAAAGAGACTTACCTATCCAAACACTGATCTTCCAAATTATGAGGGATAAAATGAAACCCTCTACTTAAATTATAAGAAATGTTTACAAAAACTTTTTGGAATGGATTTTTAAAATACTCCTTGAATATTCATAGTGCACATACTGTCTTGAATATTTGATAAATAAATATGTCATTCACCACATGCACCTGAACAGGAATATACAAATTTTAAAATTAAAAAATTGCTGCAGAATATACCCCCATAATTACTTTTAGCAGTGAGAAGGAATAAAGAAAATAATTCAATATATATTTGTTAGACAACATAGCAGTACAATTTAAGCAGAATTATTCTTTTTACTTCACAAACCATTTTTGCAGGAAAAATATAAATTAAGATGCAGTAATACTTAGAAAATTACAGTGATCTTCTGCATTGATATTAGCTACGCTGGCCCACACCAGCTGGATGTTATAAAACATTAATATATCAATCATTTATCTTCTTATATGAAAAATAATTAGGTTACTGCATAACATTCATGTCAAACAGTACTTACCATTGTCTCCTATGGAGCCTACTTTAGCTGTCAGGTTCACCAGTATGGCCCTATGCTGTTTGGCCTGGTCAGCAAACTGATGTCCAAATGCTCCAGTTCCTTTCCGCAACAGAGGGGCAAAATATTTAGCCATCACTAGGGGCCCTATGGTATTTGTTGCCAATGTTATGGAAAGACCCTAGAACATTAAGAAAAAGAAGAAAAAAGTAGAAACTGCAAAGATAAATAGTCTACAGCCAGCAAATTCCAGTTTTAAAGTTCCATCTTGTGCTAACAAAAGATATAAAATCACGTCATCATCTCAGTGTGATACCATTATCACTAACAAACATTACGCATTATTGGTCCTGACTTAGCCCATCTAAAATGGTATACTGTAATGTAAGGGGTGACCCTTTCAGAAGTGTTGACAAATCCATATTACTATAGTTTACATTGCGGTGATGGTCAAAAATCCAGTGAGGATCAGAGTCCCATTATGCTAGGCAGAGTACAAATGCCTCAGAAGGTATTATCTGTCCTGAGGAGCAATCTTTTTTAAAAAGACAGAAGATAAAAAGGTGGGAGAAACCATGCAAGCAAAGTAATGCGCACATGCCTTATTAATTCCATTTCTTCTTCCTTGTCAGATAAATTATTAATTCATTTTTGTTTAGTTAGACTCAATATGGAGCATTGCTGCTTTGTGGCATTTTGTTACATGCACTTATTGAAGGCTAGTTAAATTAAAACGATTTAACCTAAAACACCAAGTAGCATTTTTTTTTTCTTTTTTGTGGCCACTGACACTGAAAACAAATCATTAAACTACTTTAGCTCTTTCTGACTTTGCTGATATTGTTTGAACTTTGAAACATTGGTCACTGGGTATCTGGAAATAAACAACTGGTACTAAAACATGTTGTTTAGTCGCAGGAGCATACAGGTTTAAACTAAGAGGTCATAGCTCAAATTATCTATTCAGATCATCAGAATGTGAAACTCTAAGGACAGTCAATTCATGTATGCTTTGGAGTTAAATTATTAACTTGGAATACTAGAGTGAAGGTCATGAATGCCATTCCATTCTAAGGCTCCAATACTGCAAAGATTTATGCAGGTGCTTAACTTTAAGCATGTGAGGAGTCCATTGTGTTCTTTATAGCATCAGGGCTAATACATTTGTTTTTCTCTTCTAAGAATTTTCTGAACTTTTTTTCCCTAAAAAATCTCAAGCTTAGTCTAGCCCAGGAAACCAACAATATGAGTTAAATCAAGAAAAAAAAACAAGAGTTACTTAACACACAACACAAGATGAAGGGACGGAACAGGCAACGTTCTGTAACTGAGGTTATGTCTACACTAACACTTTTGTCAGTAAAACTTTTTGTCAGTTAGGGGTGTGAAAAAACATACCCCTGACCGACATAGTTTCACCGACAAAAGCGCCAGTGTGGACAGCGCTATGTTGGTGGGAGACTCTCTCCCGCCGACTTAGTTACCGCCACTCGTTGGGGGTGGTTTAACTATGCCGACAGGAGAACTCTCTCCCGCTGGCATAGAGCGGCTACACGGGAGACCTTAAAGCAGCACAGCTCCTGCAGTACAACTGTCCCACTCTAAGGGCTTGGCTACACTTGTGAGTTACAGCGCAATAAAGGAGCCCTGGGTGCACAAGCTCACTACCCGTCCACACTGGCAAGGCACGTAGACCGCTCTGACTCCGCGGCTACAGCGCTGCTGGTACTCCACCTCGGCGAGTGGAATAATGTTTGCTGCACCCCTGCTGGAGTGCCGCAGCGCCAGTGTGAACGAGGTGTTGCTTTACTGCGCACTGATCAGCCTCCAGAAACGACCCATAATCCCCCTGAGTCAAGTGGCCACTCGTCATTGTTTGGAATCGGCTGTAGGAATGCGGAAATGCCCACTGAAAGCTCCATTTCTGACAGCCGGCTGCTTATCTCCTCCAAGACAAAGCAACCATTAGTGTGGAATGCTGTGTGTGAGAGAGAGAGGCGGGGGGGGGGGGGGTCTGCCGCTGTCTAAACTTACAAGACAGCATGCTGACATGCTCTCAGCCCCCCAAAAACCCACTCTCTCCCCCACCCACATACACACAACACACTCCCTGTTACACTCCACTGCCGCCCCCTCCCGGCCCGCCATTTGAAAAGCATGTTGCAGCCACTTGCATGCTGGGATAGCTGCCCATAATGCACTGCTCCCAATGCCGCTGAAAGTGCCGCAAATGTGGCCACGCCAGTGCGCTTGAAGCTGTCAGTGTGGACAGACTGCAGCACTTTCCCTACTGCGCTCTACAAAGGCTGGTTTAACTCAAAGTGCTCTACATCTGCAAGTGTAGCCATGCCCTAAGGTCTGTAGTGTAGACATAGCCTAAAGAAAAACAGGGAAATAGGAATAGCCCACTTAGCAGACAGTTATGCTTAGTGAAGTCATTTCACATTCAGAAAGAGATAAAACAAACATACAAACCCCCAAACTATTATATTGTTGTTACTTAAGGTTAGGGATCTGATGAAGACAGGGTGGGATTTTCAAAAGCACCTAAGTGAAGCACAAGTCCCACTGAAAATCCTATCCTTAATTAGAATCATAGAATATCAGGGTTGGAAGGGACCTCAGGAGGTCATCTAGTCCAACCCCCTGCTCAAAGCAGGACCAGTCCCCAATTAAATCATCCCAGCCAGGGCTTTGTCAAGCCTGACCTTAAAAACTTCCAAGGAAGGAGATTCTACCGCCTCCCTAGGTAACGCATATAAATGTGCATAGAAATGCTGGCCAGCTGCAGGGATGCATAGCCAAAACCTGAGCTGCACTGTGACCTCTGGGCCAGGTTGCAACACCCAGAGAGGGACCGAGGCCCAGACCCACGTGACTGGAGCTGAGCCCCATTGCTGGGTTGGGTGAGTGCAGTGTGGGCTTCCCCTCCAACTCTTGTCCCTGCAGCCCCCCCTCAGTGGTAATTTCTTTGGAAGGGTGGAGGCCCTCACTGTCAGATTTTGCCCCAGGCTCCCTAAAGCTCTGTGCGGCCCTGGCTAGTAGGTCTACTGTGAAACCAGTGAGAAATAATTTTACTTCCACTGTCATTATTGTGGAACATGATGTAAGGATGTATATTTGGGGAGATGAGGGAAGGGATTGCTTTTTGTTATTTCATAGCTCTCTGAAGTGTGCTATTGCCATTTTTCCTTTTTTTACCCTCACCAAAGACTTAAGTTATTTTTGAGTTGTGCTAACTGGCCAAAATACATTTTATTCAACATATTTTTCAAACATTCTTTGAAGCTGCACAATGCAAACATACTTACTCCTCAATGTGCTTTATGTTTAGACCATGCTAGTTTTGAAAGAAAGTTCTGAAGGCCCGAAAATAACATCTTGAACATACCTGGTGCATTTTCATGACTGAAATATACCTGCACAGTTCCAGATGGGCACACTCCGTCTATCTGGAAGCATGCGTGCTGAAGAACAGCTGTCCAAACAGGCCCTCTAAATTTGGGCACCTTGCCAGCTGTGTGTGTCCCCTTTTTCTTTTCTCGGTGGTTGTTGTTTTTAATTACATAAACACATTCAGTTCAAATGTCATGCATCCTGGAGCTCTGCACTCCAGAGTGCACTGTGCATTGATGAGTATGCAACAACGGGAATGGCTGGCTGGAGAAAAAGCCCACTAGACCCGTTTCTGTTGCCATGAGGAGCCCTTTCTCCTGGCACTGGATGAGACCCAGTAGGTGGCATGTTTTTTCTTCTCAGGCCGCTAGTCACCTATTTCAACATGAACATGCTTTTAAAGCCATGATGCATGTTCAGGTGTCTACTGATATATTTATTGAAATACACCAGCTGCGACCAGATCATAGAATCATAGAATATCAGGGTTGGAAGGGACCTCAGGAGGTCATCTAGTCCAACCCCCTGCTCAAAGCAGGACCAATCCCCAATTAAATCATCCCAGCCAGGGCTTTGTCAAGCCTGACCTTAAAAACTTCTAAGGAAGGAGATTCTACCACCTCCCTAGGTAATGCATTCCAATGTTTCACCACCCTCCTAGTGAAAAAGTTTTTCCTAATATCCAACCTAAACCTCCCCCACTGCAACTTGACACCATTACTCCTTGTCCTGTCATCTTCTACCACTGAGAACAGTCTAGATCCATCCTCTTTGGAATCACCTCTCAGGTAGCTGAAAGCAGCTATCAAATCCCCCCTCATTCTTCTCTTCTGCAGACTAAACAATCCCAGTTCCCTCTGCCTCTCCTCATAGCTCATGTGTTCCAGACCCCGAATCATTTTTGTTGCCCTTCACTGGACTGTCTCCAATTTTTCCACATCCTTCTTGTAGTGTGGGGCCCAAAACTGGACACAGTACTCCAGATGAGGCCTCACCAATGTCGAATAGAGGGGAACGATCACGTCCCTCGATCTGCTCGCTCTGCCTCTACTTATACATCCCAAAATGCCATTGGCCTTCTTGGCAACAAGGGCACACTGTTGACTCATATCCAGCTTCTCGTCCATTGTCACCCCTAGGTCCTTTTCCGCAGAACTGCTGCCTAGCCATTCGGTCCCTAGTCTGTAGCGGTGCATTGGATTTTTCCGTCCTAAGTGCAGGTCCCTGCACTTATCCTTGTTGAACCTCATCAGATTTCTTTTGGCCCAATCCTCCAATTTGTCTAGGTCCCTCTGTATCCTATCCCTGCCTGCCACTGTATCTACCACTCCTCCTAGTTTAGTATCATTCGCAAATTTGCTGAGAATGCAATCCACACCATCTTCCAGATCATTTATGAAGATATTGAACAAAATCGGCCCCAGGACCGACCCTTGGGGCACTCCACTTGATACCGGCTGCCATCTAGACATGGAGCCATTGATCACTACCCGTTGAGCCCGACAATCTAGCCAACTTTCTACCCACCTTATAGTGCATACATCCAGCCCATAACTTGCTGACAAGAATACTGTGGGAGACCGTGTCAAAAGCTTTGCTAAAGTCAAGAAACAATACGTCCACCGCTTTCCCTTCATCCACAGAACCAGTAATCTCATCATAGAAGGCGATTAGATTAGTCAGGCATGACCTTCCCTTGGTGAATCCATGCTGACTGTTCCTGATCACTTTCCTCTCGTGTAAGTGCTTCAGGATAGATTCCTTGAGGACCTGCTCCATGATTTTTCCGGGGACTGAGGTGAGGCTGACTGGCCTGTAGTTCCCAGGATCCTCCTTCTTCCCTTTTTTAAAGATGGGCACTACATTAGCCTTTTTCCAGTCGTCCGGGACTTCCCCCGATCGCCATGAGTTTTCAAAGATAACGGCCAATGGCTCTGCAATCACATCCGCCAACTCCTTTAGCACTCTCGGATGCAACGCATCCGGCCCCATGGACTTGTGCACGTCCAGCTTTTCTAAATAGTCCCTAACCACTTCTTTCTCCACAGAGGGCTAGCCACCTTCTCCCCATGCTGTGTTGCCCAGCGCAGCAGTCTGGGAGCTGACCTTGTTCGTGAAGACAGAGGCAAAAAAAGCATTGAGTACATTAGCTTTTTCCACATCCTCTGTCACTAGGTTGCCTCCCTCATTCAGTAAGGGGCCCACACTTTCCTTGGCTTTCTTCTTGTTGCCAACATACCTGAAAAAACCCTTCTTGTTACTCTTAACATCTCTTGCTAGCTGCAGCTCCAGGCGCGATTTGGCCCTCCTGATTTCATTCCTACATGCCCGAGCAACATTTTCATACTCTTCCCTGGTCTTCTTGTAAGCTTCTTTTTTATGTTTAAGATCCGCTAGGATTTCACTGTTAAGCCAAGCTGGTTGCCTGCCATATTTACTATTCTTTCAACACATCGGGATGGTTTGTCCCTGTAACCTCAACAGGGATTCTTTGAAATACAGCCAGCTCTCCTGGACTCCTTTCCCCCTCATGTTATTCCCCCAGGGGATCCTACCCATCAGTTCCCTGAGGGAGTCGAAGTCTGCTTTCCTGAAGTCCAGGGTCTGTATTCTGCTGCTTACCTTTCTTCCCTGTGTCAGGATCCTGAACTCAACCAACTCATGGTCACTGCCTCCCAGATTCCCCTCCACTTTTGCTTCCCCTACTAATTCTTCCCGGTTTGTGAGCAGCAGGTCAAGAAAAGCTCTCCCCCTAGTTGGCTCCTCCAGCACTTGCACCAGGAAATTGTCCCCTACATTTTCCAAAAACCTCCTGGATTGTCTGTGCACCGCTGTAGTGCTCTCCCAGCAGATATCAGGATGATTAAAGTTGCCCATGAGAACCAGGGCGTGCGATCTAGTAGCTTCTACGAGTTGCCGGAAGAAAGCCTCATCCACCTCATCCCCCTGGTCTGGTGGTCTATAGCAGACTCCCACCACTACATCACTCTTGTTGCTCACACTTCTAAACTTAATCCAGAGACACTCAGGTTTTTCTGCAGTTTCATACTGGAGCTCTGAGCAGTCATACTGCTCCCTTACATACAGTGCTACTCCCCCACCTTTTCTGCCCTGCCTGTCCTTCCTGAACAGTTTATAACCATCCATGACAGTACTCCAGTCATGTGAGTTATCCCACCAAGTCTCTGTTATTCCAATCACGTCATAATTCCTTGCCTTCACCAGGACCTCCAGTTCTCCCTACTTGTTTCCAAGGCTTTGTGCATTTGTATATAGGCACCTGAGATAACCTGCTGATCGCCCCTCATTCTCAGTATGAGGTAGGAGCCCTCCCCTCCCAGACGTTCCTGCCTGTGCTTCCTCCCGGTATCCTGCTTGCCCACTTACCTCAGGGCTTTGGTCTCCTTCCCCCGGTGAACCTAGTTTAAAGCCCTCCTCACTAGGTTAGCCAGCCTGCTCGCAAAGATGCTCTTCCCTCTCTTCGTTAGGTGGAGCCCGTCTCTGCCCAGCACTCCTCCTTCATGGACCACCATCCCATGGTCAAAGAATCCAAAGACTTCTCTCCGAAACCACCTGCGTAGCCATTCGTTGACTTCCACGATTTGACGGTCCCTACCCCAGCCTTTTCCTTCCATGGGGAGGATGGACGAGAACACCATTTGCGCCTCAAACTCCTTTCTCCTTCTTCCCAGAGCCACGTAGTCCGCAGTGATCCGCTCAAGGTCATTCTTGGCAGTATCATTGGTGCCCACGTGGAGAAGCAGGAAGGGATAGCGATCCGAGGGCTTGATGAGTCTCGGCAGTCTCTCCGTCACATCGCGAACCTTAGCCCCTGGCAAGCAGCAGATGTCCTCAAGCGATGGCTTCACAGTTACCAAGCCACCTTCAATAAAAAAAAATCACCCTCTCCTTCAGACCTCCTTCCATTAACAAGCATCCCCACTTCTCTCCACAGCATGTCAATCTAGCCTGGCAGAGATTAATTAGCAAAGACTTAAACTGACACACAATTTGGACAAAACTCCCGAGCAGCTGAGCTCCGAGGGAACGCACGTGCTCACAGCGCTACTGACAGAACGAGGGGTCTTCCAGTTAATCCCACAGGAGCGAAATACACCAGGTCTGCACTAAATACGCTTTTTTTTTTTTTTTTTAACCCCACCGATGTTTCCACTGAAGGAAACTCTGGCCCACCTCTGCCGAGACCTCCTGCAGGCTCGTCTCTCCTCTGGCGCTGGGATGCAACACTGCCCCAGAGTTGATGAGCAGATCCAGCCGGCCATGCTCCTTCGCCACTGCTTCCGCTGCCTCTCGGATCTCTGCCTCCCGGGTGGCGTCCAGCCGCAGCACGGTGAGGTTCTGGGGATACAGCCGGTGCAGCGCTTGTAAGGCGCTGGCTGTTTCGGGGCTCCTGCAGGTAGCGATCACTCTCGCCTCTTTCCGTGCGGATAAAATGTGTTTGCAGAAGTGCAGGCCGAGCCCCCTGCTGGCTCCCTGCACCAGGACCACCCCTCCTGCCATCACCCCTCCAGCTACACCCTGCACCTCATTCTTCCCCGGCCCGATACCGTATGCTGCCCACTAACTCCACAGGGCCACGCCCTCCGCCCAGGCAGCCCAAAGAAATCAGGGAACCCCCACCGCTCTCTAACTGATCACTGCTAGTGACATGCTGCATTCCCCATAGAGGTGCATGGCTGGCGAGGGGTCCTTCCTGGCAGAACAGACCCGGTTCGCTTGCACCTTTGCATGGGCCAGGGAAGCTGCTACAGCTCTCAGCGAGCACAGGAAACACATGTTCTCAGCGCTCCCGGATCTCTGTCGCATCGAATAGCATCACACGCGTTCAGCCCCCTGCTCTTAGCTGCTGGGGAGGTGTGTGAAGACAACTGGGATTCGTAGTGCCCTGTCTCGTTTCTGTGTTGGCAGCTCACAGGGTTTGGACTCCATTTCCCGGGACCGCCTGGGCTAGGAAAGGCGTTATGAATACAAGGGCAGAGGGAAAATCCTGCTGTCCTGCCCAAAGGACCCTGGGAAATGAAGTCCCAGTCCTATTAGTTCCCATAACAAAGAACGCATCGGGAACTAACGACATCTTCAATATTCTATGTAATAAGGATGTATTAGCCCTCCACTCCCATTAGTGTAAAAAACTGAGGACAGCCCTATCGTGTAATTGTAGATCATGTGGCTATTGTTCCCCCTCCCCCCACAGAGGGGGAAGTCCAGCTGAGCTTCTCCCTACCAGGTCATGATTAAGGGAGAGTTAGAGAAGCATAAGGGAATGAAAAGAGAGATGATGCAATATTGCCAACTCTTCCTATTTTATTGTGAGAGTCACAATATATTTGGTGTTTTTCTTAAAGCACCAGCTCCTGGAGTCAAGTGGTTATGTGAGGATCTCAGCTTTCATTTAAAAAAAGGTAGGTCCATATAAGAACATAAGAACAGTCATACTGGGCAGACCAAAGGTCCATCTTGCCCAGTAGCCTCTCTTCCAACAATGGCCAATACCAGGTGTCCCAGAGGGAATGAATAAAACAGGTAATCATCAAGTGATCCATCCCGTCACCCATTCTCAGCTTCTGGCACACAGAGGCTAAGGACACCATCTCTACCCATGCTGGCTAATAGCCATTAACAGACCTATCCTCCATGAACTTATCTAGTTCTTTTTTTTACCCTGTTATATTTTTGGCCTTCACAACCTCCTCTGGCAAAGAGTTCCACAGCGACTGTGCGTTGTGTGAAGAAATACTTCCTTTTGTTTGTTTTAAATCTGCTGCCTATTAATTTCATTTGGTGACCCCTAGTTCTTGTGTTATGAGAAGAAGTAAATAACACTTCCTTATTTACTTTCTCCATACCAGTCATGATTTTATAGACCTCAATCATATCCCCTCATAGTCATCTCTTTTCCAAGCTGAAAAGTCCCAGTTTTATTAATCTCTCCCCATATGGAAGCCATTCCATACCCCTAATAATTTTTGTTGCCCTTTTCTGAACCTTTTCCAATTCCAATATATCTTTTTTGAGATGGGGCAACCACATCTGCACGCAGTATTCAAGATATGAGCGTATCATGATTTATATAGAGGCAATATGATATTTTCTGTCTTATTATCTATCCCTTTGTTAATGAGTCCCAACATTCTGTTCTCTTTTTTGACTGCTGCTGCACATTGAGTGGATGTTTTCAGAAAACTATCCACAATAACTCCAAGATCTCTTTCTTGAGTGGTAACAGCTAATTTAGACCGCATCATTTTATATGTATAGTTGGGATTATGTTTTCCAATGTGTATTACTTTGCATTTATCAACATTGAATTTCATCTGCCATTTTGTTGTCCAGTCACACAGTTTTAGGCAGTTTATGTCGACATAATTATGTCAGTATCTTATTACATGGGTGGTGGGTGAAACTTCCCTTGGGGCAGGATAGCTCCTTGTCCCGCCTCTTCTGTCACAGCCCCGCCCACACTCCACCCCTGCTCTACCCCAGACCCCACCTCTGCCTCACTGCTCAGCTCTTCACCCGCCTGTGAGGTCCCCCTTCTGCTCACCTCCTCCCCCAGCCCCCTGCTGCTTGTCCATCTGCTGCTCGCCTCCTCACCACCTGTCAGACCCTCCCACCCACCACGAGACCCCCCCCACCTGCCATGCAGATGGCTTGCTGCTCACCTCCTCACCCTGCTGCTGCCCCCCACCCCGAGACTCTCCCTCCTTTTCACCTTAAAACACCAGTAATATTCCCCTATGGAAACTGAACAGCTATAGATTAATTGCCAGATGGATTCTCCTTGGTGTGACAGGGAGTTTGGTGTATACTGTATAGAGAGAGACGAAAAGCCAGGCTACCTGCACCAAATTGAAGCCTAATTTCTCCCAGTGCTGTTAGAAAACCACCCCACGAGGGGAGTAGCTCCCAGTGCTGGAAGCGCTGCTCCCTATGCTGGTGCAATGTCTACACTGCCACTTTACAGCGCTGAAACTTGCATAGCTCAGGAAGGTGTTTTTTCACCCCCTGAGCAAGAAAGTTTCAGTACTGTAAAGTGGCAGTGTAGACAAGACCTATGTCTCTGGTCTGGAACACTTTTTCACTGTGTAAAGTTACTCAGGGATGCCCTCCCCTCCCTCCTCATTCCCCCTCCTGCCGCTCGCATCCTCACACACAACACCGCCCCGTAGGGATGAGGGTTGGGGATGTGCCGCAGCTGCAGGGACCTCTGAAAGGAGAGGAGAGTGCAGTGGAGGAGAGGAGGAAGACTGACACCAAGCAGCAGCAGCAGCAGGCTCTGGGCACCTCCAGGAAGGGTCAGAGTGGAAGGGAGGTGGGGGCACCACAGCCCAGGTTTCGGGCGACAGCGACAGCTGTGCTAGGGGAGGCACCACTGCCCCTTCTGCCCACCGATGTAAGTGCCCTACTACACCAACACCTCCACGAGAGGCATAAAACTTATGTCTGCATAGTTAAGGTGACACAGTGTCTGTGGAGACTCTTTCTCCCATACATCTGCTGTCTTGTCAATTTCATGGCAAGGAACTGTGAAACCGACAAGAAAGCTGCACTTCCCTGGCAAGCTAAGCCACTGGATGCTGCTCCCGCTCCCAGCTGAGAGCCAGGACAAGAAGCCCGGGACAGCTTCAGACCCTACTCCTAGCTTGGAGACAGAGCGAGAAGCCCGAGGGGCCCCCTGCCCGCTCCCTGCAGGGGGGAACAGGGGGGCGAGAAAGCCCTGGGCAGCTTCCCCTGCCCCACTCCCAGCAGGGAACAGGGAGGGGAGAAGCCCTGGGTGTTTTCCCCCCACTCCCAGCAGGGAACAAGTGGGTGGGAGGGAAGAAAGCCTTGGGTGGCTTCCCCTCACTCCCAGCTGGGAATGGGTAGAGGAGAAGCCCTGGGGGGCTTGTTCTCATACATCTCTACTACCAAAAAAGAACCCTCAGCCAAAGAAAACATTTATGTTTTGTTATAGAATATTTTCCACAAGACATCAGTGATTTCATAGCCTAGTATCAGATATACTCTGAGAGGGGCTTGGTGTCGTGGTGGCTGCTGAGGAACTGGAGTTGTGTTTGCATGGTTGGTTTTTACCAGAGTCTTTTGTTTTGTCCTTGGGTTTGACGTATATGAGGTTTGGACTGCCCTGATGCTTCATCTGCATTCTTGTGCTGTTTTGCATTAGCATTGTTAAAGGTCTCAAAGCAGATTCCTGGTTCTTTGGCGGTTCTGGTGGAGGTGTCCCTGTAGCTCCGACTACAGCATTGTTAGGAGAGCTGCACATGCCTGATTAGGGGGAAAAAACATTTTACAAAACTTAACTTTACCATTTTTCTCACCCACACCTATTTATTTACTTAAAATACAAAACCTCATAAAATAACCAAACCAATAAGCAAAATATATTTACTGGGCTTCATCCATCCATCAGTCACTAATGCTGGTGAATTTTCCTCTTCAGCTGTTGTTGTTATTAAAGGACTCAGAGAAGATTTCTGGTTCTTTGGCGGTTCTGGCAGAGGTGTCCCTGTAGCTCTGACTACAGGATTGTCAGGAGAGCTGCCCATGTCTGATTAGGGGGAAAAAAACATTTTACAAAACTTAACTTTACCATCTTTCTCACCCACACCTATGTATTTACTTAAAATACAAAACCTCATAAAGTAACCAAACCAATAAGCAAAATATATTTACTGGCCTTCATCCATCCATCCGTCACTGATGCTGGTGAATTTTCCTTTTCAGCTGTCTCTTTCCTTTTTCTTTTGAGCTTGTTTACCCTCTGGTTTAAGGATCTCTCATGTTTTGACTATACTGTGGAGCAGAGTGTTAGAAAATAGATATTCAGGCCCGTCTGTAAAGGCCTATAATCTAAGAATTTAGGTCTATTCTTATCACTTAGCTAGTTATAGAGGTATAAAAGAAAGAATCAAAATCATTGTCTGCCGGTGTAAGGTCCTTCTCTTACTGTGACAGTCTGAGGCCCTGTGCTTAGGCTAAGATATTTGGCTAAGCAGCAGAGGCAGCCATAAGCTAGGAACCGAATGGTCACATCCTCACATTCCAACCTAGTCACATTGAAATAAGGTGCTATTGGGCTGTTAGGAATACAGTCCTGTCCTGATAATGCCTATCGCCTCCAGAGAAAGGGAAGTGCCTAGAAGATGTAAAAGGAAACTTAGTTTGATAGCATCCTGTCTGGCAAGAACTCACATATCAATAGCTGGGATGTGAAATCCTCATTTCTGTGTTTGTTCTATCACTGTATTCCCCATTTCCCTATTGTATGTCTGTATAATCTCTGTCTGGTTCTGTGATTGTTTCTGTGTGCTGTATAATTAATTTTGCTGGGTGTAAACTAATTAAGGTGGTGGGATATAACTGGTTAAATAATCATATTACAATATGTTAGGATTGGTTAGTTAAATGTCAGTAAAATGATTGGTTAAGATATAGCTAAGCAGAACTCAAGTTTTACTATATAGTCTGCAGTCAATCAGGAAGGGGGTGGGTGGGTGAGAGAAATGGGAACAGGGAATGGGGGTGGGGAAATTGGAATCATGTTTGGCTAAGGGCAGGAATGGGAACAGGGACACAGGTGTAAGGCTCTGTGGTGTCAGAGCTGGGAAGGGGGACACTAAGGAAGGAAACTGGAATCATGCTTGCTGGAAGTTCACCCCAATAAACATCGAATTGTTTGCACCTTTGGACTTCGGGTATTGTTCCTCTCTGTTCATGCGAGAAGGACCAGGGAAGTAAGTGGGTGAAGGAATAAGCCCCCTAACACAGACACATTATTATTATAAAACACATGAAACTGTCTTGTAAACTTAAAAAATAAAATATTAATTGGGGTGTTTTTCTATTTAAAAATTCATAGCTTTAAAACAAAACAATCCATTTCAGGCTGTACAACAAACACAGGTTTTGAGTTTATTTCTGCCACTTTAAAAAACAACAACCCCCAAACATTTTTAAAAACACATCTCATTTTGCAGAATAAAAACCAAACTGCTTTAAAAATCAACTTTTAAAATCCATTTTAAAACACATTTTGCACAGAAACCCGTTAGTTTGAAACACAACACACCATCAGTTTGCAGCCATATGCTTTAAAAAAACCCCCAAAACCCAGCAATGTACTTTTTAAAAAACACACCTATGTTTTGTACGCGCGTGCGCACACACATACACACAGAGCAGCTTAAAACACCAAACCAACAGTTTGCAACAAAATACTTTCCAATACACCCACATGCATTTAAAAGCCAAATGCAGAAAGGTACCTTCTACCACAGGATAAAGGATTGCAGGCACATGATTGCATAGGTGCCGACTCCATGGGTGTTCTGGGGCTGGAGCATCCACGGGGAAAAATTGGTGGGTGCTCTGCACCCACTGGCAGCCAAGCTCCCCGCCCCCCTCACCTCCGCCTCCTCCCGTGTGTGCACCGCGTCCCCGCTTCTCCTCCCAGCACTTGCCGCCGCAAAACAGCTGTTTCGTGGCATAACAAGCTCTGGGATGGAGGGGGGAAGAGCGGGAATGTGGCACACTCAGGGGAGGAGGTGTGGAAAAGGCGGGGCTGGGGTGGGGATTTGGGGAAGGGGTTGGAATAGGGGCGGAGTTGGGGCAGGGCCAAGGGAGGAGAGGGCGGGGCTGGGGGCAGTCGAGCACCCACCGGCACCAACAGAAGTCAGCGCCTATGCATGGTTGTTCTGTTTCCCCCCATGTCTGTTTGGGTCTTTGGGTTAAAGAACAAGCAAAAATGTTAGTTAGTATTACCCTCAAATCCCTGTGTAATACCTGAATTTTTTTTTTTAATTTAACAATATTAAGCAGAACTATAGTTAAAAATGGTTTTCACCTTGGCGTGGTGGTGAAATGCAGCTTAAAGTTACTAGTTCCATGCTAAACAGATCACACTGCAATAAAGATAAGTACCATTATTTAGTAAGGACAGCATGGCCAAAGAGTGACATTATATAATATTATTTTCAGAGTTAAAACCAGGGAGCATACCTCCTCTTGCAGTCCAGCAGCAATTCAAGAGAGTTTCTGTTGAAAGAGGACAGTCTCCAAAATACCTGAGGTTTTTATAGCATCCTAACTCTTTGTTTCAAACAGACTTCACAAGTCTGTAGTTAGCAGGTTGATCTGATCACCACAACTCTGAAGTAACAGATGCTTAAGGACTTTAAAAAAACGAGGAGTACTTGTGGCACCTTAGAGACTAACAAATTTATTTGGGCATATGCTTTCGTGGGCTAAAACCCACTTCATCGGATGCATGCAGTGGAAATACAGTAGGAAGATAGATAGATAAATAGATAGATATATACAGAGAACATGAAAAAATGAGTGTTGCCATACCAACTGTAACGAGACCAATCAATTAAGGTGGGCTATTATCAGCAGGAGAAAAAAAACTTTTGTAGGGATGATCAGGATGGCCCATTTCAGACAGTTGACAAGAAGGTGTGAGTAACAGTAGGGGAAAACATTAGCATGGGGAAATAGTTTTTACTTTGTGTAATGACCCATCCACTCCCAGTCTTTATTCAAGCCTAAGTTAATGGTGTCCAGTTTGCAAATTAATTCCAATTCTGCAGTTTCTCATTGGAGTCTGTTTTTGAAGTTTTTTTTGTTGGAGAATTGCGACTTTTAGGTCTGTAATCTGACCAGGGAGGTTGAAGTGTTCTCTGACTGGTTTTTGAATATTATAATTCTTGATGTCTGATTTGGGTCCATTTATTTTTTTGCAGAGAGATTGTCAGGTTTGGCCAATGTACATGGCAGACGGGCATTGCTGGCACATGATGGCATATACAGTATCACATTGGTAGATGTGCAGGTGAACGAGCCTCTTACAGTGTGGCTGATGTAATTAGGTCCTATGATGGTGTCGCTTGATTAGGTATGTGGACAGAGTTGGCAATGGGCTTTGTTGCAGGTATAGGTTCCTGGGTTAGTGGTTTTATTGTGTGGGGTGTGGTTGCTGGTGAGTATTTGCTTCAGGTTGGGGGGCTGTCTGTAAGCGAGGACTGGCCTGTCTCCCAAGATCTGTGAGAGTGAGGGATCGTCCTTCAGGATAGGTTGCAGATCCTTGATGATCCGCTGGAGAGGTTTTAGTTGGGGGCTGAAGGTGACGGCTAGTGGCGTTCTGTTACTCTCTTTGTTGGGCCTGTCCTGTGGTAGGTGACTTCTGGGTACTCTTCTGGCTCTGTCAATCTGTTTCTTCACTTCAGCAGGTGGGTATTGTAGTTTTAAGAAAGCTTGATAGAGATCTTGTAGGTGTTTGTCTCTGTCGGAGGGATTGGAGCAAATGCAGTTCTATCTTAGAGCTTGGCTGTAGACAATGGATCGTGTGATGTGGTCTGGATGAAAGCTGGAGGTATGTAGGTAAGTATAGTGGTCAGTAGGTTTCCAGTGTAGGGTGGTGTTTATGTGGCCATCGCTTATTAGCACTGTAGTGTCCAGGAAGTGGATCTCTTGTGTGGACTGGTCCAGGCTAAGGTTGATGGTGGGTTGGAAATTGTTGAAATCATGGTGGAATTCCTCAAGGGCTTCTTTTCCATGGGTCCAGATGATGAAGATGTCATCAACATAGCATAAGTAGAATAGGGGCGTTAGGGGACGAGAGCTGAGGAAGCGTTGTTCTAAGTCAGCTATAAAAATGTTGGCATACTGTGGGGCCATGCAGGTACCCATAGCAGTGCCGCTGCCTTGAAGATATACATTGTCTCCAAATGTGAAATAGTTGTGGGTGAGGACAAAGACAGAAAGTTCTGCCACCAGGTTTGCAGTGACATTATCGGGCATACTGTTCCAGACAGCTTGTAGTCCATCTTTGTGTGGAATGTTGGTGTAGGGGGCTTCTACATCCATAGTGGCCAGGATGGTGTGTTCTGGAAGATCACCAAAGGATTGTAGTTTCTTCAGGGAGCGAGTGGTGTCTCGAAGATCTCGTAGGCACCCCTCCCCTAACATTCCCTTTTGTGATGTGGGGTGGGGGAATTAAGTTGTCTGCACAACTGGGCTGCTTTTAGCTAATTTTTTTTTCCTTTTAGTTAAAATACATTTTCCTATAGGGCCTTCTTACAGTATTAAACAGTAAATCACCAATCCTTAATGTAACTGTACCCATTTCCAAGTGGGGGCCCTTTGCAGATATCAATGAATGTCTTGGGCCTTGTTTTTTAAACATGTTTCTTCCATGCTTAAAGTTTGGGGGTTGTTTTTGAACTAAAAGGGGTATATCACAACCATAATAAGCACCCTACAAATTCCCATAGCTTTTAAATGTTTGATTGTCTTTAGAGCAAATGCTTGTTCTAAAGTATGGTGGAGGTTTATGAACCCTTGAAACATTTCAGTTTTGGATTAGACCCTTGTTTATTTTTTTTGTAAATATATTATTTTAAACTTTTAATGACTTTGAGTTGCTAGAAAGAGTGACCCATAGTGTTCAACCAACTCCTGGGTTATATTTAAACTGTCCAATAGCGTTCTACCAACTCCTGGGTTGTTCAGGAGTTGGTAGAATGCTAAAACTGTTCAACAGCATCTGTGAATTCCTGAGGTTTTATTTCATTTCATATTAATCAGAACTCACCATCCTCACCCACCCACCTCCCTTACTGTGAGTGCACACCTCTGAAGTTTAATTACTGATCACTAATACATTAACCCTGATGGCAAAAAGGGTGAGTAATCTCAGTCACCCTGGCTATTCAGTGGGAGTGTGGTTAAAACCATTCAGTTCAACAGGATGAGGCAGCTCTATTGTACTCAAACACGTCTGAACCATCCCTATTTTTTAATTATAAACACATTTTTAGGATTTTTTCCCTCCCACAAGATTTTACAACATACATTTCAGCTTTTTGCTGTCAATGGGTCTCCTTTACACAAAGACACAAGAGCTAGGTTCTCACAAACATTTTTTTTTATTTAAAAGACGTACAGGGCCTTGAAAACAAACCAAGATGCTCCATTAAAACTTTTAGCTCACTTAAGGGCCACAGTGACCTTCTAACAGAAACACAGATAGTCACAAAGCCCTTTTCAATAATTTTTTTTTATTTACAGCTACCAAGTTTTAAATTGCTTGTTTGTCCCCTCACCATTCTCTAACTTAATCCTTTTCGATTTCTTACATATAGTCTTCTTCTTAAGCAGGGTTCTGTAACTTTTTGTGTGGCTCAGACAGTCAATATAATGCTGTAAGCAGGCATCTTCCTGTTTGGTCATTTTCTTTAAAACACGGTCAGGGTCTCTACTGAATTGCACAGCATTTATCAAGGTCACCCCTTGCGCTAAATGTTCTTGAGTTAGGCACAGACATTGCATAGCATAACCTATGGCAATAAGAGTGTTTAATAAGCTTTCCAAACACAGCTCAGCACACAGGCTCCAGAGCTTGCAGTTTATATACACTGAAGTCCAAGTCATACAGACATGGTGCTGTTGGGCTGGCATGTCTATGACACAGCCCTCACAATCTTTGAAAAGCTTTTCCCTAAGACAGCGATTAAGGACAGCATAAACAGCAATGCGTACAATAGTCCGCATTACTTTTTTATGCTCACGACGTGGCACTGGCTCAGTTAGTTTCATGCCAAGCTTCCTCCTAAACTCCTCATAGCTGTCATCCTTGGAGTCCTCTTCAACAATTTGTATCAGTGTTGAGCAAAAACAAGGCGGGCCCTGTTCATCTTCACTGTCTGATACAACACTGTCCAGGGTCTCTGGGTCCTCTAGAAAGGCATCATTGAGCTGTTGAGAGATTTTCAGAAAAGAAACAAGTGTAAGTTCCCACTGCTTGTTTTTAGATTTACACAACCCCGGTTCCTAACACCATTACACCCCATCATCGACCATCACTTCTTAATCTTAATTTACCTGAGCGATGTCTTTTCCATTCACCTTGTCCTCTGGTGACTCCCCCAAGCTGCGTTTGCCTTCCTCCTCCAGGGGGGTGGACAATGAAAGGCCGCCATGCTCATCAGGGTGTCTCACGAGTAGTTGGGTTTCGGGTTCGGGTTCCAGCGTATCCATCAACAGCTGGGCCAAAGGGTTCCCCTTGTCTGCTCCCTCCTCCTCCTCCTCGGAATTGTCGCTGATGTAGAATGGTCTCCGCAGATGGTCGAAGGCTCTCAGGGCTAAAACAAAGTCTGAAGTTCTCATGGGGGTGGTGAAGGAGTCCATGTTTCCTATTAGCCTTTCCACGATTTCTAAAACACGTGTTCTTGGTAAGAGATGGCCTCCTCTGCCCGGCGCTGGGATTCATGGGGTGATGATGCTGCGCTCTGATTGGCAGAGGGCGGTAGGAGGAGTTTTTAGAGGGGTCACACAACCCTCTTCTGGGCGGTTCATCCCGTCCCAGAATCTGCCCTATTTTGGTCAAATCTGCTCTCGGGGCGGTCCTCTGCGGCCAAAACCCATCACAATTGGTAGAGGACGGTGGGAGGAGTTCTTAGAGGGGTCAGACAACCCATTTCCAGACAGGTCACTCTGCCCCGGAACTCCCCCCAATTGGTCAAATCTCCTCTCAGGGTGGGCCTATGTGGGCAAAACCCATCCTGATTGGTAGAGGGCAGTGGGAGGAGTTCTTAGAGGGGTCACGACACACCTTGCTTCCAGTCATGTGTCCAGCTTGACCCCGGAAGTAATACCCCAATGGGGCAGGACTTCCAGTGACAGGTGGGTGGGGTTTAATGGACCAAGGGGCAGGGTTAATGTTTGTTTGACAGTAGGGCCCTTATAATACTTCTGAGGGCAAGACTGTAATTCTGAGTTCTAATACCAACTCAAGAACCGGACACGCTCTCTGGACGTGAGTAAGTCACTTAACCTCTTCCTCTTTTCACCATATGTAAATAGTTGTTATAATCTTATCCATCTCACAAGAATGTGGTAAACATTATTTTATTTATGCCCTGATTTTGCAAACATTTTTACATTTGCTTAACTACAAACATGTGAGTAGTACCACTGAAGAACTCACAAATTAAGCATTACACATTTCAGGACTGGGACCTTGATATTTTTCTAAAAGTAAATATATCTAACATTTGAGCACCTCAAACACATTCATAAGTTTTTCCTTACAATATTCTATTGCGTTATTATGGCTATTATCCCAATTTCACAGATGAGGAACTGAGGCTGAGAAAGAATAAATAATTTATATTTTCTCTACTCATCAAAACATGTAAGAAAGGAGGAGGAGGGTCACATTATAAAGATCTGCAAAATCTATGATGCCTAACAGCTCATTTTGGCACAACATGTGAACGGGTTGGGGAGAGCAATGCCACGTCCCTTCTCAATCAAGAAAATCCAAGACCAAGGAGCTAAGTAGAGTCCACAGGTGTATTCAGACCCCCCCCCCCCCCGAGGGTGTAAGAAGCCTAGAAAACATGTGATCATATATGCCAGCAGTTCTCAGATTGTGGGTTGGGACCCCAAAGTGGGTCACAACCCCATTGTAATGGGGTCGCCAGGGCTGGCATTAGATTTGCTGGGGCCCAGGGACAAAGCCCAAGCCCCACAGCCCAGGGACAAAGCCAAAGCTTAAATCCCACTGCTGGGGGCCAAAACCCAAGGGCTCCAGCCCTGGATGACAGGGCTCAGGTTTGGGCTTTGGTCACCCTGCCTATGGTGCTGGGGCTCAGGCAGGCTCAGACTTTGGTCCCCCCCCCCGGAGTCATTTTTGTTGTCAGAAAGGGGTTGGGGTGCAGTGAAGTTTGAGAACCTCTGATACATGCTTAACATCTGCACAATTGACTGTGAGTAGCATCTCACAGTGGGCAGAGCTTATTTTGTGGGAAAGCATTTGGAAGAGTACCACCACCCCTTTCCCTACTAATCTGACCCCTGGTTCACAGTTTCATTTGAACTGCTTTTAGACTCTGCCCAGGCTTGTTTTAAGCCCAGATAAACAACTGGCGGAAACAACCTGATCAGCAAATTAGCTGGTTCATCCTGAGAAGCCAGTGTAGCTCTGGGCTTGCCTGCCGGCAGCTGTTCTGTAGCAAGGTACTGCTCCCCATGTGTGGCTCAGGTCCTCTCACACAGCTGAATGAAACCATGCATATAATGTAAAAAGAACAGGAGGACTTGTGGCACCTTAGAGACTAACAAATTTATCAGAGCATAAGCTTTCCTGAGCTACAGCCCACGGCATCCGATGATGAAGTGAGCTGTAGATCAGATAAATTTGTTAGTCTCTAAGGCGCTACAAGTCCTCCTGTTCTTTTTAGGGATACAGACTAACAGGGCGGCTCCTCTGAAACATATAATAACTGGTACCCTCATTCCAACCCACCTGACCTGGCTTCCGCTCCTACCCAGCGCTCCCCCTTTCCCTACAGCAGGCAACCCGCAGGCACCTTGCAGAATCTGACTGAACAAATAACTCGCCCGCCCGCCCCATGGGCTCTCCCCCGCCCTCCAAGCGCGTATCGAGCCAGCCTCCGCTGATCCCTCGCCCAGCAGCCTCCGGCAGAGGGACGCTTCCCTTTCCCCTGCCCCAAGTGAGGCAGCGCCCCCGCCTCTCCAGCAGCGACCGGGGGCGGCGCCTCCTTTCCACCCCTCCCCGGGCGGCGAACCAGGCTACAGTCCTGCCCCGCCCGCTGTCCCGCCGCAAGGCCCCGGCACAACAAACATCCCAGCCGCCCGCCCGCGCCGCCCCGAGTCCCAGCCTGCCCTGGGCGGAGACGTTCCGCTCGCCCTCAGCGGGACACTGGCTTCCAGCCCGCCCCTGGCCTCCCATGGTGCTGTGCGGCACAGCGCGCCGCCATTGGGTGGATTTGAAAAGGGACCGCGGCGAGTCTGACGGTGTTACCGGCAGAGAGGTCTCGCGCCCGCCGCAGGTGAGCGCTGGGGAGGGGGCTGCCGATCTCGCGGCGGCGGCCAGGGCTGCACTGCGAGAGGTCGCTTCCTGGCTTCCCTTTCCCTGGACGCCGCCTTGGCTTTCCCTGTTTGTGCGCTGGGGACTGTGAGCGGCCCGGCCCGGGGTGGGAGTTCGTGCCCCTGGCATAGGCAGCCTGGGGCTGCCTGCCCTGGCTCCCAGCGCCCTTGGGGCTCCGGCATGCCGGGGTCGGGGCTGGTGCGGCCGGCCCGAGGCGCTGCGGTGTCCCGAAGCGCTGTAACAACGGCAGGGGCGATGGCTGGGGCTGGGGGCGCTGCTCCTGCAGGAGTTTCCTGAAGCAGGAATCTCGTGGGTTGCGGCGGTTAGCTACACGAGGCTTATCGAGGGCCGACTTCTTGTTATTGGTTGAGTGAGGGGCACGTTAACCAGCGTGATTTTTAAAATCTTCTGGTAAAGGATGGGTGGCTGACTTCTCTTCGTGTGTGCCTGGGCGGGTTATTGCCATGGGAACTTAGGAAAGCGATAGTAGGAAAACTCTCTCTCTTATCCATAGCCAGTGGGAATCTACAGGCGAAGTGCTATACCTTCTGCAGGCTTCACGCGTGTATTTGCAAAAAGTAACCATCATGATTAGTAAGGACGACTTCCAACCAAGTGTGAAAAGGGAGAGGGAGAGAAAGCATAGGCCTCCTCTATACTGGGGATTAGGCCTGGTTTCAGTTATTAGTGAGGCTGCTCTATTGGAAACCAGTGTGTCAATGAGAAAAATAGCAATGCACCAAATGTTCTTACTAGGGTGAAATAGGGGAAAAGGTCACTAGTGCAAATTATATGTTTCCTTGTCTATGCAAGGGACTTGCACTTCATGGAGTTGTTGTCACTGACTTCACATCTTTAACTGATTTGCCTTCAGTCTCCTGAGTGTCCCCTGTAGCATCGGTTCACAACCAGGGGTCTGTGGCTCCTTGGGGGACTGTGAGCAGGTTTCAGAGGAATCAGTGAAGTAGAGGTGGCATTAAACTCACTTGGGCCCAGGGCAGAAAGTCAAAGCCTGAGGCCAGTTGTGGTGGGGCTGAAGCCTGAGCAACTTAGCTTTGCGGGGCTCCCTGTGGCCCGAGTTGCCCTGCTTGCTACCCTGTAATGTTGGCCCTAGATTTTATATGCAGAAAAACAGTTGTTTTGGCATGGGGGTGGGGGGGTGCTGTGGAGTTTTTACAGCAGGGGGGGCTCCAAAAGAAAAAGGTTGAGAACCCCTGCCCTATGGCCATGCCCACAGAGAGTTCCTATCTTGAGCTATTAGTTGAATTTAAGGCACACTTGTTTGTGTCTTAATTAACAAATATAGGGGATGTGAGAGCCTAATTCTGAGACATCTAAAGCCCTTTTAAAAGAAATTTAAGAAGGAAACAGAACAATTTGCATTGCACCAGGTGGGGGGAAAAAAGCACATGGAGCTTCCATCATCCCCAGACTCCATGTTGCCTTTTTCTCAGGTTCAGTAAACTTTACTTTGCGGGGTAACCCTCAGAGGAATCCATTTTAAAGGTTTACTGATCTACAAGGACAGGGGGCTGAATCTTAAGTGATTTGAATCAGTATGCAATATTACTATATTTTGAAAGTGCATAAAGTAAATTTTTTTTCTGAAAGCTAGTGATTAATATCATTGTGAAATAGTGTTAATACATACATCTGAGGAAAAAATGGGTACTGAATGATATTTAAAGTTTAAAGTCAAGCACCAGTACTGTTGGAATTAAAGTGAATGTTAATTCCATTTAATGTGGCAAGCTGGTGGGTTTTGGTGTCTTAAAGGAATAAACAAACAAACCTTGTTATTTCTTTGAGCTGTCCAGGAGAGGGCTGGACATTACAGAGCACACAGTTTTTGGAAAAATCAGGACTTGAGGTGTCGACCAGGCAAAAATTGCGTCCACTTGATTTCACAATTGACTAGTGGACACCCTGGTTTAGTGTACACCCTGATTAAAACTGCTCTGATTTATACTTGGTGGTTGACCTCTGAAGTGGCAGAAACAGCTCGAAGAGACACTTGTCTGGATTTTGGGCAGTGTTGTTCTGAGATTCTGGAAGTGTTAAAGGGCATATGTAGAAACGGCTAAATATTCCACAATCCCAGTATCCTATCTTCTGACAGTGGCCAATGTGAGGTTCTTCGGAGGGAATGAACAGAACAGGGCAATTATCAAGTGATCCATTCCCAGCTTCTGGTAGTTAGTGACTTAGGACACCCAGAGCATGGGGTTGCACCTCTGATCCTCTTGGCTAATAGCCATAAATGGATCTATTCTCCATGACCTTACCTAATTCTTCTTTTGAACCCAGTTATACTTTTGGCCTTCACAGCATCCCCTGGAAACAAGTTCTACAGGTTGACTGTATGTGTGAAGTACTTCCTTTTTTTTGTTTGACCTGTGGTTCTTGTGTTGTTCGAAGAATAAGAATACCCCACTTTGTCCACACCATTCTGATCTCATAGACCTCTATATACTCCTGATGGCATTCTGCACCCCAAAAAAAAGTTCTGTGCACAATATTTTAAAATTCTGCAAATTATATTTGTTAAATAAATGAGGCTCCAGCATGTCATTGGGGAACACAGGCCACTGGCTGCACAAAGGTGGGAGATCACTGTGCAGCTCCCCTTGGGCGAAGGACTCAGTGGTGAGGTGGTGCCTGCTCCTCTGTGCCAGGTGTGGGCAGGCAGGCTCAGCAAGGATCCTAGTGTGGGGGGGATCCAGGTGTGGGTTGAGAGGGTTCTGTGTGGGGCAGTCTGGATGCAGGCAGCTCAGTAGGGGATCCGGGTGTGTGGGGGATCTGGATGCATGGGGGCTTGGGGGGGGGGGAGGGGCAGGGAGGGGTTTCTGGGTGCAACGGTAATTGGACTCTGCAGGGGTGTCCAGATGAAGGTGGTTGAGGATCGGTGGGGGGGAGGGGGTCAGAACTTAGCAGGGGGATATAGGTGTGTGGGGACGGTCCAGATGCATCTGGGTGCGAGCAGCTTATCAGGGTGGCCCAGGTCAGGGGGGAGTGTGGCTTATTTGGGGGGGGGTTCTGAGTGCAGGTGGGGGGATTAAGCTTGGTGGGAGGTCTGGGTATTAGGGAGTCTGGATGCACAGGGGTTGGGCAGATGGGGGAGCAGCTCCCTGTACAGGGATCCCTCCCGCTGCATCTGAGAAGCGATGGGTGCAGGAAGTGGGGGAGCAGGAGGGGGCGTTTTGTAGAGCTTCCTTCAGCCAAAGGAGAAATCTGGGAGTGGGTCTGACCTGGCTCCAGATGCTGTGCAAGGGAAGAGGAAGTCCCGTCCTCCCCAGCCCAGCTGGGAATAGCAGTTGAGCCTGGTGCAGGGTAGGAGCCACCAGCCGGGTTTTCCCCAGTCCCACTTCCTCCCCCACAGTGATTTACTTCTCTGCCGGCTGCCCTGAGCCCCCAAAACATACTGCTGGGGAGGGTCAGAAAGTCATTCTTCTGCAAGGAAGCAAAGAAATCTGCTGGGGACATAAATTCTGCGTATGCACAGTGGCAAAGAATTCCCCCAGGAGTACCTCTGATATCTCCCCTTGGAAATGTGATGACTAAGCTTAATAGTCCTAGTCTTTTTAATCTCTCCTCATCTGGAAGATGTACCCTATCCCTAATCGTTTTTGTTGACTGTTTCTGTATCTCTTCCAACTGGAAATGGGAGACAGGGAATGGATCACTTGATGATTACCTGTTCATTCTCTCTGGGGCACTGGCCACTGTCAGAAGACAGGATACTGGGCTAGATGGACCTTTGGTCTGATGCAGTATGATGCCGTTCTAATTCTAATATCTTTTTTTTTTTTTTTGAGATGGGGTAATCTGAACTGCACACCATATTCAAGGTGTTGGCTACCATGAATTTATGTAGTGGCATTATGATATTTACTGTCTTCGTATCTATCCCTTTCCTAATGGTTCCTAACATTATTAGCGTTTTTTACTGACGCTGCACATCGAGCCAATGTTTTCAGAGAACTAGCCATGATGTCCTCAAGATCTTTCTTGAGTGGTAACAGCTCATTTAGACCCCATCATTTTGTATGTATAGTTGGGGTTATGTTTTCCAGTGTGTGTTACTTTGTGTTTATCAACATTGAATTTAATCTGCCATTTTGTTGCCCAGTCACCCAGTTTTATGCGATTCTTTGGAAACTCTTTACAGTCAGCATTGGATCTTAATCATCTTGAGTAATTTTGTATCTGAAAATTTTGCCACCTCACTGTTTGCCCCTTTCTCCAGATCCTTTATGAATATGATGAACTGCACTGGTCCTACTACAGATACCTGTGGGCCACTGCTATTTACCTGTCTCCATCCTGAAAACTGACCATTTATTCCTTCCATTTGTTTACTATTTTTTAACCAGTTACTGATCCAGAAGAGGATCTTCCTTCTTATCCCATGAGTGCTTACTTTGCTTAAGTGCCTTTTTTGAGGGACCTTGTCAAAGGCTTTGTGAAAGTCCAAGTACACTATCCACTGGATCACCTTTGTCCACTTTTGTTTGCCCCCTCCTCAAAGAATTCTGATTGATTGGTGAGGCATGATTTTCCTTTATGAAAGCTATGTTGACTCCCTCCCGCGCCCCCCCCGTTCCCCATCGTGTTCATTTATGTGTCTGGTAATTCTGTTCTTTAGTGTAGTTTCAGTCAATTTGCCTCATACTGGAGTTAGGCTTACTGGCTTGTAATTGCAAGGATCACCTCTGGAGAGTGTTTTTGGTTGTTAGTGTTTGTTTATTTAAATTGGTGTTTCATTAGCTATCCTCCAGTCATCTGGTACAGAAGCTGATTTAAGTGATGGATTGACATACCATAGCTAGTAGTTCTGTAATCTTGTATTTGAATTCCTTCAGAACGCTTGGATGAGTCCCATCTGGTCCTGTGCCTTATTACTGTTTAATTTATTAATTTGTTCCAAAATCACCTCTATTGATGCCTCAGTCTGGGACAGTTCCTCAGATTTGTCATCTAAAAAGAATGTCTCAGGTGTGGGAATCTCCCTCACATCCTCAGCAGTGAAGAGTGATGCAAAGAATTAATTTTAGCTTCTTCACAATAACCTTATCTTCCTTGAGTGCTCCTTTAGCATCTCAATCATCCTGTGGGTCCACTGATTGTTTGGCCGGCTTCCTGCTCCTGATGTACTTAACATTATTTTTGCTGTTAGTTTCTGTATCTTTTGCTAGTTGCTCTTCAAATTCTTTTTTGGCCTGCCTAATTAGACTCTATGGTGGGTGGTAGCATTGTTGTCAAGAGTCTGTATTCTTTTGAATGCTCTCCCTTCATCCTTCCAGGCTGGAGCTCCTCTTTAGCTAACATCTGAAAGTTTGTATGCACTTTTTGGGATGTTTTTTTCTCCTTTTTGCCCCAGCCTGTTGGAAACTGTATTTATGCGTAAGGTTTGAAAAGAAATAAAATACATATAGAAATATAAACTTGTATTATGTTGGCTTCTCATGTCTTCAGGCATGCCATGCTGTTTGAATAGTTGGCTTTATTTTTGCAGAATGGAACCAGTTTTGGATAAAGCAACAATTATAAGACCATCCTATATTGCTAGTGTTGAGCTACCTCCGAGAATTGGGCCAGTAAATGTTGAGGACCTTAAAGCAGATCTCTCGGATGAATTTTCCCTGGTTTCTTCAAACTTGGATACAAGCCAGGTGAGAATGTTAAACAGTCTACTTTGTTAATTTTAAAAATGAAATGACTTAAATTGTGAAGCATCTATATGGCCTGTTCCTTTTAATGATAAAGCAAGCATATCCATGCTTCTGTATAAATTAAAAAGGAAACCTTTTAAATTGGATGCTATAGTAATGAATTCCTGTATTTGTGCCTTGATAGTCCTGTCATTGTGTTAATCAAAAAAAGATAGCCTCTTATATTTAGAGTAACTTCTGTCATCAGAGGCAGAGAAATTCAGAGACTTATTTGTACATGTATATTGACTGGCCTACTTGTTTTCATCTTATTTTGAAGTTCTGCTTTGTCACAGTCTATATAGTTGACGGCATCGTTTTTGCTGGATACTTTTGATGCCAACACAAAAAGTGATGATTATCAACAATAA
This sequence comes from Chelonia mydas, assembly GCF_015237465.2. Classification (NCBI taxonomy): domain Eukaryota; kingdom Metazoa; phylum Chordata; order Testudines; family Cheloniidae; genus Chelonia; species Chelonia mydas. The sequence goes on from NC_057853.1 coordinate 90,017,871, forward strand.
CTTGCAGGAAACATGGGTAAAATCTATAGTCTCCTCCTGTCCTGCCTAGTAATGCAGAAATTAATTTCAAGATACAAAGGATAATATGGGGTATGCTGGTGGCTTTTAGTTTCAATTACTACTTGGCCTAAACTGTATAGCATATCTTTGTATGCTACAAGAAGTCATTCTAAATATTTTATAGGGTTATTAAGGTGAATTTCTAAAAGGGCCAATGCACTTGCAGCAATAAATGAATGAATTATGCTGGGGGTGAGGGGTGTAAGGGACCTGAAATAATTAGAATTTAATATCTTACCGTGCTAATTGTCAAACTAGAATATGAGCAATGCTATTAATTGAAGGTAATTTTTTTTTTTTTGGTTAATAAAGAGGAACAGCTTGGATTCCAAGGAACATATACAAGTTTGCCTTCGGATAAGGCCTTTCACAGCAACTGAAAAAGAAAATGAATCTCAGGTTTGGCTCTTTCTACATAAAACTTAAAATGGTCTTTTTTACAAAACTGTTTTAGCTAAGATGTAACTATACAATTTTTCTCCTGAGCTTAAAAATCCAACTTTTTTCCTTTTACAGGACTGTGTTTCTATTCAAGACTCAACTAACATTATATTGAAAGGCCCTAAGAATTCCATGATCTGTCGGCTGAGTGAAAAAAATGTAGGGCAGATGGTGCAGAAATTCACTTTTTCACGAGTAAGCAGATGATACTTGAGACAAACTTCATTTTGCAATGTGGAAACTTGTTGAATCTTGCCCGAAACAAGTTTATTTTTTTTGTTTTGTTTTTTAATTCTTTTAAAATAGGGAACATTTTATATACATTTAACTGATAAGTGCCTAGATGCAAACTGCTCTTTCTTCCCCACCCCCAAATGGTCCTTTTAAAACAACTGAAGGTCATAAACTGCCTCTTGCTAATGTTTAGGTATTTGGACCTGAAACAACTCAGGAAGAGTTCTTTGACGGTACTGTGAAACAACCAGTACAAGACTTCTTGGAGGGACACAATCGTCTTATTTTCACTTACGGTGTGACAAATGCTGGAAAAACCTACACATTCCAAGGTACTACTAACATTTTCTTGAACCTTGAAATTACAAAAATCTGTGTATGTAGGCTTCTGAATTAGCCAAATGTTGTTCAAATGTTTGTTTGTTTGTTTTTTGGCCTGTATATAAGCTTACCTCCATTACACATTTATTTGGACTTTGCAACTCTCCTTGAATGTACAATAAAACAACTTAAAAACTGGTAATACCAACAAAAACACCTCTTTGTAATGGAGAAGCATATGTGTATAGTTCAAAATATAAGCAGACTATACACAAGTTAAACTGTGGGTGGTGTACCTCCTCATAAGGTCAAGTAGCAGCTATCTATCTGCTGAAAGTGAACGTTGGCTTCAAATGGAGAGTAGTAGAAATTGATCATAATGAGCAGAAAACAGACATTTTCTGAAACTTGTTTGCACACCTGCTTTGTGTGTGTATAAAATTAAATTTTGTCACAAGCTGTTAAGGTTATAATTGACAATAATATCCTCCAACACAGAATGGATAAAGAGATTTTAAAAAAAACATTTAGATTGGATTTTTTTATTTTGTTACTTAAATGATAGGTTTCTTTTTAGAAAGAAAAAGCTTATTTAAAAAACTGAATTTAATACAAAATATGTAAAGGCCTAAATTTATTATAATCTCAATATTTTTTAAATAAAACATAAATATGCTGAATCCATGAGACTATCAAAAAGTTTTGAATTAAAGGCTGCTTTTCTATTTAAAAAATTTTCTCTTTTCTCCCTCTCTTTCCCCCACCCCTCTTCAATTCTAACTTTTGAGGTGAAGTTTTTTTAAATCTGGCACAATAGGTATAAGGTTCTGGAACTCAGTTTGTTTGGAGGTGCTGCTGCACCTCAGCTTGAAGTGGTTTCTGTCGTATACATGGTTTACAGTTTGGTTCAGCAACCTCACGATACAAATTGTTCCAGCATCCGTGCAGTAGGTCATGCTCTGTATTAAGGGCTTTATTCTTTGGGGTCCCAGGGCTGCTGGGAGCAAGAGACTGGCAAAGTCATCCTAAGCATTGGGACCCAGCCTCTGACTCCGAGAGACACCAATCATCTATCTCATAAGGATCATCCACTGAGCCCACCTGGGTGGTCTCTTATTCCTGTTTTATAGTATCTCCCTACCTGAGCTCTGGTTGGCTCATTTTAATATGAATATTTATGATTCCAACCCAACATGGAAACTTACTCTCCAGCTCATGGAAAAAACATTGATCTGCCAGTAACTACCAGCCCATGGTTCTGGCTATTTCAAGAAATGTCCTTGCTCTGTCTCTTTGCATGTGCTCACAGACACAAACAAACAGAAATCCATTAATTTCTCAAATGCCTGCCTCTGTTTCTAAAGAAATAAAATGCTGCAGCTGAAATCATGGACTGTCTTTTTTCCTGTGGATGGGGTGATGCAGGGAGTTATGTAACAAGGGAGAATGAGCAGTGTGTGCAACCAGAAAGGAGCAACGCTAGTGTCAAAACAGGATATTGTGGGAAGAAAGGACAAGATTCTTCAGAGTGCAGCCTGTAGTGTTGTTTTCAGCACACAGGGACTGGAGGAGGAAAAACTGCCATAGCTGCAGTTCGTAAAAAAAGATGGTTTGGGGATTATTCTCAAGAAATTCCTGTACCACTGGGTAAAAAAGGAACTTGTGCCAAATGTAAACAGTGCAGCAAAGAGATGCAGAGCCTGGTTGTCGGAATGAAACAACATTATGAAAATGCTCCTCAGAAGGCAATGACTTTGAAGATGACGAGATAGACACATCTGAACAATCTGGATCAATTGGTTAGTAAACATATTTTTGCACCATTCTTATGAACTGTTTACCATGTCTTACTGTGCTAGTAAATGATAAGCACAAATTTATGACAATGTAAGTTTGGGTGGTTTACTTATGAATTTCAAAATGTTTGTGTTCAAAATATAATGGGCGTATTTATCAATTACCTTTTTTTATAAACTGTTACTGCTGGACTTCTGAAATGACTTTTTAAATTGCTCAGTATAATCAAACATCCTAAGTGAAGATTTCCTGTTTAAAAGTGAAGTTTTATTAGGCATTTATGAATTTTAGCATTTAAAATTTTTCAAGCAGTTTGGCATGTTACTAGAGATAAGGTTTTAAACAGATTTAGATAATCCTTATTTTATTTTGCTATAAAATTGGGTTTAAAATAAATTGTGATACAAACAGCTTTGAGGAGGAATCTTTCACTTACAATCTTAATAAATTAATAAAGCAGTGCATTGAGTAGTACTCAGTGAGTGAGAGTAACTTTTTTTTCTTTATCATTTTGTTTCAGGGTCCAGCTTATTCATAAGGGGTTATGAACATCCATTATCTGTAATGACTGCAACTTCAGTGTCATCTGCTGTACCACCGCAGTGCTGCAACTAAAAATACATGAGACAGTAACTACCTGTGTTTTTATTTTGTTTTATTTTTATATATAAAATAATTTAATTTAAAAAAAAAAAGCTTTCTTCATCAAGTAAAACCATGGATGAGTTCATAATCAAGACCAGCAAATTACAGCAAGACTCCATAGATGAAAAGATTGCTTAGTTCATGTATACAACAAATTCTTCCTTTCATCTTGTTCAGGACAAATATTTCATTGACATGGTTCAATCATTATGACCAGACTACACTCCACCCAGAAGACCAGACATTTCTGAAAGGTTGCTGGATACAGTGTCTGAGAAGGAAATCTGAACAGTGTGCAGAAAACATTGACAGAATTTTAGTTAATCAGAGTCTTGATGGGTATAGCAATGTACACAATGATCCAGTAATATGTGATTGTGTGACAACAAGATGGAGTTGTCCTTCTTACAGAAACAATGCCCATACAGTAGAATACTACTATTTGGGAATAAAGGAAAATATTGTTGAAGCTGCATAATACTTCCATAAAAATCACTTTGCTTCAGCTTTTCTGACCAGAGAAAGAGAATCCAAACTAATTTTTCCCCAAGATGTTTGATGGAATTCAGTGGCTGACTGTTTTTGAGCTATATATTAACAAGTAGCTTATTCTGACTACAATTCGTGAAGAAAATCGTGATAAAATAGATGGAACTATCACAGCCAGCATAGTCAACATCAGACTAAAGAGAATATCGTGGAAGATAGGTTTCAGTATATTTCCTTAGCTTTGGGCAAACTGCAGAAAGACGGATGCTGTATCACTGATTCTGTCAAAATTTGGAAGGAACTAAAGGAGACACCAAAGAAAGGAAATTACAGGCAGTAAAGAAGCGGATATATCAAGCACTTGTTCTACCTCTTTTTCTTGCTAATAGTCTCAACCCAATATACTTGGGTAGAAGCTTAACTGCTGAAGAAGATGCTGCTGCTATGACATGGGTATCTAATAATCACCCATCGGTCATGCCAACCATAACAAATTTCAGGACTGGAGGTGAACCATTCAAGCAGTACATGCTTGCAAAGTCACGCCACTGAATTGAAGGAAGTCCCAGCTAAGCACCTGGAACCAGAGTTTAATTGCTAATCCAGCTTTTGAAAACAGTAGCCTTTTCTGCAGGCACAGAGAATATTTCATTATTTGGACTAATTCATTTAAAATTGAGATATTGATGGAGTTGTAAAAGCAGGAAAACTTGTCTTGTTCTTCCAGTCCATGAATGAAAACAAGGAGGGAGGGGATGAGATGTATTAGTTCTTAAAAATTTGAAAGGTAGCCTAAGTAACTTAGGTCGTTTTTAAGAGACCTAGACAAGTAGGAACTGTAGCTCCAGTCACTTTCACTTAGGCATATTTGAGAAATTTCCCAGGCTGATTTGACACTTAGTTTAATTCACTGACTACAGTTAATCCCTCTACTGATAAATCTTCAATACATCATTTAATCATAAATGTGGAACGTGTCTTGGTAAGAAGTTTGTATGTAAAACATTTCAGGTTTTTTTAATAAAACTTATATGCTGTTTTGTTTGATTAAATTCTATTTACCATCCTAATGTGGCTGATGCAAATGAGTAAAATGTTAATTAGGTAAATAAGCAATATATCATTCACTAGTTTCTAACATACTAAAATGAACAATTAATAATCTGAAAATATTAGGCTTTATAATGACTTAAATGTGTATATAGCTTACCAGCCTAGGTTGCAAAAAGATGCAAATCTCATGTAAAGGTGCAATTTATTTGTGAATCAACATGTTTTAATGGTTATAACAAATAAGAGTGCACTTTTTTAGAAAATAACTGAAGTACAAATGGAAAAGCTGATTACAATTGATTATTTAAATCGAGGCTTTCCACTTGATTTAAATTTCTTCGATTTTAAATCAATCTATGCTGCTGCAATGTGCAGTATTTTTGTACTATTAACAATCATAATCATTGCAGACCAGCAGGTGTCATCCTTCCTTTAGTTCCAGACATTTTCCTATAAAAGGAAGGAAAATAGGACATACCTAGTCTTGTGTGAATTCAATCAGATCATAATTAACAAAATATCTGTGGCTGCTGTAGTAGGTGTTAATTATCCAGAAATACCAGGTAGAGTGACAGCACTATTCTGATTGATCTTGTGCTATGTGAAATTGATTTTTATTGATACAATTAACCAATTGCTTTATTAGCAATAATAACCTTTTTATGGGTTACTGCCTGAAGAACTGGTGATATAGGTTATGATTAACGAGCACTGGCAACTCTTTTCCAGATGGTCATTAATCTCAGGAATTGCTCTTGTTCAAATAAGTAACAAATTGATTTCAGGATTTCTAGTCTCAAATAGATTATCTCAAAGTTGCAAAAAGTTTAGCAGTGTTAACATGCTACAGAAGTTCTTATGTATTGTGGTGTTTCCAAAAAGCTGTGAAATATAGCAAAGCTCTCAATTCAAAGCAGTAAAGTATATGAGACTGGCAGATAATATGAAAAGTACACCAAATTTAGTTTATTGAAATCACTTCTTTTTTTTTAAACTTTATTTACTAGTATTACAAGTAACAGAAGAACCGGAGAAAAACCTTTTTTGTTTTGAACTGTATACTTAGTGTGTTTGATAGTACTTTCTCTATAGTCCACTTAATGGCTTCCCTCAGTGGAGTTAGCTAGCTTCTACTGGTGTTTGTGAGGGTCTTTCCAACTGCAACAGGGGGACAATTTTATATCTTTAAAAAAAAAAAAAAAGAAAGAAAGAAACAACACAATGCTGGAGGTGGGATGGAGAATGGGGACAGATATGATATCGAAATTCTTAACCCACCCCCCCCCCCCCCCCAAGCGCAGCAAGTTTCAGTGTTGTAAAGCACCAGTGTAGACTGTGCACCAGCCTGGGAGCTACACCCCTTGTGGAGGTGGGTGGTTTTTTTTTTTTTTTTAAAGAGCTCTGGGAGAGCTCTCTCCCAGCACTCTGCCACGACCACACAAGCCACGCTGAAGCGCTGCTGCTGCATGCTTTAGCATTGCCAGTGTAACTAGCCCATTGACACTGAGAAGAAAAGACTCCAACAGAGGCAATTGGCCCGGGTTTAAGGAACAAACCTGTATATTAAGGACTGCAGTATCCATTAGGGTGAGGAAAAACTGCTTAATTTAGATGTTTCCCAGTCTAATAGAATTGAGAGTTTAGACTGCGTGCTTATATTTTATATCTTTTGGTAACTAACTCTTACTTTTTGCCTATCACTTAATATCACTTAAAATTTCTTATAGTAAATAAATTTGTATATTTTGTATATCCACTTTCCATTGCTGAAGTGATGAAGCAATTATTTTGCACTGCCCATCTTGAGCAGTGCAAGACAGTATATTCCTGAGGTACAGTGCTGAGAGCTTGGGGGGTGGGATTTGGCTTTGGTGCCTTTCTCCAGGTGATTCATGAGTGGCTCTGGGAGCATTCATGCAGCCTAGCTGGGTGTGTGGGGCTCCACATGCTGTTGTGCTGAGTGACCACAGCACCTGGAAGGGCTTGCTGCTGGTCACTAGTAAGGCATTGTGAGAGACAGCCCTGGCTGGAGAGAGTTAAGGGAGCACAGCGGTCCCATAGTCCCAGGCTGCACCCCGGAGATCCCGTCACAGACAGTTTAAAAGAATTCTCACACTTCAGAGTGCCTTTTAGTCACTGGTCATGAATGCAAGGTGCTTGTGGAAGAGATGGGGTATGAAACCATAGAGCAGGTAAGTGGAGTAAAATGTTTTCCAGATTGCTTTGCCAGCACACATGGAATTCTTGCACTCTACTCTAATCAGACTCTCCCAAGGAAAGACTGACAGTTCTGAGACTTGTGCAAATTGCCACCAGAGAGATAAATGAGATCACTTGTTTAAGTTACGTATCTTCCTGTGTGGAGGCAGGACACTCCACCTTTTGCATGTGGCACTTACCAAATGTATTAGGAGAGAGATTGTAGTGGATAAGCCTCCCTCCTTGGGCAAGTAAAAAAAATAAAAGGTGCTGTGACCTGAGCTGTCCTTCGGAGTTTGATAGTTAATGCCATGGTCTTATTTTCCCCCTTTAAGTATTATCAATATAATTTCCCACTTTTGGTCTACATCTGCTAATTGGCTTACATGACCATCCCCTCTAATCACTGAATGCTCATGCCAAAGGGCATATGTGGAGAACAAGGGAAATATCTGTATTGATATAGAATTTGATTTACCTGCTTGATTCTGTCTGATTAAACAATGAATTAAAAGGCATGGTTAGGAAGAGCAAGCAAGAAGCAAAACAATAGTTAGAAGATCTCTCGAAGCAAACAACTTCTTGGGAATAATGGGTGGGCAACCAAGTGGGAAAGGTTCTTTTCAGGCACCAGCAAAAAGTTGTATTATCAGTGCCAGAGTCTAGAGATCAAAAGGACCATGAACAGTTAATTCTGAGGGAGGAGAGTTGCGAGAAGCTGTTGGAGCTTAGATGCTGCTAGTGAGAGACACAGGCAGAGAATGCAGTAGGGCAGACTGTCTCTGGCTGAGGCGAAGGATGGGGTTGCGGGTAGGAGGGAGAGAATCTGAGTTAAGTGGAACCTTCGTAAACTTGCAAGGAAAGGATAAAGTGTAGGTAAGACCAGATGTGTAATAGCTTTTGTTGTCTTAACCCATTTATCAGACTGTTGTGCATCTTTGGATGGATAAAGCTACATAAACATGTTTGAGTTGCTTTAATCAGTCACTGGTCATAGTCTACTGCACAGACTGCAGGTGCCAAATACAATTGAACCTGTTGGGTTAACACAGCTGGAAACAAGGGGGGCAGCAACCCAGATAGTCAGTCCAACCAAGGTTGAACTCTGTGCTTCTACCCTTGAGAGAAGTGAAGCCTGTTGCCTGAGGGGTGCACTTGAGGGACTACAAAGGCGTTTAAGGTGCAGCTTGCCTTGTACCTATGATGGCATATGAGGGGGAATGACCCCTACTTCCTTTTTACTGCCTGAAGGGAAAGATGAGTTTTAATTTCTTCACCAATGCCTTGCTTTCTAAGAGCGTACAGGGCCTTGATATAGCTCTTGTATTTTGATTACAGGGACAGAAGCTGACCTTGGTATTCTGCCAAGAACTATGGATATGTTGTTTAAAAGCATTCATGGCAAACTGTATCCAGATATGGATTTCAAACCCCTTCGATGTAGAGATTATATAAGACTGACTAAAGAACAAGTGAGAGAAGAAATTGCTGTTAAAAATTCAATACTTCGTCTAATGAAAGAGGTACGTCAGAATTTTTTGTATAGCACACAGTATATGTGTATACACACTTTTTAAAAAAAAAGGGACTTACTGAGTTTGTAAGGTTGATCTTATTTCCATGAAAATAAGGCAAGGCAGTAGTCAAACATGGATATGGCTAAATGTTTGGAGATGGAAACTTGTAGAAATGAAAAGGAAGACTTCTGGGATAGGAAGATGGGATTTAGGTAAACCGGAGTAAAGTATAAGGAGTAGATTGAAATAGGTTTTCTGATGGAGCTTCATCTAATGATTCCTACCTTTGCTGCTGTTCTGCCCTGGAGTATAGTGAAGCAGCACTGTATTCTTGGGTTGTGGTAAGAAAAAAAATAGTTATCTGGAATGCTGAAGTTTCAGAGTGGCCTACTCTTCTGTTAACATAAACATCAAATACCTGAGTGCCTTGAAATGTAAATGGCATCTACCGTGATATAGAAACAAAATGTATAAAGTGCATGGAGCATCACAAATAAAAATGAAGAGGAGATGGGAAGTTGGGACTACTCGGAGGGGGTTGCCCTTTCTTTATAAAGGCAGATTGGAAAATTAACCCAAATAAATGCCAGGCTGTCTCTGGATATTCCAGTGGTGGTACTTTTGGTGAGGTGGAGCACATCTATTGTGTGATCTTTAACCTGAGTTAAAAGCAAAGTTTTCCAAAGGGAAGAAAGATGGCAGTAAAATCTCTTAAACGTGATTACAAACTTGGGTAAAGAGAGCACAGAAAATAATCAAAGATGTTTAAACTAAAACATTGATTAGGAGATGACAGGCAAGAATCTTAAGTTAAAAGAAAGTCCAACATATGGATTCTCAGAAGCTTCTTTTGGTTACACGATTCTAATAGTACAAGGCTGCTACTCTGTTTTGGACAGCTCTTTGATGGAGAGTAGTTGTCAATTTACATAGTGGCAGGCAGACTGGAGCTTCAACAACACTGCATTGACCATTATGGCTACAGTTATCACCACATGCTGGGACCAAAGGATTTACAGTGTCAGCATTGATCGCTTTTTTTTTCCTGATCCTGACTGATACCCTGACCAAACCAGATAAGGGAAAAAAGAAGAATCAAACAAATGATCCAGCTTCGATAAGTGTGTCCTAAGCTGTGTAGAACCTGCGCAGAGCCTGTGCAGATACAAAATTTGTATCCGCATCTGATCCACAAACATGTTCTGCAGATATCCACAGATTTCAGGGCTATAAAGATGTGAATGAAAGGTTCCTGTTCCCTCCATAACTCTTCTTATCTTAGGAGGCAAAAAGATCCACAAGAACTTGGTTTAGCCCAGGCAGGGCAAATCTAACCTTGCATCCTCTGCTATGACCAGCTTGGCAAACCAACAAGCAGTACCGTTTTGGTGCAGAGTTTTTTCTCCTGATGACAGCAATAATTTAAAACTTAGCCAGATGTCTTTCCAAAGCCAGAAAAGTAAAATCAGGAATGGCTAACTGAACTGTGTGCTGTAAGTTGCAGTTTAATTCCTGAATCCACAGATGCTGCATTACCCCCCCCCACCCCCCTCCACTTCAGTGTGCCTTTCCCTTATGAGACTGGATTAGATTTTTAACAGGACCTAAAACTGACTTCCTCAGCTGTGATATTTGAGACTGTCAAGCAAGCGTTTTCACCTTGAAACTATTCCTCCCTCAGTCCCTTGGATGGTATCTTCTGAGGACTAGCAATTAAGGAAACTTGATGCAAATGTGTCAGTAGGAAGGAAGGTTTGTTTCCTCCACTAGGCTTCTGGGTTGACTAGTATGGTGTCTGTCTATGGATACCAAACATTTTGGCTCTGGCAGTGGATTTAATTTCCCAGGTTTAATTAAACATCTTTTTTCCACCCTATGTATGATTATTGAGCCTTTGTGAAATGTGCAGCAATATCTGATATATTGTAAAGTTCCTGTGTAATAGCAGAGTAGAGGGAGATGTAAAATTACATCTATTAATAAAAATTCTCTGGAGTGTAGCCATTACATTTGGAGACAGTATTTAAGTGTAGATCTCTAATAAACTGAGACAGTTTATACAATACACACAGAGTAAGTGGAAAAATCTACATAATTTTAAACAAAATCTACTGCTTCGGAGCTGTTACTGAGAGGACAGGCACTCTCAAGATACCAGGTAAATTTTATAATAGGTGCTGACTGAAATATAGGCACCTAACAGATTATAAAAAGATGTCAGAAAAGTACATGTATGTTTTTGAATCTGGGTGGGGGAGCTGCTCATACGATAGAGGAAAGTATCAGACACAGGTTGGAGGAGAGAAAATAGAATAGACTGGGGAGAGATGGCTTGTAACCCATGCTTAGTGGTTGAAATCATGGCCCCACTGAAGTCAGTGGAAAAACTCCCATTTATGTCAGTGGGGCCAGGATTTTGCCCTGTGTGTATAAAGTTAAAAATCCTCTTTGCAGTTTTAGTGGTATAACCACTTGGCTTTTGTGGCTGTTGCATGAATCTGTTGATGAGATCTCAGCTTATCATGGGCACAGTTTCCATATAAAGAATCTCACTTTTAATCCAGGTTTTCTTTTGAAGGTACACTGTACTTGTGTTTATAGTTCTTGGTGGATGAATTCCATTTCTGCTATTTGCAGCCGTACTATGTGTGTTACCTTTACAAAACTGGATATTGGAAGTATACATAAACTTAAAAGTATTAGCAGTAGGAATTCCTCTTCCTTTGATTTACAAGTATAAGTTTAGCAAAAAATGGTACCCCATAGTCTTCAGAATCTTAAATTTTTTATTTCAGCTTGAAACAGACTTTAGCATTGTCTCTTAACCGCATATGTGGTGGTTACAATCATTTAGCTAAGCTCTTCAAGTGAGCATTTTAGTTTTGTTGCTGTTCCAAGCTTGTTAGTTTGACATGCAGCCCATCAGAAATTTGGAGATGTGGTTCTCTAGTTTTGTGACATTAACAGCCGCTGGAAACTTTGTGTGGCCAATAAACTTATGTTGGCATATCTTTGCTACAATTGACTAGCCTTTAGTGGAGCAGTAGTACTATGTTACAAAATTGATGGATTTAAATACCTAATATTATACCGACCATGACATAAGGACAGTGCATTTTAAAATTAATCTTTGTTCCTTCTTTTGTCCTTGTTTTTATAGGTAGACTCTCAAAACAGCATAAACAATCACAGCAAAACTTCAGAATTATTTGAAGGTATGTTCTATATTAAAACCACTTAATTTCCCCCCCACCTTCTTTTTTTAAGAGGCTGAGGGCCATTCTTTAGATCAGTGATTCACTTCGAGCCCAGATTTCTAGTAGTTGAAAGTGTTTGTCATTTGACAGCAATTGGGCTGTATATAGTTTCTTGTGCATGGGTCTCATGACACAAACTACTCCAATTGGTAGACTTGGCAGAGAGGCCAAAGATAAAGTTGGTATGAAGATTGCAGTACTCATCTAGGTCCGAATTAAGGCAGACTGCAGAGTAGGATGTGGCTGTGGCAGGGGGAACTTGCCCTGCTGGTGATGGTGGTATTTCTAGCGCTATCATCCTGTCAACTTTTATGAGCACTTAGAATAAATCTATTTAATTATAACTATTGGGAGGAATCCAAAATGAGCCCCATAGATATGTAGTCTATTCTCAATTTTTTTTAAAAGGGAAGATTTAAAAGTAGCATTAAATTGACAAGTATGTTCTAAAGAGTTCAAATATGTAATAAAACTTGTTTAAAACTTGGTTTTAAACCAATTATTGCCACTGAATAAGAGCAGGTGAGCTTCAGTGATTCTCATGATGATGTAACGTAGGTAGGTAGAGATTCCCAGTTGACCAAAAAATGTTGTTTGCTTATTGATCACAAAAGCTTCTTACTATTGTAAAGTCTGATCTGAATCAAAGTTCATATTTTGTGATATCTAATTTGTCATTACTGTGCTGAGATATGATGATTAACTTTTAACTCAAGTTATATTGCTTTAAAGGCTTCATTTGAGCAGAGCATTTGTGTAATTGAATAAATGTTTTGGCAGACTTGGAAGAACCCTTAAAAGAACCTGAACAACCTAACATGAGCATGGAAAGCTACATGAAATTTTCTGTTTGGGTTTCCTTTTGTGAGATTTACAACGAGTGCATTTATGACTTATTGCTCCCAGTGTCAAATGACAAGAAAAGAAGGGTGCTCCGTCTTGCTCAAGACGTCAAAGGCTGCTCTTATGTAAAAGGTAACTGAAATACCACTTATTATGCTGGTTATGATAACTTGTTTGAATTTCAGGTGTATTCATCCTGGTGCTAGTACTGAAGAATGTGAACTAGCTTTGTAGTAGGATAGGAATGTCTTTACCTTGTATTAAGCATGAGTAATCAGTTCTGAAAATAGCAATGTTTCCCAGTTTTCACTCCCCCAAATTTAAAGTGCTTGTGTATGTGTACATCTATACATGCACTTTATTAGGAGGTCTTCCACAATGTTCCCCTAATTTCCAGAGTGCACTTCTTAAGGTCCTGTATCCCATTCCCTAATTTTCCTTGTAGAAAATTCTTTTCCAAGTCCTGTTTTTTTCTAATACCATGAATGTTGGAAACCCAAAACTGAAGAAAGTTGTTTGGAATTCTTTTGTTAAAAACAAAAGACTCTATGTAAACCCAGAGACAGTCCTGCTTTTTGATAAGTATAGGAAGAGTCTCTTGCCATGATATATTTCTCTCTCTCTCTCTCTCGTGAAAGCTCAGCCTCACAATTATGATAGGCTTCCCTCAAGAAGGAAGCTATGTCTTCAGATTTCTCAGGCTACACTGGTCACAACTAGGCTGAATTATTCATGGAAATTCTACAAGGACTGTCTTGCTTGCTTCCACCCCAGCATAAGTTTTGAGACCTTATACTGGCAAATAGACCTAACCAGGTCCAGTTTAGAAGGCCCAATAAGGCTTTATTTGTGGGTGTTAAGTGTGGTGGTGGTGTGAGCTTTTTGTCATCCCCTTTGCAAAGTATAGATTCAGCCCCTAACAGTATGTCTATGCTGCAATTAAAATCCCATGGGTAGTCCATATCAGCTGACGCAGGCTACGAGTCAGTTTAACTGCAGTGTAAATGTTTGTGCTTGGGCTGGAACTTTGGCTCTAGGTCCCTGCGAGGTAGGAGGGTCTGCCCAAATGTCTACATTTCCGTTAAACAGCCTCTTAGCCCAAGCCCTCCAAGCCTAAGTTGGCTGGCCTGTGCCAGCTGCAGGTGTCTCATTGCAGTGTAGACTTACCCTAAAAAGTCCGTTAAACTGGTATACATACCACTTAGATACTTCCTATCTACTGAGATTCTAAACATGCATTTTATACAGGATCAGAAAGAAAGTCTTACAGCCATGTCTTAGTACATATCATTACACTGAGGACTACATAACCTCAAGAATACAAGGTTGCATAAATTAAACAAAAAACAAAATTTGATCTAACCTTCGATTTTTATTTATTTGTCACAGTCCAGCTTTGAGAGCTGTCTCTGGCTAATTTTATTGTATTTTTTTTCCATGTTTTTAGTTAACAAAAGTTACCATCTTAATATTGCTTGAAGTTCCCTTGTGGTGATTTCAGGTACAAACATTGTTGCGTTTATCAATATGGTTTTCATTATTTTGTAGACTCAAAGTACTGATCAATGGCTTTTTTTTCGGTAAGATCGATTCCATTGATCGCAAAGCGTTGTCAAGTGTGATTGCTAAAGCAATTGCTAAAGCAGAAATGCATGCCCTCATGGCAGTCTAAATGACAGTAGTATTCTAGTGCTAATCAAGATATATGTATTAAATAATGTGTGGCCCATTAAAGATGAAATCTTGTTGTTTCCTCTCCAGATCTGCAGTGGATTCAGATTTCTGATTCAAAAGAAGCTTTTAAACTTCTGAAGCTCGGGTTGAAGCACCAGAGTATTGCTTGCACAAAACTGAATACTTACTCCAGTAGAAGGTGAGAGAACCGTTATTGGTATTGTTCAATATAGGGTAGTAGAACACAAAAACCACGCTGGCCAATTTTTAAAATCTCTGTGGCGCTTGTGTTGAGGGGAGAGTCCAGACTTTTAGGTTCTGGATTTGACCTACTTTAATGGTGAACAAAAACTGCAATTTTTTTTGCTCAGATCTTTCAATAAGATTGACCTACATAAGAATTAAACACCTTTTGCTGAAATGCCTTCCTTGAAGATAAGACATTTAGCTGTTAAGTTTGTTTGCCTTTATATTCCAGTCTCATTTGGGGTTTGAAAAGTCCTCGGGCTTCTAATAATCAAGAGAGTGTTGGGTATGGGGATAGTCTACTACTTCGCCTGTTTGA
This sequence comes from Chelonia mydas, assembly GCF_015237465.2. NCBI lineage: Eukaryota > Metazoa > Chordata > Testudines > Cheloniidae > Chelonia > Chelonia mydas. The sequence continues at coordinate 90,032,966 of NC_057853.1, forward strand.
GCAATTAAAAAAAGACTGCATTTTGGTCTCAAGCGTATATTCTCATAAACACACATTCAGGATGTTAAGGTAAATTTTCATGTCAAAGTATATCTTCAATCATGAATCTCTCCTCACACAGGCATTATGGAGACTAACGTATTTTGAATTTAAGTAGTGTTGAAATTAGACCAGTTTTTAAAAACTTGTATTTATATCTTTTAGTCACAGCATATTCACTGTTAAAATGTTAAAGATTGAAGATTCTGAAGCACCTAATGTAACACGAGTCAATGAGTAAGTGATTGTGTTTATTTCAAAGCTAACACTAATTTTGCTGACTTCAAAACACCTGAAAAGCAAAATAACTATTAATCTGTATTTTCAGATTGGCGCTCTGTGATCTTGCTGGCTCAGAAAGATGTACCAAGACGCGCAATGAAGGTGATAGATTGAAAGAGAGTGGAAATATTAACACTTCTCTACTGATTCTAGGCAAGTGCATCAATGCACTTAAGAACAGTCAACAGTCAAAGTAGGTGCTACTATAACTGTTAAATTTTTGTGCCTTTATAGAATAGCTAAAGGTACCTTTCTACAGCATGTAGCACAAATGTTAACTGTAGTTGTGGTAGAAAAAGCAGTTTGATAAATTTCCCAGACTCTTCAGCCCAAATGTGCAAAATTTCTGGGAAGTCTGATAAACACACTGAGTAGTTTTTTGAAAATGCATCAGTTAATACACTTTTCAGACATTTTGCTGTTCATTCTGATTATTCAAATTCCTACATATTTTGAAACTTGTTTAGTCTTCCATGACAAGTGACTGATTTATTTGTAAACCAAGCTTTGGGGCAGGAAACCCCTGCATTCTCCCCCAGCTGTACACTTGTCTGTAAAACATGCATCATCTGCTGGTGCTTGGATATTGGATGTCAGGACCAGCATTAAGGTACAGACCAGGCTGGTGAAGCACCAGAGGTTCTCAGCAGGGAAAGTGGATTGGGGGAGGACTGCATCTAGCAGTAAGTCAAATTCTAAGTAGAAAGGAGTTCTCAAACTTGGGACAGTGCAGAGAGCAGCTGTCCTTGGACAACTGTGGCTATAATTAATGGATATCTCTGGACACCATATCACATTGCAATGGTTTTACCTCAATCCATTACTCTTTTTCTAAAGGGCTAGCATAAAGCCTGTGTACCACTTAAGTGCCTCATACGCCCTCAAACTAGGGAGTAAGTGGTGCATAGGCCTCATGCTGGGTCTGCACAGGGTGACATTAAACTAGGAAGACACCATCAATTAGAAATTTAGCAAATTTTTTAAAAATGACAAACAAAAAATAGCTTTAGATGATACACCTACTCCTCAGCATCCTGCACTCTTGTGATTCTGTAATCTCACTCTTCTTTCTCTGCATGCTAACCCCCATTACTGTATGAGATCCACACAACCATACTACACAGGAGAAACAGTGAAACTAAATACAAAGTGCTGTCAAGTACATGTAGCCAACCAAGTGTCTTTCTCTACTTTTACAGTAATGTGAGAGCTACTAAAAATACCTGTATGAAGTAGTGTCGTTAGCAGTGTGATTGTTTACTATCATTCTAACAATTTTTTTAATGCTTAAATTTCGAAGACCTAATGTGGTCTGTTTTTATATGGTTAAAGAATCCAGGAATTGCAGATTGAAATGTTATGACTGAGGCTCTTTTTCCCTACTGAACTAGAATGTATCTAACTCTGGTATTATTTTTTTAGGCTGCAGCTGCACATACCATTCCGGGAAAGTAAACTAACTCACTTCCTTCAAGGCTTTTTCAGTGGAAAAGGGAAGGTATATATGATAGTAAACATCAGTCAGTGTGCTGCTGCATATGACGAAACCCTCAATGTGCTAAAGTTCTCCGCAATTGCCCAAAAAGTAAGTGCAGTATAACTTTGAAGATTTTTAAAATAAAACTACAAAGTTACATTATGGAGATAATTTAGCAGTTCCATATCTGTACCATTTAGACTTGCATGTAAAGTCTCTAAAATCCCTATCATACTTCAGTGATTTTTGAATTTTGTCTCTACGTTTGTCTCCTCTTGATCAAATTAAATGTTCTATAATCTTTCCTGGTTGAAATACTTCATAGTTTTGGGAAGGAAACATTTAAAAAATGAGTCTTTACAAAAAGCTGTTGTGATTATAATGCTCTCTTGGGCTCTGCCAGCTAGAAAACCATAATCCCTAGAAATTCCAAACTTCACACATATGGCTCATCCTATCTCTGACCTGCTACAGATATTTTTAAACATTCATATATTTAATGCAAGCGTCTCACCCTGTTCTCTTATTGATTGTAAGCTATTTGTTCTCAGTGAGCATATGGTGAGAAGTACATCAGTGTTTTTTCTTTTTTTTTCCCCCTCCTCCTTTAATTCCTCCAATCTCTGGGGGGAGTTGCTTACTCTCCAGCACTAACTGCAGTCTGAATCTGCAAAAGGGACAAGCTGCCTTTAGCTCCTGAGACAGTCTTCCACAGTTCTTGCCAAAATAACGTATCGGCAGTTCTTCTACATCAAAGGAATTAGCAACCCCATTCCTGAGGTGGTTTCGTCCCTCTAGCTAATTTCCAGTGCTTCATTCCAGGAGAGTTCAGGGTCTCAAAACAGTGCAGTTTCTGCATGATTCCTGCTCTTCTCTGCACTTCAAAAGTACTCCTGTTTTGTAGTGTGGCAGAAAATTTCAGGTGCGGTAACTGCAAGTGGACATTGCCAACAGAATGAAGTACAGCCCCCAGTTGCATGCTAAGTGATAGCCATGGCTGCAGGCTACCTCCATAAGTGCTTAGTGTTCTCTAAACCAGTGCCTAACAAATAATTGACAACCTCTTTCCCACAACAGATTTGTGTTCTAGACACTTCTAATGCTCCCCAACAGCAGTCATTTGTCCAGAAGTCTGCAAGAGAAGTGTCTCTCATAAATAATGCTGACACTAAAATGCAGGGAACAAGAAAAAGAGCCACTATACTTTGGGACAGGAGCCTGGAAGATGTGATAGAAGATGATGATGATTTAACTGTGGATAACAATGAGACACATGAGGAGCATGATATGGTGAAAGAGATGCTGGAGGAGGAGGAGGAGCAGGAGCATGACATGGCAAAAGAGATGCCAAATGAGGAGGAAGAAAATAAAGTAATTATTGGAAAAGAAGTATATCAGGTATGTACCTGGGATGCTTTCAGAGTCAATACAATATAACTTTTGATGGGTAGGGTTCATCCTTCCGATAATGTATTTGTGGGGGACTGAAGCATGCTGCCTGTTGCGGAAAGATGTGTAAAAATGGCTTTTTAAGTTCGGATTTGGTCATGATTTAGTTTGGTTGCACCCGTTACTGAAAGTCAATGTAAATAGACCTCTTCTCAATGTACCGTATGTACAGCATGGGCAAGCTGTGGACTTCAGTAATACAAAAAATCCTTTATGCCTATATTCTATGCATGCAAGATCTCTGGCAACAAACTTTCTTCTATGCTTCAGCATGCTTATCAATTTAATGTGGGACAGAACTAGATTTGGAAACCACTCTTGCTTTGGGTTGTATTCTGCTGTGCTATATTCTCCAACTAATGCTCCTTGAGAAACAATGTCTATTTTAAAAATATACTGTTTAAAACCGTAGATTTTAACCTTGTTTTGAACAGATAAATAATTCCAATCTTTCTTAGAAAAAGTTTTTCTAACAGTTGATATAATTGAACATGCTTGTTCTGTGTACATATGTATACAATATTGATGGTTTGCACTGGTACAGCAATTTACCAACATGTAATCTATCTACCAATCCTCCTGGTTTTTTTTTGATAATGGTAGCAGAATTGGACACAACGGTTGCTCTCATTTCAAAAAAAAAATCAACCAATATTCTCATCTTTTGAAGAACCTTTTATTCTTGGAGCAGTGATTACAAAATCTTTCTGTAAACATTCCTTTATAAAAACATTAAAAGGCTATTTGTGATCATTGTAGAGACTACTAAATATAATAGAACACTTGAAAAGCAAGCTGATCAATGAGAGAAAAGATAAGTTACTCCTGGAATTAAAAATTCGTGAAGAAGTCACACAAGAATTTACTCAGTATTTTGCTCAACGGGAAACAGATTTCAGGTAAGTTAACTGTTGCTTAGGTTTCTTTATAGTCTTCTAGTTGTAGGTAGTTTACACTGTTCTGGAACTCAGTCTTTTAACCTTAACCTGTAGATGGTAAATATTTGTATCTTTTACAGTTGCAGGTAAAATGAAATAATAACGTAAAAGCCAAATACTTAATGTTGGAAGTTTAACATACCTGCTCCCCCGCTCCACCCTGTGCAGACACTTATTCCAGTGTCTAATATAAGTGACTCTTTAGCTTTAAACCCCTTCTCAAACATGTCAAACTGAAAAAGTTACTCCTTTTAACTGGAATAAATGCTTATACAAGCATATCCCACTGTGTATCTGTTCATATTCATACCTCTACTTATAACAAACTTTCCTGTATATACAAGGCTTCATTTAATAAAAAAAAAAAAAAAAAAAAAGGCAGCTAAACAGCCTTCTGTTTCATGAGGTCAATTTTGTTTGCTTTTTCACTATACCAAATGGATGGATTTGGTCAAATTTAAGTTGAGTTCTTCTCCCCCTCACCTCCCTTAGAAATTACATTGGTTAAGATTCTTTGTAAAAGAAAGAAGACTTACAAATTCTTTTTGACTGCTCTGGTCTTTCCCCTCAGATTTCTTACTCTGAAGTCCTTTTACCTTCCAAAGCTAGTTCAAACCCCATACCCAAGTTGTGTCATTAACAACTTACCGTGAAAGCAACATGTATTGTATATAAACTTCACATTAAACAAAAATAAAAAACCCAGAGTTCTGTATTGACTGACTTAAACCATTGAAAGACGAGAACACTGAAAGACAAATGACAATTCTGAAGTCCCAACATCTCTCAAGCTACCAAGGCAAAAATCAGTGTCCTCTTGTTGGGAAGATGATGCATATGTTTTCAGTGGCTTTAGCCATAAAGTTCTAGCTATAGTTGCCTGTTGCACTGTCTACTAAAATTACAGGAAGAAAACCTGTTGCAAATGTACTCTAGTTGATGATGGTCCAATATAAATGCTTTCCAGAACAATAAAATGTTTCAATTCTAGAAGTCTTGAACTAAGTAATAAGACTTTGACATGATTTGGGATAGACTTTGGACATCTGTAAATTCCAATCCCTGTATCAACTGCAGATATGTTCCGTGCAAGAGGAGGACATAGGAGCGCACTACCATGCTATAAGTAGTTTTGGTATGTGAGGCTCAAAAGCTGCTTGAATGGAAATCCTGATGAAACACATACACAAACTTAGTGTACAGCTTACCTTTAGTAAGATGCACAATTCAGACAACCTTGTGAAATCCTTGATCTGTAGAAATATTTTTCATAATTTTTAGTTACTGAACTCTTTCTGAAGACAAGGCTAATATACACTTGTGAAGTTTGTTAGAAAGAGCAGCTGTAACTTAAAATTAACCCAGTTCACAAAATGAACAAGCATGGGAGAATACCCAGGTTCTAACTAGTCAGTGTCAGAGACGCGCTATTATTCTTTTGTTTGTTTAAAAAAAAAAAAAAAGTAATTTCTAGTGTTAGAACTCTTTGAATACAGGCAATGTCTTTCTCATGAACGAGAGTTGCTGGAAAAAGCTTCTGAACAACGCTTGGAAATCTACAAGGATTTGGTAAATGAATGTGCCAAAAACCTGGATGAAGAACAGGAGATAAAGGATTCCCATTGTAATGAAAGAGCTGGAATGCTGGTAATTTTCCCCCTACATATTGTTGAAGAATCTGGCTTTGTACTATTACCTAACCTACCGTTAAGGGATGAGCACTTCTCATGGTTGGGTATTAATGTAAACTGACTCCAGATGCCAAGGAATTGATGTAGTGTGACATCAAGAATCCTTGTTCCAAGAAGGGTAGACCTTATTTCTTATTAAATTAGATGTCATTACCTTTTAGCTTGTCATTAAAGAACTCTCAACAAGATCTATTTTGGGCATTTTTCAAGGGATGAAAATTTAGATGTGTACTATAAGATGACAAGTAAGTAGTTCAGGTTCTCAAATTTGGGCTTTGTGTGCTAAAAAGATGGATGCACTTATAGTAGAATCTAATATAAATTTAACTTTTTGTTTAACTTCAGTGATGTATCTATTCCAGGTGACTTTAGGCTCCTATAAACATATTCAGTGAGAGGAGCCTAAACATCTTTTCAAAAAGGAGTTGTGTGCACATCTCAAGCAATGGGAGTAGCATATACATCTAAGGCATAATTAGGCCCTGGTGCTTGTTTTTGGCACAAGACAGGATATTGCAGCTTTGTCATCCTATTTTAACCTCTACTTCCCCTTGTTCTTCATCTTAATTTTAAAAAAGCTGCATCTTTAACTCTCCTATTTTACCTTTACAAAAATATATTTCCAGACACTAGTAAATAACAATTCAGAAATTGACACAGACTGTTTACTTGGTGTGTGTTTATACTCCACATTCTCCCAACTCAAGATAAAATACTTTGTGGTTTATGGGCAAAATTCTGCTGTTACTTGGGTTTATATCCATATAATAGAGAAAATTTTACCCTTGTTTGTAAGTGCTGTAAAAAAAGAGAGAGGCAGATATTATCCCCATAGTGCAAGATGGCATCAGTCAGGATTAAAATCTGGGAATTCCTAGGTTTTATCCTTCCCTTTCTTGGACAAATTCATCAAGTTGTTCAACTGTCCATAGAAAAGATGTCTATACTAAGATTTGTCTAAGAGAATTTAGAATTCTCTTATAGCTGATACAAGCTATTTTAGCAATTTAGGCCATTGCTAAATAACCATAAAGCATTTTTCACTTCCTTTCTAGGAAGGAGGCAATAATGTAGCTCCTGAGAACTGTATTGATCTTGAGGGCATTATTAATTTTCTGCAAGATGATGTCACTGATATTAAGAAGCAGGCAGAAGAAGCTCACAGGTATATTGTATCCCTAGAAGACCCACAGGAAGCTATTGCTTGGCTTGAACAAAAACTGGGAGAAGTTACTGTTGAGCTAAGTAAAACCAAAGAAGAGCTGACACAGAGAACTAAAGGTGAGTGGGGTAAAAGAAGACTGATTCTGAACTAATGCCGACTTAGAAAATGTGTTAAAATTCTAATGAATTAAGTGGACTGGATATCTTAACCTGCTTAAGTTTAATATTTACTACAAAGTATTTACCATCTGCTCATAATGTGATCTTTCTAGTTGATCAAATTGGATGTTACCTTTATTTTTATTTTATTTTAAGCTCAACTAAACCACCAATCTTATTTAAAAATTATAGAACAGTTCAGTTATTACTTAATTTGAAAAGATGCAGCCTTATTCAAGTTAAAATGTCATCTTCTAACTTTAGGATGATTTTTTAATTGACTCTTATTGATTTTACATTCTTAAGAGCATGCACAGCATATATTCTAATAACTGAAATTACTGTATTTTACAGGTAACCTTTCACTGAAGTTTGATCTCGCAAGAGAACTAGTGCCTTGCAATATAACTATAGTAGAATTCTCAAAGTATGAATCCAGTTGCATAGACTTTTACTCCAGAAAATCTAGTGGGTTTTAAATTTATCACATTGAGTTTTTTTCAACTTGTCATTAAAGTAATTACTTGATCACAATATATTTGAGGGGATTTTTGTCTTCTCTGAAATGGGCTCTAATTTTAGTCTGAATGGAAAAAAATTACTCAACCCCCCCAAAAAGGCAGCTTAAGTACATGCCTGCTGTTGGGGAAACAAAACTGTCTAAAGTTTTAGAGGAAAAATGGTAATGGGTGGAGTGACTGGCTAGTGGGTGGAATCAACTCACTGAATGCTGAAGACATGGAGTTTATAAACTATTAGGGGGGAATTGATTTTGCTAAATTCTAGAAACTTCTGGAATGTATGTAGGGCATATATTAACGATAAATCTAGTTAGCTTATCTTTCAGTTCTTAGTGTGAATTCACTACTTTCTCATTCTAACTAGTAAATATGAAAGCTGTTGATTATATGCTGGAAACAATGATTAATATTTAATGATTACTAGATATCAGTGTGTGAACTACTAATTCAACATGCCTAAAGTTGAAAGTGATTGGAAACACATGATTACTTAGCCATAAACAATGCAAATAGTATTCTTCAAAATAAAACATTTGAAACAAATACCTGTCAGCAAGTATGTCTGTAACAATACAGACAACAAAAAAATTTCAGGAAATGTTTTTGACAAATAGGTTCCTTACTAGGCATATTAATACAGAACTCATGAGTAATAATTCAGTTAAACTATAATACAGAACCATATTTCCCGCACCCCTCAGAAGCAGTGCAAAGGCTTGATGGAGTCAGGGTTAATGGAGGAGCTGAGGGAGAGAGAAGTAAATTGCTGGGAAGGAGTCTGGGTGCTAACTTGAAAGGTTGTTGAGTATGGGTGGGAAAAATATGGCACTGATTTTTTTTGAGGGGGCGGGAGGGATTGTTAAGGAACATTTTCATGCAGACCCTGGCTGACCCCTAGCCTGTCCCATTCAGTCAGGCACATCTGCCCTGTCCCCATGTGTTCCTGCACCCTCATGTGTCCTTGCACTCCCTGTCGATGTGTCCCTCCACCTCCACTCTCACCCCCGCCCCTATGTAGCTCTGCACCCCTTCCCATTACCATGTAGTCCTATACCTCCCTCCCCCCATATGGCCCTGTGCCTTCACTCCCATTCAGCTCCTGCCCCAGTCTGTCCTCTCCCACTAGCCCTTATGAGCCCCTGTCTGACCCCCAGCACCCCACGCTGTCTGTCTCCCCATAGCTCCTGCCCCGGCCCACTGCGAAGAAGGCAAGCTCTTCCTCTTCCCTCGCTGGCTAGGAGCTGCTGCTTTTTTCTATTGCCATAGCTCCCTCTGATGGGCAAAAGGCAGAACTGCAGCAACACTTCAGCAGAAGGGGTTTTTCTGTGCAAAAAATTTAGTGTGCAGCTCATTAATTATGCATGCGCAGTAGCACAGAATTCCCCCCAGAGTATAATAATGGCTACAAGCATACCGCAAAAAGAACTAAGTAGACTACACCCTATTAATTCTGTGTCTGAAAAGAAAATCATAGAATATTGTGTCCAAGTTGCTGAAGATGCTATCCATGATACAGAGGAAGTACTTAGTACTCTGCCACTTGCTCAGACGACTAAAATGAAAACTCAGAGGAGGTGCAATCCTCCTAAACTGATGACCGATGCTAGTTCAGCACCATATCTAAAACTTGCTAATGTAACACTTGGCACAGTCGTAAAGCATCTTGTGGAACTTCAGTTTTTTCTTTTTGCAACAATCAATTTCTTGGTTGGTTGGCTGGAGGTTGTGTTTACATATGAATGCCCCGTCCAGGATGCTACCTGATGTACTGGGGTTTCACTGAGCCTGGCTGCTCCACTAGCCTGGGCTCCGTCTCCCTGTTTTGCTGAATCAGGCTCTCCAGCCTCGAGCAGCGCACGTGCGCGCGCGCACGCACACAGGTAGGGACACACCAGCTGTAGAATTGCAGAGTCTGCAAGCAGCTCTCCATGGGAAGATTTAGCTAGGAAATCCCCCAGCACTCGAGTGCGGCTTCCCCCTGAAAAGTACACCCAAAATAATAGTCTTGTGCTGTAGAGAAATCTATACAATAGAAGCTCATAAATTCGCCCCCTCCCTCAATGTGGAGGAATATATATGCACAACTTCTTCCCCCCCCCCCCCATTATAAATTTCACAAACTGGGTTTTATAACAAATAAACAAGTTTATTAACTATAAAAGATAGATTTTTTAAGTGATTTAGAAGGGATAGCAAACAGGACAAAGCAGATTACTGAGCAAATAAAACAAAACATGCAAACTAGACTTAATACACTCAAGAAACAAGTTACAAAATGTAATTTCTCACCCTAAATGTTTTTAGGCAAGTTGCAGAGTTTCTGTAGCTTAGAGTTCCAATTATTTCTCTTTGCAGACTAGACTCCTGTCTTAGTCTGGACTAAGCCCTTGCCTTTCCATCAGCTCAGCTCTTTTGTTTCTTGAGGTACTTTCAACTGTCTGTCTTCTTGGGCAGGAAAGCAATGGAGAAGAGTTCTGTTTGTCTTACTCCTCAGCCTTAAATAGAATTTACATGAGGCAGGAAGCCTTTGTTTCCAGTGGAAAAGAACCAGCAGTGTCCAAGGTGGTACGTTTTACTAGGTGACATTATTACTTGACCTTGCAGTGTCAAAGCAACCATGAAACCAGGTTTATTTGCAATGTCCACAGGAAGAATTCCCCGAAGATGGGGGATCCCCATCTTCGAAGACTCATTGTCTTTTTCCTAATGGCCTAATAAGGCTGTTTGCTTACTGTCTGGTGGGCGTCTCCAAGTATAACCACAGTTGTAATTGTTACATAGTCAATATTCCTAACTCCAGATACAGAAATGATACGTGCATACAAATTGGATAATCACATCCAGTAAATCATAACCTTTCCAATAATACCTTGCATGAGCCATCTTCCATAAAATAGATCTTAATTATGCCATATATATATATATACAATAAGCATATTTCTATAAAGAATGTGGCGAGTGATATGTAAACCCTGACATGACGCACCTTCCCACTAACACTCAGAACTTTCAGGAGGACTTTCTACTTTTACCTCCAACTACTGTAAATTCTAAATCTTGCAATGAGAATCAAGAGGACTCTATCAGCATAGAATAGCATTTTTTTCCAAATAGGCTCACTCTGCAGAGGCATTAAACGTTAAAAACCAAAAAGGCTACATTGTAAACTTAAAAAAAAAAAAAAAATGGAATCACACTAAGGAGGGAGGAGATTGGAGAAGTTTTATAAAAACCTTTCCATTGTTTAGTCAACCTGATCAATCAAGATAGAAAAGCTGAGCTGTGAGGAAGAGGGTGAAAAGACTTTGGTTTTAATATTGAGGTGGTTCTTTCTCTTACAACATTTTAAAATTGTGGATTCAGATATCTGCCCTAAAATCTCTGCTTGTGAAGGAGTTTGTGTTCCTGTTGGTTGCATCAAAATAGAGAAAATACGTGAAAATTTATAACTTTGTCCTTAAAAAGGGGTGTGGGGAGGGGATAACAAAAACCTCCATTCCTGTCTAGCTTGCACCAGCATTGGTCATGTATTTGCAGCACACCTGGAATGATTGAAACTTTCCTAACAGGTTAGAGGCTGGAAAAACAAATAAGCAAGCAAATCAGTATCTCAGGACACACGAGTAGTGGGCTTATCTAAGCTGACTCCAGACTCTATTATTGTGACCTATTTCCGGAACTGAAAGGGGTGGGTGTGTGTGTGTGAGAGAGAGACATACATCTGGATTTCCTTCACTTACCCACTTGTGGGCTTGGTGGCCTTTTTCTTGGCGGAGGGGTAGCTTTCCTATATTGGGAGTGGAAAACATCACAGTCCTCGTTAATGTATTAAGGTCTCTAATATTAAAGTTATTGTTCTGAGCAGGCTTACAGGAAGAAGCCACTCTTTTTTGCTTAAAGTGCAATTATTTGGATCATTTTGGTTGAAATATATGCATTTATTTTTCCAAACTATTTAAATTACTCCTTTGAAAATCAAAAAATATTTTCGACTGCTAAATCAAACTGGGGGGAATAGTCTCAATGTATCTCAAATATTGGCAAATGACTAAAACCTTATTATAGAAAGACTTTGCCAATTTACTGAATGAACTACTAGTTTGCAATCTATGTAATGCAAACCAGTTTCTCTATTTGATTACAGAGATTGAAATGCAAGTGATTAAATTAAGTGAATCTGCTCAACAACTTGAAGAAGCTACTGAGGTAACTCTTTAAGAGAAATTCACTGAAACTTATATCTGCTTTAATTATTCATACAAAATTACAATAGCTTAATGTCTAATTTCATAGTGTGCTTAACTGAATAGACCTAGCACTATTATGGTTTGCACTCAAACACACAATGAAAAACAAATGATTTGGAGTCATGTTATAATTAGGGCTTTCAAGAGATTAAAAAATTTAATCACAATTAATTGCATTGTTAGACAATAATATAATCCTATTTATGAAAACATCCAAAAATATTTATTACATTTTCAAATATATTGATTTCAATTACAACACAATACAAAGTGTACAGTGCTCACTTTATATTTATTTTGGATTACAAGTATTTGCATTGTGAAAAATATATATATTTTTCAATTTCACCTAATATAAGTACTGTAGTGCAATCTCTTTATCATGAAAGTTGAACTTACAAATGCAGAATTATGTACAAAAAAACCTGCATTCAGAAATAAAACAATTTAAAATTTTAGAGCCTACAGGACCACTCAGTCCTACCTTTTTGTTCAGCCAATCGCTCAAACAAACTTTGTTTACATTTGTAGGAGATAATGCTGCCTGCTTCTTGTTTACAGTGTCACCTGAGAGTGAGAATAGGCTTTCTCATGGCACTGTTGTAACTAGTGTTGCAAGATATTTATGTGCCAGATGCGCTAAAAATTCATCTGTCCCTTCATTCTTCAACTACCATTCCAGGGGACATGCATCCACGCGGATAACTGGTTCTGCTCGTTAACCATCCAAAGCAGTGTGGATCGACGCATGTTCATTTTCATTATCTGAGTCAGATGCCACCAGCAGAAGGTTGATTTTCTTTTTTTGGTGGTTCAGGTTCTGTAGTTTCCACAAAGGAGTGTTGCTCTTTTGAGACTTCTGAAAGCATGCTCCACACCTCGTCCCTCTCAGATTTTGTAAGGCAGTTCAGATTCTTAAACCTTGGGTTGAGTTCTGTAGCTATCTTTAGAAATTTCACATTGGTACCTTATTTGCGTTTTGTCAGATCTGCAGTGGAAGTGTTCTTAAAATGAACAACATGTGCTGGGTCATCATCCGAGATTGCTATAACATGAAATATATGGGCAGAATGCAGGGAAAAACAGAGCCGGAGATCTACAATTCTCCCCCAAGGAGTTGTCACAAATTAACACATTATATTTGTAACGAGCATCAGGAAGCATGACCTCTGGAATGGTGGCCAAAGCATGAAGGGGCGTATGAAGGTTTAACGTGTCTCACACGTAAATACCTTGCAATGCTGGCTACAAGAGTGCCATGCAAAAGCGTTCTTGTTTTCTGGTGACATTGTAAATAAGAAGGCGGCAGCATTATCTCCTTTAAATTTAAAGAAACTTATTTGTCTTAGCGATTGGCTGAACAAGAAGTTGGACTGAGTGAACTTGTAGGCTCTGATGTTTTACATTGTGTTGTTTTTGAGTGCAGTTATGTAACAAAAAGTCTACATTTGTAAATTGCACTTTCACGACAAAGATTGCACTATGGTACTTGTTTGAGGTTAATTTAAAAATACTATTTTTTACAGTGCAAATATTTTTAATAAAAATAATATACTTTGATTTCAGTTAAAACACAAAATACAATATATGAAAATGTAGAAGAACATCCAAAATGTTTAATAAATTTCAATTGGTATTCTGTTGTTTAACAGTGTGATTTAAAAACTGCATTTAATCATGATTAATTTTTGAGTTAATCATGTGAGTTAACTGTGATTAATCGACAGCCCGAGTTACAATGCGTTCCTGTTATCTAAAAGCTAGTAAAAATGTAACTTTTCTCATCTCAAAGAAAATGACGACACAGAATAAGCGGATTCAAGAGCTAATAAACATTGTGGAGCAAAAAGATGATGTTATAAGTAGACTAAAGGACCTAATATCCCATTTAGAAACTACAGTAAAAGACTACGTAAGTTTTCGGCTCTTCATTTCTTAAAATGTACAAAACTTACTTTGACTTTTTTAATGCTCGTAATAACTGGTTAAAAGATGGGAAACAGGGTAGGAAAAAATGATCAGCCCTCAAAATGGAGAGCGGTAAATAGCGATGTCCCCCAAGGATCTGTAGTGGGCCCAGTGCTATTCAACATATCCATAAAGTGTCTGGAGAAAGGAGGACAAACAGCGAGGTGGCAATGTTTGCAGACATTTTTTTTTACTCAAGATAGTTAACTCTTCACAGTCTGCTTTGGACTTACAAAGGGATCTCACAAAACTGGGTGATTGGGCACCAAAATGGCAGATAAAATTCAGTGTTGATAAATGTACAGTAATGCATGCTGGAAAACATAATCCTAACTACAAAATGATGGGATCTAAATTAGCTCTTACCACTCAGGAAAGAAATCTAGGAGTCACTGAGCAGATGTTTTCAATGTCCAGCGGCAGTCATAAAAGCTGACAGTCTTAGGAGCCATTAGGAAAGGGATAGATAAGACGGTAAATATCCTAATGCCACTATATAAATCCATGAATACTGAGTGCAGTTCTGGTTGCCCAATCCTAAAAAAGATGTATTGGAAATGGAAAATGTACAGAGAAGGGCAACAAAAATGATGAGGGGTATGGAAGAGCTTTCATATCAGGAGAGATGAAAAAGATTGGGACTGTTCAGTTTAGAAAAAAGACAAATAAGAGGGGATATGATAGAGGTCAATAAAATTACAAATGGTATGGAGAAAGTGAGTAGTGAAGTTATTTACCCCTTCACATAACACACAAACCAAGCACCCAGTGAAAGTAATAAGCGATAAGCTTAAAACAAAAGGAAGTATTTCTTCACACAACGTAGAGTCAATTTATGGAACTTGTTACCAGGGGATGTTATGAAGGCCAAAAGTATAACTGGCTTCAAAACAGAACTACATAAGTTCATAGAGGATAGGTCCATCAACGGCTATTAGCCAAGATGGTCAAGGGAAAGGTCTGTGGAGTGGCCATTTTATTTGGGAGACTGAATCTATAGTTGAAGATGGAAAGAAGTTGTGGGCAGGAGGCTAGAGTTATGACATGAAAGTCAGAATAAATGGGAGACTGAAATGAAGAAATAAAGCCTTGGGAGGGGAGGGGGAGCAGTAGATTATTTAAAGGAGACTTTTCGGTGAGCAATTCAGAGGAGAAAGCACATAGCAGGAAATGAGTTGGAGACAGACAGAAAGCAGTAGCCCCCAACACCATCTCCGTGGTTCTTTTTGATTATGGTGTGGAGGAGAAGGAACAGTAATAGACATTGTTGCACTGTGAGCTAAGTTTCAGTGGGGGCATGAAGGTGGAGGAAGCCGGAGAAGAGAGGTCAGAAATATTTGGAGACAAAGCAGGTATTCAAGAGCTATCCTGATCACCATCCAGTCATTCTTTTCTTCCCTGCCTCTGACATGGTTGACTGACTTAGTAGCGATGTACAATGGTTGTAACCACTGAAAACCTTTGGGATGGTATGGGCCTATAAGTATATTGGTGGTAGTGACTTAGTGTGTGCATCAAAGTCCAGTAAGTGTCAACTAGCCTGAAACAATCTTCTAGAGAAATACCATTTGCATGTAAAAATGATCTTATGTTTGCAGCTATGCATCCACTTTTTCTACAATAAATCCACACTGATTTATTCCATACGGTACATTAGGGGATGCAAATTAACATTGACTTATCTTATTCCTGTCTTTCAGTTTGTCAGTAGTGCAACCACTTTTGAGGGCTATACCTATACTCCAAAACTTCTTAAGATTACACAAGATATGGCTCCTGTCATTTCCTCATTCTCCAATTAATTTCCCCAAAGCGAACTGTCCATACCATGCTTTCACACCTGACAAATCTCCAGGTGTAGAACTACAAAAAATCCAGAAAGAACAAACCTTTAACTCTGTCCACCTGTCTTATTTAATAACATGGTAGTGCAGTGATTTTCAGACTTTTGTACTGGGGACCCCTTTCAGATAGCAAGCCTCTGAGTGTGCCTGCCCACCCCCTTATAAATTAAAAACACTTTAATCTATTTTACACCATTATAAATGCTGGAGGCAAAGCGGGGTTTGGGGTGGAGGCTGACAGCTTATGACCCCCCACATCATAACCTTGCGACCCCCTGAGGGGTCCCGAACCCCAGTTTGAGAACCCCTGTGGTAGTGTGATGATGAAGTGCTATAACCACATGGCGTTTTTAATAGATGTGTTGTGCTGTCTTATCTATCTGGCCAGCCTGGTCCTGTGCATGCAAAAACCTTAATCTTAATATTTTGGTCAAATTTATAGTCCATAGCAGAAATCAAAGCATTTGCCAACCTATCCTTTGGGCTTACTATTTATCATGGGCACTTCTAACCTAATTAGAAAGTACATCAAGTAGTGTTGATGGTAGGAAGAGTTAAGGCTGTTACTAAGAACTTTCACTTTTGAGAAGATGAGAAAAAGTGTAAAAAATTTTTGGAAAAGTCACCCAAATGCTTTCCGTAGGCAGTAACAGTTTCTGTAGCTTTTGACACACATTACTGTTCTCTTGATGGAATACATAATCCCTCTGACTCATGCACATTATCTGTATTAGTGCTTTTTCTTTTCTTCCCCGTTGTGCTGTGTTCTATACTCCAAAGCATTGTACACCTCTTTATTGCCCACAGAAAAAGCAATTTATAGCTGACTTTTTTTCTGCCCAACAAAAATCCTTGTAGGAAGATGTTATATGGCTATTTGTCTAATTTTTTTGTTTTCATATTCAGCTGAGATTTATTGTTTGTAACATGTTGGCTGCTTGTTTTGTATAATGGCACGTGGTAACTAATTTTATTTAAATGTAGGACAACACTGTAACTACTATTAAAAGACACATGGCAAAGGAGAACAGCAATGGGAAAATAGAAGGCACTCAGTCTAGTGAAAGTGTGAAGCATGTGTTGGATGTAGGAAGAAAACGCTGTTTTGAAAGTAAGCCTACTCAAGAGGAAGAGCCACCTACAAAGAAAGGTACCATTTCTACTGCAGCCGAACAGGGAGCCTTCCGAAAAAATCTGATTCCAATGCCAGAACAAAAGCAAAAACTCACAATTCGTAAACTTTATCGTCTGAGGAGAAGAAAGTCAGCAACATTAAATGCTAAATGGAAGTAACTGTTTATTTTCATTGTCTTGTGTGTTGCCTCTAAATTCTTAAAATAAAAACTGCTTTTAGATGTCTTGCTTCCCCTTTGCTATGTCTGCTAATACATTTGCAAATTCTGATGCAGAAAAGATATTTCTGTTAAAGTGGACTTTGCCTACAACTGGCATGTTTAACTACTGTTTTTTCTGCCAAGCTTGCTGTTAACCTTCTTAAACATTCTTACCATTTTCCTGCCTGAGCTCTTTTTAGAACTGTCTGAAGAAGTGTCAGTGCGGTCTATGATTTATTCTGTCATATTGTATGTAGATGCTGTACACACTTCGGTGCAAGGTGTTTCATTAGATCAGTGTATAGAAACATGTAAATGCTGCATGCTAAAACCTATATATAATACGCAAAGCTGACAATGGTAAAACTCAAATTCATTTTGGGATCTAGTGTTTCTCATAAACCTCTCTTTACTGGTAGAAACTGCATTAAGTAGGCATTCTAGTCATGTATGGCATGCGTCTACATAGCTGTTCAGTGTCTGCAGCTTTGAAATCTCCCTGCTCTCATTGCTTGAACTGTGAGCTTGCTTGGCCTCTGACTGCCAAGGATCATGTAAGTGCCTCCCCAGAAGCTAAGGGGCCTCTAATAGGTGCAGCATCTATGCAACCTGAGTGGGGGTTGCAGATAGGAATATGTTGACCCAAACAAGAATCGAGGAAAGGCAATGGGGCAGTCTAGAGGCTTTTTCCTCTCTCCTTCCCTCAAGTAAGGAGCTAAAGGCTCCCCCAGTTAACAAGTGGAGATGGATTAAAGCTACCTAGACTCTGCTTTGGGATCAGAAATGCCACCTGGTGGTAAAATGGGAAGCAAAACATGGAGGTGCAGGTAGGCCAGCCCCCACCATGGGATTGAGAAGTAACAGCTGTTGAAGGCACTTCCTTCAGTGCCATGTTAAACAAAGGAGGAGTGGTATAGCAAGTTCCATAGGTCTAGGACATAGCAGATAAGCAAGCTGCTGATGCTGCTTTCTCTAACAAGAGAAGAAACTGATATGCCTGTGAAGACCATAACACATGTTGGTTAGAGCCAACCTTGGGTCTGCATGGAACTACCTTCTGGAGAAACCATGTAAATGCCAACAGGGGAGAAGGTGATGACAAAATTAAGCAGACATTAAACCCCTTGTTATAGCAGACTGTGTCTGATACCTGCTCTAATCTTGGTATTCATGCCTAATGGCAGTTTGTAAATACTAATTTTTAGCACTGAACAGGAAACTAGATAGAATGCGAAGTGGTACATTAATGCTACTGTTTAAGTTGTAGAGTCAGGAAATGCAAGCTTTTCAAAACATAAAACTTAGTCTTGGGTACTCTCTTTAAAGAGCACTCAGTCAAATCTTAAAGGTCAGTTGGTTGTCTTGAAAAAGTGTTCAGAGAATATTTGCTTCACATTAAGCTCATAACTCAAAAATGGCCACATGTATCTTCCTCAAATTTTGCTTAAAAAATCACCTTTTCACAGAGAGAATGTAAATTTTAGCAACCAAGACTTAGGGTGAAATTTCAGTTTTAACTATCCTTCAGCCTTTGGATGCATCCGATGAAGTGAGCTGTAGCTCACGAAAGCTTATGCTCAAATAAATTGGTTAGTCTAAGGTGCCACTAGTACTCCTTTTCTTTATAGTAAAAGAGAAAATCTTAAAGTCTCTTCAGAGGTGGGCTGTCTATGTTGAAAGTCATGTAGCCTATCACCGCAATATAAACAAAGTTCCCCCAAATGATCTTAGCTGTCAATTATAAAGCACCTAAAATATTTGGAACTGATTCTGGGCTTTCTCTAACCTACAAAACTCAGTCATACTATGGGTGTCAGAATACGCCTTTTCTGTAATCCATTCCATTCACAGAACATAAGCCACATACACCTTTTCCTGCATCAGCAGCATGATTTTATTACGTAACTTAATATAGAGAATACATGATGGCTTTTATATAAGTCTGTTTTGTGGGCCCCGTCAAGGAAAGAATGCTGGGTCTCAACAGGAAGCTGGCTATTTCCCTTTCCAATGTTTCTAATGCTGGTTTCTATCTACTGCTGGCTTACGAAGTCTGACTCTAAAGCCATGACACTTCTGTTAGTAAAGCTAGTGCTTGCTTATCCTATCCCTCATGCAGGAGTAATTTTTGGTGGGGTGGATTCTAAATTTATGGGGGAAAGGAGGAAATAGACCCCGCCCCTCCCCGAAGCTAGCTCGCTCTCGCCTTTTTAGTTTTGTTTTTTGTTTTTCTGTTTTTTAAAAGGGGTCTGACTAAACTTATTAAGGCTTCTATAATAAACCAGTCTTCGGTCAATGGACTATTTGCCATAGATATGTACAAATTGCACAATAGTCATTACTTTATTAATGCCGCTTCAATTTAGCACATGGAAATTCCTTCCACCTCTGTGTGTCTATACACACTAATGCTAGTTCAGAAGTATCTCCTCAAGATGTACTGCTGTAAAGTTACAAAGTACTCTAATGATAGTTTGTGCAGTCTACCTACAACTTACTGTGTTTGCAAACTGCACCATTTTCTACACAGATTTTATATTCTGTAAAAACACACTTTTCCCTGCCAATTCCATATGTATTTGACCAGGGAACTACTCCCTAACACTGCATTATGTGTAGTTGCACTAGAAAATTTTCCCAATTTTTCAGAAGTGATTCTAGCTGATGTCAATGGGAGTTGCAGTTTGCTCATTGTTAGGGTTAATCAGCCTTAGCATAATAAAAACAATAGCATTTTAAAGGTGGAGCTCAGACTGCGTGTGTGTTTTGAGAGCTCTTTGTACCCTTGAAGTTTTTTGAGGTCTCCAAACTCTCAGCGTTTTGTCTTCAGGAGTATTTCTTCATACTTTTGTGAGGAAGGCAGTGCAGAAATCAGTTTTACTTTTTTGGCTTCCTTTCTCTACTTCCATCTGCACACAAATTTGACTTCCCAATATACCTTCTCTTCTAACCCTTAAGCTGCCATTGTGTCAAATCAGAAGCAGATTTGGGAAGGAAAACCTTCAGCACGTGGTGGAAAGGCATTAGGTGCCACTTACTTAAAGAAGCAGCAGACAGTTGCTTGTGGCAGAGGTGTGGACAGTTTACACAATCCAAGAAACTCCTGGTTTCTCTCTGCATCTGGCAGATGGGTGTATCTGTAGGATGTAAGATTGTTTTGCCAGCTAAGGTGGAAAATTGGGGATGGTTGAGTGTCAGGTAGTTATTTTTGTGCACTAGGCATCACAAAGTTTTACCATCACTGCAGCAGATTGGGAACCTGAACAGAGCACAAATCAGCGTCAAGCCATTCATATTCTGTCTTACTGAAAGTCGAGACAATGTACACCCTGTCTGGAAGTCTAAGGCAGATACTATCTGTAGTACTGTTCAAACATGTAGCTTCCAGATTTTGGGATCACTTTTAAAGGCCAAACTTCAAAATATTGCGTAATGTGAGGATTTAAGGCTTACTAAACCAGCCAAAATCTCCCACAGAGTTTTGAAAGTTACTTCTTGGTATGTATAATATATTAATATTTTTGCTTTCAAGAGCAATACAGTGATACTTATTTTTCTTTTTATAGGGTCCATTAGAAGTGCAGGTAAAGGTGATGCAATAGAGCAAAAGAAAATTGAAGAAATGCAACAGAACATTTTAGAAAAAGAGGCAGAAATATTAGCATTACAGGAAAGAAGTGAATCCCTAGACTGTCAATTAGCTATACTTAAAGAAAAACTTTCAAATGAAAAAAGGGAAAAAGAAGGGTTCAATAGACAGGTGGCAAACTTGTGCCTGGAGCTATCTTCTTCAAAAGAAAGGGCTTCTGGTTTGAGTGAGGAGCTCCAGCAGTGTCAGGCTAGTTATGGGAAAATAGCTTCTGAATTAGACACACAGAAAGTTATAAATAAAGAGCAAGAAGAGAAGATTAAACAACTGACTACAGAGCTAGAAGCCTCTAGTCAGAATATTATAGTCAAAGTGTCACAAATAAAAGCAATGCAGACAAAGATAGATGAGTTGCATAAACTTGATTTAGAATCTCATATTGTAGATGTTGATCTGGTCAATCTAAAGGATTTTTTGGAAGATTCTCAAAAAGATAAACCAGGGAAAATTCAAATGCATTCCTTAAACACACAGTGCCAGACATCTAATATTGCAGATGTCAGGCGAGAGAGCTCTTTCCATTGCAGTATTGAGGGCATTTGGAAAGAGTGCAAGCAAATTATTAAGGCCTCCTCCCAAAAAAGTAATCAGATCCAAGAACTCCTTCAACAAGTTGAAAATTTACAAAAGAGCATCAGTGAGGTTGGGAGTGAGAACAATCAACTAAAAATACAATTGGATGACCTTACAAATCAGGGTAATTTGTCCATAAAGGAAAAGGAAAACCTTGTTAATCAGTTACAAGAACAATTACAGGAAAAAATCTGTGAGTCTGAAAAACGTATGGCTGAAGATAGAAGTGCAATTACCCATCTTGAGAAACAAAGTGCCAGCCACAAGGAGAAAATAAAAGAGCTTGAATGCCTCTTGGAGGCTTATAGGGCTAAAGATGATAGTGCAGCCAGGTTAGAACAAATACTTAAGGAAAAAGAATCTATCATTTTAAAGATGGAAATGGGTATAAAAGACCTGGAAAAGAAATGTATGAATTCAGAAATAAAAATCAAAGAATTAAATGATCAGGAAACAAAACTGAAGGAGGAAGTCATACAGTTGAAGAATAACTTGAAAACTACTGAACATTCACTTCAGGAAAAGGAGAGAGAAGAAGAAGAATCAAAAAAAGTTACAGAACAGTAAGTACAGCATTGAATAGATACTTGAGATGAGATCTGAGATGAAATCTAAGATGAGACTAGTTTGAATGTGCATCTGCTCAGTTCCAAATAACACTCAGGTACTTATCCAGATTAAACTGCTAAGAAGTGGTTTAGATACTAAAATTTATCTTTGAAAATCATTTGTACACATTACTGCCTATTTTTTCTCTTTGTTTAATTGTATATCTTGATAATGTATAAAACCCAGTAAGTAAATTCCTACCTGTAGCATCAGTACATGGAAGGAAACATGAGTAAAAATATAGACATTGCAATTAAACTTGTCATTAACAGTAAAAGCAATCCATTTTACAAGGTAATACTTGTACCAGGTGTACTAACTTCTTTTCAATAAGGAACTATTTCTAACTTCTCCAAATTTTCTACAATGTACCTACCTTGTATAGTAAATTAGGTTTTTGGGGTTGGGGTTTTTTTCCCCCCTCTAAAAGTCAGAGTAGAATATCTTCTCAGGTGGAGATTGTCTGTCTGATCAGGTTTTTTGCACTTTATGATAATGCATCTTTTTGCCATAATTATCAGTTATTTCTAACTAAATTATATCTCCACTGGTGAAATGGACATAGATGCTTAATGATTTTTCAGGCTAAGTAAATATGGTACAATCATGAGTATTTATTTTATTCACTTTATCCACCAGATTCAAATGTCTTCTAGAAAAGAGCTTGTGTTTAAGGGACTCTCAGAATATGAATAAGGGGAGCCTGGTATGTTTAGAGTCTCCTGCATCAGTTTGTTTAATGCCATACAATGGAGTATACCCAATTATTGTATTAGTACACTTGTGTGCGATCTTTCAGTGAACTAAAGTAGTTCCTATCTTAAAATGGCCTCTACATTTGGAACTCTGTTAATATTCATCTACCATTTACTTCTTGTATGGAAACCAGAGGCAAGAAAAACTTTTATATAAACCTACCTGTTAGAAATCCTGATACTAGATAACCTTTTTGGAGTAGCAGGTGCAAATGTTGGAGCAGAAGCTTCATATATGGCAATTTTTTAAAGCAGATAACTTGACATGGGTCCAAAATATTAAAATGTTAATAGTTGTTATGTGATAACAGCAGTTTTTGGTAAACAGTTGGATAACTTGGTGATGGATGTAGTATGAAAACTTAAACAGGAAATGAGTGTAGGAGAGTGGAACCAGCCTGAGGCATAATTGCACTCCCTTTACCTGACCCTAGAGGAGGAGAACGAAGGTAAGACAAAATTATGATAATCCTCAGATGGCTGAGGCAATGGTGCTATCAGGAAGGCTTTGGAATGTTTGACCACTGGGAGGCTTTCACGGACAAAGGACTGTTCTTTCCCACCTGAGTAGGGAGGGAAATAGACTTCAGGGATGGAGGTCAGCACAACTGATTTAAAAGAGCTTTAAACTAGGAATCTGGGGGAGGTGGTTGGGAGATGCTCATGTAATCTCCACACCTGATTCTAATATTGACCGGGAGAAAAATCAAGAAAGAGAATATAGCAATGGAGAAAAGAACAGCAGTGTGTAGGAGAATGGACATTAAGAGGAAAGAGAGTTCTAATGAAGTTAACAGGTAGGCGATAGTGGCAGTGGAATGACTGTACGTAATCGGGTGAGGAATCTGGGTAAAGCCAAGCAGACAAAACTAAGGTGTTTGTACACCAATGCAAGGAGCCTGGGTAACAAAATGGAGGAACTAGAACTACTGGTGCAGGAAGTGAATCCAAATATTATAGAGCTAACAGAAACATAGTGAAATAGTACTCATGACTGGAGTGCAGGTATTGAAGGGTAGGTACTATTCAGGAAAGATCGAAATAATGTAAAGGTGGTGGAGTAGCATTGTATATTAATGATGAAGTACACTAAAAAAATTAGAAGTGATGGAATACATAAAGTAGTCTGTTTGGATCAAAATGACTTTGGGGAAGAAGGCTACCAGAGGCTCACCTGGGATAGTTTTTGGAGTATAGTACAGACCCCCAGGATCCAATCTGGGTATGGGTAAAGCCATTTAAAAAATATTTTCAATGAAATAAATACTCCTGGGAATTGTGAGATTATGAGAATCTTTAACCTCCCAGATATAGATTCAAGAAAAAGTGCTATTAATAATAGTAGGGCCCAAATTTTCCTTGATGTGGTAGCTGACAGATTTCTTCATCAGATAGTTGCTAAACCAACAAGAGTTGATGCCATTTTAGATATGATATTGGTGAGTAGTGAGGACCTCATAGAAGATGGACAAGAAACTTGTAAAGGGGAGACTACAAGGGTTATACTGAAAGGTGAACTGTTAGGCTGGAGGGAGGTTACTAGAGGTGTTCCTCAGGGATCAGTCTTGGAACCAATCCTATTTAACAATTTTATTAATGACCTTTTGTACAAAAAGTGGGAGCGTGCTAATAAAATTTTCAGATGACAAAGTTGGGAGGTCTTGCCTATATGGAGGAGGACCAGAATACCATACAAGAAGATCTGGATGACCTTGAAAACTAGAGTAATAGAAATTGGGTTAAATTTAATAGTTCAAAGTGTGGGGTCTTACACTTGGGGACTAACAACAACAAATTTTGCTATAAGCTTGGGACTTTCCAGTTGGAAGCTCCAGAGGAGGAGAGAGATCTGGGTGTATTGATTGATCACAGGATGACTATGAGTCATCAATGTGATGTGACCATGAAAAAGGCTAATGCAATCCTAGGTCAGGTATCTCCAATGGAGCCAGGGAACTGCTAGTACCATTATACAAAGCACTGATGAGACCTCATCTGGAATAGTGTGTGTAATTGTGATCTGCCATGTTTAAGAAAGACTAATTCAAACTGGAACAGGTGCAGAGAAGAGCTACTAGGATGATCCGAGGAATGGAAAACCTACCTTATGAGAGAAGACTCAAAGAGCTTGGCTTCTTTAATCTCACCAAAAGAAGGCTGAAAGGAGATATGATTGCTCTCTATAAATACATCAAAGGGAGAAATACCAGGGAGGGAGAGAAGTTATTTAAGTGAAGCACCAATGTGGACCCCAGAACAAATAGATATAAACTGTCCATCAACAAATTTAGGCTTGAAATTAAATGAAAGTTTCTAACCATCTGAAGAGTGAAGTTCTGGAACAGCCTTCCAAGGGGAGCGGGGGGGGGGGGGGAACCTAACTGGCTTCAAGAATTGAATTTGATAAATTTATGGAGGGGATGGTATGATGAGACTGCCTATAGTGGCATGTAGCTGATCTGCGACAGCTAATAGTAAATATCCCCAAAGGCCAGTGGTGAGACACTGGATGGGGAGGGCTCTGAGTTACGACAGAGAATTCTTTCCCAGGTGTTTGGCCATTGGTTCTTGCTGAAATGCTCATGGTCCAACTGACTGCAATATTTGGGGCTGGGAAGGAATTTTCTTTTGGTCAGATTGGCAGAGACCCAGGGGACTGTTCGCCTTCCACTGCACTTGGGGCATTGGTCACTTGCAGGTTTAAACTAGAGTAAATGTTGGATTCTCTGTAACTTGAAGTCTTTAAATCATGATTTGAGGACTTCAGTAACTCAGCCAGCGGTTAGGGGTCTATTAAAAGAGAGGGGGTGTGAGGTTCTGTGGCCTGCAATGTACTGAAAGTCAGACTATGTGATCATGATGGTCCTATCTGGCTTTCAAATCTGAGTCTACTCATGTTAAGTAAGTAGCACCTTACTGATCAAGTAGTTCCATTTAAATCAAAGGGGCTTATGAAGTATAAAATACTATTTAATATAAGGATGACTGAATTGAGTCCTAAGTTTGTAAAATGCTGAAAGGCCTCTTCCCTAATTAAGTCACAGAGTAGAAGTTCCATTTTATATGTTTTTGTTCGCATTTATATTTATGGAACATTAAAGGAACGCTCTAAGGCAGCTTTGTTCCAAAGTTTAGGGCTTTTTGAGCTTTAAAAAAAAAAGTGTAAAACCTAATAGAAATGTGTCCTTTAAACAAACACACACACACACTCTGAAGATTTTGAATTAAACATTACTTTACAGCTTAAAACTCCTTCCTCTATAATAGTTTCTTTTAACTTCCTTAATGATATTTAATCCTTCCTCCTCTTTCCCACCTTCCTCCTCCAGGTTAAATAAAGAACTCTCTGAGAGTTCTGCCTTCATACAGCGGCTAGAAATGGATTGTCAGAGGAAAGATGAGGAGTATACAGATCTGAAAGAAAAGCTAGCTGATGCTAAGAAACAAATTGAGCAAGTACAGAAAGAGGTCTGTAATCATAAGAAGAAACATGTTTCTTTTGCAGATTAAATGTAGGGCTCTGCTAATCAAATATTTTCTCTTAAATATATCTTTGGTTATATGAATTGTTAAAGCATTTAATATTAAAACAATATTTTTAACTTCTTTAGATTTAGAATTCTGAACCTAGAGTAAAAGTGAACTTGAAAACTATTGATACAAAACCTGTAAACTACTGAGAAAACTACAGTAACTCATATTTTGACATGTAGATATTGAAAAGATACTACTAGCAAGACTGTTTTTGTTTGCCATGGGTTCAAGATGACTTGAAAATAATGGCGAATCAGGTTACTGAAAAGAATTTTCCAGACTAATCTAATCATGTGTCATTCTGGAATATGTTGTTTTACAGGACTAACTTTGGGACTTTCCGTTTCTTAAACTGATGGAAACCAGACTGTCTCTGAAGATAACACATTGATTGGCCTTTTGGGGGGAGGCAAAGGTTTATCAGAAAGGGAGAGTGCTAATTTTGTTTCTCTTGTGGTTAAAAATGAAGGTTACAAATTCCGTTGATCTGTGAAAGGAAATGAAAGAGAATAACTTCTAGTTGTATTAGTGACTAATATGTAACTACCAAGCAGTAGCATAATTAAAATGGAATGCTTACTGCAAGTAATAGCCGTTTTGCATTTTAAATAGAGGCTATAGTGTGGAGTCTTGCACTAGTGGTTAATTACATGTATTGCTGCCTGCCCAGGATAATAGCGCTTCTTGTCCTTCATCTAACCAGCATCCTAAATATTTAATGCTGAACCACTTGTGAAGCGTCAGGAAAGGCTTGAGATCAAATGTCAACCAAAGCCTCTTTTTAAAACTCTACCGTTTAAAATTAAAAGATAGCTGAAATTTTTGTTTGACAAAGCTACCTGCATTGATATCAGTTGAATACAGTAAATCTTCCCATTCAGCCATCGGACCTCTTTCTTAATTAAGATGAAAATGTAATATATTGCACCTGCATTTTTCAGAATAATGGAGAATTGTCTAATTATTTGAAAGCTTGTCATGTAATCATATTAAATACTATTCGTAAATACAATCCATTTATGCCACCTAAATCTAAAAACCAAACCAACATAGGACAATTAACTGTGGACTTTTGCTTATCCTTTTATGACACGGTCTGCTTTGCAGGTGTGCACAATGCGTTCCAAGGAGAAATTATTGAGAAGCAAAGTTAATGAACATGAGAAAACTAAAAACCAGTTTGCTGAGGAACTAGATATGAAACAGCGGACAATCCAGCAACTTAAAAAGGTATTCTGAACATTTCTTAAGTTTTATAAACGACTTGATATGCCCTCCATTTGTCATTCGCTAATTATCAGTTTCTAATGATATAAGAAGGTTTCTAAGCAGTAAGGCAGTCACAGGAAATAGGGTAAAATAGAACTAACCATGCTAAAATTAACTTAACGGACAAGAACATTTTTAAGGACCTTCTCATAATAGTGCCTCATCAAATTGCCTTTGATAGAACTAAGTGTTCAGTACATATATAGATGAATGGGCAAGGCCTGATCTGCAAATATTCTTATTCTGGCTTGAAGCATCTGGATAAATAGTTGAAGTGCCTCAGTTTACACTTTCTCTTTTTCACCAGTAGACTGGCTGTGAAAATGCCCCTCTTTGGTAGATGGAAAAGCTACATATTCCAGATTTCTTCACTCTTAAGTATCAGCTTATTATTTAATAAAGCTCTGAGTGAGACTTTCCAGACTCTTACCAAATGCCAATGTGCATCTTTGTTTTCAAACGTATTAGTATTAATTTCCTTTTGATGTACTACTTAGGAACTATTGGGTAATGAGCAGATAGAAGAAATCTCAAAACAATACCAGAATGCATGTAAAGGTAAGCAATAACCGTTTTTGTTCATATCCTGTCATGAAATGGCAGCATAATGGGTTCTTGTTGTGTAAATAATTTTCTTAAAGGGTTTTAATATGTTCAAATTTTAAAAATATTGTTTGGATGGAACAAATTCCAAACCTAGTATTTAAAACATTCAGATAATGAGCTGCTGTTTTGTTTAGCCCATGTCAGTTGGTCTATTAGAAAGCAAGAAGTTGATGCAAAGGATATAAATCCCAAACTCTATCTCCAAAAATAAAATGAAAAAGGATTGTGGGCTTGCTATACCCATACTTATAACGTTTTAAAAGTCTGAGAAAGTGTGAGAGCCGCCATTTTAATAAAATCTCAAAGATTAAAACGCTGACTGGTTAATGATAGTTAAGGCTGCAATTTTGTCACGGAAGTCACAAAATCTGTGACTTCCAAAGACCTCAGTGACTTCAGCCAGTGCTGGCTGGGAGCTGCAGGGGGCAAGGGGAAGCCCCATAGCTCCCCCACAGCTCCTGGCCACCACGGGAGGCACAGGGAATCCGCCACACCCGGGCACTGCAGGCTACATGGCGGGCCCCACAGCAGGGGGAATCCACGGAGCTCCCAGCTGCTGCGGGTGGCAAGAGGGACCCCCACCGCTCCCAGCCACCGCCAGCTGCAGAGGGGATCCCTGCCACCGTGGGAGGCAAGAGGGACCCTCGGAGCTCCCAGCTACTGTGGGTGGCAGGGGGACCCCTGGAGCTCCCAGCCCCTCCACCCCCCAGTTGCCCAGCCTACCTATTTTGTCTTGGGTATTTTTAGTACAAGTCACGGACAGGCCAGGGCTTATGTGAATTTTTCATTATTGCCTGTGATTTGTACTAAAAATATCTTTGACAAAAACTTAGCCTTAATGATAGTCACATGTTGTGACCTTGATGAATGTACCTCAGTTGAACAGTGGTTACCCTCTCATATAGTATTGGAAAAAGACACTCACAAGGAAACTTTCAAATGACTAAATACTCTTCCTCCAGATCTCCTTTTGGGATAAGCCCGTTGCTGCTGGTAGATTGGATTTTAGTTTTTGTTACTCTTGTGGGTGGGGATACCCAAGTGTTAGAACTTTGGCCATCAGAGCATAAATGTGTTCTTGTACTTTGTAACACAGCTTTGGATCCAAAGCTTTTAATGGGCACACTAAATTGGGGGGAATGGTGGGGAGAAGAAGGAGCCTCCTTTTTAAATCTATTCTTAAATCTTCAGATCTGCGTGCAAAAGAGAAAATAATTGAAGACATGCGACTGACATTAGAGGAACAGGAACAGACTCAGCTGGAACAAGATCAAGTGCTAGAGGCCAAATTAGAAGAGACTGAGAAATTAGTTTCTGGTAAACTACCTATCTAAAGTATGAGCAAAAACATACTTTTTAGATGCTTAGGAACACTTCACCACTTTTATCATTGAGTTTGTAACTATTATATTGGACCAAATCCAACACACCATTGGAGTTTTGTTTAAAGACTGCAGGATTTGGCCTAGTGGTGGCTTTTCTGCCATATCTTCGCTTTGGCATTAGTTGTGACTGATAAACGTGGGAGCTGTACTACAAGAAGGGTGTAAATGTGGTAAGCTTGAAATTGATGCAAACCACATTATTTCTTCTTGTATTCTGACTAGAATTGGAAGAATGGAAGCAGAAATATAAAGAGCTGGAGAAGAGTAATAGCGAGTGTCAACAAAAAATAAACAAACATGAGGACAAAAACATAGATGCAGTTAGTGGAGAACTAATCAGTCTGCAAGAAAGACTTAAGGTAAAATTTGGTGACTTAATTTTAAACACAGAGCATTAAATTTAAAGCAGGCAAGTAGCTATATCACCTCTTTCTTCTTTGAGTGATTGCTCATGTGCGTGCTCGCCATGTGCACCGGTGCCGGAAGTTTTTCCCCTATCAGTACCCGTAGGGGAATGCCCCTAGCGACCCCTGTAGTGGCACTGCTATGGGGCAGTTTAAGGGGTGCTGCGTGCTCCCCCCCACATTCAGTTTCTTCTTGCCACCAGTGAAGGTGCTTTGGAACTGCTCTGCTGTAGCTTTCCCTGTTTGGACTTTGTTTAGTTCGTAGTTAGTAACTGTAGTTTAAAAAAAAAGGGGGGGGGGGAAATAAGAAGTATAGTTAGAAGTATGTCCAGGTCAGGGCATGCCCCGCACCCTGGGCTTTAAGTCATGCAACACTTGTAAAAGACCTATGCCTGTGAGTGATCCGTATGCTGACTGTTCATGCTGTCTGGGGGAAACCCACCTCAGCGACTGCTGCAAAATTTGCAGATCTTTTAAGCCTCGGACCAAGAAGGAGTGGGACATCCGGCTCCGAGCCATTTTGATGGGGTCGGCCCTGACCCCAACACCTCTGCACCGCTCCGAGTCAGCACCGAGCGCTGCAGGATCAGTGTGCAGCAACCCAATGGTGCCTTCCACCAGTCAACACCGCTTCCCATCCACGGGACACTATAACATGATGAAGAAGAGGTCTTCTCCGTCAAGGCACCGGGGCAAGGCTGGGGGCGAGACTAGACCCGCGTTGGGCAGCTCTCGATCCCCATTGACCTTGCGGCCTCCAATTCAAGTTGAGCAGAGTAGCCCAGCCCTCTCCGAGCCAACCTCCCCGGACGCCAGCGGCCACATTCAGGTGCCCTCCATGCTGGAGGCCCTGCAGGCAGCTCAAGACTATGTCAAGGTTATGTCTCTCTACCAGTATCGGTTGCACCGATGTCAGCGGCTCCCCGGTCCAGAGCCAAACCGGCACTTGGACCTCTGCAGTCGCCGCCCGGATGGTACTGTTCACAGTCGAGGGAAGGTTTCCAAAGCCGCTCTCCACATAGTGAACATCCCACTGGCAGCCCGCACCAGTCCCCATTGACCCCCACCAGGTTGTCTGGCTGGGTGCCAAGCAGCAGGGGATCCAGGCACCGCTCTGCCTCAAGGGATCGCAGATCTTGCAATCACAGTGTGCCCTGCCAGGACTGGGACAGATGGCACCGGAGGTCGCTGACTCCAAGAAGCTATCATAGCCCTTCGCGGTACCAACGTTGATGCCGCTCTCGGTCCCCACCACAGCACCGCTCCCGCAGCCCAAGGTATAGATTGCTGGGAACCAGCCATCGCAGATCTGCCCTTCGGAGCTGTTCACGGAGCGGCCATTACAGACGGTACTCCCACTCCTCCACGCCGGGTTCACGGTCCCAAGCCCGGCACGGCTCGTGACGCTGTCACTCATTCCCATCCTGGAATAGCGGTAGATCGTATGCCAGCCCAGCCTCCCTTTGGAGTCGACAGTCGGTGAGTCTGCTCTGGTGGTGCCACAGCAGGTGCAGTGGCACCAGGGTCCCTGGCCAGTGCCCTGGTACTAATGGGTCCCGTGGGCCCCGACGCAGCCCTCGGTGGTGGCTCTCTCAGTGGCCGGAGCCTTGGAAAGACTGTCAGCCTCCCTCTATCAGCCCCCCAGGAAAGGGTCAGCAGAGCGCGCCTCCCCAGTTCCACGCTCAGAAGGGGACCAAGTGTTGGCACCTGCGGCACCGGTGGGGATACAGGGTACCGCATCCCCATCCTCATCCTCCCCAGATGAGGCAATCACAGCACCTCCTCCCACTGTTCCTCAGGAGGACACAAAAGCCCACCAATAACTTTTGAAAAGGGTGGCATCAAGCCTCAACCTACAAGCTCAGGAGGTGGAGGAACCCTCAGACTCCCTCT
This sequence comes from Chelonia mydas, assembly GCF_015237465.2. Classification (NCBI taxonomy): domain Eukaryota; kingdom Metazoa; phylum Chordata; order Testudines; family Cheloniidae; genus Chelonia; species Chelonia mydas. The sequence continues at coordinate 90,064,756 of NC_057853.1, forward strand.
TCGATGTCCTCTCCAGCTACAGTGCCAACCAGGGTAACTCTCCCCCTCCACGAAGGGGTGGCAAAGATCTCAAATGCCCTGTGGCAGACCCCAGCTTCCTTGCCCCCCATCTCTAAGAGGGCAGAACAAAAGTATTTTGTGCTCGCCAAGGGGCATGAGTATCTGTATACCCATCCTGCCCCCAACTCTCTAGTGGTCGAGTCAGTCAACCATAAGGAGTGTCAGGGCCAATCCGCTCCTACCTCTAAGAATAAGGACTCGAGGAGACTAGACTTACTCAGTAGAAAGATTTATTCCCTCTCAAGCTTCCGACTGAGGGTGGCAAACCACCAAACCCTGCTGGGCAGATATGACTTTAACTTCGGGGGCTCAATACCAAAGTTTGCGGACTCCCTTCAGGAGCGTGATAAGGAGTTTAAGGCTCTGGTTGAGGAGGGCACAGCTGCCACCAGAGCGGCACTTCAGGCAGCCTTGGACGCGGCAGATACGGCTGCAAGATCTATGGCCTCTGCGGTATCCATGAGAAGAGCGTCGTGGCTCCTATTGTCGGGTTTGTCCAGAGAGGCACAGAGCTCCTTGCAGGACCTCCCATTCAACGGCAAAGCCCTGTTCACGGAAAAAGCAGACGTGAAGTTACACGGTCTCAAGGACTACCGCATGACATTAAAAACTCTTGGTCTCTATGTCCCGGCCCCAGCCAGGGCCAAGTTCAAGCTGCAGCAAGCCCCCAGTTAGGCCACCCACTCCAGATACGAGTCCCCTTATAAAAAATCAAGGAACTATAAAAAGCACCCACAGCGGCAATCTCAGCTGGGACCCTCCAAGCACTGGAAGGATTACCAAAGGAGGTGGTGGAATCTCCATCTTTGAGATTTCTAAGGCCGGGCTTGACAAAGCTCTGGCTGGGATGATTTAGTTGGGGATTGGTCCTGCTTTGAGCAGGGGGTTGGACTAGATGAGCTCCTGAGGTCTCTTCCAATCCTAGTTTTTTATGGTTCTATGATTAGCCAAAGTTATGTACACTGGTATAGATCAAAACACAAATGTTTATCCCATAATACCATTCCAAAAGTCTTTTTTTAGAAACTTTGTGCTATTTTTATAAGTAAAAGAAAGTTTATTTCAGGAATATTCAGGTATCCAGTTGGTGGGTTGATATTTCTTTGTTTTACTAATAGGTTTGTCTGTCTTGTCCTAAAAAATGTAACTGTGTGTCCTCCCTACAGTATGCAAAGATTGTCAATTTAACATCAGCCTAACCTTGGAGAGCCTTCTCCCTGGCTAAGAAAAGATTTATACCTGACTCTTTAAATTTTTGATTACTTAATGCAGGAAATTGAAGAAAAGTATAGAACTGATAGAAAGAAATGGGTGGAAGAAAAAATGGGGCTTATAACTCAAGCAAAAGAAGCTGAGAATCACCGAAACAGAGAGATGAGAAAATTTGCTGAAGATAGAGAACGTCACGTAAAGCAACAAACAGAAGTGGTGAGTAATAGACCATCTGTTCTAATTCCCATGATGTTTTAAACCCTTCTTGAGGTTTCAAAGAAGTTTAAAGGGCTTGATCCTGCAGAGTGCTTCCTGTGAGGTATCCTAACTCTTTTAAGTTGAGGGTATTTGGAACTTCAGAGGACTTCTTTTTTTCTTCTTTTGTCATTTTACAGGAAAGTCAGGATCAGAGGTGCTCAGTTTGTAGTGTTCTTTATCATACACTTACCGTAACTATTAAGAAACATCTTAGGCATAACAGCAAATGAATCTATGTTGGTTCCTCCGATGTTATTACCTCCCCAGTTACATATCGGTGAACAACGAACACAAAGACTCAAAGTCGCTCCTCTTGAGTTAAGTCCCAAAAGGAGTCCTTACTTGAAAATGTACTGATTCCTCAACAGAGCTGAGGAGAACTCCCATTTAGGAAACAACTTTTGTAAAAGAAAATCAGTTATAAAGGGCATGGGGGGAAAGACTGTGGAAGGTTGAAGAGAAGCTAATTTTTCAGCCCAGATTTGTAGCAAAATCTATTATAATTGGTTTAAAATACAGTTTGTAATAGTGTGTATGGGGGGGAGAACATCACTGTTTTCCCATCCATACCACTTTCACAGCAGGGCTGTGGTACCCATTGTATAAATAAGGTCTAGTGATAAGGCTGATACTATTCCACAACGTGGGTGGCCGCTTAGGCTAGCCACCTGACTATGTACTTAGGGGTTCGGGTGCAGTTGTATTCAGGCAGCAGCCCAGGCTGCCATGGACGCACCTGCTATTTTGAGATGCTAGCTTGAGCAGAGTTGGGAATTGCATCTCCTAGGTCAACTGTAGATGAACCCTTAGTTTACTCTTCAAATTTATGTTGGCTAGCTTGTAAAATACTCATGAGAAACAGTCAGGTTAGTTACATCAATAGTTGGAGGGGCTTTTTTTTACTGAAATTCTGCTCTTGAGAAGAGAATGTGGGAACAAGATTTATTATTTAAAACCTCTTTTGTTTTTATACACTGTCAAATGAAACTAAATTACTTGTTTCCCTTTGTGAAATAGAATACTTACATAGGCTTAATTTCCTAGATTAATAGGGTCTTTCTTTTTGAGCATAAATATAATAGTTAATCATTTGAAACCACGTACTTGGGACAGTTCAAATTGAAGGTGTTTCAGGGCTTTTCTAATCACTTTCCATTTTCGTTTAGGAGAAGCTTACTGCACAGCTGGCAGAAAAGGATAATGACCTGCAAAAGTGGCGTAAAGAAAGAGATCAGCTAGTCTCAGCTTTGGAAGTACAGCTCAGTGCTTTGGTTTCTAGCAACATTAAAAAAGATAAAGAAATAGAGGAACTGAAACATACCACATTAATGGGTTCAGGAAAGGTCAGCCTAATTCTCCTTCTGTTCATTTTGATTTGTTATCTATTAGTTCTGTATAGCATTATCATATTGTTGCAGTCTTGATTTCAGAGCTATGTTGGCTTCAAATATTTTCCACATTTCAGTGTTTAAGAGCAAATTTAAAAAATAAAACCAGCCCCATAGCTTGCTTTGGAAATGAACTGGCATTAGTGGTGGGTGAACTTCAAATGCTTTTCTGAACCACTGAACCTTTGGAAGTTTATTTGAACTCTGTGATCAAGAAACTGGATTGGAAATCTCCAACAGGCTTTCTTATGAAACTTCTAGTATTTTCTTGGACTACTCACCCTGAAAATTCCATGAGAAATAGCCTTTGTTGGCTTTTCATTTCCATCTCTGGTCCAGGCCAAGACCAGGAGGCACAGTGGCATGACAAGGAAAAAAAAAAAAGCAAAAAACAAACGAAAGAGTTAACCCAACTTTCAAATTAAACTCAAAATAAAAATTCCAAACATTTGTTATTTCCTTTGCTTTCTCAACTTTCTGTTTTGGCCAGTGTCAGAAACGGAACAAATCCTGTTACAATGCATTTGTAAGTCTTAAACATGAAAAGTGGGAACTAAATTAGTTGACATTTGATGGCTGTTTGGTGATTTATTAAATCAATTGATGGGGTCTCAATCTAGTTTCTTGAGGACAGGTGTTCATGTCATAAACCACCAAGACAATTATCACCTTTATTGGCAGTCCTGCCAGAGAGGTTATGAATGAAGGGGTATGGGGACTGAACTCATTATACCTCTATTAGGACTGAACTGCATAGGCAGAATAGCATGAGGAAGATTAGGCTGCTTCTTCCCACGCTGTATGTGTTTTCTGGTACTGTGACAGTTTTCAAGTGCCCAGGACTGAATCACCTTGTTAACCACTCCTGTCTCCAGCTTGAGGAAGACTTTCTTGTGCTTAACTGGGTGTCTGTTCCTCAACACACCTCCAATCTGTTAGCCACCCAAACAGTTTCCTCTGAGCTATGCCAGCCCTTACTTTGTCTTGCAGGTTAACAATAGGTGCGCCTCAGTTCCCGAGCCCCTTTGAAGCATCCCCTCATAGCATTCATCCCTTTATCCGCTGAACACTCACAGTGCTACCAGGTCTGCTGTTCCCAAAGGAACAGGGTATTAACCAGCTTGCTTGATTCAATTCAGGATCAGCTCCTTATAACACCGAGTTGTATTTCTAGTTAAAACTATCATAAGTTTCTTGATTTTTTGATAATATTTAACAGATACTGAGGAAGGATAATGGAAACGGAAGGGGTACATATAAAACAAAATCAACACTTGCTTTCTGGAGACTAAACGAGCCCCCTTATAAAAAAATCAAGGAACTATAAAAAGCACCTTAATTTAACAGCTAACCTCCTGTCTAAAGCAGTCTTATCTTGCCCAAAGCCTTTTTGCAGCACTTCCAACCAAGGCTGGTTGTGATACTGTTTCATGAATGTAATCACACAGCCCGACTACTTCCTAGGTGCAGGATAACAGAGTGCTTTCCTTGCCGCCGCCACCCCCCCCCCCCCCCCCCCCCACTGTAGTCCAGTAAACGTTTGAAGTGTACTCCTAGAAAACACTCTTTTCCCCATGCTGTTTTTCTCTTCCTGATAATTCTTACAATCCTTAATCTGTGTCAAACTGTCTAGAGCGGCTCACAAGAGTGAGTGCTAACCGCAGGGTAGACTGTCAAGGAACAGGGCACAAACCCTAAACTGATTGATTGTATATTCTATAATTAGTTTTCACCGACCAAGTGAGAAGTGTGAACTCCTAAAGAACTATAATAGCCTCAGCGTGAAGTCAGACAGTCCTCTTTGGCACTCTGGTCTATCTTGCCACCCAGGCAAGCCTTCCTTTGTGGTAGATTGTCTCTTATGCCAAAAAAGACAGTAGTATTCCGGTTGCGCCCAGTACCAAATTTCTAAGTACAAATTCTTTTACTTCATAAATTCTCCCACTAAAATCAAAGACACTCTCTAGCCAATAAAATATCAACTTCTCCACTTATGAAAACCCAATCTCTGTAAATGCCTATTAGAAAAGTTAGGCTTCAGAACCTACCTAGATAGTTAACTAATAGAAGCTCTATACTCAAGAGCTGAGGAGACCAAATTCCCCCTCTAGCAGCTTCTGTAGGTCTGTGTGAATGGAATTCCAACTCAAGTACCTCTGTTGATCTGAACTCTAGCAGTATGGTGCAGAGAGAGTCATGGTCCTACAGATAACTAGGTTCCAAAGCATACAGGATTTATAGGATAAAACCAGTACTTTAAATTCCACCTGGAAATTTACTGGACAAGTGTGCAACTTGCAGAGCATTAGTGTTGCATGACAACCTTGGGATTATGGACCCTCATCTGGAAAATGGAAAGTATCTCTAAGCTCACACCCCGTGCTGTACAGTTTTTCAGCATCTGAGTGTATTCCCTTTTAGTTTACTTTGACACCTCTATCAATGACATGGCTATAAAAGACCAGACCAGTGGTCCATCTAGTCCAGTATTTTCTCTTTGATGTTGGCCAGCACTGGCTGCTTCAGAAGAATGTGCAAGAAATGCACTAGTGGGAATTTCAGAATAACTTAGCCACAGGGGAAGTTTCCTCTTACATCCATGTAACAGGTTTAGCAACCACCCAAGAGCCCCCTTGTGGCCTGGGGTGCCTCTGCAGTGCTCTGCTAATAATTTCTCCCTCAAAAAGCTCCTTATACGGACTCCACCCGCTTTTTCTAAGGTCAAAATACACTCCAGATCCTGGACCACCTGGGTAGCTAAAGAAGTGTACTTCAGCAGGGATTCCCTGTTGGTCTTGTTGATACATTTTGGTATCCAGACAAAACTCAACCAATACAGTTTCGTTCATTGATCTGGTCAAATTTCTGGTGTGAAGGAAAGCGGTCAACTCTTTGTGTCAGAGAATGCCTCACATGTTTGTACAGTGTGCAGCAAAATGGTGTCTGGGCCTCAAGGTACCACGATAATACAAATAATTTATTGTAATCACAAAATATCTTTGCCACCCTAGAGTTTCTCCAGGATGGCTGGCTAGAATCCTACAACCAGGCATCTTTAGAAAAGTGGATTACATCCCTAGCAGCTTTCTTTTATGCAGGCACATTGGACTTCCCAACTGAGTGCCCTCGGGTACCAAGATTCATCAGAACTCCCAAATTAGATAAACCTGGGGTCAGCTTTTATAGTTGCCATTACTTCTAAAAGACAAATTTTGAAATTAGTTCCTCAGTCTATACAAGAACCACTCTATCTTAAGGAAAAGGTTATTCTGATAGCTCCAGAAACCTTTGGCCCGGGGCAAGTTCTTGTTCCCACACTTCATAGGAAATAGTTCGCCCATCATTTTTGTTCCAATCTTGAACACCCCTTTGGAAGATTGTAGCATAAGAAGGTATTCCTCGCGCTCTAAAGATGATATATCTCAGGCATGCAGCGTACATATGCCAATTGTACCCTTTTCATGGTTACATCCAAAAAGCCTTAGAACCTCAAGGTTGCCGCAGGCAAAATGGTAAAATCCTGCACCAGTTGGCACACTACGCATCTGGGAAACCATTCACTGAGGGAATCAAGGTTCCCTCCAGTGGCACTGTGGGAAGAAAGTGTCTGAGCCTCACCTGGGGGAAACTTGCAAAGTAGATTTCCATACCTCTGCAGAGGCATCCGTTGGTACAAAGGTGCTACTGGTTTGTTCCCAAATAATTCCTCAAGTTACAAAGCTTTCACTTTATATCGTGGAAACTTCATGTTCCTTCCTATTTCTGCCTACCATAACAACAAATAGTTTAAATTCTGCTTTATCCTACTACTCGCTAACCCTCTCTTCTTCTGTGCATTGCTGCTTGCTACTGCCCATTTGGTGTAAATGAGGAGTGAAGCTGGGCAGCAGAATAAGAAATTTCTTACCTGATTATTTTCTTTCTGTTAGCAGCTTCTAGTTCATTGAACCCAATCTGGTAATTTGGTAAATGATTGTTACACAACTTGTAAAAATAATAATAATTTTTTTTCTGTGAAGGGAGACGCACACATACAGTTGCTCTAAGGTTAGTTTCAGAAATTTCAAGTTCTTGTCTTATTGCTATTAATTGGTTGCTGGCGTGAATCTGCACCTTTGGAAGAACTTCTCTGGTGGCCTGAGCTGAAGAGCAGGACTCAGTCCTGGACCTTCCAGCAACAACATAAAACCACCTCCAAATTCCCCAGGTGGCAGTCCATTACCCATTTGTTATGAATGAGGAGAGAAGCTGCTAACGGAAAATTATCAGGTCTGAATATTTTCATGGTATAGTAATAGTGAAATGTTTCTTACAAAAATAAGTAGTTTTGGAGATTAACTGCATGGGTCTTTTGAAATGGTTTAATATCTTCCTGCACAAACATTCATGAACTTAAACGTATTGAGCTTTTATGTTGGAACACATAGGTAGCTCAAACATAATTCTGAAGCTTACACTCTAACATTGTTGTGACTCATTCTAAATCTTTTACAGTTTAAGGAAAAACAGAGAGAGAGTAATCCTATAGCTGGACAAAGTATCCCAATAAGTTGCAATGAAGTTAAAGACAATCTATTATCACAATGTCCAAGCAGTGTGTCTTCATTAGATGAAACTGAGGTTGGTATATAACTTTCTTTTAGGTGATATGTGGTGATAAAGCTTTTGTCTAATAGACACAATAAAGCTAAAGAAATTATCTGTATAATGTTTTAAAATAGCAGTTCTCAAACTGTAGTCCACAGGCCTCTTCCTGGTGGCTTGCGGAGAACTGACAGGTCACTTGGTGCTGGTTCTTTGTTTCTAGCTGCTTCAGGGGTAACCAGGCTTTTCACTAATGCCTGTGGCTGTACTGACAAAAGCAATAAGAGCCATGCTAAAGGGAGGGAGAGATTGGTGGTGGGCAGTCTCCTGGATCTGCCACAGACTTGGTGAATCCCATTACCCCTTTGCATGTTTATAAAAGAAGTATAATACCTACACTTCATGGGATCTAATTAAGGACCGACTGTGTTTGCAAAATGAGTGAGTCTTAGATGAGACTTTTTTTTTTTTTTAAGGCACTTTAAATGGGCTACACTTAAGGCAAGTTTGATATGCCTTCTTTAGATCCTGTGCAGGTTTATAAGATGGACAAAAGTCCCAACTCTCATTTAACTTGACCTTTTAAACTGCCAACTCTTTACTAACATGACATCTACATAATGAGTGATATCATTATAGATCCACCCCTAGAAATGAGAAGGTGCAGGGATTCTTACTAGACTCCTGTTCCTGGATGTGTGCTCCATCTTCTATATCAGCTGTAAGTTAGGAACCCTAGTGGGAGCTGTTAGAAAGAAGGAGTTTTAACTTTCTTCCTTCTTTTCCTCAACCTCTGAGCTTTCTTGCTGCTGGAGGGCAGCAAGTTCTCAGTACCCTACACCTCTACCATCTTTGCTAATATAGAAGTGTGGAAGGGTCTGCTACTCTATCCCTTCTCTAGCCTGTTTTCAGCTTGTCCTCTCCCTGAATAGCTCCTGTCCTTGGCTAATTTCCAAGTAGCAGTAGAGTGAAACTGATGTGATTCTAATGAGCTTTGCTGCTGCCCACAGGATACTGAGCAGCAGCAGCACAAACTTTCCAATCATGTTACTTGCTCTCTATTGTTGCTTCGGAAAGCAGTAAGCAGCTATAAAGCAAAGCTGGAGTTGTCTGTATCCCCGAGGAGATGACTCAGTAAGAAAGCACTGCACTGGGTTCACATTTGGAAACTTATATTCGCAATCAGGAAGCCTAGAAACTTAATATTTTTTGTTTTTCTTTTATTTAAAAAAAAAAAAAAAAGAGGCTTACATTTTACAACAGTTGAAGATGTAGGCTCCCTCACATGCCATGGCAAGTTTCCCAAATGCCAATAGCTACTGAGTGTGTGTGGATCTTTTCTAGGGCTATGTTAACTTTTTATTTTTAATATCACAAAGTTATTTTAAAGCTTGTTTGAAAATATTTTTGTTCTCTTTAATTCACCCCATGTGTCTGCAGGACCATTCAGACATTGTTCTGGACTCTTCTGAAGTATCTACAGAAAACGGGAAAGGTAGCAGGTTTCCTAAACCTGAGATGGAGATTCAGTTCACACCTCTGCATCCCAATAAAATGGAAGTGAAACACCAGGGCAGTGCCTTACCAGTGACTGTTAAAATGCCCAAGACAAGAAGGAAAAGGAAGAGTAATGAGCTAGATGAGGTAAGTCCTACACTGAACACGAGCTTTTTAAAATTTACAGTACACAATTAGATCTATTACCGTGATCAGTTTTTGTGTACCTTACTGTACTGGCAGTGGAATCCTATCTTAAAATTGAAACACATTGTCCCTTGTGTATCTGATTTGTATTAGAGCCAGCTAAAAATATTCCTAATGGTATGTTTTGATATATTTAGCCCAAAACATGACTTTAAATGCATGTAACATATGTTAAAAGTCTTTGTGTACCATATAACTCATATTAGCTATGCTGAGGCAGTTGAGGGTGGGATTTCGGTGGGGAAATACAGTGGGGAAGTACAGTGGCGATTTAAAACTGTATGATACACACGACTTGTGATTAAATGTGTGGTAAGGAGAGGTGCTACTGCTTTGGATTGTTTTTTTGTTTGTAGCTCCTAAACTGTGGCTTTAAAAATATGTAAAGGGTATCTAGTGCTCTGGATGAGCATCCTTTGTGGTGGCTTATCTTTTAGGGTGAAACAAAAAATAAAAATGTTCTCCAGCTATGCAGATCAGCTACACAAAAATATCCTTTATTTTGTATAAGTATTTGACTCTGTCTTCATTTACTTAAGACCTGGGAGTGGTGGCTGACCGGCCTTTCATTTCCTGAAACCATCCTGCCTTTTTCCTTTTCTACTTTAGTCAGAAGCAATTGTAAAATAATGACCAAATGAAAGAGTCAGTCTGTTAAAGCTAGTGCCAGACTGTAATATGAGAGCCAGGCCACACACCCCCTGGGGCAACATCATGGTACCTGTCAGCCAGTGGCAGCCCTCTCTTGTGAGTTTGATGTAGGTCTATCTCAGCACTTCTAAAGAGTACTGGGATTGGCTGGTGGGCAGGAGGGGGCACCACTCATAAAATATGGCTGTGGGTGGAAGCAGGCTTTTTCCTGAAAAAAGGGAAAACTTTGTGCTTCATTAGAACCTTTCATCCAAGAATCTCAAAATTCTTGTTTCAGCACACTGAGAAATAGATAAGGAAAGTAGAGGCTTCAGTTCAGTGACCTTGGAAATGGTATTAAAAATCACAATTTCTATATTTTGTTGTTTTCAAAACCTAAGTGCAAAAAGTAACTGTTGAAGACTGTGTAACCGAACATTGAACTGGAATTCTGCATTATAAAGTATTTTGGGAAAGAGAATATCCACAATTGTCAATTAAAATGACTTCTGTTTCTTCAACCAATTTTCTTCAAGAGCAATATGCTTTCAAGCTGCTGGACAAGCAGATGTAGAAATAAGCATACTTCTGAAGGTCTTGGTCAGGTATTGAACCTATTTGTCTGGTATAGATGAGCAGGTTTCATCTAACATAGAGTTGCTGTAGATGAGTACTTTAGAGATCCTTTTATATGAAAATAGTCCCTCTTCATACCCCTTAGTGTTTAGATAAGTCACAATAACATTACAACACCACTGAACTAAAATTCATTCCTTCTAGGACTATTTTCTTATCTGAATTTTATTGTTACCTATTTTTTTTAGTCTGGACAATTTTCTATTCTAATATACTTCCAATTTTTTTCTAAATTGGACACAGACCAAATAGGAAAACATAAAAAAAAAAAAAAAGTCAGTCTTCAACAAACCTGAATATCCGAGTTAAAAGTACTGAATTATTTTGTTTTTATTTTTCTGAAACTTCCAAACCATGATTTTACAGACACAGGGTTGAAATTAGTGGATAAATGTCAGGCATAGCTGGTGGTAACGCATTTTCAGATTAGAGGAGGAGAAGAAGGAAAAAACTCCTTAGATACCTAAAAAGTACATGTATGAGGGTTGGTTTTAGTTGAGACTTTTAACAGGTTTAACATTTCAAATTAACAGTTTAACACAGGCTTCCATGTTTTTAATTCAGCAACTTCGTTCTTCACCTTATTTAGCCCTTCATTCCCTGCACAATTAGGTTTGCTTGGCAGCCCATGTACCTGAAATCACTCCTATGTGTTCTGTCTTTCTAAAAGAACCCAGCCACGAGTAAGTATTATCAAAATCCCATGCCAGGATTTTCAACTAATATATTTGATTATATCTTTTGGTTGGTCTGTCAGTGTGCAATCTTGCTTTACACAGATCTTGAAAGAAAAGTTTATTATACATGGAAGTGACATCACATCCCAAAATAGAAGATGCCATACACTGACAGCTCAACAATGGTAAAATGCTACCAACCTGAATTTACATCAGGAAGCTAAATTTACATTCATTTATTGAGTGACTTCAAACTTTAGTTTTAAGAAATTTGACAAAAGAACACCCATATAGATGAAATGGTGGAGAAGAAAAATAGCAAATGTCAGAATGGGATAACTACCATTATTTCCAGTTGCCTTTAATTCAGAAGATTTAAACTTTGATTTAGGTGTGAATAAGTACCGTATCTCTATTATGTACCACTCAGGAAATGCTGGCTAGTAGCTCATCAATATCTGACTATAGCAATTCAGATGTTGGCTGCTTCTTTAATACGCATAACACTGCTACTTCTCCCAGAAGAAATTTTGTAAGCTGAGATGCAAACTGCAGTTGAAGTTTAGCATATACTTCATTTTCTCAGGACCTTGTCAAGAGTGAAAACAAGAAAAATGCCACACCTACTGCTGATGTTAGTTCACCTATAAAGTCCAGTTCTGCTAAAATCAGCAAGAAGAAAATGGTTTGTTTTATTCTGTTCTTCAAGTTGGTTCGGACATTTTATGTGAATATAGATATATGCAAATAATTAAGAGGCTTTGAAAAGGAATGTTTTACTAAGCAGTATTTCTGCTTTATGTATATACTTGTCTGGCATCTCCACACCATCTTATGGTGCCATCCCATCAGATTCTGCAAGTGAGTCAAAGATGGTAAATCTGTATTAGGCAGGGAGATCTTTAAGGAATACCTCTGTTGCACAGCTTCTCTCCTCATTCATTACTCATGGGCTAATGCCCCTCACCTTGGAACTTGGAGGTGGTCCACTGTTGTTGCCTGAGGCTCCAGGGATAGGCTCTGCCCTTCAGCTCAGGCCTCTCCAAATTTTCTGCCTCCAGTGGTGGCACAAGTTGGTGGTTCAGTTTCTCCCAGCCACTTTGTTTTAAAACCTTTATTTGTATTCATTTTTGTGCAGTTGTGACTTTAATCTTCCTCCTCCTCCTTCCCTCAATTGGGTAAATAGCAGCATAATGTTTTCAAACACCTGGATCTGCAACTGGAGCACCACCTTTTGAGACTCCTCTGCCCCCACTGAGGCATGGCAGAGCTGTCCTGCAAACATCTGGCTTAAATCTAAGCAGTGCTCCCAACATGAGGCAGCCCTTACAGGCTTTACAGAGGGTGAATTTGCCCTGCCTGTGGCAGTCAGCTGACACATATCCCTGAGTACCTCTGATAATTTTTGTGATTCTTCTATCATTTTTTTCTGTTTATAAAATGAGTTTCTCTCCACTGTTGTTGTGCTAAGAACTCTCACAGACAGAGGAAAATGGTTGGCTAGATTAGTAATGATAGTTGTAATGCAGTATCATCTACAGTCCCAAATCACGTCAAGCTAGGAGCATTTGAGGTAGGTGCTGTGCAAAGGCATAGTTATACACAATCACACCTAGTCCTGGATTTGTGTAGACCAACCTTTGTGTCTATGTAGCAAGAACCCAAGATCCCCATGGACCCAAAGGTGTGCCTAAATGGATCCTATGGAAGAATCAGGCCCTAAATTAAGTCAAGAAACAACAAATGGGCAAACGGGAATGTTCTGTCCAGGGGAAACCCTGAAACTAACTAGACACAATGCTGCCTAATACCCAATAACAGTAAAATTGCAGAAAAATACCTTCCCTGAATCTTTTAGTCATAATAGAGCAGGTAAAAAAATTCCAGACAACTGTGATTTTTTTTTTTTTTTTAAGTTCTGCCTTACAATTGTTTAATATTGCTGAGTGCTATTAAACTGCCACCATTTCCCACCATATATCAGAGTGAAACAATCCATGTATGTCCCAATAATTGTTTGGAAGGTACTTTGAAATCCTCTGAAGTGCAACAAAATTGTGTGGTGTTAAAGCTCTCCTAGAGTAAGTCTCAATATGCACACAATACATGGAGTGAAATCCTGGCCCCTTTGAAGTCAATGGGAATTTTGCCACTGATTTCAGTGAGGCCAAGACCCCTGTTTTTTATAATGTTTATACCTTGGTGGATTTTTGTGTTGCAAAACATTGTTTTGTTAAACTCTGTTGCAGCCTGAATATTCAGATTGACTTTGCTATGCATATTAGTACATACACAAATGTCCTTAGTCCTCAAAGGAAGGGAACAGAGTTAGGTATAAATTAATAACTGCAGTCCATATGTAATGTTAAAAAGTAAAAATGAGCCATCTGATTATCAAACTTAATTTGTGGACTAAAAGATAAGTGAAATTGTGGTTCTCTACTTAAAATATTAACTAGTATTTCTGTTTAGATGGCCACTACACAATCGTTTAGAAAGGAATACCCCTTAAGAAAACAAGTATCAACTTCAAGTACAAAGTCAACTCAGAAAAAAGATGGAACCCTACAAAAGCTTGGAGATTTCTTTCAAAGTTCTCCTACAATTATTCACTCCAAAGGTTTGTATAGTGCAAACTAGAAGACCTCTCTTTTTCTGTGATTCCTATTAGAAAATGTAGAAAGGGGACAAGTGGCTAAAGTAATATATTGGCTTGCAAATGTGGCATAGTAAATGCTTCACAAATGCAATGTATGGCTATTTGTTCTGCAGCCCAGGTTCTTCCACAATTCTGGACATCTGGGCCACTCTCCTCTCTGCAGCTCGCAAAGGTTGATCAACATTTTGGCACATGGTCTGGCCACGCCCCCTCTGCTCCTGCTTGCTGCCAGTTTCTCTGCTGCCGCAGCAGTAAACAGTGGCAATTTCTTTTGCTCCTGCCCTTACTACTTCTAATTTAACTTTTCTGCCCAGATATTTGGGCAGTGGGGAGCAGTTGTTCTACTCCCTGGGTCAGTTAACCCTTCAGGGGTTTAACCCTCCCCGAGCCTCTGCTGCAGTGTCTCCCTTCTGGCTCCTCCGCCCCTCACAGGCATGGCAGAGCAGGCAAGAAAGTACTGCGTTAAATCCTAGCGGTGCTCTATATGGAGGAACCTTCCCAGGCTTGGCAGAAGCCAAACTGTGCCCAGTCTGCACTCAGCCTTCTGTCCCTAACTCCGCTAGGTCCCAGGGCTGTGAGGCAGGCAGGCAGGTGGAGTCCCCTACACACCGAGGCAGCCGCGAGTCCAACTGGGGGAAAATGGGCCAGGAACACTAGTGCAGAGGAAGGAGAAGCTCCAGATCCAGAAGCAAAGAGGACCCTGACCATCATCTCAGGAAGTAAGTCCACGGGGACCCCCTGCAGAATAAAGAGGGGAGGCTTTTTGGGCCACAACTCCCTCTCCTCCCACCTCAAGTCTTAAAGAGGGTCCTGAGCATTCTGGGGAAAGAAACAGGTCTTCTAATCAACCTCCCTCCCAAGTCAGCCAGGACGGCTTGGATAATGAATTCCCATCCCCCTCCCAGGAGAGGAGGATTCTGAGACAGACCTCTCAAGAGGGCTCCAGGCCCTAAAGAAAGTAAGCCACAAGAGGCCTCACCAAAGCCACAGAGACATTCTGCATTCCCAAAGCATGCAAATAAGATTACCCCAAAAAACAAACAAACAAAACCCTAAAAATGGAAAGCAAAAACCCAAATAATCTGGAGATACGAGTCCTTTGACGACGACGACTCCTCCTCCTCCTCTACTGAGGAAGGCAAGTTACCTGGCTGTGAAACTTGAACAGGTTCTTTAAGCCTCAGTGTAAATTTCTCCCCTCAAAATCCTCCCCTGAGGCTGCAATATCCCTTCACTCCTCCTTCGAAGAACCAGCCTGATAGGGGCAAGCCTATTAACAAGAGCAATCTCAGGCTCTATAAAATTCAAGAACCAAAGAGCTCTATTGCTGAGACACCACAGGTTGATGGTCCTGTAGTATCACCAAGGACATGGTTATTCCCTCCGAAGGGGAGTTCTACCCTAAGGAACCCATGGATAGAAAGATGGAGCCCACTCTCAAAAAGGGCTCTGAAGCCACCTTCACCACCTTCCTGAGTGTCCCTAGCAGCAACCTGCTTTGCAGAAGCTTCTCATTTCTGACTGAAAGCTCTCAAAGCCTTAGGGTGATCTCTGTCCTTAACTTCGGCTCCACTTTAAAGAGAGTCTCTCTAGCAACAACAGCATTTGTAGCTGAAGCCTCAGTGGATGCAATGAGGTTCTCAGCCTGAGCCCGAGCCATGGCTTCCACCTCATTAGCCAGGTACCACCTATGGCTTTGACCTTGGAGTGTGGATATTCACTCTAAGCGGCTCCCAAGATTGGCCAAGTTTACAGGCTCCCTCCTTTAGGAAAAAAGCTGTGATACAGTGGTGTTTAACAATGCAGAAAATCCAGACAATCTCTCCCCTCACCACTAAGCGCCCTTGGGAGACACTATAGACCGGCCTTCAAACAGAGACGCTCCTTCACTTGTCAGCAGAGAAGTGCCAGCAAAGGGGCAACAGATTCCCAAAGGGACAACAGTGGAATCACAGTCCAAGGGGAAAGTCCAGATGAACGTCAGCCACACACAAATCCACTTGGACAGATCACATAAGCTTCCTCCCAGAGCTGAAGCTAAGCGGCAGGATTTCCCATTTCCTAGCGGAATGGTTTTCATACACCACTGACAAGTAAGTCAGGGAAATAGTGAGCCAAGGATACTCCATCAAGCTGCAGGCTCTGCTCCATCTTTTCCTTCTTGCAGTCACCCAGCTTCAACGACCCTGTAAAACACAATCTGATCCACAACAAAATATATCCGCTTCTGGATATGGGAGCTATAGTGTTCCCTCAGAAGAGAGATTCCCCAGGTTCTACTCCATCTTCTTCAATGTACAGAAGTACAGGGGGTGGGGAGGTGTCAGAGCCATTCTCAACCTCAAAAGTCTCAAGTGGAGGAACAAAATAAAGTTTCAGATGGAGACCCTGGCTATGGTTTCATCCTTTCCCCAGGAGCACTTGTTGGCTTCAGTAGATCTAACTGACTCATATCTCCATATCCCCATCAGACTGTGCCACCACAGGTTTCTGAGGTTCGCCTCCAGCAGGAAACATGATCAGTAGCGAGTACAGGTCAAGTAGGAGTGTTTGTTCCCCAGGGTTTTTAAAAAGGTGGGGGTGGCAATAGCGAGACTCAAGTTGCAGGGAATTCAACAGTACCCTCGATGACTACATGATCTGAGCTCCATCACAGTCAGCAGCGCACAGGATTTTCCAGGAGCATGTCTTTGTCAGTGCCAATAGAAGTTCTCTGGTTCCATCCAGGAATTTGTTTTCTTGCTCCCGAGTTGCAGGAGGCCTACCATAGCACTATTCCTCCAACTGCTGTGACTCCTGGTGTCGTGCATAGGGATCACTCCATGGGCACAATCACACATTAGTATGAATGCTTGAAAACTTCTAAAGATGTGGGACCACACCCAGAACATCAAGTACAGGTTCTTACACAGATGTTCGACTCCTTATAATGTTGGTTGCCCTATAACAGGTACTGCAAAAGCATGCCCATCTGTCTTCCAGATCCTTTAGTCCTTGGAACCAATGCCAGCCTGGAGGGCTAGGGAACTCATTTGGAGACCCAGGGCATTTAGAGTGAGGAGGAAAAGGCTCACAACATAAAGCTCCTAGAGCTGAGAGTAATTAAGCTAATTCTGCAAAAGTTCCAGCCCACCTTAACGAGGAACCATTACCTGATTCAATCAGACAATATGACTACAGTCACCTATTTAAACAACCAAGGAGGAACAAGGAGTCCAGCATTACACGCAGCAGCAATGGAAATTAATGGGGTGGGTGGAACAGTTCCTCCTTTCCCTCAGAGTGATCCACATCAAAGAAACCTTAACCAAAAGGCAGACTGGCTCTGCCAGCCCAGGATTAACAACTCCTAGTGGTGCCTACATCAGGAGGCTTTCAGTTTTGTTGTTCAGCTGTTGGGCCTCCCCAACATGTTCGCAAAATTGTATGAGATGCAAAGAGGCCAAAATACTTCACAAGGGAGGCAGGCCCCAGATCCATGGGAACAGATGCCTTACCACACAGTTGGCCACAGGGCATACTTTACACATTTTCACTCTTTTCCACTACTGGGAAAGGAGGTCCAAATACTAAAACAAGAACAGTCAATGATAATACTGATAACTCCTCATTGGTCAAAGATTTTGGTTCTCAGACCTGTTGGAGCTGAAACTTAACCTTCTGTGGAGATCAGATGTCCTCTCATAAGGTCCTCTTCTTCATCCAAACTCAAAATGGCTTCAACTAATAGCCTGGCTATTAAGAGGGAAGCACAAGAAGGTCTCAGTCTGTCCACCAGTGTCATTAAAATATTGCTTTAGTCTAGGACAGTAGCCGCACTAAAAGCGTACTCTTCTCTCTGGTCTAGATTCAACAAACTGGTGCCAAGAGCACAATGCAAATCCCAGAAATCCAGGAATGCCAACCATTCTGGACATTCTCCAAGAAGGCATAGACAGAGGCCTTCAGCCCAGGACCATTGCGCATCAGATATCTGCTCTTTGTAGTGTGTTTTATTTGCAGGATCCTCTGACTCCCTGGCAAACAGTCCACAGGTAACCAGATTCCTTCAAGCAAAGTAGCCAGATCTACACTGGGATCTTCTGCTAGCTTTGAAGGACCGGAAGAGCCATCCCTTCAAGTTTCTGACTTCAGCGTAGGCCTTTAATTTATCCACTAAAGCTGGTTTCTTAGTAGCTGTCCTGTCTGCCAGGCGAGTATTGGAGATGGCAGCAGTATCTATAAAAAACCTTACACATGTTCCATGAGTACAAGTGGTGCTTTTGACACCAGAATCCTTTCTTCCTAAGGTAAATTCCTCCATCCAGACTTCTCAAGAAGTTGTGCTTCCATTGTTCTGTGCAAAACCACAATATCCAACTGAAAAAGGCATGGCACACCTTAGGTGTCAGAAGAATGTCAAAAGTCTATCTGAAGTATACAGAATCTATGAGAAAATTGGGCTCCCTATTTGTGTCTTTCGATCTGAAATGCGAGGGACTCAGAGTCTAAGTCCTGTTGTGGGAAGCCTACAAATCGCCAGAGGCTTCTGTCCTAGCAAGGATCAAGGCACAAGATCACAAGGCACAAGATCCTTAACACCCTCAAGAGCAGAACAAGCAAGTGTGTCACTTCAGAAATTTGAAAGCTGCCACTTGGTCTCCAGCATTAAGAACTACAAGGTGGACCTTCTGTCTTCTACTGAGGCCTCCTTTGGCAGGAAAGTGCTGCAGGTGGTGGCCCAGAAATAATACAGACTCTTGAACAAGCTGACAAAAAGGGGAGTATTTCTTTCCTATCAACTTTTGTTTCATATTCCTCCCTACATCTCTTCACCGCTTGCTACTCCCCAAACATCCAGAAGTGTGGGAGATGCTGGCGAGCAAAATAAAAAAATTCTTCTCAGTGATTTTCCATTCTGCTAGCAGCATGTCCCACAATATTCCCCACCCTGGACCGCTCATGAGTCAAGGTTGAGATATGGAAGGGTTACCATATGTCCATCTTCTTTGGTCTAATGTACATAGTTGTTTTATCTCTGGAATATTTGTTAATGTTCTGCAAATTTTATAGTTTGGGAGTAACTCGTCTGGCAGCAAACAGAAGCAGAGAAGGCATGGCCTGACCATGCAGTGCCAAAATGCTGATCTGCCTTTGTAAATTGCAGAGAAAGGAGAGCAGCCCAGACATCCAGAATTGTGGGAGATGCTGCTTGCAGAAAGGAAACTTTTGGTAGGAAATTTTTCTGTTCTCTTGAGCATACTTTATCAGTCTATTCTAAGTTTGGCTGTGTTGGATGTAAATGGAAAGCACAACTATTGTTTTATTTTAGCTTTTCTAATTTAAAAATAGAATTACTCCCCAATAAAACATCATAAGATGAATAAAATATTTGCCATTTTTTATTGTTGTTGCTATAGTAGTTGTGATCAATGCCCATTTTATTAGGCACTGTACAAACAAAAAAGACAGTCTCTGCCCCAGGGAGTTCTCAATCTAAGATTCAGTAAAGATGTAACAGGTAAACAATAGGGTGGGAGTGCAAGATTATAACTAGGCTTGGAAGAATTAGATTTTTATCGATAAATGTCAGTAAACATTGATTTCACTGTACACATGCAAACAGACAAAATATTTCTTTTGCTAATAATCTAAATTTACAGATAGACAAAATAAGAAAAATGCAGCTTGAGAACTTACTAGAGTTTGATTTTAAGGATATTTACTATTATATTTTGATGTGTGACCTTGACAACTTGTGTTTGAACAGTTATAAACTTTTAACTTTTTGTACTCTGTCTAATGTCATTAAATTATTGTCTGAGTCCTCTAAGGGAATTTTTTTGTTTAAAAAAAAAAAAGCTTTAAAATTGATAACAGTCTAAATTGGAGAAAAAAAAAATTCTACATGTGCATAAATTTTGTCAAAACAATAAGTCACTATTTTTAATTAAGTTTATAATAGGGCATGATTCTGATCTTTATTTCACCTTGATAGATAAGAGTAATTTCAAGGAAGTCAGTGGGATTGCTGTACAATTGATAGCAGAATCAAACTCCAAATCTGTCCCTTCCTAGGAAGTAAAAAAATTACTTAATTTCTTAATATGGCCTAATTTATTTGGCACACGCAGGTTTGCTGTGATCCATATTTTCTAAATCTCTTTTCAAAATCAAATGTGTCTGTATAGTAAAGCAAGGTTTTATTCAAACTATTTCCTCTTTAAAAAACCTTTTCAGCTGTGATTAGAGGAGTATATTTTAGCTTTTTAAATATTCCCTTGATTCCTTCTAATTAATGCTCTTTTTGTTTAAAAATAATAAAATATTGATTAAAATAAAATGTCTTGCAGCAAAGAAGCTGATTGCAACAATAAGCTCCCCCAAATCTACAGAAGTGGAAACTCACAAAGCAAAGGAGCAAAAGCCGAAACGAACCAAGCGAAAGCTGTACTCAACTGACATTTCCTTTCCTTTAGACATTCCTGGTGACGTGGTAAGTGACATATTTTCCACACATGCTGCAGTGAGATAAGTTAACGGCTTTCAGAAAGCTGATTTAAAGGGACGGAGTCAACCTGAGATCTATTCAATTTACAAAAATGAGTTAAAAATTGTGACGTACTTCAGTTCCTCCCTGACTCCACTTTGCCAGTCTTCATGGTTTTACAACTGCATCTTCTTTTTTCTCCTCTTGTCTCTCCTCTCTTTGCAGCTGTTTGCACGACCTGTATAAATGGGAGAAGCTGAGTTGCTCTAGAGGGAACATAGTGAAAGTGCTGCCAAATGTACAAACTGACCCATTCCTTTCTCTAATCATAATCATTTTGGTGGGGGCATCACAAATGTTTTCAGATATTATAGTTAACAAGAAGTGATTTTTTTTTTCAGTTGACTGCATCTATTTAAATGTAAAAGGAAAATGATAAATGGAAATGGATACCTATGTAACTAATTAATGAATAAGGAAAATACTTGATTTAAACCCTGAGGATGAGATTCTGTGGCGCATCGCTAAGAGTTGTAGCACAGAAGTGGCAACCAAGGGAAGTGGGGAGAGGTGGCTAAGGTGTCTTAAACCACCTGTTGTGTTGTCCTGATCCTGGGCTACTCCAGGGCTGGCGAGTCTCCTGGTGTAACTTAGCTTACACAGGACTACAGGCCTGTCCAAACTATGGAAGTCTCCTGTAGCTGCCCTATGATTTGGAGCTATACCTAGAAGCTCCACTGCCTTGCATGCTGGGACACCACACTGACACATCCCTCCTAGTGCAGTCCCTGACATGTCCCATGTGCCAGGGCTTGCAAGAGGGTCCTTGGAGGATAGCCTTATGGCTCTCTGCAGTTCTTGCACTGGAGGAATACTCCACCAGCTAGAAGCAGAGCTTTTAAGAACCCTTTATTCTGCTCTGGTCCTTTTTCCCATTGTGAAGGGGCCAGAGCAGGAGTGAGGATCTCATTCGTATGCCTCAATCCTACAAATTCCTATGCAAATGAGTAATCCCATTAATTCTAGTGAGAGCAGTCTGAACGGGGGAGGCACAGAAACCAGACTGCATAGGATCCAAGTTGCTGGACAAGCCAGGGAAGGTCAAGGGAAGATTAAACTTTTATTTTTGTTTTGTTTTACATGTTGTATGCAGTGGTGGTGTAGCCAAGTCAGTCCCAGGATATTAGAGAGACAAGGTGGTTGGTAATACTTCACTCACCTCATCTCACTTTTGTTTTTACTTCTTTACTTTTTATTTTGGTCAGTTAGTGCTAGAAGTTTAGGACTGGAAATTGTTTCCAATCAGAATGGTTTCACAATTTATTCTCCCATTAATTTCTATGCAAACATAGTCTGACACATCGTAGTCCTTGCTAGGATTTTTTTTTCCCATGAAATTTATGTGGAGCTCTGTACACTGACCTAAGGCTACTATGGATCCCTTTTTTAAAAAATTCAGTAGCAATATTGTGGAATTTATTATGAATATAGCTCAGGGGGACACTAGAAAAGTGGTGGCTGTTTTATGCAGCTAACTGCATGAACACAGCCATCTGCGTACAGATATCTAGAATCATCTATAGAGTGACATTGACATGATTCCATATTAAACATTTATCTGAGGAAAAGCAAAAATAACTTTCAAAATGTCTCTTTTTTTAGATTGCTATGGATCAAAAGGAAAAGGAAAGTGATCATCTAATCATCAAGCGACGACTGCGGTCAAAAACAGCAAGATAAATGGTCATGTAGAAGCATGTTTATATAATTCTTAATCAGGTCATGTTTCTATTGTATTATTTTCAGTTGATTGTATATAGTTAAAACTGTAGATCCTTTATTATACTCTCATTGCCGCTGTATAGTTTTTCCTTTGTTTTAAACCTTCAGAAGTACTGTATAAAACTGTGAATCCATTAAAGCTGAAATGTAGTTTAAAAAGTTTTTATATCTGATTTGTTCTAAAATTTGATGTCTTTTTAAAAGGGTTCAGGAATGCCACTCTTAAGTGAACATAAGAACAGCCACACTGGGTCAGACCAGTGGTGTATCTAGCCCAATATCCTGTCTTATGACAGTCACCAATGCCAGGTGCTGCAGAGGGAATGAACAGGCAGTCATCAAGTAATCCTTCCCCAATCACCCATTCCCAGCTTCTAGCAAACAGAGGCTAGGGACATTTCAGAGCATGGTTTTGCATCCTGCCCATCCTGGCTAATAACCATTGATGGACCCATCCTCCATGAACTTATCTAGTTCTTTTGTGAACCTTGTTATAGTCTTGGCCTTCACAACATCCTCTGGCAAAGAGTTCCAGAAAGAGTTTGTGCGTTGTGCGAAGAAATATTTCCTTTTGTTTGTTTTTAAACCTGCTGCCTATTAAGTTAATTTGGTGACCTCTAGTTCTTGTGGTCTGAGGAGTAAATAACACTTCCTTATTTACTTTCTCCGCACCCGTCATGACTTTATAGACCTCTGTCATAGCCCCCTTTAGTCATCTTTTTTCCAAGCTGAACAGTCCCAGTCTTTTTTTTTAATCTCTCCTTATTCGGAAGCTGTTCCATACCCCTAGTAATTTTTGTTGCCCTTCTCTGTACTTTTTCCAATTCCAATATATCATTTTTTGAGATGGGGTGGCCAGATCTGCACACAGTATTCAAGATGTGAGCATATCATGGATTTATATAGAGGCAATTGATATTTTCTGTCGTCTTATCTATCCCTTTCTTAATGATTTCCAACATTGTTAGCTTTTTTGACTGCTGCTGCACATTTCAGAGAACTATCCACAATGACTCAAACATCTCTTTTGAGTGGTAACAGCTATTTTAGACCCCATAATTTTATATCTGTAGTTGGGATTATGTTTTCCAGCGTACATTACTTTGCATTTATCAACACTGAATTTCATCTGCCATTTTGTTGCCTAGTCACCCAGTAACTCTTTGTAGCATGCTTTGAACTTAACTATCTGGAGCAGTTTTATATCATCTGCACATTTTGCCACCTCACTGTTTGTTCCTTTTTCCAGATCATTTATGAATATGTTAAACAGTACTGATCCCCGTACACTGAGAATTGTCTTCTTCTGTCAAATCGTTTGTGGGAATATACTTAGTATAATTGAATGTTTTGGAAAAAAAATGAACAAAAAGGTTCTGTATGCTTAAATAATTTTAAGAGGTTTGAAAATATTATGCCTGGAAATAAATCAGATGCAGGAAAGTGGAGATACAGGGCCTGGTCGTCTTCACATTTTGCATGATGCTACTTTGTTGTTAGCTTTGTTTAATCTTTCTTTTAAGAATGCTAGACAATTTGTAGACCTGATATTTTTGCTTTAAAGATTCCTATCTTGAGTCACTGGCTTTGAGGTAGTACTTTGGCAATGAAATCTATTTAATCCAAGAGAGTTATGCTTATATGTAGCGTCTGGTTTACAGCAATGACTTGCTTCTGACCAAAGCTTTCCACTTAAGATGATTGGAACACTAGATAAGCATTTCTATGGTGTTCTTCACTGTAGCATCTGAGTCCTTCTCAAACACCAATGAATTAAGCCTCACAACACTTGTAAAGTAAAGAGGTATTATTGTCCATATTTTATAGACTGAGCATAAGTTATCCTCCCAAGAGAGTCGATGGCTGACTTGTGCATTATTTGCTCTACCTTCTTGTCCTCAGCTTTCTTGATGGCTGATTATCTTTTCTAGAATTAAGACAAACTACATTTTTATATCCTCTGGTTTCGCTATATTGGATGTGCTTTGTGCTATAATTTCAAGATGAACACATGAATTGCTGTCTGGCTGTGATGATATACAGGCACGAGTAACTGTCCTGTCCACTCTGCAAACTTATTAATACAGCTATATTTCTTTCCTATTTGTTTCAGTTAATCTTGGATGATATTAATGGAATTTTGATCAGGAAAGTAAATAAGTTATTTTTAATGGAAGTCATATTTGTCCACTAATTACTTCCTTCCTTGTTGTTGTTCTTTATAGTTGCTCTTTAGAGATGGTTTAAGAACATCTCTGGTGTGGAATGGCAATAGGATGTACGATGTAAATCTACAGAGCTGTGCAAGTACCCCTTTCCTGTATAGTTGTAATACTAAAGGATTTTATAGCATTTTCAACCTTACATACCTTCCTCCTTATTTTGAATTTGTTATATTGTGCATAGATGAGGGAGGGAGAAAACATGATTGTGCGCTATCAGCCGTTTTAACCAAGGATGCGTGTGTCAACTATAGCTGGGAGGTCAGTGTGAGTGGGCTTTGAATGTTGATCTTGGCTTAAAATTTTTAAGTGACATAGGGTCCTAAATCCCATAGATTTTTAAATGAGACTTAGGAGACTAGTGTCTGTCTCTTGGCAATGGCACTAAGTGCTTATTGTAGTAAGAAGAGGGCCTGAAACATAAGCCCATGTATTAGAGGCCTGCTATGAGGCCTGAGGCCTGGGCTAAAGTAGTCAAAACTTTGCTGATATAAAGTAAAGTTAGGTTGTGAGCAAGAGGCAGGCCCTGCTCACAGAATCTGGCAAGAACAGGGCTGGTATTGCAAAAAAACCACATGTTCCTAAGAAAGGGTAGGCACAAGAAGATATACGCAAATACGTTCCAGAAAGGTGGTACCAGAACACCTCGATACCAAACACATTCCCCAAAGATAACAGGAACACATTTAAAGATCTTAAAGATAAGGTCAGGATGACAGCATGATGGATAGAGATGTTTTGATCAAACCAGCATGTACAAGGCAATGGGTGGCACCCTAATACTCAGAGGGTGGCACCCTGATACATTAGGGGCAATACGCAACTCCTTTGTATTGGTGTATAAAGATGTATCTCAGAGGGAGTGTCTTTGGCCAGCCTAGGGAGCAGTGGAAAATCCCGCCACTGACTGAGCTGCGTTGTCATGAACATACATGTCTTAGTATCCTCGTAGAGTCTGCCAGGGGCTGTTACCGTGCTTCGTTGACAATAAACCTGGCCAGGTGCCTTTGCTGAAAACCAAGCCTGTGGATTTATTGGGCAGTTTAATTGAGGTCTGCTATCTGCGCAGAGCTGGGACAGCACACTGAATTAACTCACATGCAGCCAACATCTGACCATATTGATGACCCCAACGTGATTCTTGCACAAAACATAATGGATGGTGGCTGTGTGAATGCTATGCTACAATCGATACCAACAACACAAAAAGAAGCTGGGCTAGATTGGTACAAAAAGAATTAATGAGGTAGTACAAATACAAGATGTGGTATGTGCCCTGGGATATTCCAATTTTTCCGTACATGGAACCATTTGTCCTGGAATCAATAGAGGATTTTATGTGCAAGTCACTAGCACAGTTCAAATCGGAACTGTTACCTTTTGGCTAAATATAGTGTTAGCACTGCCACTGAAATTATTGCTCCTCCTAGAAACCTACAAGATTTATTAATTTAATTGTTCCCCCCAGTGGAGCAATTACAATTGGACATACATGATTTGGTGGCAAGAACCAAGGAAGCCTTAATACCCATAGCTCATCTTATCCAACAACAAATAGAAGAAGTAGAAAGTGTGCAAAGAGAGGTGGAAACACCTCGGTGGGCAATCCTAGAGGACGTTACTCTCCACACAATAGTCAGGACACTTAGGGCTTGTCTATGCTTACGTTTTATAGCGCTCTAACTTGCTGGCTTAGGGGGGTGAAAAATCACCCCCCTGAGTGCAGCAAGTCTGGCATTTAAAGGGCTAGTTTGGACAGGCTCCAAGCGCTGAGAGCCGCGCTCCCAGCGCTCTGAGCTAATCCCCTCGTGGAGGTGGATTATCAGGAGCGCTGGGAGAGCTGTCTGCACGCAACCACACTCGCACTTCAAAGTGGTGCCACGGGAGCACTCCCGCAGCAGCGCTTTGAAGTTTCCAGTGTAGCGATGCCCTTAGTGTAATGCTGATGGGAATACAAGCCATAACAAGAACAGGAGGACTTGTGGCACCTTAGAGACTAACAAATTTATTTGAGCATAAGCTTTCGTTGGTTACAGCTCACTTCATCGGATGCATGCAGCGGAAAATACAGTAGGGGGATTTTATATACACAGAGAACATGAAACAATGGGTATTACCATACACATTGTAACGAGAGTGATCAGGTAAGGTGAGCTATTATCAGGAGGAGAGAAAAAAAACATTTTGTAGTGATAATCAAGGTGGGCCATTTCCAGCAGTTGACAAGAACGTCTGAGGAACAATGGCGGGGGGGATAAACATGGGGAAATAGTTTTACTTTGAGTAATGACACATCCACTCCCAGTCTTTATTCAAGCCTAATTTAATGGTGTCCAGTTTGCAATTAATTCCAATTCAGCAGTCTCTCATTGGAGTCTGTTTTTGAAGTTTTTTTGTTGTAATATTGCCACTTTTAGGTCTGTAATCGAGTGACCAGCGAGATTGAAGTGTTCTCCAACTGGTTTTTGAATGTTATAATTCTTGATGTCTGATTTGTGTCCATTTATTCTTTTACATAGAGACTGTCCGGTTTGGCCAATGTACATGACAGAGGGGCATTGCTGGCACATGATAGCATATATCACACTGGTAGATGTGCAGGTGAATGAGCCTCTGATAACGTGGCTGATGTGATTAGGCCCTATGATGATGTCCCCTGAAAAGATATGTGGACACAGTTGGCAACGGGCTTTGTTGCAAGGATAGGTTCGTGGGTTAGTGGTTCTGTTGTGTGGTTGCTGGTGAGTATTTGCTTCAGGTTGGGGGGCTGTCTGTAAGCGAGGACTGGCCTGTCTCCCAAGATCTGTGAGAGTGATGGGTCGTCCTTCAGGATAGGTTTTAGATCCTTGATGATGCGCTGGAGAGATTTTAGTTGGGGGCTGAAGGTGATGGCTAGTGGCATTCTGTTATTTTCTTTGTTGGACCTGTCCTGTAGTAGGTAACTTCTGGGTACTCTTCTGGCTCTGTCAATATGTTTCTTTGCTTCAGCAGGTGGGTACTGTAGTTGTAAAAACTGTCTCTGTCTGAGGGATTGGAGCAAATGTAGGTAAGTATAGCCGTCAGTAGGTTTCAGGTTTAGGGTGGTGTTTATGTGACCATCGCTTATTAGCACTGTAGTGTCCAGGAAGTGGATCTCTTGTGTGGACTGGTCCAGGCTGAGGTTGATACTTACCTACATGCCTCCAGCTTTCATCCAGACCACACCACACGATCCATTGTCTACAGCCAAGCTCTACGATATAACCGCATTTGCTCCAATCCCTCAGACAGAGACAAACGCCTACAAGATCTCTATCAAGCGTTTTTACAAGTACAATACCCACCTGCTGAAGTGAAGAAACAGATTGACAGAGCCAGAAGAGTACCCAGAAGTTACTTACTACAGGACAGGCCCAACAAAGAAAATAACGGAATGCCAGAATGATAGTGAATTATAGAGCCCAGAGAGTGGCTGCACTATAAACCCTAGGAAGAGGGTTGCAGAGAACTGATGATGAGAGCCTACTTGAGTCAAGCTTACCACAGGGCTGATGGTTTACAGAATGTGAGGTCTTTCTAGGTGAAGAGCTCAACAAGCTCTACTCTGTTCTCCCCTTCCAATTCTTCATCTTCACTCATCTTAGTTTTGTCATAGTTACTATTTCACTTGTTGAATACGGTAACTGCTATTCAGATCCATTTTTTCATGCTAATTGTAAAAGAGGCAGATAATTATGAGAGAGGTGATTAGAGAGGCAGGATAGTCCCATGATTAGGGCACAAGCCAAGGCCTTGCAAGACCTGTGTTCAGTTCCCTGCTCTGCCATAGCCTTCATTTGTGAGCTTGGGCAAGTCACTTAGTCCTCTCTGTGCCTCAGTTTCCTTCCTTGTGGGTGTTGAGACTAAAAAGACATGAAAGATTGAGGTGCTACAGTGCCGGGGGCCATATAATACCTTAGATAGATGCTAGTGGCAGCCACATCACAGAAAATCTAATTTGTCTTACCTCCCTGTCAATATGGGCACTCTAGATACCCTTCCAACACATCCAAGTGGACAATCAGGCCTAGCCCAGTGACCAAATTGACAAGCTAGTGTAGACTACATCTAACTTTTTCCAGCTCTGAAAGTTCTCAACTGGGGAAGTCTCCCCTGTGTGCTGTGAGGAGGAGGAACTCAGTGCAAAATTGGCTACTCCCTGACTGACTTAGCATTTAGCCATATTAGTGTTGTTACATCATACAGTCTGGAAACAATTAGCAAGGTGAGAGACGCTTATTTTACTGCATGACTTCTTTAATTCTGTCTTGTTTGTTTATTTGTTTTTGGTTTAGAAATAAAATCTAGTGCAAGGACATAGTGCAGGAGATGGTATCTTTCAAACATGAATCAAACCTCTTAAGAGCTTTTAATCTGTTTCATAATATTTCCAGATCTGATAGATACCGTGACACATTCTCAGCATGTATGACTTAAGTGTTTTAGGGTACAGTGTGAATGTATGCACCACACTGTGGAGGCCTGCCACACAGGGCTGAGACTCTCAAACTAAAGGTTCAACTGTATAGAGCATTCACCCATACATTCCTCTTACAAACCTTGCCTGCATTGGGGCTGGTTTCTTTCCCTTTTAATTAGCTTCACATCTTTTGCCTTTTAATTTTATTGGATAGCTCTTTTCTATTATGGGAGTGAAAATAGGAGCAAAATGACCTTTTCTCTAACTTTCATTTTATAATTGATATAAATCTTGCCCGTCACCTCTTATTTTTGTCTCCATTGTAAATCAAATAATCCTAATCATTCTAATTCCTCTTCATAAAATCTGTCCTTACCTCTAAACATCTTCATTCTCTAGACTTTTCTGTTATATACTTTGCAAGATGGGATAACCACAAATGAACTTAGTGGGCTTCATCAGCTGGTGTAAATGAAGTAAATGGCCCTACACAGATTACTCAATTCAAAGATCTAACCTCATACACCAGGAGAGGGGGGGGGACAAAAAATATATATAAATGGTATAGTGTTTTCCGTGTCATTTTCTATCCATCTCTTAATACAGCCTAACCTCTTGTTTGCTTTTTCCCACCTCTTTTGCACATTCAGCAAGTATTTTCATTCAGATGTCCGCAGTTACCCCTAGGTTTTTTCTGAGTGGTTTCAGTTAATTTTTAGAATCCAGCACTGCATATGCTTAGTTCAAATTGTTCCTTCCATTGTGCATAACCTGCACTTGACTACATTGAATTTCATATGCCATCATGCTGCTGTGAATGACAGTTTGATTGCTTATCATTAAATCATCAACTGGGCCTATGGCTCTTCTTCAAAAACATTTGCAAGGTAAATGCAGTATTGAAAAGATGCTGGATTACTTGATTGTTTTATACTTGATTTCTTTGTGGATTCAAATGTACAGAAAATGATAGAAATGTCTCTTACTTCAGCCAAGTGACATTTTTGTTAAACTGCTGATTGATCAAGACCGTTTAATCCACTCTCCCTCTTTAATATAAAATTTCAAAGTGAGTAACAAATGATATCATGAAAGAGTATTCAACTAAAGGGATAGTAACGTGTGTGTTAAAGATTTTAATTTAATTCATTGTTCGGGGAGGGGGCGCAAAATGACAGTTTACTTTCAGGTCCGCAGTGCAAACCTGTATACAGTCAAGCTACTCAGCTGTATATTATTCCATAGTCCCAGCCTCTGACTTGAATGTTTAAACCCTTTTCATATTTATGGCTAGAGTTCATCAGTTTTGTTCAATATATTTGGGACAGTTTCTTGAAACTCTTACTGTGGGTATTGCTACTATCAGTACAACCCTCAAGAGGGGATTGCACACACAAGCAGTTGTATAGACTGCATTTTTCATTGACATTTCTTTTTCCAAAGAAAATATTCTAAACAATTTTTTTTTTTAATTTTTCCAGTGTGTTGTGGTGGGGGGAAAGATCCTGTCCTTTTTAAATAAAAAGGATGAGGATTTTTTTTTAAGTGAAAGAAAATGGATCTCTCCCCCACTTCCCCCTTGAAACAAAACAAAAAAATTTTGATAACGATTTTGTTGCAAAATTTTAAAAAATGAAAAATGTTTATGAAAATGAAGATTTTCTGTAAAAAATGTCATAAAAACCTTAGTTTTTGATGGAAATGTTTTCATGAAAAAAAATCTTCAGCCCACTCTGCTTCCAATATAAGAATAAAAATACAATAATCTTTTAAAACATTATATATAGTAAGAAAAATAAATAGAAAAATATACTAAGTAAAGCAACAAGGCTTGTTGGTGCTTAAACTAATTTTTGTTTTGTTCTGCTATGCTTCAGAGGCTTTACAAAATGAGAGACACTCCAGAGCTCTTACAGCTTCTCTTGGACTGCTGTAAGACAGTGTGTGAGAGTACCTACCAACCCCACATGCTTCAGGTTTTTCTTCATGAGAGACGATGATAATACAATTTGAATGTAATACTTTCCAGTGTGGAAAAAGGTCTGCTGGCTTTTATCTGATACTGTCACTGGTAAAATGTGAGCAGTGATAAATTTTGCTGTTTAGAATTTAGCTAATGTTTTACATATCTCTTAAAGGCAAACAGTGAAAGAATTATCTACTTCCAAACATCCATTCTCACCTCACTTCTTTGTGGGAATGCTCTTAAATCAGACCAAAATCCAAGCTGGAGGCAGCTTGCTACTATCCCTTCTGCTCTTCTGCAGCAGGGCCCTAAGCATTTAGGCATTCATGCTGCTTAACTAGTATCTCACCCCACTGTAACTGGGTTCTGTGCAGTGGTGACTATAGCTAATCTGGTACTCAATTACCTTGTGAGACCTCCATTCAAACCAATGGAACCATGTTCTCTGTTGCATTTATCTATGGCGACAGCCAGTTAGTATCCATTACGTCAACCCATAGGGTCCAGGAGATTGGAGCCTTGATGGCAGATCACCCCTTCAGTGTTCTTTAAAGACAAGGTCTCTTTATGTCTACACCCTAAATACTTACCAAAGGTTCCTTCAGAGTTCCATCTTAATCAATCCATTCATCTACCAATGCTTTTCCTGAAACCACAAGGTTCTCTACAGGAGTCCTGTTTACATACCTTGGATGTTGGAAGGGCTTTGGCCTTCTATTTATATAGGACTAATCAATTTAGGAAATCCTCTAGGCTCTTCATTTCTTTTGTGGATAGATCTCCAGGATCCTCAATCCCTACTCAGGGACCATTGTGATGTATATCTGGATATATTAGTCAATTTATGATGCTGTCAGCATTCATTACCACTCAAAGCATGATAACACTTTCAACCAGATCACAGCCATCATCTGTGGCATTATTGAAGAGTGTACCTGTATGTGAAATGTGTAGAGCCATTACATGGACTTTAATACAAATGTTTTCATAGAATTGTAGGACTGGAAGGGACCTCAAGAGGTCATCTAGTCCAGTCCCCTGCACTCAAGGCAGGACTAAGTGTTATCTAGACCATCCCTGACAGGTGTTTGTCTAACCTGCTCTTAAAAATCTCCAACAATGGAGATTTCACAACCTCCCTGGGCAATTTATTCCAGTGTTTAGCCATCCTGACAGGAAGTTTTTCCTAATGTCCAGCTTAAACCACCCTTGCTGCAATTTAAACCCATTACTTCTTGTCCTCTCCTCTGAGGTAAGGAGAATAATTTTTTCCCCTCTTTGTAAGAACCTTTTATGGACTTAAACTGTTATAAGTAGTCTTCTCCAGACTAAACAAACCTAATTTTTTTTCAGTCTTCCCTGATAGGTCATGTTTTAGATCTTTAATCATTTTTGTTGTTCTTCTCTGGACTTCCTGCAATTTGTCCACATCTTTCCTGAAATGTGGCACTCAGAATTGGACACAATACGCCAGCTGAGACCTAATCAGCATGGAATAGAGCAAAAGAATTACTTTTCATGTCTTGCTTACAACACGCCTGCTAATACATCCAAGAATGTTTGCTTTTTTTGCAAGTGTTACACCATTGAGTCATTTAGCTTGTGATCCACTATGACCCCCAGATTCCTTTCTGCAGTACTCCTTCCTAGGCAGTCATTTCCCATTTGTATGTGTGCAAGTGATTGCTCCTTCCTAGGTGGAGTACTTTGCATTTGTCCTTATTGAATTTCTTCAGACATTTTTTTAGTTTGTCCAGATCATTTTGAATTTTAATCCTATCCTCCAGAGGACTTGCAGTCCCCTGCAGCTTGGTATCGTCAGCAAACTTTACAAGTGTACTCTATGCCATTATCTAAATCATTGATGAAGATATTGAACAAAACCAGACCCAGAACTGATCACTGCGAGACCCCAGTCACTACATCCTTCCAGCATGACTGTGAATCACTAACAACTATTCTCTGGCAACAGTTTTCCAACCATTATGCCCTTACCATATAGTCACTCCACCTAGGTTGTATTTCCCCAGTTGTTTATGAGAAGGTCATGCGAGACAGTATCAGAAGCCTTACTAAAGCCAAGATATACCACATCTACCTCTTCCTCCCCTCACCCCATCCACAAGGCTTGTTACCATGGGCAGCGGGTGAACCTCTGCTTTGGGGAGGCAAGCCCACCAGCCCTGCCCCTTCCTCCCAAGGCCCCGCCCTCCACATGCCAGAGCCCCAAACCCCCTATCCCACCCTGTAAAAGGAGAAGCCTTGACTCTGAGGGGCCTCCATGACTGAAGGAGCCATTGCCTGCCCACCCCAGCCACATTGGGTCAAGCCTCTGCCACGGGCCCCCTGACTGACTGCCCCCCTCCCTGAGTTCCAGGCCGAGCCACCAGCCTCCCCACCCCTGACTGCCCCCGCACTTGCCAGAATTGGGCCGAGCCACTGGCCTCTCCCAGCACCGGGCAAGACCAAACCGCCAGCCTCCCCGAGTGCCTGGTTGGCCCCAGCCCCAGCACTGGGCCAAGCTGCCAGCTCCCTACCCCTGTTTCCCCCTCCCCTCCCCTCCGCCAGAGTTGGGCCGAGCCGCCGTCCTCCCCGAGTGCCAGGCCAAGCTGCCAGCTTCTCCTCGTGCCGACCAAGGTCGAGTTGTTGGCCTCCCCTAGTGCCAGGCTGAGCCACTGGCTTCTCCCAGCACCGGGCAAGACCAAGCTGCTGTCCTCCCAGAGCGCCAAGCCATTGGCTTTCCACAGGGCTGGGCTGGGCTGAGCTGCCAGTCCTCCCCACCCTGAGTGCCTGCCAGGCTGAGCCGCTGGCCTCCTAGCACCAGCTCCTCCTGCCCCTGAAGGGCCCGCCCACCTGACGAGCCACCAGCCCCAGTGCCAGAGGTGGAGGGACGCGTCGAGCAGCGGGGACGGAGGTGTGTGGATTGGAGGAGGCGGCGATGGGAGTCTTGGGAAAGAGCTGGGGCTACCATGGCCCAGGTGTCCGGCAACGGGTCCGTGGCTGCTCCAGGACAGGCAAGGTCTTTCATACCCTCCGCCCATGCTTGTTACCCTGTCAAAGAAAGCTATTAGGTTGGTCTGACATGATTTGTTCTTGACAAGTCCATGCTGTTACTTATCACCTTATTATCTTTTAGGTGTTCGCAAATCAATTGCTTAATTATTTACTCCATTATTTTTCTGGGTACTTAAATTAAACTGATTGGTCTGTAATTCTCCCGGTTGTCCTTATTTCCCTTTTAATGGATGGGCATTATATGTGCCCTTTTCCAGTCGAAGCATTACAACTACCTGATCCATGCAGTCACATCTGATGTGGCACTTGGTTCTGCAGCACTATCTTCAGTTTCAGATTCTATTCCAAAGCTCCCTCCTCCATCTGGAGATACTGCTTGTGTGCGCCTCTTTGGGAGAGGTCTAGGGGGATGCTACTCAAAGAAGAAGAGATTCACTGTGTGCAGTACCTGTGGTTCTTTGAGATGTATCCTCCTTCCCCTCTGCTTCAGACTGTTCCTTAGAGGACGTTTGTGTAGTGAAAAAACTGAGGTTGGTTCATCTGCATGTTAGGATATAGATATTCAGGCCTATCTGTAAAGGCCTATACACTAAAGAATTTAGAAGTATTCTTATTACCTAGCTAGTTCTAGAGGTATAACAGAAAATCAAAATCACTCTCTGCCGCTGTAAGGGCCTTCTCTTACTGTGACAGTCTGAGGCCCTGTTCTTAGGCTGTCATAAGTTGGGAAGCGAACGGTGTCATCCTCACATTCCAAACTAGTCACATTGAAATAAGGTGCTATTGGGATGTTCGAAATACAATCCTGTCCTGAGAATGCCTATTGCCTCCAGAGAAAGGGAAGTGCCTAGAAGATGTAAAAGAAAACTTAGTTTGATAGCATCCTGTCTGGCAAGAACTCACTTATGAATAGCTGGGATGTGAAATCCTCATTTCTTTGTTCTTCTATCACTATAGTCCCCATTTCTCTATTGTTTGTCTGTATAATCTGTCTGGTTCTGTGATTGTTTGTCTGCTGTATAATTAATTTTGCTGGGTGTACACCAATTAAGGTGGTGGGATATAATTGGTTAAATAATTGTGTTACAATATGCTAGGATTGGTTAGTTAAATTTCAGTAAAATGATTGGTTAAGGTATGGCTAAGCAGAACTCAAATTTTACTATATAGTCTGCAGTCAATCAGGAAGTAAGGGGGAAATGGGAACAGGGAATGGGGGTGCAGAAATTGGAATCATGTTTTGCTAAGGGGGGGGAATGGGAACAGGGACACAGGTAAGGCTCTGTGGTGTCAGAGCTGGGAAGGAGGACACTAAGGAAGGAAACTGGAATCATGCTTGCTGGAAGTTTACCCCAATAAACATTGAATTGTTTGCACTTTTGGACTCCAGGTATTGTTGCTCTGTTCATGCGAGGAGGACCAGGGAAGTAAGTGGGTGAAGGAATAACCCCCCTAACACTGCACACCCCTATATAGCCTTGGTATCGAGCACAAGGGGGCACGGGGCTCATGCACAGGCCAAACAGACACTGCTAATGGAAAAATCTCCAATTAAGGGCTTGAGAGGTGCATGCACACCTGCAGTGGATCACCCATAGGGACATACATCTTGAAGAACGAATTACTGCACGCAGTGAGTAATTTCTTCTTCTAATGCACTTTAGTAAGTGAAAACAGGGAGGTGCATTAGGGTCATGTGACCAGCTACCTCACCACAGACCACAAGTGGGTACTCCTTTACAGTTTGAAAACTTCTGAGGGGGACAACAAGAGATGGGAGCAGAGTATTTGGGGGCATTTCTCACCAGAAGGAAAGTACAGAATTTTTACTGATGAGAGCCATGTCCATGCACTCTGGTCTTTCTGAAACCTGCGAGTTAAACCCATTCAATTTTTCTTCTTTCATGGGCTTAATGAAATGTGCTTACTCAGGCTAATATGAATATTGCTAGCCCTCCAGACAACCTAGTCTTTGTATGATCTTTTCAGGTGTCAGTAAAGCCCCACAAGATGGCGCCTAAACACTTCTCCTTAACCATCAAATTATCCTGAGCAACTTTAAACTAACCTGATAGATGTGAGAAAGCTCTGTCCTTGCCTCCGTGAGTCCCGCATTTCCTGGCAGATGTTGCTAGCCTCAGAGGCTCACTGTGACTCCATGTAACCCTTCTCTCTCTAGGGAGAAGGGTCACAGTCATTTTCATCATAAGCCAGTGAGGGAGATGAGAAGTTAGCCTTCCTTGCACAGTCTCTGTTATCTCCCAGTCTCAGTGATTAATTAGGGGGCAAAGGGGGGGAAGCCCAGGCCCACCCTCTACTCCAGGCTCCAGCCCAGGGACCCTAATAGTTTCAGCTATGGTAGCTGATCTTTTAGAAACATGACATGTACAATTCCCTGGGCTACTTCCCCCCCAGCAGCCCTCACTTCCTCAAGCTCCACTTCACCCTTACCTCAGGGCCTCCTTCCTTGTGCCTGATATGGTGTGTACTACTCAGTCTCCCCAGCAGCTCCCACAGCTCCTGACATGTACACCCACCTGACTAACTGGGAGGCTTCTAACTAGTTTCAGCCAGCCCCTGATTGGCTTCAGGTGTCCCAATCAACCTAGCGTTCTCCCTGCCTTCTGGAAAGTTCTTAATTGCCCCAGGTGTCTTAATTGACCTGGAGCTGCTGCCATTTCATTTATCCTGGGACCAGGGATTTGTTTAGCCTGGAGCTAATATATCTATCTCCCACTACTTTTCTATAGCCATCTGGCCTTGCCCTGTCACACTATAGATAGATATATTTTGGATATTACAAGTTTGGCTGATAAAGGCAATAATGTTGATGTGATATACTTAACCTTTTGTAAGGTGTTTGACTTGGCACTGCATGACATTTTGATTAAAATCTAGAACAACATAAAATTAACATTGTTATTTGCAGTGTTGTAGCCATGTTGGACCCAGGATCTTGGAGAGACAAGCCGAGTGAGGTAATATCATCATTGTTTGTTGAACCAACTTCTGTTAGTGAAAGAGACAAGGGTCAACAGTTCTTAAAAATGGAATCTCTACTTTAGCATCTGTTAGTGCCTTGAAGCAACAATATATCCAATTATATAGGTTCTATATAAAACCAAAAGTTATTCAATTAACACCCTAACCCCCAGCTGTTAAAACCATTCCACAATCTGTAGCCAGAAAAACAAATTGGATGGTTGACATCTGGCAGTGTGCTCCAACATAACATCTTGTCCAGCATCTCATATAGACATAAACAATTGCTGAAAGGATGAAAACTTACAAAAAGCTAATCAAGTGAGGGTGGCTACATTTGAAATAGCCAGGTAGGACAGTTACAATTATTCTTACTGGAGGAAGGCAAAGTATGACATTCATTGTAATACAAATATCTTTTGCCCATCTAGTTACCAAAGACTCATGTCTCTGGACAAATTATTTGGGAAAAACATCAAAAGAAACGTGTCTAAGTTTACATCTATTTTGTTAATTGTTTAGAATCTTAGACTTTTTAAAAAAACTTCACAAATGATTTCCATTCATCTTCAAAGAGCTCTCTAAAAACTCTGGCCATCCTTTGGAAGTTTAAGTGCCTAAAATTAGCCAGCTCAATCCATATTTAGACATCTAAGTGCATGCACTTATTTTCAGAAGTGCTGAGCATTTGTAGCTCCCACAAAGGCCAGGCCACTTCTAAATACACAAGTTAGAGGAATGACTTTCAGCCGTCTGTGTTTGAATATATAGTCCTTACTGCTGGTTAGTCTCCTTCATGCAAACTGGTGTGAAAATACATTGTATGAACTAATTATTTTCAGAAATCAGTATTAGGCACTGTATCCATGACCTGTCCAGTCATGTTTTTGCAAAAATATTATAAAAAAACAAGTGCTTAAATGCAGCTCTCCTACAGTATTAATGATAACTAGCATTCAAGTACCTTTTTGGGGAAGGAGCGGGGCATGCAACTGGCAAGGAAAGGGGTATGGAAGTTCACGGTGGAGATGGCTGTATGAAGAGAGAAGAATCCAATTTAATGAGGTCTGCTCTCCCCTTCTAAAGTCAATGGTGCCTGCATCAAAAATACAGCAGAATCCCTTGTGAACAGATTGTATGACTGCAAAAATAAAACGGAAAATAGTTTAAAATTTTGAGTGCACAAGTTGAAGCTGACCTTGAATAACTGTAATTTGCAGAGGAGATATTGCCATGCTAGAAGACTTGGAGTTATTGACCCTTGTGCCATTAGTGGCAAGAGCATAGGATGGAGGATGTTGCACAATTTGTCCAAGCAGGCATAAATGCAGTTTTCATCAAGCAAAAATACCCTTTCACAATACAAATTATGTTACCTCTTGAAAATACTCTTTTTAAAAGTAACTTGTCTTTTCATGACACCTACCTAATCATTGACTTGTTCTGTGAAGAAAAATGTACAGGTATGTTTACTATAACAATCTTAATATGGTTTACTGTTGCTGCAACACTGACATTTGGAAAATGTCATATGCAGTGTTTGGATGGTTTTGACTTATGCAGTTTCATAGTTCAGAATGTAATGTCAAGGAAAAAAAGATTCACGTCAAAAAAAGTAATGGAAACTTGTTAACACAGGCAATTTTTCAGATTTTACAGACTTTTTTTTTTTTTTTTTTTTTTTTTTAAACCAGTCGTGACTTACAGGACTTCTGACAAAGTTATTGAGAATTCTTAAAGACTGACACACAGATTTTAAAAAATACACAAAATTGTTCCATTACTACAATTGCTACTTTTTTTATCTTAAAACATTTTGAACAAAAATTCTGAAGTAAGCACTTTGAATAATATCTACATAATCTTTTTAAGAACATAGTACCAAATTAAGGGCTCATCATGCAAGATCCTGCGTAGCCTCAGTTCCCACTGACTTCAGTTAAAGGTGCTTAGCACCTTGCCTTAAGACTGGAAAAATGGCCTTGGCCTTGATTGTTGAACTTCTTGGTTATGAAGAGGCAATTGACAATGTGCTTGAATCTATGGACCATCACTCAGGCACAACTACTAATTAGTGGTTGCTTAGGTGAAAGTGATCTTTCTTGTCTATATTTATTATGAGCAAACAGAATAAAGTCCAAACCAATAATATATACAATTAGCGTTTTAAAAGGGCCAACTTTACAAAGCTCAACAACTATAAGCCAAATCAGCTGGAAGAAAGAATTTAAACAGACTATGAATGATGACTGAGAACTATTAAGAACATTTTACTACATGTGTAAAAATCCCTGTGGAGAAAAGCACAACTGAGAAAGCAAGCAACTCTATTTGTTTTTGTTTGTTTTTAAACAGCATGAGTTAGAGGGGAAGTGAAAGCAGCTATTAAATGTATATGACAATTGGGGGAGGAGCGGGAAAGGGAAGTTGATAACAATAGATATAAATTAGAAGCTAGGAATTGTAGTAAGTATCATGGGAAGCAAAAAGGCAAACTGGACACTGAGAAATCTCTGGACAGCAACATAAGCACAATAAGGAGTTTTAAAGTATATTCAAAACAAAAGAAATCTTAACAATGATCCATTTGTCTATTAGTGTATGGAAATGATAGAATGGTCAATAATAATGCAGAAAAGGCAAAAATGTTCAATAAATATTTCTAATCTGTATTTGGGAAAAAGACAGATCAGGTAACCATATCATACGATGATGATGACGAAATACTTTCCATTCCAACAGTAACTCAGAAGGATATTAAACAGCAGCTACTAAAGTTAGATATTTTAAATCAGCAGGTCCAGAGAACTAGTAGCCAACAGTTTTAAAAGAGCTGGCCAATCTGTTTAGATTGTTAATGTTGGTTTTAAATAAATCTTGGAACACTGGGGAAGTTCCAGAGAACTCGAAGAAAGCTAATGTTGTATCAATATTTTACAAAGGTAAATGAGATGACCCAGGAAATTATAAGTCTCTCAGTCTGACATCAATCCTGGGCAAAACAGTAGAATGGCTGACTAAGGACATTTAAAATAAACAATGTAAGGAGGTTAATGTAATTAATGCTAATCAACATAGGTTTATGAAAAATAAATCTTGTCAAACTAACTTGATAAACATTTTTATGATATTACAAATGATATTCAGTTGATAACAGTAATAGGGCTAATATAATATACTTAGACTTCCATAAGGCATTTGATTGGTACCGCATGGTATTTGGATTAAGAATCTAGAACAATACAAAATCAACATGGCACACATGTTTTTTTTATTTAGACACATTCCCTGATTTAATCCTTGCATTTCCAAACTAAATAAAAATTTAATAGGAAAAGAGAATGACAGTGCAGAATTACCCCAAATAAACTAATTTCACAATACTTGTGGTTTAGAGAGAAAACCCTTAAACACAGATCTTCTAAATAAAATGATTTAGGGATAAAGTATGTTGGTAAAAGTTATAGGGATAAATTATGGCAAAAGTATGTGTGTGGTGTGGGGGAGGGGAATGCAAAAGTCCCCACCTTTCTCCACTAGGCTGGTGGAAAGTAGAAGGCATGATCTCCCATGCATATTCTTGTCCAGTGCTCGTCATATGTGCCTTGTCGGCAGTGGTCCCTAGTTGGCTTGTGGGTCATATGAGATTTTTTTCTCCTAGTTTTGCCTTCATCCTACTGTCTCTCTCCCTCACTTGGGCTCCTCCAGCTGAGCATCTCTCTGTCTGACAAATGAGGGCTGAAGTGACCCTGGACCTTTTACATTTCCCCACTGAAATGATTTTCCTAGTACCACTGGCTTGGGGGGTGGGTGGGATATCACTCTCTCCCCTTGCTCTTGCTCTGTTCTATACATAAATACATGTTCCTGTCTCCTACATAAATTGATACATTTGTGTGTTACACACTACTGGAAATGAGAGAGAGAGAGAGAGAGAAGCGCTAGCTTGGTGTATTTGCATTGAAGCAGCATTTAAATGTTAAAATGTCCTCAGTTTGTCTTGAAGGAGACTTGGTTTCTTGGAATTAAAAGTTGCTGTTAACAAATGTCTGTAGATAACGATTCACTCTCATGATAATAATGAGGTCGCTGAGCTAACCAGTGTTAATTTAATATATTCTGTATTTTTTAAACT
Organism: Chelonia mydas; assembly: GCF_015237465.2. Classification (NCBI taxonomy): domain Eukaryota; kingdom Metazoa; phylum Chordata; order Testudines; family Cheloniidae; genus Chelonia; species Chelonia mydas. The sequence goes on from NC_057853.1 coordinate 90,105,573, forward strand.
AAAATTTAGTCACTTGAACTCTTTCAGCTCTTTTGTTTGTCAGCAGGGCTTGCCTAGCTTTGATCAGGGTTATATTTATAGGTTTAAATTTTGTGTCAGCAGTTTTGCCTGTGTCAGCAGAGACTTGTGTGGAGCTGAGGGCCTATCTGCTGGGCTGATCCTTTCAGCGGAAGTAGATTCTTTACTCTGCTCCTCTCAATAGACGCCCCTTTAAAGCAGGTATGTTGTAAAGGGCCAATTTCTTGCACTCTGCTTAAAAAAAAAATAGCAGTAACTGTGGTCTCATCTTTAAGTAATTCTCAAAATAAAGATTTGAATAAAGCTGGTGAAACTAATGTTTAAAACAATATTCATTAATCGCTTGTCTCCTTCACCAACAGAAGTTGGTCCAATAAAAGATATTACCTCTTTGTGCAGGGAGAAGAGCAGCCACAGCAAAGAGAAATGGCACCATGTGAGAATAAAAGCTAAATGAGGTGGAGGGTAATGCTTTTGGAAGGGGACTTCAGAGACCTAGCAGAATAAGTAATATATATTAAATTGAAGTTGAAATATTACTTGAATTTGATAGGTTAATTTGGGAAAGGTTATGTCACAGATATAAAACTCCTAGGGAACAGTATTTACACAAACATTGTTTTTTTCCCCCCCAATCATGAAAAAGAGGAGGCGATTTAAAAAAAATCAATGCATTCAGACCCACATGCAGTTACATTAGTGTGAGGCATTTTAAAGTAGCTTAGTTGCTTATTTTTTTTCCTAACTAGTTAAATTGCAGTTCTTGATTATCTGGGTCAGTGTGATATAAATAATGGATGAAAACTCCAACCGGGATAACACCACATTTAACAATGTTGCATATAACTTTATAATGCCTTTATTTTTGTGGGGAAAAGTGGCTGCAGTTTTAAAGTGGATTTAAGTAAAATTAGTGGCTCATGATCAGCCCTGAGATTTAGTATTTTATTTCCAGCCTTAAGACTTCTAAGGTCAGATCCTCAGCTGGTGTCATCAAAGTCAATGATACTGCACCAGTTTACACCATATCAGACATCTGGTCTATAGCATTTGATCTCTTGACTGTGTTTCGGTCTCCAAGAAGTCAGTCCACTGGTCAAATACTGTTTGCAGCACTGTCTTGAGTAACTAGGCTGTGACTTGTGCTCAGAAACTCTGTCCACTTGCAGCAAAGCAATAGCTACTGTGGACTAAGGGCTGAAGCAGTCTCCATAACTGCTATGTCCAAGACAGGGAAAAGACTGACTGAGCTGAATAACCGTATACCCACTGATCCTCCCCTGCCTAAATCTTCTCTGCACACTAATGAGCAGGGAGACCTCACCAAGCAGAGCTCTAAAGGAGGTTTGTATTTGTGTGTGTATATGTGGCGGGGGGTTTACAGACCTTTTTATGGGTATCCCAAATCCTGCCTCCCTCTACCTGTGCGGTAGGACGACACCGGACTCACTGTGTTCAGGGCCCTTTACCCCTGTTGATGGGGAGGAGGGATGGGAACGTGCTGTATATACAATATTATTTCCTGCTGTCCTGGAAAGAGTGAGGGAGTGAGTACACTCTGAAAAAAGAATAACTGGCAAATATTGGGAATTAATGTTAGTTGTCAATTAGGCTAATTAGCAATGAACAGTAAATGGAGAGAAACTATTTAGAATAAATATTGGTGTGTAGCAGCCCATTAATCCAGCCACAGTCAAGACAACAATACATCTGCCCTACCTGTAGCTGGTTATTGAGGCACAAATCTGACGCTGCAGCCTATCAACAGAACCACCAGTCAAGAAACCTGCATTCTTCAAAGTGATAACCCTCAACAAGCAGAAGGGAGGGATAGGGGAAGAACAGAAACTCCATAATATCCAGTAGGGAGCTCACCATGTAGAGCTGTTTTTCTGGAGAGAATTTAGGTATTGCAATGATTTGCTCAATAGAAAATCCTAAGAGAAATCAATATTTATTCAAAAAGCTACAAAAATCTTTCAGCACTCCCATGAGAACCTTAATTTTGCTAATTCATCATAGCTTTCGATAAAGAGGGCAATATCTTCTATAGGACATTCCCCATTTGCACTCTCATCGTGGTCTATACTATTCACGAGTATTTCAGTTTTTCAGTCTAAGAAAGCATGGTCTTGCATCAAAACACCAGAGAGAGCCTTAACATTTTATCTACCTCTCTTTGAATAGTATGAAGACTGTCAGTTATCCTTCTGCACTTCACAGTCCTTGCCCCAACCTACTCGGTGGGGGACCAGAAGCACCAGCCTTGATAATTTTAACTTTACCTACAGAGATCTTATTGTACAAAGGCAGTTCTCTCTTCCGTTGTTTTAATAGATCTCTTTCAAATTTTGTAGAATGCAATGGGTGTAAACAAGATCATTCTTAAAAGTTCAAATTGAAATTAAACACACACACACAAAAATCTACATGCATCAGATACAATGAGCCACTAAGAATGATTTTTTTAAAAATCTCAATCTTCCATAGACTGAAAACCAATTAACTATTATTTTCTGGAAGATGTATTTACTGTGGACATAGAATTTTGAAACTGCCTTTTACAATACTCTTAAAGGCAGATATTTCTGATGTATTTGATTTGTTGTCAAAATGTTGTTTATATAAACTGTAGATGCTTGTTAACGAGAGCCTATGTAATAGTAAAACTAATTACAGCAAATTTGGAACAGTTCATGATACAATCAAACATGTACTGAGAATCAAAAATATGTTTAAAAATAAGACATGCCGTAGAACATTGTGTACTTGGTTTATTATACTGGAACATTAGAATTGCAGAAAGAATGCTGATTACAGGTTGTAACAATTATTAGTTCAGTACAACATAGTTATTTTTCATGACTTGAGGTTTGGTTTTCTAATACTGTGAATCAGATATATAGATATACTAAAGACTTGAAGTGGGAAGAGAAGGTTACATGACTTTGATGTGAGTGCTAACTTATTGACAAAGAATTGTATTACAGCCTGAAGACACATTTAGTTTGTAAACTGAATTGGAATAAACAAGGTTTGTATGATAAACAGAATGTGTTCCCTGCTGCTTTGTGTATTAGCAGCCAAATTACTCAAGTTGCACTAATTGCTATAATGTTCAACACTAAAGTCTGTCCTCAGATGGAATTGCACAAGCTTGGTTTTCTTCAGTGGGAGTTGCGTGTTAAGAATTCGACCCTACAGTTTCATAATTATTTGCATTCATAAGCAAAGTGATACTTCTTGGACTGCTGAAGGAGATGTGAACTACAGAAAGTTCTAGTGTTGAAATTTAAGAAATGATATAAGGTTTTTGTGTTATCTAAAGCCTGTAGAAGACAGAATCCAATTTTATATGGGCACTGATCATATGGAAGTTTACAAAGCACTACACTGAAGTTTTCTCTGGCATTACCAATGGTTGATTTGCAGTGACAGAAGGCACTGTCGAGGTGGTTTTATAAAATGTGGAGCCAAATAAGCTTTTAGTAGATGCTACCAATAGTACAGTGTCAAAATCAGTCAAAATGTAAAGGTTAAACGCTCCACAAACATTTAAATGTCTGTATTTCTTTATTCCCCTCTGAACAGATATAGGTATTAAAACCAAAATGAATTAAACAAAATCACAAAACAAAAGGAAAATAACCTCCTCCCTCATCTTCAGTATCCAAATAATGTACAACACAGTTCCACCAACTTGCATCAACAAACTAGTGTTAACTTTCTTATTCAAGGTTGTAGCAGCAACCTACTTGGCAACAGAAGCCCAGAGCCACAAAGGTATTTAGCCACCTATCTCCCATTGAAATCAATGGGAATTAGGCACCTAAATACTTTTGAGGATGTGGGCCAAAGAGACCACACAGAACACCTAAACCACCTTATCTCTAACCCTTCATTTATGTTACTATTCTAGGGCCTAAAGCTACTTCTGTTGAAGTTAATGGTAGCCTTTGATCCAGCCTAACAATGTGGCCCTGAGGTTGAACAAAGGAAAGTGGGGAAGGTTTGGTGCAGAGGGGAATAATCCAAGTCCAGGGCAGCGATTGACTGAGCTAGCCCATCATTGAGAAGAATTTCTCATTTTTATTTAACTTCATATTTTTCTTAAAATAGCAGTGGGAAATAATTTCCTCATTACAACCTCTGCAGTCTCCCGCAGAGCGCTTAGATGTGACCCTCAATAGGCGTAGGATTACTGGAACACAAAGAATAGTGTATCATAGCTCAGGCAGGAGCTAACTTCCATTGTTAGACTGCCTTTCAACCCATTTTCCTTCCTGCCCCCACAAATCGTCCCCCCAAAAAAACAACCTTTCCTATGTTATGTTTCAACCCAGGGTAGATATTTTCTGTGACTCTTTGTAAAATCAGAAAACAACTTGGCTTAGAAACTCCACATTTGTTTTGGTATTTGGGAAATGCCTCCTAGGGTATGTCTACACTGCAATAAAAAATCCATGGCTGACGCATGCCAGGTGACTCGGTTTGGGTTAAGGGGTTGTTAAATTGCAGTGTAGACATTTGGGCTCAGGCTGCAGCCTGAGCTCTGGGACCCTCCTCCCTAGTGGCATCCCAGAGCTCAGGCTCCCACCCATGCCCAAATGACTACACTGCACTTAAACGGCCCTTTAACCCAAGCCCCATGAAACCAAGTCAGCTGGCACTGGCGAGCCATGAGTGCAATATAGACATACTCTTAGAGTGTGTGTATGGGTGGGTGGGCAGCTGCATTAAGAAGCTGCAATTAGAATTAGAAATTAGAGCTATATAATGAAAAGATCAAACAGCTTGTGACACACCACAATAAGGTAGGCAGGGAAGGGTTAACTAGGGGTGTAATTAAAGCAGGGTTATAAAAAGGAGCCAGTGGTATACAGAGGGAGGAGTCTTGATGGGAAAGGAAAGAGATTGCCTATCCCAGGTAGAAGAGTATATATTCCCCTTTCCCTATTCAAGGGTTCTCCTGCTCAGTTTTTATTTTAATCTTTGCATATATTTGTGCAAACTTTAAGGAGCAAAATTGTCTTTGCTGGGGTAATGTAAATTGGAATGGTGAGGCAGCATGAGGAGAAAGTTGGCAGTTATATTTCCAAATGTATAGCATTTCATTATACATTTATAATATAGCAGTTCATGTCCAAATGTTCTTCTGCTTGGAGCTTTAAAAGGTGTAAAAACTAGTATAAAGAGTATAATATGAGTTTGGAGTGATAGCTGGACCCTGCTGAAACTGAAATGCACTTTCAACCTTATCTCTTCTTTAGCAAAGCTACCTGCAAATTATTGCTTGTAAGTGATCCTTCCTACTCTGAGATTCATGGAGGATCTTGGTGTATTTTCCAGTTCTACATTAAACTGATTGAAAACAGAGGTTTTAGTATTAGTGTGAGTTTAACCTGCTATGTTTCCCCCTTCAAACTTAAATGAGTTCAAAAAGACTGAAAATACCTTGGCATTAAGGTGTGATGTTTATTAGGGATAATTAAACAACATGTCACTCTTCCAAACTGTTGAGGCTTTAGATGTGATCCCTTAAGTTGTACATCTTTGTGAAAGAAACTGTTAAAATGGACTCTGCATCAGAAATTGACGACTTATCACACATGCTCATTTTGGGGCGAGGGGTTCCTTATCTTTCCTACTGTGGAAAGATGTCTCTTTACCTTAAGTGGCAAAAGGTCAAGTTCAAATGCAAAAGAATACATGCTAAATTGAATCATGTAGGTCTTAAGCGTCTTGAAGAAAATAAACCTCAAACAACTTTTAATTTTGTGCATGGTGTCTCAATGAATCCCTAATAGAAATGCAATGTGAAGGGTGGCGATCAGATGACTGAAGCTGTCTTGGAAGATCATTAGAGTTTCTTTGCTTCGTCCTTTGAGCTTTTTATAAAAAAAAATGTCTCTAGTAATTCTGTCGTAGTAGGAGATTGTGGAAGAGGGCGTAGTAGTCTTGCAGCACAGCATATATTAGGAATGTTTTATATGCCTGTCTAAATTGGCTTTTGGAGAAAATTATTTAAATTGTGGAATATATGAGGCTTGTTTAACGATAGAGGCCTTATACCAAGAGTGTCTTCTCCCTAAAAAGTGTGAGGAAACTAGAACAAGCTAATGAAGGCATGAGGAGAATCATGTGATCTGAGGGTTGCCAGGCCTGGTTAACATGGTTTTTTAAACTTAGATAAGATAACTTGTCTGCTTAATCAAAACCTTTGATCTTTCAGTAGAAGTTTAAAAGTATTTTTCCTAGAGAAGTGTTTCTCCGATGTGGTCAGAGTTTTATGTGCTTATGTGGAAAAGTTCAGGGAAATAATGTTGATTCCAAATTCCCCTGTGATGTATAAAACACTACACATAATTTGTAAATGAGCATAAAAAAATCACTTGATCATGAGGTGAATTTCTCATTCTGTGTAAAACTAAGTATAGCTTTATACAAAAACTGTTTTAGTCAGTTGTCTAAAACTTAAGATGAATGTTCATTTTAACAAAAAGTGATAAACATTCAGCAAACAGCATGCGCACATGTTTTCTGACAACACATTGAACTTCCACTTCATTAATAGCAGTTCTGGCTAGTAGTGTTACTCACTTGAAAAATCTCAGTCAACAGCCTATGTACCATGTACACAATGAACAGCTTCTGATAAGAACTCAGATGCCTTCTTAATAGTGCATATCTCACAGGTTTATGTCCTCTCCTTGCTGTGGTATTCCAAAAGGAAGATATTTTGGAATAAAGATCTAGTAGTGCCTTGACATTGCAATCTCTGAGTTCTGAATCTGAATTGCGTATGACCTGCACCACACTGGGCTCTAAGGGGTTAATAGAGCCTAGGGTGGCTGTGCAGGAGGCAGTCAATCAGAGAAGGGCTGAGGGGAGCAGCCAATCAGGGCCCAGCAGGCCCCTATAAGAAGCACCGCAGGGGAAAGCAGCTTTAGTCACTTGCTGGAGCCCACCACCCCTGCCCCCCTGCTTTGCAGGTGGAAGACAGCTAGCACCCTGGACAGAGCAGTGCTGGAGGCAGAGACCAGGGTAGCTAACCGCTGGGCTGCAGGGATCTGCAGGCTGAGGCAAGGGCAAAGAGGGTGTGGAGAAGTGGCCCAGGGAAATCTACTGAGAAGTTGGAGGGGGCACAGCTAGCAGTGGCCTTTCTACAGGGTCCCCCCTTGCCACTGGGGAAGTGGCTAGACAGTAAGATTGCAGTTGCCACTGAGAGAAGTGGCTGGACAGGGATTGCAGAGATGTGTACTGGAAGGAGGGAGAGCACAGAGTGTGGCCTGGCTGGAAGGCTGTGTCACTGAAGTGGACACCGTGCTCCTTGGAGGGAGGTGAGTCCAGGAGTAGAAGAGGTGATAGGCGGAGCACCACCAGAGCAGGGTGCAATGGCTGCCAGAGCTACTTCCTGTATTGGCCACGAGGAGGCGCTGGAGTGGTGAGCGAACCCCATTACAGACCCCTTCTTCCTGCCCTCTACCCTCTCTTTGTTGGGTTCAAAGCCAGCAGTGTAGCACAGCTTTCCCATTCCCACTACTCTTGTTTCAGGACTGAATTTTCTCAATGGCAGGTCTCTTCCCCCTTTCCTCGCTGGAATGTTCAAAGGGGACTTAATGCATTTTCATAGCAGCTTACAGTGAACCCCCTCCTCTGTGGATCTTGAGATTCCCCCAAATGGAATTCTCCACCTCCCTGTGGGTTAGTCCTCAGTGGAAAAGAGGCTGATTAACAGGTGTTGGCAAGGCTAAAATGTCATACTTCAGTTGGGTAAAATGAGGGTCAAGACATGCAGAATCTTGTGCTCATTATAAAGCAGGCTTTGAGAGTAATGTGCTAGCTTATCCTTTCAAAGGAGAAACCTTTCACTGTTCTCCTGTCATTGAAAGTAATATTGTTGAATGTCAGTGAACAATCCAGAGAACCAGCATGGCCTAGTGGGTAGGACACTGGACTTGGAAACGTGTGATGTGGCTTCTGTCCTCAGCTCTGTCACTGGATTGTTGAGTCACCTTGCAAAAGTCACTTCACCTCCCTGTGCCTCAACTTCCTACTCTGTGAAAATGGGGATAATAATGCTTATCTCCTTTTGTAAAGTGCTGTAAAATCTAGGGATGACAAGTGGCATAGAAGAGCTAGGTTAAAAAAAAGTCACTCAGAATTAGTTCAAGAGTCTCTGTCTGGCAAATGACCTCTGACAATGGCCAGCACCAGATGTTGTAGAGGAAGGCTCTAAAAAAGCAATAAGCTGTACATAGGGAAGGCCCCCATCTAATCTGTGGCCAACTGTCCCTGGATTTCTTTTCTGTCTTTGTACCTCTCTGTCTCAGCATCTGAGATGACCTAGCACAGCAGTTTCTTTTAAAATGGAAAAAGAGAATCATTTAACCAATTTGAATACGAAAATGCCAAGTACAACGAGTGCAGTAGCCCCAGTGTTACATATTCTGATGTTAATCTATTTTTGTTGTCCTCGCAGGTTCAGTTTTCTGTATGCCTCAGATTTTTGTATAAATTAAACTGTCATAGGAGCTGGCAGAGCAGAAACTGGGTGTTTTGCTGCTGTGAAATGGACAGTTGTGTCCATGGTGCTTTGGGAACCAAGAGAAGCAGTTTGGGATTGTGGAACAAGAACATTAGCCAGATGTTTCTGCTAAATTGAGCAGTGGTGAAACAGCTGACAGTGTTGCTACTTGAACAGTTAACTCTGAAACCTAAAGAGAGAAATGGGGCAAGTCACATCTCTTGGAGCTGTTGCAGGCTGTCTGCAGACTCCTGTAGACAGTACAGCCTCCATTTATTGTAAAATGTAAATTGAGTGTAACCTTCATAACAAGGACCAGAAGCTTCATTATGAGGGGAGGTAGGGTCTGGAGCACAGACCTGTGGAAAGGGATGGCTTTTACAATACATTCCATGGCTGTGCAGTTGCAGAATACATAGGTCCTATGCATAGTCAGAAGAGCCTTTCTGAACCCAGGCAGTAAGTGGCTGGCTTATGCCCTGAAGAATGCGGATTCATATAGTTTCTCTATGGTCCCTGACAAGGTGAAAGTTGATATAAACAATGTTGTGGAAACTGAATGAGCACGGAGGCCATGTCTACACCATCAGTGATGTCAGTATAACTTATGTTGCTCAGGGGTGTGAATAAGTCACCCCCCTGAAAGACATAAGTTACACTGACCTAAGCACTGGTGTGGACAAGGCTATGTCAATGGGAGAGCTTCTCCCACCAACATAGCTGCCGCCACTCATTGAGAGTGAAGAAATTAAATCAACAGGAGAGCTCTCTCCTGTCAGCTTAGAGCAGCTACACTAGAGAGTTTATAGTGGCACAGCTGCTTACATTGCCATGGTAAACTCTCTAGGATAGCCATAGTCTGAGTAACTAATAATCTCTGAATAGTTACAAACACCCAAGGGACATTCTTATTGATACAGTAAGTGGCAATTGCCTGTTTTCTAGTGTCTGGCTGACAGTATTTGGAATCTGACAAATGTGATTATGTGCAGCATATTGGGGTTGAGTGGGGGTGGCTTTTGTTTGATTTACATTGGCCACGGTCTCTTGAGCCATCGGACTTGTGTGTGGGAAGAGGTGGATATCCTGTTGAGTTCTGCAAAGTATAACTCTTCAAACTATTTTAAAATAACAGAACACAGTAGTTATATTGCTGATATCCTACTCAATAAAGTTTGTGTGTGTGTGTGGTCATTTAATCATAGTGTTTGGGGTTAGAAATACAAAATGACAATCTCTGCCCATTTACATTGGAGTACATCCCATTGGTTCAATGGAGTTGTATGAGTATACTGTAACCCAAGTCAGAATCTGGCCCACTTTCTCAGTTTTGCAAGTAATATTCTGCCAGAGAGCATATGACACTTCCTCTGTCTTAACTAGCTTGATTTCCCTTTTCCTGCACTGGCTGGTATAAAATAGAGTAACGATACAAACAATTTTACCGCTCAATGTCTACTTTTTACTTATCTCTGCCTTACAGCAAGATGGAGTCTGAGCCTTTTAGCGTCACTTTAACTCTAACTCAGTGCATACAAGTTAGATATCTAGCGACTAGAAAACATAGAAAAATTCTACTCCTGTAACCAAGCTCCTTTTAATGTTTTTGTTTGGGGAGTGTTATGGGGGTGCATCACGGCATGAAAGTGCCAGCCTCAAAAGGATCTTTATCTTTAATTAGTTCATAGTTGCTATATATGATGCCTCCTGAGACCAGCTTTGAAGAGTCTGGGAGAATCCAAGTTGTGAGGTTTTTTAATATCAATTCTGTGTACTTCCTTTGATACTTGAAGATCTGAAAGTGAAGGAGGAAAGTTATTGTTGAAATTGTTAGTTCTCATAGTACTGAAGTTAGTTCTGAGAGCAAGGCAATGGATAGGGCCTTTAACAGTGTGTGTCTGTGTGTTGTTTTTTTTTTAAAATATTTTATGGACTTCAGTTTTAGCATAGTTGTGGCCTCAGTATTGAATATATCAGGAAGTATACCTTGACTCAAATGTTGAACATCCCTTTAACGCTCACATGGCTTTAGGCCACCTCTCTGGTACCATGATTCTGGGGATATCTGACCTACCAGTATAATTTAGAGCAGTTTTAGGAATGACCTAAATTATGCCCAGCTACCACAGCCCCAATAGGTGAAGGCCAGTGGTGGCTGGGCTAAACTCCCTTTCCCTTGGACATGCTGCCTACACCAAGGCTGTGACTGGGGTGGGGGCTCTATCAGCCCTATACCATCCAGAGATTTCCGTTCCCATTAGGTGGAATGGAATGGGAAGTGAAGGAACAGCCAGGAGCCAGATCTGCCAGGTTTTAAGCAGTTAGACTGGGACTGAGGCTCTAGTTCTGTTTTGCAATTTACTTGGTTAAGAGGTTGATGATTATAGCTATTCTTGCCAAGCTTCCGGCCCTTAACATCCATAACTTGTTTTCCTTAACCTCTATAATTCCTTAAATACAGTATTGCACTGTTTATTGCTGATTTTGACTCAGCTGGATCTAAGAAAATGTTTCTGGGTACAGTTGGTCCTTTCCCTGCAAAATAACTTGAGATTGGTACCTGCTGCAGAAAAGGCAAGTTACATGGAGAGACAGTATGAGTGTTTGTATAATATTCTCTGTGTGGGATTCTGTTGGCTTTAATGTCAAAGATATTACCTGGTAACAGGTGACCAAAACTGAGTACAAAGGAGCCCATATCTTTTGTTCATAAAACCAGCATGAGTCATGCATGGTAAGCTGGCAGAGGAAAAATACAGGTATTTCTTTTCATTCCATATAAGATGGCCCTTTGCAAATTGCATTTTTGCTCTCTGCACTGTCTGCCTCAGTCTCTGACAGAATCTCAGCAGCATTGGAAATGCAGGTAACTGACTCAAACTAACCTTACTTCTAGTGCACTTTAAACAGACAGAAGTGGAAAAACAGAGAAAACCAAGCAAACTCTTCAGAAATAAACATTGCAGGTCATAACCTGCAAATACCTTGTTCCCATAACATGTAATTACTTTTGCTGTTTCTTTTCCTATTGATTTTTAATGTTCTTTATTCTGGCTGCATAAACCCCCACCCCTGTTGTGTTCATTGTATCTTTTGCTAGGAAAAATATGCTAAAAGTCTCAGAGGACTATGTAATTTTCTTTGAAGGGCCCTCTGATGGGGTGTGCTCCCCACGCTAGCCCTACAAGAGCTGAATTAGGCCAGGTGGGCCCAATCAGCTAATTAGGCTATAAAGGGGGGAGCCTTAGGCTGGAGGCAGCTAATTAGAGAGAAGCTCATCTGTGAGGGACAGGAAGGGCTTCTACAAAAGACAGGAAACTGGAAGCAGAGAAGGTGGTAGGGAGAAAGTTGGAGTGTTTGAGGGACTGCAGACACAAGTTGCCTAAAGTCCCTCCTAGGGAGGAGGTAGTGAAAAGACTGGCAAACCCAGAGGAGTGGGGATGGGTAGGAGGTATGGAAGCAGCTCAGGGAAAAGCAGTAAGGTGCAGGGGATGGACCTCTCAAAAGGAGAGACCACAATGGTGACTTGGCCAGAGGGCTGTATCATGAAGAGGACGGTTGCAGTTCCTGAGAGGGGGAGAGGAGCTACTGAGGAGAAACTGACAGGGTGTAAATGCTGGAAGGGGCACTGGCCTGATTGCGCTAATCCCAAGAATCACCAGGAGGTGGCACTATCCAGTGGTAGTACAGCAACCTGTCAGGCCCACAGAAGATATAGATCTACTGCTACTGTACAACTATGTGCTTGCTATATGTGATGTGGCTCTTACCTCATACTGCCTACTTCAGTCTCCTCTTTGGTCTTTTGCCTTTTGTCCGCCTGCCACAGCCCTTTGCATTGTCCTCGTTGGGACAGAACAGCTCTCCCTGTCCCCCATCCATCTGTGACCATGAGGGTGGGGGTGAGGCTTCAGCTCTCCTTTACTTTTCAACATGTCTCTAGAGACGGATTCTTGTCTTTTCTGGGGGCTAAATGCTAGTAAAATAAGCTATCGTATTCCCTCATCTGAATGCTTTGCAAAGCCTGGGGAGATAGGCTTTGTTAGCTTAGTTACAGAGGAAATAACCCTGCATCTAAAATCCGCCTGGTGCCTCTTCTTATCATCCAGAAGAAATTTGTCCCTCACAAACCTATTTATGAAGTCCAGTTATAGTTCATTATTGTATCTGGGTGAGGTTATAGCAACATTTTTAGAGGATTATTTAATCAGGTGTACTGTCTGGAGCAAATGCTATAATCTGTCCCACAACTACCCCCGGGAGGCTTCCCCACCTTCCTGTCTCCAAATCTAGCTTTTTAAAGGCCATTTTGATCTCTACCTTCCTGGACACTCCTCACTAATCAAGGTGATTGACCTTTGACTTGTACATCCATTGTTCTTGGCTAGAAGTGTGGTAGATTTATCAGCTCTAAATCTTACAATTTATATTTCCTGGCAATGGAAGAAAGGGCCTATGGTCTGCAATGTGTAATTGCAAAGCATAAGCTGTAGCTGAAGAGATAAGCAGTACTTGAACAGTGTCTAATTGTTGGGCTTATTAAGTAATGTGGTCTTAGGTCTGCTGTATGCATAAATCTACAGACAGGCTTATTCTACGCCCACAAAGTCTACTATATAATGGGACATCTTCCTGAGACGGAGACCTTCTTGTATGGAGTATAAAAAGAACTAGCTAGACTAATGTGGTGGTGGTTTTTTTTTTTTTTTTCCCCTTCCAGAGCCCCCAACACTCCTGCATTTTGTTGTACCAGGTAAAAAAAAACTGTCTCCTGTCACTGTGGAAGCTGTCTCTGTGTGTGGTTTTTTTTTTTTTTTTGTCTCTAGCCAAGGAATTTGATTAGTTAAAACATACTCAATTACCAAAGACTCATGCTTCTCACTTAAGTTAAGGTATATGTTCTTAACTTGGGCTCCTGACTTACTAATCAGCCTTAATATTTATAGCCAGAATGATTTATTCACTGCCTTACCTCATGTCCATGAGTTCAGCTGGCATTGTGTCCACTCACAAGTTGTTTGTTTAGATCACAAGTGCTAAGCAAAAATGAAGTTAGAGGTGAAACCTGGCAAAATGCATGACAGAGCTCTTGAAATTAGCCAGCCCTTAGATAACACTTTAGGAAATGGTTGGCTTCCTGAAGGTGAAGGGGATTATCAAGTGCCACTGACTAAATTATAGTAGTACTAAATCACATGTTAAATGGATTAAAAACTGGCTAAGCCATCTCAAAATGGCTACAAGTGGGGAATCAAATATGAAATGTTCTCATGGGGCTCTGCAGGGATTGGTTCTAGTCCCAATGTGATTCAACTTTTTTTTTTTTTTTATAATCCATGAGCTGGGAAGTAATTATAAAATCAGTGCTGTTAAGACTTACAGATGGACAGAGTTTGGTGGCGTGGTAAGCAGTAATGCGGCTAGGGCAATCTGGGTTGCTTGATAAACTGAGCCTGTTCAAACAAAATGCATTTTAATCCATCCAAATACAAAGCTGTACATCTGGGAACAAAGAAAACGGGCCATACCTACAGAATGAGGGATAGCAGTGACTTTGAACAGGATTTAGGGGCCATAATGGACACCACTCAATATGAGCTTTCAGTGCAGTGCTGTGGCACAAAGGGCTGATGTGAAGCTTTGGTACATAAACAGGGGAATCATATGCAGTATTCCAGCATTCTTCTCACCATTTCCATATGGTGAGTAGGAGTAAGGAGATTACCACTGCTATAGACACTTGTTAGGTCAAGTCAACTGCTTGCTCCTACTAACTATATGGCATTGGTGAGGCCAGTGCTGGAATATTGCAGGGAGTACTGGTATCCACATTCTAAGACTGATGTCTGGGAGGGCATGGCAATTGGAGAGAGGGCAGAAAAAAGCCACACAATTCAAGGGCTGGAGAGTGAGCTTTGAAGAGTCAGTTTTGTTAGGTTATCAGAAAGAAGATTGTGAGGTATACGTACTTTCACAGGGAGAAAATTCTGGGTTCTAGAAGGCTCTTTGATCGAGCAGAGAAAGGCATACCAAGAATCAATGGCTGGAAGCTGAAGCCAGACAACTTAAAATTAAATTTAGGCACACTTTCTTTAATAATAATTAATAAGAGGGTGACAAGCCACTGGAACAAACTACCAAGGGAAGTGGTGGGTTCTCCCTCTCTTGATCTGAAGATATCAAGAGATGTTGCCTTTCTGGAAGATATGCCTTAGGCAAATACAAGTTTATTGGGTTCAATGCAGATGTAACTCGGTGACATACAGAAAATCAGACTAGATGATCTGATGGTCCTTTCTGTCCTTAAACTCTATTAATCTATTAAACTGGCCTGAATCTGAAATTATGGACCAAGAACTGGCTGAACTGTAAACAACAGCTTATGATAAATGCAATGTTCTAAGTTTGGAGGAGTCTTGTGCATCACTGCAGGTATGTACATTAGGTCCAGTCTGTCTTAATATTGTCAGTGATGTATAAGAGGGAGTTAGTAACATGTTAATGAAATGGAGCGGGTGATAAACCAGGAGAAGTGGTAAATGCCACTGAGGAATAATTTAAATGGAAGAAGAGTGAGCTCATGGGTAAAATATTAAAAAATGAGGTGACTTGGAAAACATGAGGGAAAAAATCATCATGGCAATAATGTTCAAGAAGAGGTAGATGCCTGCAAATCCATGATGCTGAAATATTTAGAGTGATAGCCTCACTGCTATATTGACTTTGCTATGTACTATGTCTACACTGCAATTAGACACCCATGGCTAGCTCATTCCAGCTGACTCGGGCTTGTGGGGCTTCTGCTCAGGTGCTGTTGATGTTTCAGCTCGGGCTGCAGCCTGAGCTCTGGGACCCTCACAGGGTCCTGGAGTCTAAGCTCCAGCCTGAGCCCAAACATCTACCCTGCAGTTAAGCAGCCCCATGAGCCCAAGGCGGCTGGCCCATGCCAGCCATGGGTTTTTAATTGCAGTGTAGATGTATCAAGAGGCTAATGGAAACTTTCGTGGCATATGCAGAAGTGCTACATCAAAGCGCAGGGAAGTGATAGTATCTACGGTAACTCTAGTGTGACTGAAATTGGATGTTGATTTAAGTACTAGTATTTTGGAACAGGAAATGGTTACGATTTACATATGTAGTGAGTGATTAATTGGTTATTACAATTTTTCTATCTGTTTGGGTGGTACAAGAGACTAGGATGAAACTAAGAAATGGGGAAAACTTGCCCTGTCGCATAAATCTTTCTGACAGTGACATCTTAGGCTGTGGCATCTCAATCATGCAGGTCATTTAATACTAGACTGGACTTTTGCTCTCCAGTCCCAATTTAATACTAGTAATTGTTCGATAGGGAACGATCCAGCATGGGTAGGCAGATGTATTGATATGAAGAAACTCTTTTGTCCAACTCCTATGAGTCTGTGAATATCAAACCTCCATCTGATCTGAGCCCTCAGCAGCTTCTAAACAGCAACACTTGCCATACATTGCTTCTACACTTATTCCAAACCTTTGTTCCCCCAAAGATTTTGGTTTTCTTTTTTGATACTCCTCAGAACCTGGTTTGTACTGTGGCTGAATACGGCAGAAACTTTTGTATAGCTGATTTTAGTTGGAAAACTTTTTTTGTTTTCCATTGCACTAATAGATAAAAGTGTAAGGCCTCTATGCTTTTCTTGGGATGCATCATTATATGTTTTCTGAACCAGAGTCTGAATAAAAAATGTCTTGGTATTTGCTTGAAATAGAAGCTATTGTTTGGTAGATACTTATACTAATAACTTCAGGAACACTGTATAATTTTCTTCCCTGCTGTGATCAATGTATTACTATATATTTTACTTGTAAAGACTTAATTTTACTATAAATCCAAGACTGACATCCAAGAGT
The DNA here is from genome assembly GCF_015237465.2 of Chelonia mydas. NCBI lineage: Eukaryota > Metazoa > Chordata > Testudines > Cheloniidae > Chelonia > Chelonia mydas. The sequence continues at coordinate 90,122,008 of NC_057853.1, forward strand.
TTTGGAAAGTACTATTTAAAGAGGTAATTTCTCATGGAAATCAGTTCACTGTCCATGTGAATTAATATCTTATATTTGCTCTATAATCTTCCCTATTTAAAGCAACGTACAATTAGCATAACTGTCTTTTCATATCCAATCTTAAAAAAAAAAATTTCTAAAGCTTTTCAGTATAAACCCTTTCCCTTCTGTTATGAAAAGGGTTAAGGTATAACTCTACCCCAGGATTTTTCTTTTAGATTTTTCTTTAGAGTTCTGAAGATCCTCCCATTTCTCCCACTTAGGCCCTGATTCAGCAAGGTACTTAAGCACATGCCTAACTTTAAGCAAGTAGATATATCCAATTGACTTTAATGGGACTGCACATATGCACTAGGAATGTGCATCTGTGTCTTGCAATTAAGATCCTAATTCAGCCTTCCAAATATCCAGGTCTCAACTAGCAGCTGCCAACCATCCAGGGTAGGAGACTGCATGTGACTTCTGAGGACACAATCACTAGAACTCTTCATCTGGTTTTAGGGAGTCTCTAGAGACTGTTACCTCACAGCTTGGGAACTAAAATGTTGGGACTAGAAAGCCTTTTAGCATTCATTTGCTTTTAAAGGAAATGTATTCAAGTGGAATGTTTCCACCTGTTAAAATTTAAACCACCAGCATCTCTGCAAGGTACTTACTTGCAAACAAACTCTATCATGTCACATCCAGACAATAGGTGCTCATTTGTCTGTCTGAAGCATTGTGGGGAGGGGAAATAATGCAATAGAATTTAATGCTTCATCAAGAGAAATTTATTGTTGAGAACGGAGGTATTGTGGTGGTTTTTACAGACTGCCCAATTACAAGAGAAGGTGTATTAAGAAAAATGCTTTATCTCCCTCCACCCCAATAACCACAGAATGAAAACAAAGCTTGTCTTTCTGCTCCATGTACAAAGGACACTGTTATGGAGAAGACCAAGAAATCAGACACTAGGTGAGCTTCAGGGTAAAAATGCCACTGAAAATATAACACTCGCTTGTGCTGTTATCCAGCAAAGCCAATAAAGTGGTAATATGAAGCAGTGAAACCAATTTTTCTTCAACATAGTTTTTACATGTCACCTTTTATTAAGGGGACATAATAAAAAAGAACAGGGCTCAGTGGTGCAATAGGTTAATTTAAGAGTGTCTCACCTCTGGGGACATGCAATCTGATGCTAGATTAAAATGACTTAGTAGGTCTCATCCTGGCTTCTGTTGGCATCCTTTGCCATGATGGAAAATCTTGGTTCAAACGTAGATGACTAGGGATCCTCGAGGGCAGGATTAAGGTACTTTGGACAGGCACCATGTAAGCTATTGCACTCCTCTCTACCAGACTTCTGCAGAACTGCCCCAAACTGCTGCTATTACTCTTTCAGTTTCCTGATAACCAATCTTATCCCCCGTTCTCAAAACGAGTAGATTTATATAGCCTGATCGGGTGGTGCTCTGGTCAGCTCTTTCCCTTTGCCTGCAAATTAGGGTCCATTTGTGAGCTAATAGCATTTGACAATGTCTCCACTGAGTGGAACAACTAGACGTAGGGCAGTGTAATACATGGTGCCTTTGATGGTTTCTTCTGAAGGAAATAACACCATGTGCAATTGCCTGTGTGATACAAACACAAAAATCATTAAGGTACAAAGGCTGGGTCTATCTAGGCAGAGACCTGAGCCTAGGGCAAGCCCAAATGAAGCGAGTGGGGCACTGCATGGGCACAGGGATCCAGCTGTATCTAGGTTGTAGGATTGGGGTATGGATATTAGGAGTAAATAGCTAGAAATTAAAAATACTGTAGAGCCCAATTTTTAAACAGGGATGTTAACAGAACATCCAAATTCTTATTTGGATGGTCGTATCAGAAGCAGACCTGGAAGAAAAGGGTTTTTACTCATCAATGCTTTTAGAAGCAGCTGCGATGTGTGGGGTTTTGATGCCCTTTTAAAACACTCGTAAACAGCACTCTTCCTATCTACAAGAGAAATGAACTGTTTATAGAAAAATCTTCCAAATATACATTGTCTGTCTGATCCCACAGACAACTTTTGTGCACTGTTTCCTTTCACTAACATCCCCAAATATAAAAGATCCTATTCAACAAATTTTGCACTAAGGACTAAATTTCTGTTGATATACTGCAGTTTCAGCTGCATGGAATATTCTAGAGTTGGTAAGAGAAATTCTGCTGGAATCCTATTCTATTGAAACAGAAGATTTTGTTTATCAAAATGCTTGTGAAACTGGATTGATTTTATTTATTTATTTTTTGATGGACTTGAGTTCTTGAAGAAAATCCATGGAGGTGAAAGCTCCAATGATGTCAACCCTAGGGAGGGGAGACCTTCCTACAGGAACCCTAGCCCCAAATACCTTCGCCATGGGGACCCTAATCCTAGGGCGGGGAGCCCTAGCCACAGGGACCCTAATCTGTCAAAATGTCTTGTCTGAACATTTTCAAAATAAAATGTGTTGCGTTTTTATTTATTAATTATACAAAATCAAAATGTTTAACCCTAAACAATATTTTCCAGAATTTTCCTTCATGGGAAATTTCAAAATGTTCAGTTCCCATTCCAATTTGGAACTAATCCAAACATCAGAATTGTGACATCCTTAATGAAACAGAACCTCCATCCTGTGGACAGCTCTAATTAGAATGTAACCATATAGGTATGTATCTGAAGTTAAGGTCTTCAAAGTATGAACTACCCATATGTTGACTTTCTGGACTTGCATGTCATATGATTATAATAACCTTGCAATGGTAGGATTACATATGATTACTCTTTTCTAAAGCTGGAAAGAACTGTGTAAACGCACTAGTAAGGGAAATAGCTTGCAAAAGGGTATCTTTTGCTACTTGCTCATCCTAAGGGCCTCTAGGTCACACCTCTCTGGTGCGACTTGTGATGGGGCTTAATCCCCATTATCTAGATGGAAAAGGAGAGAATCTCATTAGTTATGCTCTGCATCTGGGTGGTGGTTAATTGCCTCCTGGGCAGAGGAGGTGGAGCTATCCTATATAAGGAGCTGAGGGCCCTCAGTCTAGGGCAAGAGACCCAAGAGAAGAGTTATGGAGTTCTCCCTCTCTGGGAAAGGCCTGGAGGAAGAATTAGTAGGTGGGATTAGCTGTTCTCAACCCTGCTCCTGGTGCTGCACTTTAACTCCTGTGGTGGGGCTCTGGAGACCTGACCAAGGGTCTGTGAGGACCCAGGTCTGAGGCAGAAGCCACAAGGGGCAAAGGACTTATTGTTTAGAATCAACAGGATGGGTGAAAGACCTCTTTCTTTAGAGCTGTCTCCTGGAAGGGGGCTGAACTGTTGTGTGACATGGCCAGACGGCTGAGCCACAGAAGACACAATAAAGTAGCTTGAGAAGGCACCAGCTGGGAGCAGTCACCAGAGGGAGTGCAAGAGGCAAAGTCCCCTGAAATGCTGCCTCTGGGCAGGAGTGGGTGCCCTAGAGATAAGGATGTATATTTAAAAGTACTGTTGAATGCAGCACATTCTCCACCCTGTTCCACTCTTTGTGCTGCTCCTACCTGCCTCCCTGCAGTGTAGGCCAGAGAGAGGCATGTTGGGGTAGGAAGAATAGTGTCTGAAGCATGATGCATTGCAGTAATCTTTAGACATCATATGGTCCCTTAGGGGCCCTATCCAATTGGTGCAGATTAGAGCAGTCCCAGGCTGTGCTAACCTGCACTTGCCTGAAAGTCCCCTTACTAAGCCCAGCAGAGAGTATGGTCCTCTTCTCTGTTAAGTGAACTGTAACAAACCTGGTGTCTCTTGGACTCTTGCCTTTACTGCTCTGCTTGTGGTCTGCAACACACAGTATGCTGGTTCGCAAAGCCAGTCCATGGTTAACTTGCTAGACTGTAAATGGTCCTATAAGTATACCCTGCTTCCCTGGTACACTGTGGTTCAACACAGATTGGTTTTTCTGCTTTGATCTTGGTTTTGGGTGTGGGGGAAGGGCTACAAAATCCTGAAGTGGTGATAATTTCTTTCCTAGTTCTTTGGCACTTACACAGTTGGAAATATGTGCCCCACACCCACAACATTGCTAACGTATGTTGTCTCTGCTGCCGGTTAGCTATATCTTCACAAAAAACAAGATATTGCTTCTAACTGTATTTCAGGAAGTGAAGTTTTAAATAAACTATTGGATGGATGGTATCGTTCTGCTCATACACAAAAGGAATGCACATAATTAAACTCCGATTCATGTTGAAGTACATTTCACTTTATTCCTAATGTACGGTATTGCTCTTTAAAATATTTTTAAAAAATTCTCTTGCTGTTTCACAAGTGTTATATAATTTGTGAGCATTGACTAAGATTATGCATCTCTTAGATGCGCAAGTATTTTCTTCTTAGTTTCTAAGAAATAGACTACAGGAGTTGGGCATGTGCAATGTAACTGAGCTTGTGATGCTCTAATTCACTAGAAATAGTTAAATTAATCTAAATTCTGTGCTTAAGGGGAAAACAAAATTAATCTCATTTAATGTTAATGTAACAAGTGCAACTGTAGGGGAAAATGAAGAATAGAATTGGTCCAAGTGGTAAAATTCAGATCAGGATTTTTATCCTGCCTCTCCCAGACCACTAGACAAAGGTCAGTTATGAAACTTTATCTAGTTTAGCTTTGATTTCCCAGTTACACCAAAAGTTTGGGGTGATGGGACTTAGGGTGTGCTATAGACCACCGGGATCTAATTTGGATATGGATAGAGCCCTCTTTAATGTTTCTTATGAAGTAAATACTAATGGACATTGCGTGATCATGGGAGACTTTAACTTTCCAGATATAGACTGGAGGACAAGTGCAAGTAATAATAATAGGGCTCAGATTTTTCCAGTTGCAATAGCTGATGGATTCCTTCATCAAGTAGTTGTTGAACCGACCAGAGGGGATGCCATTTTAGATTTGGTTTTGGGGAGTAGTGAGGACCACATAGAAGAAATGGTTGTAGAGGACAACCTTGGCTCAAGTGATCTTGAGCCAATTCAGTTCAAACTGAATGGAAGGATAAACAAAAATCTGCGACTAAGGTTTTTGATTTCAAAAGGGCTGACTTTCAAAAATTAAGGAAATTAGTTAGGGAAGTGGATTGGACTGACGAATTTATGGATCTAAGGGCAGAGGAGGCCTGGGATTACTTCAAGTCAAAGCTGCAGAAGCTATTGGAAGCCTGCATCCCAAGAAAGGGGGGAAAATTCACAGGCAGGAGTTGTAGACCAAGCTGGATGAGCAAGCATGATTAAGAAAAAGCAGAAAGCATACAGGGAGTGGAAGATGGGAGGGATCAGCCAGAAAAGCTACCTTATTGAGGTCCAAACATGTAGGGATAAAGGGAGACAGGCTAAAAGTCAAGTAGAGTTCGACCTTGCAAAGAGAATTAAAACCAATAGTAAAAGGTTCTATAGCCATATAAATAAGAAGAAAACAAAGAGAAGTGGGACCGCTAAACACTGAGGATGGAGTGGAGGTCAAGGATAATCTAGGCATAGCCCAATATCTAAACAAATACTTTGCCTCAGTCTTTAATAAGACTAAAGAGGATCTTAGGGATAATGGTAGCATGACAAATGGGAATGAGGATATGGAGGTAGATATTACCACATCTCAGGTAGAAGCGAAACTCAAACAGCTTAATGGGACTAAATCAGGGGGCTCAGATAATCTTCATCCAAGAATATTAAAGGAATTGGCACATGAAATTGCAAGCCCATTAACAAGAATTTTTAATGAATCTGTAAACTCAGGGGTTGTGCTATATGACTGGAGAATTGCTAACATAGTTTCTGTTTTTAAGAAAGGAGGAAAAAAATGTGATCTGGGTAACTACCAGCCTGTTAGTTTGACATCTGTAGTATGCAAGGTCTTGGAAAAATTTTTGAAGGAGAAAGTAGTTAAGGACATTAAGGTCAATGGTAAATGGGACAAAATACAACATGGTTTTACAAAAGGTAGATAGTGCCAAACCAACCTGATCTCCTTCTTTGAGAAAGTAACAGATTTTTTTTTGACAAAGGAAATGCAGTGGATCTAATTTACTTAGATTTCAGTAAGGCGTTTGATATGGTGCCATGTTGGGAATTATTAGTTAAATTGGAAAAGATGGGGATCAATATGAAAATTGAAAGGTGGATAAGGAATTGGTTAAAAGGGAGACTACAGCGGGTCATACTGAAAGGTGAATTGTCAGGCTGGAGGGAGGTTACCAGTAGAGTTCCTCAAGGATCGGTTTTGGGACCAATCTTATTTAATCTTTTTATTACTGACCTCGGCACAAAAAGTGGGAGTGTGCTAATAAAGTTTGCAGATGATACAAAGCTGGGAGGTATTGCCAATTTAGAGAAGGACAGGGATATCCTACAGGAGGATCTGGATGACCTTGTAAACTGGAGTAATAGTAATAGGATGAAATTTAATAGTGAGAAGTGTAAGGTCATGCATTTAGGGATTAATAACAAGAATTTTAGTTATAAGCTGGGGACGCATCAATTAGAAGTAATGGAGGAGGAAAAGGACCTTGGAGTATTGGTTGATCATAGGATGACTGAGCCGCCAATGTGATATTGCTGTGAAAAAAGCTAATGCGGTCTTGGGATGCCTCAGGTGAGGTATTTCCAGTAGGGATAAGGAGGTTTTAGTACTGTTATACAAGACACTGGTGAGACCTCACCTGGAATACTGTGTGCAGTTCTGGTCTCCCATGTTTAAGAAGGATGAATTCAAACTGGAACAGGTACAGAGAAGGGCTACTAGGATGATCCGAGGAATGGAAAACTTGTCTTATGAAAGGAGACTCAAGGAGCTTGGCTTGTTTAGCCTAACCAAAAGAAGGTTGAGGGGAGATATGATTGCTCTGTATAAATGTATCAGAGGGATAAATACTGGAGAGGGAGATGAATTATTTAAGCTCCATACCAATGTGGACACAAGAACAAATGGATATAAACTGGCCATCAGGAAGTTTAGACTTGAAATTAGACCAAGGTTTCTAACCATCAGAGGAGTGATTCTGGTGAAGGAGAACCAGCATGGTGTGGTGAGATCATGCTCTTTGAAATCCTGGGATGAGGAGCGGTGGCTTCTGAATGAGGAAACAGACCTTCATGGAGCTGTGGTGAGGAGCCAGACCAGTCGATTCAGGAAAGCCAAACTGGTGAAGAAATGGGTTGCTATTGCCCTGTGGAAGCTATTGGTTATTGCAAACAGCTTTGTCTGTGGTTGGAAAGTTCATGGTCAGGTTGTTCAAGTTTGTGAGGCAATTAACCATGGTGGTTGCCATAAGTAAGCATGTGAAGGTGGCAAGGAGCAAGGAATATTGGATGCTCTCTTCTGTCATCTTGTTTCCATGCTTTCAAGGATTTGAATATATAGGGTGGGTCCTGTTACACACGCACGTGTGCGCGCACACACACACACACACCCTGATAATTAAGGTGGGGTTTGTGTGTAAGATATATGATGGATGTTAGGCAGTTAGTGAAATGTGAGTGAAGCAATTTTCTCCCGCTCAGTTCACATTCCAGGCTCTGTAATTTATGCTGCTGTTAATGAACACAGTACTATTGCTATAATTCTTGTAAGGCCAAACACGTTCATATCGAACCACTCATTCAACATAAAAACTACAGTAACAAAATGTATCTTTAATTAAAATAACAATGGCAAAAATCCATGAAGGCTCAGTGTCTTCTGCAATTCAAGTAGTGAAGAAACAACATGAGAGAACCATAATTTTGAGATGAAGCAAACATCTTAGCACATTGCAGGTTCCTCAAAAGCTGTCTGTATTTTGCCACCTGCTTCACACTTGGGTACTTAAGACTGTGTTTCTTCCTGCGGGGGCCCCCCCCCCCCGGCCTCCCACGATAAACAAAGGGTTGAATTCATCCTCTCCCACCTACACTTCTGTGAATGTGGGAACTCCATTGCTGTCATTTTTGTCTGTTCTTGTAAACTTAAATCTAGTTTGCAATCTCTTTTGCAGTCAGACCCCCAAATAACACGGCAAAGTTCCACTAAGTGAAGTTCTCTCTCTTGTCCATGCAAACCTCCATCAGAGGCAGCCAGTTACTGCTGTTTGGGGATTTATTTATACAAGACCATACATCTCCCCCCAATCTCAACTCCAATATGAAATGGTATGGGAATACTGACCAAATTTTAAAATGTGAGAAGTTTCCTTGACTAGCAGAAATGAATAATGCCAAAAAGCTTCAAGTTGGGAAGTTTTTATTGAAAACTTCCCTGGAATTCAGTTTTAGTTTTAGATACAACTTTCTTACTTTTAGACCACAAATTAACTGAAACCTGTAGGGTGTAGTACAGATTACACACCTCTGTCTTGTGTGACTGCAGAGCCTTTTACAAGCCCCAAAATTATAAGCCCTTCTAGATAAATTTAGCCTCCTTCCTAGTTGGTGTGACCCACAGACATATTTTCTATTTAGTATTGTCTTTTCCTAGAATGCAACTGAAGACAACCTAAATATTTCTGGGAAAGAGTCCCACACAACCCCTTTACTTTTTTTTCTGTTTACTGTTCTCTTCAGTATAAAGAAATATCCATATGAAGAGAACCATGATGAATTGGCTTAGAGGAAACACAAACCATTTTTAAAAAAATCATATGTCCAGGCAAAAACAACTGAATCTCAAGTTCTGGGTGAAGTCCAAAATACAGCTCACCACTTCAACCTTCTAATGTTCCTCTTGGATGGCCCAACCATCTTCTTAGAAGCCCTTGCTTACATGAAGATTCACCTACTCCACACAAGACTGGACATGCTTAATATTTCTCCACTCCATTCACCTAGCACCCTGTCTGCTGAAGATCAGTTTACCTGTTCTCATGTTTTGTCCCTCTTCTTCTTTATGCCTCTTGACACTTGGTGCTGCTTCACTGTAAGAATGTGACCATGATGGAATGTAAGAAAGATGTGGTGATTTTGAGTTTGAGAAAGAGGCTGTCCTCTAAGTCAGAGGAGAAATTGCTTCCCCCAAAATGAAGGTGACCTATCCCAACACTATAAGGGGGGTGGGAGTGTGTGAGAAGGGAGATGGTGGGTTTTTTCTTTTTTTGTTAGCTACTTTATCTAGTTGAGCCCTTCACATTTAGTCAATTCATTCTAATTAGGCAAAGTTTGTAATATCAGGAATTTGATTCCACTGTTTATGAAGAAAGTTGTCCACCAGCAGACAGGGGGAGCATAAATGTCCAACTCTCACAAGGGTGAAATGAAGATAAATTAGGGGGGTGTGTGCAGTGATTTGTTAAAAGGTAACAATAGCAGAGAGGCACATTGGTGGGATGCTGAGTGGAAGTTCACACTGTAATGTCTATCCTGTGGATAAATACAGTCTGTGTTGCTGTTCTGGCACCTTTCACGAGTACTGAATATATTTACAGCCATTCTTACCTTTTCAGAAGAATGAAGGTAGCTCTGCTATGGGGAGGAATCTGCAAAAGCTACTAGACCTTTTCCCTCTTAAATTAGGAAATGCAAGGTTTGTTCATATAACTAGCTATAGACATAGCTTTGTCCAGTGTTCATAGCAATGTTCCTACAGGAAACACTGACTTTTTTTTCCCCTCCCCTCTCTGATAGAGGAAGACCTTCTACTGCTGCCCAATGTCTTGACTCCCATATCCCTCTGAAGAACTGGTTCAAAAAGTAGGAGAGCTCCTTATAGAATGAATGAAGAAATTTACCACTTAAAGATTTTTTTTTTAAGTCCATATTTTGCTATCTATGGTCTGGAACTAAAAACCCTGTTGCCCTTTGTTTCCTAAGAACTAGTGGCGTTTTGTTCATATGTGACTAATTGTGTACCACTCTCTTTGCAGTGATTTTGCTCTTAATTTTATAGTTGCTTCTATACGTTTGTGCATTTTACTTTTGCATCTGTTTATCTCCAAATAAGCAAACTAGATGAACATCAAGATGAACACTATTTGTGAAAGGTTTAGATAAAAATGGGAACTAGTTGAAATTCACTCACACAACAATAGATCCGCTGTTTAGTAACAACTTTCCCCCCCCCCCCAGCCTTCTAACCTAGGCAGTAAGTAATACTCTCTGTGTTGATAGGATGGTATTGTCCATTTTGCCAGCTCATTGAGTTTAAGATCCCTAAACTGTCACTAGATGGAGCCTAAAGTGACTGCTTTTTTTATACCCAAACCATCCAATATATTGGTATTAAATGTGGTTCTCTTGGTCACTGCTGTTTGTTATACAATAAATTTTATTATTTGTGAGGAGAACTTTGGTAAATGTGTTCAATCTCTAAAGATCTCCTAGGAGGAAGCTGCTTATCTTCCATCCTTAAGTTGGACTTCCTGAGTGTGACCTGTTGGAGAAGTAGCAGAGTAAGGGGCCTATCTTTTTTTCAGCTTGGAAAAGAGGAGACTCGGGGGAATTGATAGAAGTATATAAAATCATGAGTGGTGTGGAGAAAGTGAATAAGGAAAAGTTATTTACTTGTTCCCATAATATAAGAACTAGGGGTCACCAAATGAAGTTAATGGGTAGCAGGTTTAAAACAAATAAAAGGAAGAAGTTCTTCACTCAGCGCAGTCAATCTGTGGAACTCCTTGCCTGAGGAGGTTGTGAAGGTTAGGACTATAACAGGGTTTAAAAGAGAACCTCTAAGAATTTATCCAGTTAAGTCCATTAATGGCTATTAGCCAGGGTAAGGAATGGTGTCCCTAGCCTCTGTTTGTCAGAGGGTGGAGATCACTAGATCATTACCTGTTAGGTTCACTCCCTCTGGGGCACCTGGCATTGGCCACTGTCAGTAGACAGGATACTGGGCTGGATGGATCTTCAGTCTGACCCAGTATGGCCATTCTTATGTTCTTGTGATTCATGCTGGAAGTAACTTTTGTAGCTGTCAAATCTTGCTAGTAACTTGTATTTTAATTAACTAATTCCTTTAAGACTTACAGCAGTTTTACAGGAATGAAAACACCCCCCCCCCCCAAAATATCCTATTCACTCAAGTGCTCAGTAAAACAAACAAGTGCATCTTAACTCTCCCCCCAGATGTGACTTTTAGATTTGACATTGATTGAATGATCAACGGGGGAGTGTTCAGAGGTAGATTAAACTGAACACAAATAACTAAATTTAGTCTAAACTAGGAAAGAGCATATTAATTCTTCATACACTGAACTGGCCAAATACATTCCTAACATCTGTATCACTCTCAGTATTATTGCTTGCAACAATTTCTCATTATGTATGTGTTTAATGCTGTGGAACCTTGACCCAGTGTTTGCAGCCAGATCAGTGAATGCTTTACACCCCTAATTGTGTCCCTCAAAGGATAATGTCCGACAAATGGTTCCTCCCGCCCTGGGCATAATACAGGTCACCCAGAGTTTTGGGTGTCTTTCAGAGTGCATAGATATAGTGTCTCTTTTGACATCTCTGTACAGTCTTCCAATTTACTGGATTTTCAAATACAACACTATAGTAAACATATACAATGCAAATAATACAAAGCAAATAAAACTATCCGCTGTTAAATGTACATGTCTTACAAACATCTTCCTTGGATGGTTGGAGAACTCTTTGTGGGTAAACTTGATTTTTCTTACAGGTTGGGCCACGCTGCATTCATGTGTGTCCTGTACATCTCTCCACTCCCTCAAACCTGCTGGTTCTTGTCCTGGATCTAACACTTTAGTTGAGACCACAAGATTGGATGGATCCCTTTCATGTAACACTGAGCTACAGGAAAGACCCGGCCAGTGCTGTGCTGATTTGAGCCTGTCATTATTGCTCGACATGTCTTTGTTTTTTTATTTGAAACTTCAGGTTTAATTTGTCAGAAGAAAGTTTGCCCTCAATGCAAGTGAGATATTTTGTGTTGATTTCACTGAAGACATAGCAAACTTCAACTCAATCTTTCCTTCAGTGCCTTGCCACCAGTGACTGATTTCACTTTGCTGAATCATTGGTTAGAACTAAGCAAACGTGTGTGGGGGAGGAGAGGGAGGAGCATTTATTTTAACGGAACAAAATAACAACAGGAATTTGTTTCCATATGGGTCACAGTGCCAACAAGCATGTCTATTGTCACATTGCTGAATGACTTAAAATCGGTGACTCGTAGTCCAGATTGTGACTCCAAGCTCGAGCACTTGGCTAATAAGTATTTGGGAAAATGCAAAAATGACAGAGTCCTAGGGGCACGTTAGAGCCTAACAAATTTATCTGGGTATAAGTTTGCGTGGGGTAAAACCCAATTCATCAGATGTATGGAGTGGAAAATACAATAAGCAGTATATATATTACAGCATGTGAAAAGATGGGAGTTGCTTACCAAGGGGGTCAGTGCTAACAAGGCCAATTAAATCAAGGTGGATGTGACCAGTTCTCAACAGTTGACAAGAAGGGATGAATATCAACAGGGGGAAAGTTTTCATGTGCTATATATATATTTATATTCTCTCTCTCTCTCTGTGTGTGCTTTCTGTATTTTCCACTCCATGCATCTGATGAAGTGGATTTTACCCCACACAAGCTTATGCCCAAACCTCTAAGGTGCCCTAAGGACTCCTCGTTGGTTTTGCTGATACAGTCTAACACAACTACCGTGCTGAAACGAGGAAAATGTGACAAGTCTAAACAACCATTTCCAAGATAGGTAGCTGCAGGGAGATTTAAACACACACAAAACCCCCACACATTTAAAAAAAAAATCAGTTCTATGTCCCAAAAATGAGTTCCCAGTACAAGTTCAGTGTTTTCAATTTGAAAAAGATAAGAGGCACATGCAGTGTCTGATTGTTGGACTGCTTTCTCAGAAGCAGCACTTTAGAGTGGAGTTGTTCAAAGGCTGTCAGACAATCAAGTACTCACCTATCTGTATATTCAAAAGTTATGAATTTTTTTGAACTGGGCAAGTCGCAAAGTGTCAACCCAAAGTAGACTAGTTTTGAAAGGAATAGAAAAACCAGTCAGGAATCCACTGCAATAACAAAATGACAGTTTAATGAAGCTGACACATCCTGATCATAATGGTCATCTGGTATCAATCGTAAAGCCTATATAAGTGACATGTGCATTCTAAAAATACACTAACCAATCAGCTTTCAACTTAAGCAGAGAAACCTTTGAAAAACTTCTGGGAGGAGAAAGTAATTAAGATGCCAATGTACTTTATATACACCATATAAAAGGGGGATATCTTCTGACTATTCTCAACATAAAGGGACTTCTGAAAAAGCACACAGGTGCAATGGGCCAATATCTTATGAAACATCCTGTGACAGGTTTGGGCCCTTTGGGGTGTCCCCTGATGTGCTGGGATGCCACTGAGTCAGCCTATTCTGCCAGCCTGGGTCCCCTTTACCTGGCCTTGCTGGGTTAGGCTCAAAAACCTCTTCCAGCCAAGCACACAGGCAGGGCCACATCCAGCTGCACAGAGACAGAGATCTGCTCTGGAAAGATTCAGCCTTAGGGGCTTGCCCCCAACACTTTGGTGCCTAGTCTTTTTAAGGGGTACAAACCCAAAGGTTTTTGGAAATTTGCACCCTCCCTCAATGTGGAGGGAGATGTGCACAACTTCTTGCAACCCCTTTCTCCCCCCCATTAGAAACTATATAAACTGGGTTATATTATAGACAAGAAATAAGTGTGTTTAACTAAAAAAGGTTAATTTTAAGTGACTATAAGAGAGAACAAAGCAGATTACTGACCAAATAAAGCAACATATGCAAGCTAAGATCAATATACTTAAGAAACAGGCTACAAAATGTAAATTCTCACCCTACATGTTGTTTTAGGCAGGTTGCAAAATTTGTGGTTCAGAGTTCCAATTATATTTCATTTCAGACTGGACCCCTGTCTCAGTCTGGACTCCCCCCTTGCCTTCCCTTCCCTTCCCTTCCCTTCCCTTCCCTTCCGGTGGCTGTAGTAGTCTTTCTTGTTGGGCAGACAGACCATGGAGGAATCCTGTTTGCCTTCCTCCCCACTCTTAAGTAGGATTTACATAAGGCAGGAATCTTTTTTTCCCCAAACTTGACCACCACGATCCTTCCCTTCCAGTGGAATGTTACAAGAAGTCCCAGGTAATGTTTAGTATCAGGTGACAAGACCACCTGACTCTGTAATATCACAGCATCCATGAGTCAGTGGCAGTATGGAGCATCCATAGGAAGGCCAAGCTTTTTCACAGTCCATTGTCCTCGTTGATAGGCCATCAGCCCTGTCTGGCTTTTCCATTGTTGTACCTGAAGTGTTAGCAGTGGGTGTCACCCAAAGTAGCATAATTGAAATACAGATACATAGTCAATATTCCTAACTTCAGATACAGAAAGTATATAGGCATACAAAATGGATAGTCACATTCAGTAAATTATAACGTTTCCAATGATATCTTACAAGACCCATCTTGCATGAAGTACATTACAAATAGGACATCTGTATCCTAAGCATATTTTCATAAAGAATATGGAGTGAAATATCATACATTCACTATGTAAACAAGGAAAAAAGAAAGATTAACTGTGAGATTTGTGTCCTCTCTGGTTATTTTGCCATCCCATCCTTGTTACCAGGATTTGCACTTTTTCTAACAAAGGCTAGCTATATGCTTTGCCAGAGTAAACTTCATGGTAGATTAAAAGAGGAGGGGGAAAAAAAACTAAACAAGCAAAGGCTCCATGAGAAAGCACATGGTGAAAATTTGTCCTCTCTGTAGCAGTCTACGTAAAATAGAAGCAACTGATTCTTTGGAGGATTAAAAGTACTGGGCGGGGGGGGGGGAAGAGATGAGAAGTTACAGAGAATACAGAACAGGACCAGAGGCTGGAAAAAAGTGGGGCATATTCCTCCCCAACATTTTAAGAAGAAACTCACTTGTCTCAGTTCTCTGGTAGATGCATACATCATTCCCTCTGCGGTTTAAGCTGTTAGAGCTTCTTTTGGTTTACCACAGGTGGCTCTCAGCCGGCAGCGCAGCAGGGCTCAAGCAGGCTGCCTGCATGCTGTAACCCCACGCTGCTCCCGGAAGCAGCTGCAGCTGGCTGCTGCTGCCATGTCTCTGTGCACCCCTTGGAGGGAGGCGGACAGCAGGTCTCCACCTGCTGCCTGTGGCTGCAAGCACTGCCCCCACAGCTCCCATTGGCTGGAAGCCAGCTGTGAGGACCGTGCTGGGGGTGGGGCAGTGCACGGAGCCATCTCCCTCCCAGCCAGGGGCGCACATTCCAGACATTCCAGCAGCAGCCATTCCTGTCCTAAGGTGATGCTGTGGCAAAAACAGCTAATGCAATTCCTTTATTTGTGTCTCAGGATCGCAAGTAGGAGTAGAGAAGCTATTTTTACATCTGTAATTTGCACTGGTGTAACTGCAGTTCCAGTGTCAACAATTCAAGGGTGCTAATATATTGGAGAGGGCTGAGAAGAGCCACCAGAATGATTAAAGGATTAGAAAACATGCCTTATAGTGATAGACTCAGGGAGTGCAATCTATTTAGCTCAGCAAACAGAAAGTTAAGAAGAGACCTTGATCAGTCTATAAGTACTTACATGGGGAACAAATATTTAATAATGGGCTCTTCAATTTGGCAGAGAAAGGTGTAACACGATCCAATGGCTAGAAGTTAAAGCTAGACCAAGTCAGAATGGAAATAAGGTGTAAATTTCTAAGAGTGATCGTAATTAACAATTCACCAAGTGTCATGGTGGAGCCTCTATTACTGACAACTTTTAATTCAAGGTTGGATGCTTTTTGTAACAGATATACTCTAGGAATTATTATGGGGGAAGTTCTGTGCCCTGTGCTATACAGGATGTCAGACTAGATGTTTGCAATTGTCCCTCCTGGCCTTTAGAATCTATGAATTAGGGCAGCTATAATTGGGAGCCTGATGGTAGGCCTAAACCAGGAAAACTGGGTGGGCCCTATCTTTCGGGTGGGTAGACAATGATTGGGGGGCAGGAGGGATGGGAGGCCCTGGGGAGGGGAAAGGATGTGGGGCCTGCCTTCGCCCACCCCTTCTTACTGCTCAGCAGACACTCGGGGCACACAGGCTGCTAGGCATGCCCATGAGACAGAGGGGGGTCCTGCCAGGGTTCGAGCTCCACCCGCTCCTCCCAATCCCAGCTCGGTGGTTTCCATCAGCCCAGCAGTGTCTCCCTCCTGCCAGTGCTGCATGCTGCTGCCCCAGTCTCCAGCCCCAGTGCTATCCCCACCCAGACCTGCCTCCACAAGGCACACCCCCTGCAGGGCTAGCGCTGGGTCCGGAAACTGTGGCAGCAGTATGTGGCGCCAGCAGGAGTGGGATGCCGCTGGGCTGACAGACACCGAATTGGGGTCTGGAGTCCTAGCTTGTGGATTCTGGGGGCTCTGGCCCCGATTTGGGTGGGCCTGGATGCTCAGTGGGTGGGCCATGGCCCACTCAGGACCACCCATGGCTACCTCCCTGTGGTAGGCATGTCTCACATGAGACTCCTCAAACTGCAGAAGAATCCATGCTGGTGAGTCCCATTCAGTCCTCGGTGTCAGAAAGAATGGTTGCCATAACAAGAAGGTTCAAGTGTCCTAAAATTAAGAGGAAATGAGGATCATTAGGGTTCTAATAAGGGGTAGAAGATGGGGGAGAGGGTGGTGTAAGAGGAAGGATATGATACGTTGTGGTGTAGTGGAGTCCTGCTTTTGATTGTGCTCTTATCACAACTTGAGCCATGCATTATGGTCTAGTCTCCTCTTGATGCACATACAGAACTATCATTAGCATAAAAAAGAGCTTACCTGACAGGTCAAACAACCTGTAACTGTTACATTCCAACAGAAATTAAATATGGAAAAACTATTTTGTGACATGACGTAAGTCACAGGCTGTGACTGGTTCTGAAGCCATAAAGAGCAATAGAGAGAGGATCCTTCCTGAAAAGTACTTACCCGTATTTCAAATCTGGTGGCCTATACAGGGGAGGGTTCTTTAGACTGGGGAAGTAGATGGTTGCAGTGGATTGTACCTAGAGAGAGCAAACTGAATAGGTTGTACCACGAGTGGCTGTATTTTACCTATTTAACCTTACATCCAGGTCCCTGTCCCAAAGAGCTTTATAATATTAAATTACAATGTAGAATGGGAGAGAAGATGTAACATACACATCCCCTTTTTTGGTCCCTATAATATTGTCACTCATATATTGGATCTTTAAAAGTTGGCAAAGGAATGGCTAACTGTTCTATCTCTAATTATACCCATTTTCCCTGACACACTCGTACACAGTGCCTCTAACCCACTGAATTACTTACTTTTTTCCTCCATTCAAATTCTAATTGTAACTAGACTTCACCCTGCCTCGTGAAAATCCAACCCAAACTGCTACTGACACTGCATCTCTGTCAACCACCTACACAGCAACCTCCACTTGCTGTTTCAGCTGCCAATCCTATGTCTCATCAGACAACATTCCCATTCCCCTGCAGAAAAACCCCTGAAGGGAAATGGCTCTAGACATGAGTAGGACTTGAGGGGTTCTGAAGGCCTACTGCTGTGCTCTGCTGTTGCAGCAATGTCTCTAGCTCCTGAGGGTCTGAGCAAGCTGCCAGGAGGTGGTACTGGGGTCCCTGACAAATAGGATCTGGCCGAGAAGTGCTAGGGAGCATGCTTTGTCTAGTTGGGGATGCGGCTGACCCCTGGGTGAGGACATGGGCTTAATCTACAAGACTCAGATCTAGATTTCAAATACCTCAAAGGTCAAGGGTGATTGGGTTTTGGTTCAACCCATCAAAAAGACTGTATCCACTTGCAAAATTCTGATCTGGACCTTGTGGTCAAATGTCAAAATTCAGTGGTGGTTAGATCCAGGGTTTTGATTGAAGCTCATAAGAACAGATTTAAAATTTTTATTAAAGCTAATGTTTAAAAAATTATATAGTACCCAGGTTAAGAAAACAGTGTCTGTACATTTGGGTATAGTGCTTAGATTATCCACAAATACAAAGTTTTGTTTTTAAAGTCATAAGATACATATAGTGCATAATCAGCAATAACCCACATTTAGGTGAATAAATTTAAGAATACAGTTTAAATATTAGCATCCAAGTATTCAGGTACATCACTCATGAAAAGTTATACAGCGAGTTGGTTGTGGAAAGCAAATGTAGCAATGAGTGAAGATTGTCCCTCAGTAATTGAGAATTTAGGGTAGGTTGTCCATTTAGAAAATACAGTCCATACTAATCTGGACTGTATCCCTGAACACTATAGGGCAGCGGTTCCCAAACTTGTTCCGCCGCTTGTGCAGGGAAAGCCCCTGCTGGGCCGGGCCGGTTTGTTTACCTGCCGCGTCCGCAGGTTCGGCCGATCGCTGCTCCCAGCGGCCGTAGTTCGCCGCTCCAGGCCAATGGGAGCCGCTGGAAGTGGCGCGGGCCGAGGGACATACTGGCCGCTGCTTCCAGCAGCTCCCATTGGCCTGGAGCAGTGAACTGCGGCCGCTGGGAGCCGCGATCGTCTGAACCTGCGGACGCGGCAGGTAAACAAATGGGCCCGGCCCGCCAGGGGCTTTCCCCGCACAACCAGCGGAACAAGTTTGGGAACCACTGCTATAGGGCATTCAGTTAGAAATAAGGGCACAAAGTGAGATACTGTCTCCTCTCTTTTAAATTTAAGTGAGGACTCTGCCTCAGAGTGACATTGGAAGGAGGCTCCAGATAGCTGGAATTAGCAATCTTGCCTTTTGCACCAAGAATGGCAAGGTTGTGGATAGATCTGAGGGGACTGTGTTAAACAACCTGAGGTATTTTAGATGAGAATCTATTATATGTACTTGTACTAGAAGGTGAGTCCATGACCGGTGAAGAGTGAATGCTAAATATCTTATTACTACAAAGAAATTGAAAACAAATCTCATTAAAATAGTTTAAATGTATTCCCTGTAGTACCAGAAAGGTGACTACCAGCTAATTATGATGCCTGAAAAGAAGCAAATGGTTAGACGTTGGTAGCGACCTTTATGATCACTTGTGAAGGGCAGAGCTTAAAATCCAGATAAACACATTTTTGCTCAAAGAATGCTGAAAGACCACTTTATTTGTGAGTTTCGTGTAACTTAGTAATTTTTCTCTTCTATGGTACCCTCTATCAAAGGATCTCAAAGTGTGTGGCAACCACTAATGAACTGAGCCTCATATCCCTGCTGTGAGGAGGTAAGCTTCACCCTTTCTAAGATGTGGACTTGACACTGAAGCCTAAATGACTTTCCAAGACTATGGCAGAGCCAGCAATAGAATCCAGATATCCTAACTCCAGCTCCTGTGCCTCAGCCTGTCTGTCTTCCTATTCCCTGCTCAAACCAAGGGGTCCAGAGAAGATATGCCTCAGCTGAAAGGGGGTGCAGGGGTTCAGAGTCAAAGTGCACTTTAGAGGTGCTCAGATACTAAAGGGCTTTTGTGTAAATGATTAGAGTGACACATATATTAAGAAAAAAACCTAGGAAATGGGCCTAAAATAGCTAAGAAAAGGTAAATTGAAATAAATGTAGCATCTCCTATAGGCTGCAAGTGAAGGGCTCTGAATCCTAATACTCAAATCAAAGATACTTATACTCCTTAGAACTAAGTTTCCCCAAGGGCAGACTTTTAAAGTCAAACTGCTTTAAGGACAATAGAAATAACATACCCTCACTTCTTTATGAAAAGAAATCTGTGCAAATGCCTTTTCTATTTCCTTGATTTATGGACAAACAAAACAGTGAAACAATCTCAAGTGCTCTGTCTCCAGAATCAGTCAACTTTTAATAATGCAGTATTTCAAAACAAAACCTGATAAATACCTGTCAGCCTTTCCATCCAGATAAAACTCCTCAAAGGTAAATTCATTTTGTAGCAATTTCTCCATTTTAAACTGTCAAGCCACAACCTGTCTAATAAAGGGATTATTTCCTACCCAATTGGATCAGGAATAGTTAAGATCCCAGTCTGTCATCTTAGTGGCAATGCAATATGTTGGCACTCTTGATAATGGCCCTATTTCCTTGAAGTTTCTTGACAAAGGGGAAGGTGCCCAACCTTTGACAGAATGTGCTCTATATACAAGAGAGAGGATGCTGTTTCCTCATGCTGCCAGTTTCATATCCTTCTTTAAGGATGTGAAAACTTCAAACAGCTAATTGAAAAGTCAATATATCTACCAAGCACAGCAACCGATTAGATTTTCCCCATAAACTGTGAACTTTCTGACCCTGTTGAAAAAGAGGGAGCGGCAGTACCACTAGGAGAAGTGAGAAGACGATGCGCTGGCAGTATTTCTATTTTATTAAAAGAAGACTAGTGAATAATCACTCCCACGACGTCTACACCAATTACTAGAATTATTCAGAAGGAAGGGACCAGCTTTATTAAAATCTGTTCCAGCTGCGATCTCCAGGAAGTTTTTGCCCTGAGTTGCTGATTTTTCACATAACATTTTGTAGGGACTGGAAAACCTACATGATGTAGGAAATGGCAAGTGATTTCAGCTATGCTTTAACTCATATTTTCAAACTATCTGTTGGGTGAAGTAATGATGGTACAACGAATGGAGAGTGACATTCTGTAATTACTATTGCTGGGGTCGTCACGCTATCTGGAGTGGCTCATGACCATGAGTGCCAAACTCAGGTCAGACTATCAAAAAGCAGGGCAGAAACCCCAAACTGGTTGTATGTTCTATAATTAGATTTCACCAACCCAGTAACAGGTGTGAATTCCTAAAGCACTATCACAGTCTTATCACAAAATCAGATGGTCTCCTTGGATATTCCAGGCTATCTTGTCAAGCTGGACTATGCGATAGATGGTCACTTGATACCAAAAATCACAGCAATATTCAGGTTACTCCCACTCCCCAAAGACCAGTCACTTACCCCAGATGAATTGTACTGTGATCTCAAACCGAAGACAGGGCTTGCAGCCAATCCTGTAATTAACTTAAAATGTCATTAACTAAGAAAAGAAATAACTCTTTTATTTATAGGTTAAACCAAGAAACATACACACACAAATGATTTACAATCTTAGATTTAAAAAGGTAATAGAAGCTTCTATAATAAGCAGGATTAATACATGCAGCATCCTACGAGCATTCCATAAACTCTAAAGACATTCTTATAACGCTAATATCTTGTTTTTTAACTACACTAACCTACGATGAGCCAGACTGGTTTCCAGTTATGTATTTGTCAGTTCAGTGAGGCTCTGGGCCTTTGGCATGAGCTGGCACCTGGTCTGCCAGCATCACAGGGGTATCACAAATCTTAATGTCAGTAACCCCTACTATGACTTTGGAACAGTTTCTCATTGTATATTACCTAGCTTCTTCTCATAAGGCAGGTGGGTATAAATTGTTACTTCCATCACTTTATCATGTTTTACTGCAGCAGTCTCTGTTGCTGTATGATTGGTCCTTTATCTTGAAGCCATATTCTTGCTTCCTATAACTGCTGACTGTGATCTATGCAAAAACCATTTGCTGTGCTTTAGATGAATAAAAATAAAATACTATAATGTTGAATACATGTTCAATAATTACAGTAGTTCAGCACAAGGATTATGAACATGCAGCAGTTCTTTGGGTGTCAATGGAGAAGTGTGTGATTTAAGATTTAAAACAAAATATTCCATTGACTTTAATGGGAGCTGAATAAGGACAATAATGAGAAACACAGATGGTTAACTTGTACATAGAAACTTTATCAGATGGAAAGAGATACAGTAATACCTTCAAGGCAGGTGTTACTTGAGTCCTTCAGGGCTGACAATTGGGGGTGGGGTGGGAGGGGAAGGTGGGGAGAGAGAGAGAGAATATCCTACTGAAAGGTCACTCAAAAAACGAGATCTCTGGTGAGCAAAGAATATCCTTCAAGTCTCCTGCTGTAAAACTTCCCTAGAAATCTCCTCAAGTAACATAAATCACTGAGTGGCACTCTTGGAAATGGTTTAAAAAAAAACGCCAAACAAGCCAATTTTAATCCATAGCTTACCTATGGGTAACAATTAACAGGATGTTTGTTTTCAAGAGATAAATGGACTGACGCGTCTAAAGCATTTTAGAATATGGAAATAAAATTCTATTTCACAGTGATTAGGCTCTACTCTCGCTAGAAATACTTTTAATAATCTATAATTGTGACATTACTAAGAATAATCAAGGTTTAGAAGTACAGCCAAACAATAAAACTGATTATCCTGGATTTAGGATATATACAATAGTTATCAAAATGGATCAGCTTAATCACACCTGCATGTTTGTTAGCCAAGATAGGCTTCACCTAGGTTTGGTATAAATATCAGATTTTTCTCAGCTCCTCTCTCCATTCCAGTGATATCTGTTTCTCACACAAAACATAAATGCAATTCTGGGAACTCTAGTTCATTTCTTGAAAACTTTAATGACTTGCAACACATTTGCAGTTTTACCCTACCATATGATTTGTGCATGAAACTACCACTGGTTTCAGAGGGAATTGTTTTCATGGAAGGCAGAATTTGAACCCTATGAGTCTTATTGCTTAGTTTAGAAAATCATTGCAGACTTCCACCTTCTTTGGTGATGAATCATTTTTGTTATTTCAGTGCTAATAATACAATCTGCCCAGAGCCTTGCTTCATAAAATGAGGGAGTTGAGAACTGATTGAAGACTTGGAATGAAATCCTAGCCCCATTTAAAATCAGTGGTAAAACTCCCATTGACTTTAATGGGGTCAGGATTTTACACAAGATTTCATTTGTACTTTCAGCAAAATTATAGTTAAGGTTACATTGAGACTTCCATTATTGCACCCCCTCAATTTTTATGTGTGTAAGCAGAGTCAGAATGAGCTCCCCTCACATCTGGTGGTGAGCTGTGGAAAAGGACTTCAGGGGCTAATCTCGTTTGCATGCCTAGGTTGATGGGACTGCTTGCCCAAATGGTCACTTTGGCTGCTGTGAGATCCCCAGTCTCTCTGTTATTGGGGCAGGATTGTTATCCTGGTTATGTGACTCAAGGAGAGTAGAACTGTACTTGGCATTTTATGACTGAGGAACGCACCCTCAACTAAGGAGCACTCGCTAGGCAAGGGACATGGGTTCTAAAGTCTAGTGAATTGAGTGGGGTTGGAGACAGGTATTTATGCCTGGTAGTATAGGCCTCTTCTGAGGGCTCTAAATACCACTTTGTCCCTTCCTCTCTCCACTGTGTAATAACAGAGCTAATTTAGACTCATTTAAGAGTCTTGTTACATGCTGCAGAGCTGAAATCACTGATACCTAGGTCTAAGCATTAGACCTACTTTGGGCTAGTGGTTCTGATGCAAGAAGATCATCCAGGTGTACCAGCAGTGAGGCTCCCCACTAACAACTGAAATCACTAAGAGCTCAAGTCACTGAGAGCTGTGTTAGTTGCGGGGGGGGGGTTTGAAGACATATTGGTGAACGGCTAGAGGAGAGGCACGGCTGGCAGAGAGGTGTGGCCAGCTGCTGGCCACATCTACTTGGGGTGAGTCTTCTGCTTCATGGTTTGTGTTTATAAACCCTAGTTGTGGTGGTTTCCCAATTTAATGCTGAGTTGTTTACCTCCTGTTATTAAAGATTTTTTGCTATACCGAGACTCTGCTCGTGAGAGGGAAAGTATTGCCTCTTTGAGGTGCCCAGGGGTGTGTGTGTGTGTGAGATATTTATTTCCCCCCCCCCCCCAGGTCACTTGGTGTGGGCTTGGGCCAGCTTTGCTTTGTATTGTTGAAAGGGAACCCCTAGATACTGAACCTGGCCCTTGTTACTGTCAACTCTGCCTGCCAGAAGGGTTACATGTGCATATAACTTCTTGCTTTGGGCTGAGGGACTTCCATGTGTAGACTGAGGTGGTGGTTTTGGGTTTTTCTTGTTTCTTAAATTTGAAAGCTTGTTGGAAGTTTAGGGTGTGATGGGGAGATATTGCGCTGTAGAACTGTGGAGAGAGAACATACTAGATTTTCAAAGAACATTTTTGGCTTTTTTATTTTTAATGTATTGGTGAACAAAATACCCTGACTTCTCAAATTTGGCTACTCTTCCATGAAAAATATGTTCTGTTAATTTTTTTTATGGGGGCAGGGGGTGTATAAGTAAAAAAAAATACTTGGGGTGTTTGGGAAAGGACACCAGAATAAATTGACCTTTCTTCCCTCTAAAACAATGTTAAAACTGCCAGGAAAGGGAATAGGCAGAATGGTTTGTTAACCCTTGAGAATTGACCTCCAGAGGATTTGACCACTATCTTTTTGCATTTTTGCAAATTTTATTTTACTTGGGAGGGAATCAACAACTGTGATTTTCATGTAACTTCAAATTATTTGCATTCCTGCTTGTTCAAAGCACCTGAGTCACTTCTGCAGCTTTCTCAGCAATGAAGTTTTCCTTCTCCTTCAATAGAGTGAAATCTTGAATCTGTTTCAGTCAATTGGAGTGTTGTAACAGACTTCAATAAGGTCAGGATTTCACCTCTGGTCTCCATGATTATTCAATGCCACTTGGACTTTCTTATCTTAGTTCCACATTTCCATCTCTGAGACAGAAGGAAATGAGAGTTAATGTGCAGTTTCTGAAAGCAATCCCAATGCAATGCAGTGGCAAATGGGCTAATGAGATCCTTGGATGTATAAACAGGGGAGTAGTGAGGCACAGGTGATTTTTATCTCTGTATTTGGTGAGACCACTGTTGGAATACTGCAGACCCACATTAGCTATGCTGTCCATTATTTTCATCTTTCAACACAGGCGGCTTCCTCCTAACTCTCCAGTATAGCAGTAGGTAAGCAAATAGGTTGCTGAATAGTGAGAACCAGCCCTGTCAGCTGTGACACGTGCAGAGAAAATACTAAGGCTTAGCTTCAGAAATGACTCCTAGCATCCGGGTCCCAGACTACCTCCCCCCATCCCCCACGCAAGTTGCAAGTCTGAATCCATTTGAAGGTGACCCATTTCTGTCTCCTGTATAATGAAGCATCAACATGACGTTTTCACTTAGGCATGACTTATTGCATGGCTAGTGTTCACAGGAATTCCTCCCTTTAAAGTTTTATAGATAGATCCTGAAATATAAGGCTGTTTATGTTCAGGAAAGACCTCCTACATCCCTCTTTTCTGCCTTATGCTTTAGGGGTGAAATCTGGATCCTACTGAAGTCAATTGAAGTTCTGAAATTGACTGACTTCAGTGGAACACAGATTTCACATCAGATGCCCAATTTACAGATTGCTCAGGCAAACTACCCTACCTGTATGCACCGACAAATTGGGTGCACAGTTGTGTAAACATTTTAGGTATGTAGCTGCACACCTACAACTTCTTGAATTTAAGTCCTGAATGTGTTATGTGGTCCAGTTAACTAAGTAGCTCTTGCAATAGCTTGAAAAATTATAAAACTCTAATTCCTGTTTTTTAGTTTTGAATTTTATAAATAATTTAACATTGTGTAAAGATTTATGCATAAGAGAATGTCATTTTAATCTTAACCCCACTCTTTTAATGTCCCACAAAGAATGAATTAGTTTAGTGGAATTCAATTAATGCAGTTGTTTCTTTGTAGATACAAATTTGCTTCTTTGTTTTCTTTGAGTTTAGAAGACTAATCTCTTAAATATTTCAGCAGAAGGGAACAGAGATTAGTTGTGGGATTAATATGAGTAACATAGACGTTCAATTAAAAGGGCTCTGATAAAGTTGATTTGTATTCAAGATTTCATTAACATTGAAATGCCTTTAGTAACATCTGATTACATCAGATTTTGAAACTAAATTAATTCTTGTTAACCAATCCACTTCCATCCCAAGTGCTCTTAAAAGACCCTGATTATATGCTAATTTTATTTCTTATCCTTGCTTTTTTCCCCCAGTAAACCTGAGACACTGGGTGAGCAAAATTCACTCTTTACTCTTAAATTAGTCTAGCAGGCTGAGCCCAAAATAATCTGAACGTAAGTCATATTGCTGAATTGATGTCCGTGAACACTTTGACACAGGAGTCCAAACTGATCACTTATTTCTTTAGTGTTGCTGAGTCATGAAGCAGAGTTGTGTTGAAAAGTAGAGAGAGATTTGCTTACTTTGAAATAGCAAATGTCAGATTTCTAAATTCTAACCCAAGTCCAGTCCTGGAAGCACCATCTTGATGACTCAGGCTTTTTTTTTTTTTTTTTTTTTTTTAAGAAACCCAGGTACCTTTTAAAAGGTGAGCTTTACTTTTGATACTAAAATTTGTTTCTTCATTTGGAGGAAGAATAAAACCTAGTCTACTGTGGTGTTTGCTGAACTGACTACAAATGATAAGAAACACTGGGTCAGACTAAAGGTCCATCTAGCCCAGTATCCTGTCTTCTGACAGTGGCCAATGCCAGGTGCCCCAGAGGGAATGAACAGAACAGGTCATCATCAAGTGATCCATTCCCTGTCACCATTTCCCAGCTTCCGGCAAACAGATGCTAGGGACACCATCCCTGCCCATCCTGGCTAATAGCCATTAATCGATGTATCCTCCATGAACTGCTCCAAGAACTAGTTCTTTTTTGAACCTTGTTATGGTCTTGGCTTTCATAACCTTCTCTGACAAGGCATTCCACAGGTTGGCTGTGCATAGTGTGGGGAAAATACTTCCTTTTGTTTGTGTTAAACCTGCTGCCTATTAATTTCATTGGGTGACCCCTAGTTCTTGTGTTATGAGAAGGACTAAATGACCCTTCCTTATTTACTTTCTCTACACCCATCATGATTTTATAGTCTTCTATCATATCCCCCCCTTAGTTGTGTCTTTTCCAAGCTGAAAAGTCAGTCTTTTTAATCTCTCCTCATATGGCAGCTGTTCCAAATCTGTAATCCTCATGATACCTGATGTCTGTAACGCTGTCTCTTATTACAAACATGATTTTGATTGGTGTTTTTATATTTAGTATTACATATATCTTTGCATTATGATCAATTCATCACTTTGCTTATATATATCTTTTGTCCCCACCCTTCATTTCTTGTCTATTTAGATCATAAACTCTTTGTGGTAGGGACTGTCATCTTATATATAACAGTACTAATAGCATGTTGCCCCTAGCAAATGTCAATTAGATTGACTCAGACATCATCCTTATTCCTCATTCAAATTATAGGGTGATCGTACAAAAAATACTGAGAAATAGTAATTTGGCTAATATCCTAGCATACATTGACCCCCACAACATCATGTAAATGAATACCAGCTAACATAGCTGTGTGTTTCTTCCCTATTTCATACTGGAATTCACCCGTGCTGGAGAAAGAAAGATTACCCCATATGCGATACAAAAGTGTCCACTGGGACCATTGCTTTGACATGAGGCAAAAATATGTGGCAGTGTGCTTGAGTACAAAATACCATAATGACTCCCCAACAGCTACAGTACCAATACTGCTCTTAGTGTTGATACATAATAGAATATTATTAATGGATTTATTCCAGAGCACTGTTAGAAGTTATTGAAGATCTTCCACTAAGACTGGCCTTGTTGAAAGTATATTGAGGAGAGAGTGAATTTAAATGCTTCAACAAAGCAAATGAAAATAACAGAGAAACACAATACCTATAATTGTTAGAGCTTTTGTGAAACCATTATGTAGGAACATAATGACTGTAGGTACAGAACATACCGGAACAATGTAGTGGTCTGGGACAAAGTCTTATAAATTCCATTTGTCATTCTAGAGTACTAGAAAATTAATTTATAAAATTTATGCTTATGTTCTTTATTGACAAGATTGTCTGGAATTTGATAAATATATGTAAATGATGGCAATGGTCTATGTGGCTCAGTCAGTGGCTAAATCCAAAAGACATTGAGCCAAATACTACTTAGACCAGAAGAAAAAGGTAGTATAATATGTTCTGTCTTTTGTGTGATGCAGAGTGACAACACTCCTAAATTTGTACAACTTATCAATACTGACACATGTAACTTTCTGTTCAGGAGGTAATCCCTGCTGAATGAGTGCCTTGGCTAAACATGCTGCATTATGAATAGATTCAAAACCCACTGCATTCAATGGGAATAAAATAACTATATTGCAGGGAGGGTTAGGCCTGAAAAAAATACATTCTTTGGGAACCACGCAGGTGCTTCTCAGTGATCCATGGTTAAGGTTACAATCTGCAAGACCACTTCTAGGTATAGTCCACTCTGATATGCAAAACAGTGTCAGGCACTGGCTGAAGTTAAGCAGAGGGCCCCTGCTTCTGCAGTGTCTGCCCCAGGACAGCACAGACCCTCAGGTAGGAGGGATCACAAACGACCATTCCATGCAGGAACAAGGCTTGCTGTAAATAGGTTTTTATGTTATAAATGTAGCTTTGCTCTTCAGTTCTGAGTAAAGAGTTACATCGTATCAGAAAGCAGCCAGATACAACACAGGATAATGTGTCAGTCTTTTTTCCCTCCCCCCAGAGGAAGGGAAATACATGATGCCTATTAGCCAGGCTTTAGTTTATGACGTGCTAGAAATAATAAAATAGCACAGCAAACACTAAAACGGGAGGCTGAGGGTGGGAGGCAAAGCTCTTATGCATGAAATAACTCATCCTGCCCCAAATACTTACATCAGCCTCCGAAGTTGCTAGATCCATAATACATGGAAGAAAATTGTTACACTACTAATGACTCTCATAACATACTAATGACTTTGAGGCACTTTTGTGAATTGGGATTTCAGTCCTCCCCATGTATTAAGTATCCTCCCTTCAAAAATATCAAATCAATTCTACAGCCAACAATTCATAAAAATTAACTTGACCATGGGCAAGACTAGGGTAAAAATCTAATAGTTTCTGTTAGAGGCAACAATCTAATGGAAATGAATTGCCTTCCTCAAGTCTTATGCCTAATGAAGACTATCAGGAATTCATAAGGAATGCCAAGTGGGATTCCAAAATTAAATCCTTTTACAGCATAAAACTTTTCTTTGGGATATACAGACAATTCAAAGATCTATTTATTTGCTCTATGCCTTGGACAACTTCATAGAATCATAAAATGTAGTGTTGGAAGGGTCCTGGAGAGATCAACTTGTCCAGAACCCTGTTCTGAGGCAGGACCAAGTAAATAGACCATCCCTGACAGGTGTTTGTCCAGCCTGATCTTAAACTTCCAATAATGGGGATTTCCCTTGGAAACTTTTTTCCAGTGCTTAACTATTAGCATAGTTAGAAAGTTCCTAATATCTAATCTAAATCTCCCTTGCTGCAGATTAAACAGATTTATATTTGTCCAACTTTCAGTGGACATGAAGAATAATTAATTGATCAAAGTCCTCTTTATAACAGCCCTTAATATAAGGCTATTATCACATCCACCCTCCGTCTTTTCTCAAGACTAAATATGCCCAGTCTTTTTAGCCTTTCTTCATAAATCAACTGTTCTGAACCTCATATCACTTTTATTGCTTTCTTCTGGATCCTCTCTAATTTGTCCACATCTTCCTTTAACCTTCATTCACTCTGAAGGCTTCTGGCTGATGCATACAGAGCAAAAGGAAAGAATAAATAAATTATAGATACTCTTTTTTAAAAAAAAGACTCTTCATAGTTTGAAATGATTTCACTTTTTGTTCTCACCTCCATTTTGCGTTTGGTTTTTGCCATGCTCATATTACAGCCTGACCATCTTTGTTAATGGAGACTGAAATAACTTTCAGACAGTCTAACTTGAAGAAGTGATCAGATGAATATTCTAATTTACTCTTCTGACTCTAATAAAAACACATGGGAGTATAAATACTTTAACGCATATTTGCATGTGTGAGCTATCCTTTAGAGTAACCTTTCAATTAAACCACACAAAGGCATTCAGGTGCAGCTTCTGGCTACCAGAAATGGGAAAGGTTATTATTGAATGGTATCTTAATGTTTTTTTTAAATTACAAATCGTATTTAAACTGTTACCAGCTAGCACAGATTGAAAATTCTATGAAGGATGCTGGGTCCCGAGTGGATCTCTCTGCTTACAGCAGAAAGTGTTTGTGTTTCCTGGGATCCTATTTCAGTTGAGAACTGTGGCTATTTCCAATTTGCCTGGCTGAATTTACCAAAATCAGAAAAATTAAACTATACACTTGACCAATGATACATTGAACTAATTTTGTTATCCTAGTAATAATGACAAGTCTGTTCAATAGCTCTGAAACTGGTTGAATATCTGTGGTCTCTGTATGCACATAGTGTTTAATTTTTTAGAGCTACTGAAAACTAAATAAGTTCAATGCTCTTCCAGGCACTTATTTTTCTTAATTTCATTTAATTAGGGAAGTGATGATGAGGAGGTGTTATCATCTTGGCTAATACCACACAGTGTTAGCCAAGTCATGGCTCTTTGCTAATAACGGCAGGTCTTACCTGCCAAATTTCCAGTGATTGACACATGGGATGTGTATATGATCAGTTTGCTAGTAAATGGGAGTTATCAGCAAAATAACCAAAAGACAGACAGGTGTGGGCTGAACAGAGCAGGAGGGAAGGGCTCAAAATAGCTATGAATTCTTCTTCGAGTGATGGTCCCTATATGGATTCCAGATATGGGTGTGTATGCACGTGCATGCGCCAGAGCCAGAACTGTTTGTAGTAGGGTTGGTCGACCCGCACATGCATGGTGCATCGGCCACAGGGTGTGTCCGAGGCTGTGTGGGTTGACGCTACACCAGTTCCCTCTTACCGCTGCATGGCCAGAGTTGGAACCCCTGTTCCTCTGTGCTCTTAGCTTGCAAAGAGAACTTTGTCTGTTCCTGCCATTGTACATGGTGTTATAGTTTTTCTACTTATCTATAGTTCGTTTTTTAGGTCTGCTCTCCTGTTAGACTTAGGTCAGGAGGAGTGACCCCTCCCATGCCCCCTGGCCCTCCTGGGGACTATGGCCTAGCAGGCAAGCTTCCAGAACTGTGCTTTGTGCCTGCAATCCTTCTCTGTGAGTGATGGGCACCAGTGTTGCCTCTATCACCCTGGCGAAGACCACATCGTCACCCGCTGCTCCATCTGGCGCTTGTTCCCACCTAGCACTCGGGAAGCCAGAGAACTCCTCCTCCACAAATATCTGATGGAGGAAGTTATGTGCCCACGTACGCAGTTGGACCTGCAGATCCACCAGGCTGGTACCTGTCACCACAGGTGAATGCCCTCCTCACCCCGGCTCCTTCTCACGTGCTGGTGCCTGTGGTACCATGGCAACCGCAGAAGCACCACATGCATAAGAAGCACAGCCATGGGCATAAAGATGGATCCCCAATGGGGATCGCCCCTAAGCACAGCGTTGCCTCCCCGAGCTGCATTGGGTCAGGTGAGAAGTCGCGCAGCTTCAGCCCTTCCACCTCCCAAGAAGCCCCACACTGAGCATAAGTAGAGGCACCACCGCAAGCCCTCTGTGCTGCCTCTAGCCAAAACTGCCAGTCCACCACCTTCACCACTGGTGCTGTCCATGCCTCTGGGTCCCTTGGGACATTCCCATACACTTCCTGGGACGCCTATCTCCGCGGCTGCCTTTGACTGAGATAATGCTGCCGTATGCTAGCTCCTCACAGCATCCTGGTTCCCTGGACACCTCAAGGGTCCCCTCTCCAGTGGATGAAACTCTCCCAATCTCTGAACAGCACCCTGCTCTGCTGTACCTCACACCACCAGTACTGATGGCCCTGCCTCTACCGGACCCATCCTCCAAGTCCAAGTGGGATTCTGATCCAGACCCCTTTTTTTTCCCCTGCATGCTCGTACAGCCCAGTTCCTTGGTACCATCTGCCCTACCTGCTGTATGGACTCTCTGCTGATGTGGGGTTCTGTTATCCCTAGAAGTTGCTGATACCCACCAGCTTGGGAACCTTACCAGGGCCATGGGGCACTGATGCTTCCATCTCACTGGCCGTCCCCCGCCTGCACCATGCCCCCCTTCATCTATGATGAACCTCAGGGTGCTCCCGTTCCACCAGTACCTCTGGTTCCCAACAGGGCCTCATCATCCCTGGACGACGCCTCATTCTGCTCACTCTTTCTCCTCCAGATGACCAGCAACAGTACCATGACTTGCTTCACTGAGTGGCAATGTCCTTCCTCCTCCTTGTGGAGAAGTCCAGGATGCACAAAACCAGTTCCTGGACATTTTCCAACTGTCCAGGCCCTCCTGAGCCACCCTTCCAATTCACGAGGGCATCCTCCAACTGGTCCAGGTGGTCTGGCGCACCTTAGCTTCCAGTGTCCCCACCCTGAAGTTTTCTGAACGCCGATACTTCATCTCATCTAAGGGTATGGACTTCATGTTCACCCACCTCCCAACTTGCTTAGAGTTCACACGGCAACCAACCATGCCCAGCAGCAACACCTCGAGGCCACTCCTCCAGACCTGGTGAAGAAGAAGTTGGACCTTCTAGGGTGAAAGGTTTACACTGCTACAGGCCTCCAGTTTCATATGGCTACATCCCACACTCGTGTCCAGCATCATACTCCACTAGAATTTCTGGCTCCAATCATCCAGCTTCCCTAAGGAGGTCCATACCACCCCAGATGACCTCCTCTTTGACAACCACAAGCTCTTCAGTGACAAGATGGATGAATCCCTCCACTCTCTTAAGGATTCCCATGCCATCCTGTGATTGCTTGGTATCTACACCCCAGCTCCTACCCACCAGCAGCAGAGATCATCTTTCCACCTTGGAGCCACCTACCAGCCCTACTTCCAATGACCCCAGAAGCCCACTTGACATTGCCCCGGTACTCAGCAACCCCACTATCCCACCATTTCCACCTATGCCACCTCCACCCTGCCTCACTGTCCATTCAAGCAGTCATTTTGACTCCGCCATTGAGGCCTGTAACTTACCTCACACCTCTCTTGAGGTGTCCCAGATCATCTTTGGGAGCCATCATGCCCTCATCACCCGCAACTGGGGCAAGATCACCACTGATCAATGGGTGTTGGATGTCATCCATCGGGGTACTTTGGATGGTTGTGAAGATCCCTCCCACCATAAACTTTGCTATGGAAGGGTGCCATCAGATGCGTCCCCCACCATTACCATGGCTTTTATTCCCCTTATTTCCTCATGCCAAAGAAGGGGGGTGGTGGCCACTGTCCCATTCTGGACCTCTGTGTGCTGAAGAAATTTATATGCAAATTCCCATTCCAGATGGTCACTCTTTCTCTTATTCACTCATTCACCCCCCACAGGGTCTGGTTTGTCCCTACTTCCATGTCAGCATCCACCCAGCTCATTGGAAGTTCCTCTGTTTTACTGGTCCTCCCCTTTGGTATCGCCACCACTATGCCTGTGTTCACAAAGGTCTTTGCCATCATCTCGGCCACTCAGTGTTTCCCTATCTTGATGACTGGTTCCTCATTGCACCATCATGCGTTCATCTCCTCTCCACTATCCAGACCCTCTGCACTCTCCTCGCCAACCTGGGTATCTGCATCAGTGAGGACAAGTCCATTATCGTCCCCACACATATATTCACGGTTCATTGGGGTGCGTCTGGATTCTCTCGCAGGCTGCACTTTTCTCCTGATGGACCATTTTTGTCACCCTCATCTTCCTCATTGTGCAGCTCCAATGCAACCCACATATGCAACTCTACTGCCTTTCCCTCTTGATCACATGGCAGTCTGCACCTCCTTCACTCCTCATGCCTGTCTGCCTGTGGACTGCCTCCAGCTGTGGCTCAGGTCGATCTACAAGACACAGATGGACTGCTTGGACAGGCTGGTTCTGCTTCCCCTGCTCCATCCTGACTTTCCTCATGTGGTGGACCAACCCATCCAAGGTCTGAGCCAGCATCATGTTTGCTCTCCCCCCACCACTCTCACCACAGATGCCTCCCTCATTGGGTGGGGTCCAGGGTATCTGGATGCCGTGCCAGGTGTAAATGCACATCAGTATACTGGAGTTGTGGGCCACCTCCCTTGCCTGCTGGGCATTCCTGTCCCTTATCAAATCCTGCCACATTCAACTGCTGTCTGACAACATGATGGTGGGGCAGTGCCTGGTCCCCCTCCCTCTGCATGGAGGCCATCCTCCTCTGGAAGCAGTGCCTCAGGCATGGAGTCACTCTCTACACTGTGCACCTCCCTGGCACCAGCAATTCTCTGGCAGGTCTTCCTACATGAATCAAGAGTGGGAGCTCCATGACCCCATGCTCCACTCAGTCTTTCGCCAGTGGGCTGCTGCGAACAACAAATTTTTTCTCTTTTCTCCTCCAAGCTCACAGGGTGATGCCCTTCTCCTCCCCTGGACCTCCGCTATGTCTTCCTGCCCATTCCCTGCTTCCACAAGTCCTGTGCAAGGTGCGGTGGGATCATGCAACACTCATTCTGATAGCCCCTCCTGGCCTCACCAGTACTGGTTCACTGATCTCCTCCACTTCTCTGCTTGCCCCCCAATCCACCTTCCCACCCACCCGGATCTCCTATCAGGCGCACAGCTGCCTGAGGCATCCTAAGCTGGGGCTGCTTCACCTCACAGCTTGGTATTTGGATGGGGCTTGCATGTAGACACGGTGTGCTCCGCTCCTGTGCGCAACATCCTCGCATGCAGCTGACGACCATCTACTAGGCCTGCTACCATGCTAAATGGTGACACTTCACTGTTGGATGCACTGCCACTGCTATTCTCTGGACTCCACCTCCAGCTATTGGGCCTTGCCTACTCCTCTGCCTCTGCTCAGTGCCTGCCTTCCCCCTATGGACAGTTCTTCTGTCTTCACTCATCTGACCACCTCCTGCTTCCTTCACAGCCTCCTTAACGCCCTTCCATCAGTATGGAAGCTTACCTCCTTCTGGGACCTGACTCTCATTCTCTCTGCCCTCACTAAGCCGCCCTTTCAAACCCCTCATGAGCTGCTCCCTCATCCCCCGCTCCATAAAGGTGATCTCTTTGGTGGCTATCACCTTGGCAAGACAAGTTAGCAAGATGATGGCCAACCCACCCTTTACTGTCTTCCACAAGGACAAGGTCTCCCTGCAACTGTACCCTAAATTTCTCCCTACGGTGGCCTTTCTGGTCTGCCTGAACTAGTGCATACACCTCCCGATCTTCTACCCTAAACAGCACGCCTCCCCCAGGGCGTGAATGGTGCAGTTTCTCAATGTCTGCCGGGCACTGGCCTTTTATCTCCAGCACACCCGCACCTTCGGTGCCTTGCCCCACCTCTTCCTTGCCATCATGGAGTGCTGCCCGGACCACACCCTTTCCTTGCAATGCCTCCCAAAATAGATCTCCCATTGTATTGCAGAATACCTCTCTCTCTCATGTTCCTCTACCCAGAGGCATCTCTGCCCACTCCACGCGGGCACATGCCCATTTTGGCCTTCCTAGCAGATGTCCTGTGGCCGGACATTTGTAGGGCAACCCTGTGGCCCTCCATGCACACCTTTTCTGCTCACTATGCCATTGCCGCAGCTGTGCTATCCTGCAGACCAGGACTTCTTGAGAGTCCTCTGTGCCGAGCACTGCTCGCTATTCTCCCCCGTCTGGAATCCAAATAGGGACCACACATCTCAAAGAACCTCCAGTTACAGTAAGTAACCTCCTCTTACCTTCTGTTTGCGTGGTACAGGGGACATAGGGATCAGGAATCAGGACTTTTTCGTGTTAAAAATGCACCAAGTTTGTGTTAATGTCCCAGTGTTACACTGCAAGCTCTCTTACTCCATTCGTTATTCTCCAAAGTTCAGGGCCTGAATACTCTTATGTAAAATAAGACAGCTATTGCGTTGAAACAGTCCATCACCTGATAAAAGGCAAAGGCATACCAAAATCAGGTGGACCCTGCTTCCATTCCCAGTTATCAAAGAGCGTGTTTTTCGTTTGGACCCTAACCTATTACCCCCTTATGCCCCCACATGCCACATCACCCTTATGCCCCCACACGCCACTTTTAGGTAGACGATAGGCGTTTGTTCTAATTGTACACTTTTCCATGTTTACAAGTTCTCTTTCATGTTTTTTCTAGCTTAAAAGCTCTCATTGTGAGATGCCAGGGAAAGTTACATTTCTTCACTTGCCTGGCTTTACACGACATAACGAGAAATGACTCATGAAGTACAAGTGATTTATTCCAGGAAGCAGGTCAGCTGCAAATCTTTTTGGGAAAGAAACATTTTAGTTCTCAGAAACACAATAAAGAAAATTTTGGTTTTGAGAAGTCAATCTCCTCTCACACGTCGAGCTCTCTATTTGTACCAGAGGGCCCTAAAATGTTAGGCACATAGCCAGAAATCTTCTCCCTAGTACACAGTCTGAGCCGTTGAGCTGCTCCGTAGAGATCACAGGGATTGGAGTGGGAAAGCAATGAAGCACAATAACCTGGAAATGTGGGTGCAGGCCACAGAGAACACACAAGCCCAATGAGTGCAGTGAGAGAGAAGAGACTTTACAAAATGTGTGATAAAATTATTTCACTATATAGAAGAGAGAGAAAGATTTCAAAGAATCAGGTGATCCCCAGCCTATAGGAGAAACAGTTTGATTTGCTTAATATTTTAGAAAATTAATTAATTTTTGATATGACTGCATCTGGGGGGAGGGGAGCAGAGGCTATTGAGGGAAAATAGGTCCTTTTATTCAGTGGAAACAAATATTGACACTGTAGCTTCATAAAGTGACTTCTCATATTTATTACAAGGATCTAGTTATACGAAGAGGACAGTTGACATGTCCAATCCAAAAAGGCTGAGAGAGCTGCACATGTCTTCAGTGTGACATAAGCAAAATTCAGCAAGAAAGAGAAAGAAATCATGACAACCGTTATCTTGCTGAGAGAGTAATGTTGTTAGGTCTCCTAAACGGTCTACTTGGACGTGCTCCCATGCTGCTAATGCCCTTTCAAGAGACTCTAGTGATGTGGTACTATTGCTATGTTACCTAGATTAAGCAGAAATTTCAGTACTTCACTACTTTGAAAATAAATATTTTCCATTCTTAGCCTTCCAACAAAATTTCCCCACCTCTGCTTCATTTCTGCGTAGGAGATAACATGATGAGCCAACTCACATAATGATAACCTTCATATATAAACTTTTTTTCTTTTTCTCTCAATTTATTGTAATGTACTTGTGAAAACTGCTCTATAAATCAATCAATAAGTAGTAATACCAGGACCAAAAATACCCATATGTATAAAATGACACCGTCATAAAGAGTTAAGTGGTAGCCTAGTATTTTAATAAGCTCTAAAATATCATAAATTGTAATCATATCTCTTTGTGTGTTTGTCAGATGCCTTTGTTTCCCTTCCTCCATAGATCTCTCCTACACATATTTTAAATCACAAACTCCTGCAGCTGGTATTAACTCTTTGATATGTCTGTCTTGATAGTTGCAAGATAAAAGGAAAAAGCACTTGTAACTTGTGGCATGGGTAACGGGCAACAGATCTGGAAGAGTGTAAAGTAACACAGCAATATAACAGTTTTAATAGCTTCAAAGACCAGTCAAAACCAATTACAACAATCGTCAGAAAAAAGTAGTCCCTTCCAGTGATGTTAGTAATCTGGAGATTGTTCAGCACAGCCCAAGTCACTTCTAGTTAGTTCTAATTTATATTTGAACCCCGGTAGAAATAGGTGCCACACAGCATTTAAGGCTGAGGGATATCTTTTTTCCAGTGTTCTGCTCAAGGTTTAGCTCTTTAATTCTTATGTGAGGTTAATAGAAATAATATAATTTCATCTCTGCATGTTGTTGAAAAATATGTCCTCTGCTGTGTGAGAATGAATATATTGACCCCTTCACAGCACACGGTGGAGACAGCAAAACAAGACCGTCATCTATAGGAATCTGTAAATACATTTTTTTTAAAAAAATTTATTTCTCACCCATCAAATGATATATACAGTGGAACAAAAAAAAGCACGCACAACAAATGCACATAAAGAATAATGTTTAATTTAACGGTCCCACTTTCCAACTACTCATCAGTTTGTGTTAGTTAAAAATTGAGATAGAAAGTACTCACTATGCATTAATGTTGCCAATAGTATCGTCACAGTGATGGCAGAGTCAGAATTCACCATCTATAATGTTGTTGTAAGATCACAGTTATGGTCTCCAATAATATTGTATACCGTAATCTGTGTTGGTGAGCATCACTGAAAGATAACAGAGTTGACCTTGATTTCCCTAATCATCAACTCCATGATGCTTGACTCGTCTTATGGTCAATTTCACAACGTTGACCATAATGACTATTGCCTAATTAGGACATTCTATCTCAGACAGGTTTTAAAAAATGGATGCTCATTTTAATTAACCTTGCCCAGTTAATGTGTGTCAGCCTGCGGGGAGGGTTCATCTTTAGAGATTAGAGGATAGGTTAATATCTGTGCTTCGTTTATCATAGGTAAGTCTAATGAAGCTGCTATGCTGATGATTGATTTTATGTGAATGTCATTAGGAACTGGCCTGACTTGACCAAATCACGTCATGTGGCACCAAACAGCCATTAGATAGTAATGACTTTTGGTCACTTCCAGCCTGGGCCAGATCAGAAATGCACCAAATCCTGTCACTGCTTCATCTACAGCATCTCTAAAATCTGTCCTTTCAGAACTGCTGTTAAACTATTGTATAACTGTGGTCATCTCTCCCCTTGACAACTGCAAACCCTTCCTCTTGGCCTCCCTGTGTTTTTCATCTGATTTGCCCTCTTTTCTATCCAAAATGCAACTAATTGATAGAAGAATCTTCCTATCACACATCCCTGACTAAAATGTTCCTGACTTTGAATCCCCTTCTCAGATGACCCTCGTCTTCCACATCAAGGTCAAGCTTCTCCACTGATATTTTTCTCCTCCTCTTCTCCCTCCTTCTGCTCCTTCCAAAAGTTGTGGTAGCCTTTAAAATGGTCTTTTTCCAAACAAGAGAGAGAGAACCCAACAACTTCCCCTCCCGTTATTCTCCATTATTGCTTACGAGCAGTGAGGACACTGGCTGATAGTGATCCTGTCTGTTTTCTAACTTTTTATAAAGAACTTATTCACCCAGCGGGAAAACTTTTTTTGGTTTCCTTACCAAGTATATTTTAAATTATTATTTAGTCAAAAATCAAAGGTGATCAACAGGACTGAAAACGTATGACATATCTCCACTTTTAATTAAATGGTGTCTGGAAAATCTGTTGTCTTGAACATTATACTAACTCTAAACCTATCCACTTCGTTACAACGGCAATGAGCTGGAATAATAATGATTTTTAAACAGTAAGTTTAACAAGGTTTAGATTAATTATACTTACAAGAGTGGGGTCCTTGTCCACTACCGCCCCAACTCTCTGAGAGCTTCCTAAAGGGGAAGCTACTTTGCACTCATTGGAGTCTTGCTCCAAAACAGTTTCTGTCTTGGCACCCCCTGCCCACTACACTCTGCGGCCAACGGGTTCCTTGTTCCCAGCACCCACCCTCTCAGCCAACTTAAAGTAGCCATTGAAGGGACTTTGCTGCAGCAGAAGTTTGCTCTCTTAAGGATGTCCAGGGGAGTCTTCAGTGTCTGCTTGTAATGCAGACTCCCTAAAAACAGTCAGCTGTCTCACTAATGTTCATGAGCCCTCATAAATAAGGGATGATGCTATGCCCATTCCAAAAGCTCTGTGGATGGAGAGCAGAGTCCAGCCCACATCTTGATGTGATGGTTGTGACCATTCAAAAGATATCTCATACCCTGGAGGTTGCTCTGGCTTGAGTAGGGTGGGCTGGGTTTGAGCCATCAGAGAGCAATTACAACTGGATACAAGTGTATATTACCATTGTTGGTGCCAGTGGTGGAGGGGTCTCTTTCAAGTGAGCTCTTATTCCCTGGTGAGGCTGGGAATGGAGCTGTGGAAATGCGGCAACCCCCAGCTGACACTGTAAGGTAAAAGCTATCTCGGTACACATAGAAGGCTGTAATTTAAGACTGTTGAATTCTTGGGGAGGTTGATGCTAAAATATAATGACATATTTGCCACCCTCGAGATCTGAAAGTATCAGGTTCTTACTTTTCATACAATTCTGCCTTTGAATTATATCAGGCTGCACCAGCTGATTAGTGAGACTTGATGGCTCAGAACACTTTAGCAAAGAAATTTGTTACATTGGAGAGGGAAGGAAATGCATTTAGAATTTTCATTGTGTGTTTGCTAGATAGATGAGGTGAGAGCTTTAATACTGAGGAGGTGGGAAAAAGATAAATAAGGTAAATTTTGTCATTGTTACTTGACAAATATTGCTTGCTAGGGATTTTTCAATTTTATAGCTAGAGGTGCGTGAAAACAATACATGTCAATAAATGTTATATTTAATCATGTTGCTGAAGATAGAGCAAACATCAGACAGGCAGCAAAAGCAGAGGTTCTAAACTGGCAGTTTAGCAGTTGCATTGCATTATATATTGTGAGAGCAACTGTTACAGAAAAGTATTATAAATTATAATTGGGGTGAAACCTATACAAACTTATCTAAAAGCAGACAGGAGACCAGGCTGTATGACAGGTTACCTATTTTTTTTAACCATCCTATAAAATACTACAGTGGGAGTTACTTCTCTTTAAAACTGATTCCTGAACCTTGGAGTCTGTCTCTGGAGCCAAATGAACTAGCGGCTATGACAGCAGAGGCCCTGCAGAGAAACACCAGGTACAGCCATGCTTTGACAGTTTAGGCAAAGGTTTGACTTATTATTTGAATTGCAATAGAGCCAATCCTGAAAAAGGGGTAAGTTTGGACCTTATTTGTGAGGAGCAAGGATGGGAAAATATCAGCTACATGAAGATGGTTCAAAAATATACAGAATAGTTTATTTTCTAGTCCATTCTTATGACTTTTTCTATAAGGGAAGAGGAACTTTTGTGAATATCTCATCTCAGATTGTGATTTATAGAGGTGATATATTTCATACCTGGAGAAAGGAACGACTGAAAATCACAATGGGAATCTTTCAATGGACTTCAATAGGCTTGATCAGACCTTTATTGCATACTCTTAATACTTGAGAAAAAGCAACCAAATGTGAAAGAGGAGCTCTTATGAGAAACAGGGTGATCTGCAGAATGAAAGTATGGAGGCCATTGAGTGGCTCAGCCTTAGATCAGGACAAAGCATTTTAAAGAACGGTATACGTTCAAATGTACGTAGTGGAGGTAGATATTCCCAATAACACATGAACACTAGTAGAGAGGAAGGTAAAACAAAACCACCAACCAAAAACCCAGCCTCACCCATGTGCAATACGGGTATCTTATTTACTTTTTATAAGATACCGTTGTTTGATAACAGATTCTCATGAGAAAGCTGACAATGTCATTAATAGTTAAGGACTGATTTTATGATTCCAGTAAATGCATCTTCAAATTACCCTCCTAATAGGCACTTCTAGATGTGTGGGGTTTTTTGTTTTGATCTAAGTGGTCTGAAAGCTACATTATGCTGCTTTTCCTAAATGACTAGAAGTAACTGGAAACTATTCCAGAAATAAAAAGTAGTGAAGTATAATTTTGCTAACTTCAAAATCAACTTTCTTTTCCGTATAATGCTGACATTTTCTATGAGCTAAAAACGGACATATTTCACTCTGGCTATTAATAAAACTCTGATTTATTCAGATGCAGAATCATGAATCATAAATCATGATGGATGATCTATTCATGGAACATAAGAGGGAGAGATCATGTAGGATTAATTAGTTATTAAAATTAACCTGTGTTGCCTGAATAGGATGAATTTATTATAAGAGGACTTTTGCTCCATTAGAATTTTATAAAAGGACTTAGGACTCTCATATAGGAAAATTCCACTTGTCATAATGTCAGGAAATGCACAATGCCATGCAATTTGTTGGAAGCTGACCAAACCTTAAGTGAGGTCGATTTTCTAATGTATTTATTTTAAAAAGAAGCGATAGACGCAATAGGAAAAAAATCCCTAGAATCACAAACTGTCCTTTGTGCAACAATTTTTACTACATGGCTTTTCAGCTATGTCAGATACAATTCAGGCGCTTAAAAATGAGCATGCATTGTGTTTGTAGCTGGAGTATTACCATTCCTAAGGACTGGTACTTAGACGCAAATATTCAGTGCCACGTGAACACATACAGTATGTCAATTTCATAAGAAAATTGACTTTGGAACTTCTTGAGTAGAGGTCATTCACTCCGTTAAAATGACACCAGATATTTCTCCCAGTGGGGTTTGGTGCAGGGAGAGGGAACCCTTGGAGCTGGAGTTTTTTGCAAGTTACTTTTGGGGTTCAAAGGTTAGTTTATACAAGTTATTGGGCTCACTGCAGGAGTAACTGGATTAAGTTTTCTGTCCAGTGTTATACAGGAGACCAGGCTAGATGATTTAAGGAGAGAAGAGGGTGTCATTAAACTCCATAAATCTATAATCTTAATGTTTTGTATTGAGAATAGAATACTTCTCTGACCCATAAGCTAGACAAGTCCGAGTAAGACTCGTTAGAGATGCAGTATACATACTGTGCTGGATCCTGTTCTGTCCCACACTGCTGTAATAAATCAAGAATATCTCCTTTTGAAGTCAATTGAGTTATACTTATAAGAAGACTGGTAAAAATGAAATCAGAAAGGTCACATTATCTATGGATTTTTTTGTTTCCCCCCCACCCCCTTCCCCAGTTTCTCCATCTTTCTCCCTCTGCCCCCAGGGTTTGTTTTTCATTTTATTGCCTCTCCAGTTTTCATCTTGTTGGTTTCTTATTGGATGTTTTGTCTCACTCCTTCTCCTTTTTCACAAGCACAGAATGAATCTGGTAACCCTTGAATATGAGCTGAACCTACAAAGAAATTCACCCATCCCTTATTTAGAGCTGCTATTACATGAGACCTGGAGGACAGCATTCAAGGGCTGAGGAATAGGGAGAGTGACATATGACAGAAGGTGGTTTATAATGAATATTATGAGCTTAATGTTTATTCCCCTTCAGATCTGAAAGTGTTTGAGCTACTACTCTTCAAAGTGGTCGCGCAGTCATAACTAGTAATGCTACAATTTACAATAATTTCAAAATCATATCTCATCAAGCATGCCTGGTCAGCTCTGAGTCAGCATGATATTGTCTGACTCTGGACTGAATACATTACACCGTCTATCACCAACAGAACTGTATGTGGCTAAGGTTTACTCCACTTACATTTTGAAAACATTTGGGCCACTGTTGTTCAAACTAGAATCAAATATTCATTTTGAAAAGATGTGTAAGGAATTTCATTGGCTTCAGTGGGCCTTGGTTCTAGCTCTAAATATGTGTATTATGTTTGTGGCTACTGCAGGGTGGTATGTTTAACTGGCACTGTTTAATTGTTAACTTCTGCTGTGCTGTGTGTGACATTCAAAACCA
This sequence comes from Chelonia mydas, assembly GCF_015237465.2. NCBI lineage: Eukaryota > Metazoa > Chordata > Testudines > Cheloniidae > Chelonia > Chelonia mydas. The sequence continues at coordinate 90,165,390 of NC_057853.1, forward strand.
GATTAATCAAGGCTCTGATTGGTGAGTAACGGCATCCAGCCCCCCAGGTATGCTTAGCCAATGAGTTTGTTCTGAAGTTGTAATGCTCCTGGAGTGTTGTCACTTACATTCTGAAGGGGAAGGGAGTTGGGGGGAAGGAATTCTGGAATAAAACAGAATTTTTCTTTTCCAGCCTGTGGTATAGTTTTAATAAAAAGAACTGCAGTGAATTTTTTTTTAAACGGCTGGCTCAGATGGCTGTAGACAAATCTGCTGCATCAAAATATGTATTTTTAATCTGGAACACTTCAAAATCTTGTGTAAATCCTGGAAAAAAATTCTCCTTGGGTATGAATTTGGCAGTGGTGTGATCCCTGGCTGCTGCTGTTCTAGCAATTGCAGCAACAGATTACAAAAATCAGGTATATCTTTCTAGGTGGTTAAAAATGTAGGTCTCTTAAAAATTAATTTAAAACTAGAGTTGTAAAATTAGCCATGTAAAGCCATCACAGGCCAGCAGTCCAAACTGTGAAATTTACAAAGCCACTCTCACAATCTGTTTAGAACTTTTCAGTATTCACCTCTAAAGGCAGGACTTTCATTAATAGGGAGAAACTAAGGCTGTGATCCACAATCATATCTGTGTGGGCTCTGGGATCTAGTGTGGATCCAACTGCAGGCCTGTGGGAACCATTTGCTTATATTATTTGTATTTGAAATTTATTTAAATGCTTTGGGCATTTTTGAAGCATAAAGTCTAGAGCAACTATTCTCCTTGCCAAGTAAAACTTGTCAAAAAAAATCTATAAAAGATGCTGAAGTTGCTTCCATTTTGCAGGGATGTGAATGGAAACACTTGTTTAAAAATAATTTGTTTGAAAAAAATTTCATTTCAACATTTATTTCGCTTTTTTTAATTTTTCTCCCACTTTCTGTCTTCTTGCCTGAGTGCCAAAAAAAGTAGATTTGTTCATTTTGTCTGTCTATTTCTTTACCTGTTAAACTTTTCAAAACTTTTTCCAGCTGCCGAAAAGCTACAGAGTGGCAGTCACACTTTTCCCCACTCTTGTCATGCTGTAATTTTCTAAAATTGAAGTCTTAAAAAAAATACAACATGACAAAAGAAAAAAGAATTGGGGAGGGAAAAGTGTGTGTGAGGGGGCAACCCGTGACATCAGTCCTCTTTTACTGCATTTAATAACAAAAAAGGAATGAAGGAAAAGGAAAAAAAGGCAAGAAAGGGAAAAACAAATGAAAATTCACAATTTGAAACTGAACATTTTTTAATGAAAAAACAGAATTGTGAAAAACCAAAACATTTAATTAAAAATTATTTTTCAAAAAATAGTTTTCTGTCAAACTTCTGCCAAAGTCAACAAATTTTGACCACTTCTATTGGTAAGTTTTAGCTTGAGCCAATAATTCCAGAAAAATGGCTGTTTTTTATAAATATTTTATTTCTTACTGGAGCCAAAATGAATAAGGATTATAGGACCTTGATCATAAGACTTATTGAGTATCGATGCTTACATTTAAACTTCTGTATGAAAACTTGTAATGCTAGTAGGTACAAATCTTCTGCACTGAAGAACCTGCTAAATCTATAACAAACTCAGGTCTGAGAAGTGTTTTCACTTTTAAATAACATACACAAAAATAGATTTTGCATTCTAGAAAGTTACCTGATTGGCAGCACTGGTAGCGACATTCCCAAGTTAACCAGGGAACAGATACAATCTAGATACAGCAATGCAAACTTTCTTATGCTTCCCTGACAGTTGGCCGCATCCTTCAGTAAAGATTGGAAAGTTACTTAATGTACACACTTTTAAAAAATGGGATCCAAAAGAGATCTCTGGAAATAGAGGTTGGAAAGCCTCACCCTTGATTTAAGGAATTTTGACAGAATGCTAATTTAATTGTCAGAATAGGATACAGTAATATCTGGATAATTATATCCTGATAGGACCAAAACCAGTACAGATTATGTAAGGGAAAACCATGACACTCTCTCTAAACAGAGTTCTTGAATGCATCCGCTGAGGTGAGCTGTAGCTCACGAAAGCTTATGCTCAAATAAATTTGTTTTGTAAATAAGGTGCCACGAGTACTCCTTTTCTTCTCTGGTAAGGGTGACTTGCTGGATTGTCATTTTCAAACAACCTTTGGGGAAAGAGAAGCTTTTGAGAGTAGTAACCATGGGGTAAGGAGAAAAGTCTTTTCATGGACTCCAAAATTAGTTAAACTATAAAAACAGTCATAATGAATCACTGCTTCTCAGACTAGTGAGAGGTTAATACCCCGGTGCTCCAGGGGTTAATATCAGGACCAGTGTTACTTTGTGTATTAACAATTTGAAGGAAGTGCACAGTAAATTGGGGAAGATGTTGTTTTTTGTTTAAAATGTAGGAAACTATTGAGGAAGGTGACAAATTTTTAGCTGAGAGAGGGGCCCAAGGAACAAAATTGGGTTCCAGATATAAATAGGACTGAAGTTTGCATGTTTGCAACTAAGGTTTTAATGTGGACCCATCTCTTCTTCATAGTGGAAGGCTGGTCAACAATGATACACTTACCTTAAATTTAAGTGAACTTGGATAAGGGTAATGCACACTAGTAAAAATAGTCTATACTCATATATGCTAACAGTTCCTAAACTTATGGCTTCCAGAGACAAGGACTCTAGCATCGAAGGAAATCATGCCATGGCATGCCATGCCATGCCAAGCCAAGGAGACTATCAGGGATGCAAACTAGGGTATTGCTTAGCTCATCTGTTTGTCATATGATCTATCACTGAATGTCCATGATACTGAGGCATCTGGGAGAGGAGTCTGTGGCTATAACAAAGATAGAGGAACAGTGGAATTTTATTTAAGCTGTTCTTTATTGAGGTCACAAATAGTACACTTGTATCACTTTCAGACATATTACAACATGTCACACTGTGCCATCTGACATAAGAAGAGAATGCAATTATTCTAGGCTTTTGACTCCATTCTATAATACAGACCAAAGGGGCCCTGGATGAAATTAACAACCAGTAAACTTCGGGGGGAGAATGAAAATTCTGTTTCACACGGTGCCTGACCAACGCCCTTTTGAAGTAATTGGAAAGACTCATATTGACTTCAGTGGGCTTGGGATCAGACCCAAAGTGTATGCGTACTCTGTGGAACTCCCTGCTGCAGGAGGTCATTGAGTAAAATAGAGTATCTCAAATTTTAAAAAGGCTGAATAATGTTGTGATTATTAAACCATTTGTTGTTATGATAGCTAAGTTGATGACAATCAGATGTCACATTTCAGAATGTGCAGGGTTCAGAAAACAACTATTTTCACAGGCATTACAGAATTGCCTAGGAACATCTTTAATTTTTTCTCTGAAGTGTCAGGCATTGTCAACTGTTATAAGCAAACCAGTGGCCTGATCTAGAATAGTAAATCCCATGTTCCTGGTTTTAATTTCCATTCAAACTCTCTCAAAAGACCTCCTAAAAGTGTCTTTCATAAGTTGGACAGCTTTCCACTTGAAAATAGCCTATGACAGATGCTCAGTTCGTTTAATATAGGTCACTTAACACTCACCAGTGATAACAATTTTCAGTTGAATTCTAGCTGGAGGAAGGCTAAGTATTTCAGTAACAATCTCCTAAGCCATCCAGTCCACCATATGGAGTGTTGTTTAAAACAACAACAAAAGCATCCTGCAAACTCCAAAACCTATTTAATTGTCACAATGAGGCAAGCCAGGGCTTGAATAATTATGTAACTGTTCATGCTTTGCTGTTGTGGCTGAACTGAGTCTTTGATCTTATACCTAGGAATGCAATTTGCTGTGGATAAAACAACATATGACCTGTAATTACCTTGTTAAGATGAGTCTATATTATAATCAATAGAGAAAATAATATTTAGCGATATCATCTGATTTTGGGAGGCATGGAAGCATTTCAGTTTGGAAGACTGCAGTAGGTCCAGCAGAGGTGTCAGAGCTGGTGAGATCCTCTGAAAGATGAGGTCCAATGGGGATTAAAGAAAGGAAGTGGCAGTCATGGGAGGAGAATGAAGTCTTGGGTTGGAAAGGGCTAGAGCCTAGCGCACACAGTCTCAACAATAATCGGTGATTATTCTGCTCCTATTATGTACTAAGACCAGCAGTCTGTACAGGGGACGTTTATTCCCACATGGAGTGCCACTGAAATAGCTGTAAGGAGCTGCCCATGAACATTTCTTTGCATGGTTGAGAAGAATAATTTGCAGTGAATGAAGAATATTGCACTTGGTAGCTATATACAATCTAGTATCCACAGTAGTTGTATTTTGGTTTAACAGGTTGTTTTTGAGGAAAGACTATAGACTTGGATTTGGGCCTGAAGACAGTGAAATTTGAGGACTTTTTGATGCCTTCAAGAAAGGAGTTCCAGACCAGTGGGTTGTGCACTGAAAGTGCTCTGATTCTCCAAAATCTTATAGTTAGAGTGGAAATGGCAACTATAATTAAGGGTTTCCTTGGAGATTCTATTCTAAGTATTTCTTACCAGTTAATGCTTTCAGAACTCATCTTTCTGGCTGAAATTTTCTACCTTCTGGACACAGCCCAAAGGTCACTTTTGGTTTTTGAAAGTTGAATTTGGAAAGTTCAGCCACTTCTGAGTAGAAGAGTGAAAAAATATCCCCGCCCTCTATAAAAATATGTAACATGACTTTCCTTGAAGAGCTTCACAACTGACAGCTTAGAGGTAGAAAATTCACATTTGGTAGGAAAATGGTCTTCAAAATAGGGAAAAGCCTGTGAAAACTGGAAAAAAATGGGATTTTAATTAACCAAGTTAGGAGCCTTTGAAAACTTCGCTTTGTACATACATAAAAGGCAATCAGAATAACTTTTTGCTAGCACTTCTTAGCAATGTCTGAAGTGAAGTAGACTCCACATGAACATGGAACGAGGCTGGGCTGGTGGGAGCCCTGCCCTGCCTCAGTCACTGTATAGTTTGTGCACAGAGGCAAGGCTTCTATTCATTGCACATCCTGGAAAGCGCACAGAGTCCTGGATCATTGAAGGTACATTTTAAGCCCTTTTATCTCTGATTGTCTTGTTCCATTTGATATATAAATCCTACTTGTTTTAAAATGCTGCCCTTAGTCACTGCAATTTCACACCGCTCACAAGCTCCCAGGGAGAATTTAGTAGCAAGGTCCAAACCCAGACAGGGTTGTAGAGCTAATATGGCCAGTAAACAGGGGCTGCTGTAACCTGCTGATCTGAATTAAAAGTGGGGTGAAGTGCTGGATTCCACTCAGAAGTGCAGGTATAGGCCTGTCCATTTGCAAAGTGCCCAAGGACAGACTGAGAGATTGCAAGTAGAGTTCACCCCAAATCATGTGTCAATTTATAAATAGATCGCAAAAAGCATATTTATATGTAATATATACATACGTATAGAGAGACTTGACATAAACATACATGTGTCTGTGTGTACATATAAGCAGCTTGCAACCAAATTATAAAATATGCAATAGAAGGAACTCTTCATGCAACACCAAAATGCTTTCTGTGACCCCTGAGTGGAACGAGGAAACCTATAAATAGTATAAAGCAGCACTACAGAACAACTGAGGGCAGGAAGTGAAGTATATTTTTGTCCAACTGAGTCTACAAAGAGAATTTCAGATAAAACTACCCAAGTTGGAATGAAAGAAAAATCTCTGCCAGAGACTGTTTTTGCTGTTCTGGTTTGCATTTTTTTTCCCTGGGGCTCAACAAAGAATATTGTGTATTCTTGCAGAAAATGATGAATAGACCATACCAGACACCTTTACCAAATTTTAAAAAGCAATGGGTAGTTGCTCAACCTTAAAGTGAATGCTTCAGCAGACCAGTGTGTTCCTATAACTGCAATGTCCCAGATAACTTTTTGTTTTGTTTTCTGATAACATAATTTGTATTGGAAGAATTTACTGTGGTTCAGGGCAAACAGTTGACGGTAGAAACTCAGAGGTAAAAACTCTTGGGAGATTTTACCTCTAAGTCTTGGACTTTGATTTACTACAACTGCAGAATTTTGAATCTTGAGGGGTTTTATTACAAATTGTGCATGGTTTCACATATCTTAAAGGTCACACTTTCTGAAGAGTCCCATTCAATCCTGAGAAAATGAGCTGAGATCAGGGCAGCCTCATGGGCAAGCAAAATAAATGGGCAAATGGGACAACAAGATAGAAGGGACACTCACAGGTACAAGTATGCTAGGGGCATATTTTCTGCTGTGCTATGCCCTACATTTTAAACAGCCGTTCTTCACTGGTAAGTGTACTATTTCTGTTCCAATAATGGAATATTGTTCCAGACCTCTGGCTTCCTGTACTTGTATTTCCATGCTGTGGAGGGAAGCAGAAAAGCAGGTTGTCCACCCATAATGGGTAAATAGTGGAAGGGGGAACCTGATGTCTTGCTTTTTTGTCCCTCTGCAAGGAGACTTGACTACTGAATGTCCAGAGGAGACTGCAGAATGGAAAGAGCAACAGAAGTTAAGAGAGGACCAGCTAGATCCCACTAGGCCCCAGCCAACCAGAGCCACACTGGGCACTAAGACCCAAGTGACCTCCCCTCACCACCCATCACCACTTGGGATTGGAGGCAGGCCCAGATTCCTAGAGGATGATTGCAGAGTGGCAGGATCAGGGAGAACAGTGGAGGTCAGGTCAGCTGTAAACCTAGAAATTAGTCAGAAAGATCTAGACAGAAATTCAGACATTTACCAGTTTTGCCACAAGCATTTCACAATAGAAATACAAGTTTTTCCTCCAGCTTTGTTTGTTGCCTCTGCTGTCAAGTCACTGAATGCTAGTGCATCGACACCTCTGGGGAGATGCTGCTTCAGCTAGATGCTATTTTAGTGCAGTACAGTCAGCCACATATTGAGAGCCATTAAGATTTTACTGTAAAATGCAATCAAGCTCCAATTTAACAGTGTGTCAAATATAAGTTATGCAGGAAAATCAAGACCACACTGAAATATTTGGGTGAGTGAACATACCAAGGAGATGTGATGTGTTTTTGGCAATGTTCCCTTACGACGTGTACTGTTTAGCAAATATTGCATAGATGGGCCAAATTCTTCCCCAGGCAACCCCACGAACGTATTGAACTAGCACAAGGAGCAGCTGAGGGGAGAATTTCACCCTTTATTTTGTCATTTTAAAATAAACCTGTATGAGTCTTACAGGGAGAGTCTAGGCACCTGTGATGGTTCAAACTGGCCATTTGTTGCTCTATTATGCTGCTTACATGCTACAACATTTCCATGCACAGCTAGGAACATACAGCAGGGATAGACCTCACACCCTGCTGCTCTCTGGGCCTGATCCAAAGTCCACTGACTTTACTGGGCTTTTGATCATGCTTTATAAGCATGGCTCCTGAGCACTGGACCATTAGCTATTAGCAGTCAGGGCTATTTCAGATAGTGTTGCCAAAGGGAGGCCCAGATTATCGGGATGCAACTCCATCAGGGCAGATGGAAATCGCAGTAGGATATTTACTGTCTGTATTGAGTCACATAGATTAAAAGATTCTTCATTCAATGGGAGAGCTTTATGAAGAGGTGATAGCTTGAGTTTAAAACCTGCACAGAATTCACAATCTAGGGTGGAACCCACTACAAGTTGTCCCCTTGCCATTTAACAGGAAACAACCATACACAAAGCACACTAGACTGGCTCCTTTGCAAGTTAAAGCTGGAGGGGGCAGCTTTTAATTTATGCAGCTGACATAAGGTTCCTCAGGGATATTATGCTAGTGGAGAATTGGTTGTTATAGAGACTCGCTCTGCCAGACCCTGTGCTTGCACCTTCCTTTCCTGCCCTTCCAATCCTCACTACCTTTACACCCTTTCCCTACCATTATGAAAATGGGGAAGGTGTCAAGTGCAGTGCAGAAGGCCGCAGAAGTGCCTCATCCAGCTTTATGCTGGTGGAGAGTCTCCCTAGACAGGGAGAATTCTCCAGGGGCAATCTCCTCCACTTGCCCAAAGCCCCACTTCTTGCTGACCCAACAGACCTTGGTGGACCAGAGAATCCAGCTAAAGACCTCTCCTCCCTCCCATCCTACCTGAACTCTCCCATAGGATTGAACCCTTCCCCTCCACCCTCCAAGGTTCTTAATCACTTTGCAATAGACCACAAATTTGCTTGAACTATCCCTACTCTCAGTATGTTGCTTATCTATTTTAAGAGTTCTGACTGTATACAACAGAGATCCATTAGCCCAATTCCTTTGTGCCCTATGCAGACAAGACTCCCACTGGCTTCAGGGCACACTGGGCCCTAAGTGACTCATAGAATCATAGAATATCAGGGTTGGAAGGGACCTCAGGAGGTCATCTAGTCCAACCCCCTGCTCAAAGCAGGACCAATCCCCAACTAAATCATCCCAGCCAGGGCTTTGTCAAGCCTGACCTTAAAAATCTCTAAGGAAGAAGATTCCACCACCTCCCTAGGTAACCCATTCCAGTGCCTCACCACCCTCCTAGTGAAAAAGTTTTTCCTAATATCCAACCTAAAACTCCCCCACTGCAACTTGAGACCATTACTCCTCGTTCTGTCATCTGCTACCACTGAGAACAGTCTAGATCCATCCTCTTTGGAACCACCTTTCAGGTAGTTGAAAGCAGCTATCAAATCCCCCCTTATTCTTCTCTTCTGCAGACTAAATAATCCCAGTTCCCTCAGCCTCTCCTCATAAATCATGTGCTCCAGTCCTCTAATAATTTTTGTTGCCCTCTGCTGGACTCTTTCCAATTTTTCCACATCCTCCTTGTAGTGTGGGGTCCAAAACTGGACACAGTACTCCAGATGAGGCCTCACCAATCCTGAATAGAGGGGAATGATCATGTCCCTCAATCTGCTGGCAATCCTCCTACTAATACAGCCCAAAATGCCATTAGCCTTCTTGGCAACAAGGGCACACTGTTGACTCATATCCAGCTTCTCATTCACTGTAACCCCTAGGTCCTTTTCTGCAGAACTGCTGCCAGCCACTCAGTCCCTAGTCTGTAGCAGTGCATGGGATTCTTCTGTCCTAAGTGTAGGACTCTGCACTTGTCCTTGTTGAACCTCATCAGATTTCTTTTGTCCCAATCCTCTAATTTGTCTAGGTCCCTCTGTATCCTATCCCTACCCTCCAGCATATCTACCACTCCTCCCAGTTTAGTGTCATCTGCAAACTTGCTGAGGGTGCAATCCACGCCATCTTACAGATCATTAATGAAGATATTGAACAAAACCAGCCCTAGGACCGACCCTGGGGGCACTCCGCTTGATACCGGCTGCCAACTAGGCATTGAGCCACTGATCACTACCCATTGAGCCCAATGATCTAGCCAGCTTTCTATCCACCTTATAGACTCATAAAGTAAACATTTCATCTCCGTGCATGTATAAAGAATTCTCCTGGATCCTTGTAAAAATTGCTGATAATCTTATTTCAGTGAAGGATTTATTGGATTTTTTTTCTTTTAACAATGTTATTTTGTACTATAAATTAGTTGCAAACAACTGTGGCTTAATCATTTTATTTTAGCATTGAAGTAAGACTACTTTATCATACTGTGTGTGCTTTTGTTAGCTAATTCATTTGATCTAATTATCTTATTTAATTTTCTTGTACGTCTCCAGAGAATGTTGAGAGCAGACAGAAATTACATGACTATGTGAATGTGCCTGAGGTATTCAAGCCTGCCACTTTCCTCGTAGATTACCTTTAAAAGGGATCACATAGCAATGAGTCTTTGTTGTGAATGTCAGAAAAAATAACTCTTCCTTCTACATGTCTTGCTACTTGCCTTTTGCAGCATTTCTCTCTCTTCTTCACAAGGGCACCACTTATTCCTTGACTTCTAAAATGTGTAACATACAGTTCTAAGAAAGGCCAAGTCCTAATTTAGTTTTTTCCTTTGCTCCCTCATCACATTTTGATTTCGGAGAAAATTTCCGGTGCAACGTCATGCGTAAATTTTAATAGATAAAAGGCCCATTCCATCCAAAAAGTGTGTCACATTAACTGCTGGCAAAAACAGTTCTAGGAAGAGACCAGGGGAGAGTTAGTTGGATCGCAGGTAATGGATGCCTTCCTTACAGTATACGAGAGGGCCCCTGGGTTGGAACCCTGTGGAGTGGGAGGGGCCCAGATTATACCACCCCCTTAACAGGTAGTCAGGGCTGCCATCACAGACTTTGACTGCTAGGCAGGGCTTCCACCCCCACCCCCACTCCAATAGAAATGCTCCCTGCTTTTCCGCAAGGCAAATTGCTCTGGGAAAATCTCTGCATCAGCTTCATTATATCAATTTCAGTTGCAGTTCATCCTTTTGGAGGACAGAAATACTGATTGCAATATTCTTCAACAGTAGGATAAAATGTTTTGCATTTTTTTCAGCCATTTTAAAACCTATTGTCTCAGCTGAAATTGCATTTCTTTGTATATTCTTTCACATACACTGACCTTAGCTTGCAAGCTAAGCTAAGTGTTTCTCCCTGTGAAGAATCCTGTGGAGTAAGTGGGGTTATCCAGGGTATATATTAGGCCAGAATTTAGCAATATGCATCCTTCATATCCTTAGTCTGGCAAGAAACCAAATAGCTGTTTCCACACAGTATTTCTGGAGAACAATCTTTGTAGAGCAAAATGCTCATCTGTGAGCTAATTTTCTAAAGTCACAGTCTGGGAATAATCAAACCTTGATTTTTCTTTCTGTTTAAACTCTTGAATACCATGGTCTGAATTATGTCTTTACATTTGTTTTCTAATATGAAATATTATGACCCTTTTGTCTACCCCAAAGTTACTTCTACCCTGAACCACATATGACTATTTGACACAAGTAGAATCTTTATATATAGAACTTGGGGGGAAAACCATTGTGATGTTATTGACATAAACTGTGACCGTACAGATCATTGTTGCAACCAGGGTCCTATGGTTGCACCAGTTCTCTCTGGTTCGACCAAGTGTGGTTCCAGATGCTCGTGTTTTGATGGGGCAGATGACCCACATTAAGGGGGTGGGGCCGCAAAGTTTCCCTGTACCCCTGGCAAAGGTTATGTGAAGTGGGAAGGTATGGAAGGCGATTTACTGGTGGAGATGCTCGAGGACATCCTCACGGACATGTTGCTGGGAAATGATTTTTTCAGCAAAGCCAGGACTGTTAGTGTGGTAACTTGCAGCAAGAAGAAAGGCAGTGAGGGGCTCCTAGAGGGGGAGGAGAGAGCACTGCCTGTAGGTTAGGGGGCTGTTCCAGCTGATGACTGTAGGTCTGGTGCAGCTAGGGTGACCAGATGTCCTGGTTTTATAGGGACAGTCCTGGTTTTGGGGTCTTTTTCTTTATATAGGCTCCTATTACCCCCAACCCCTGTCCCGATTTTTCGCATTTGCTGTCTGGTCACCCTTGATGCACCTGAACAGCAAACACATCCTGCCCCAGGGAACACGGGGGTGGTGACTCAGAGGGAATCCCCAGAAATGGGACGAGGACCTTGGAACCCACAGAGGAGGTGGGGAAGATCCCATTGACACGACAGTGCAGGGAGGCGGGGTGCTTCCAAGTATGCAAGAGGCAAAGCCAGGTCTCTGCCCGGCTGAAGACGACAGGCTCGCAGGGGCAGGGGAGATGCAGTCAGTGCCCAGGGATGGGGATGCTATCTCGAGGGTTGTCTGTCAGGAATTTGCAGCTAAACAAAGGGCTGTCCCCTCCCTTGAGGGCATAAGAAAGTGTGTCTCAGAGGGAACTCCGGGGGACGGGGGGGGAGAAGTTTTTTGAAGAGAATGGGAAACTGTAGAGGGAGGCCCCTGTAGGGAAAAACTGAGGCCCCGGTCAATCCTATAAGCAGTTGGTTGTACACAGCCAACACCGGGGAGAATTAGTGCTGGTAGCGCATGATAGTACCTTTGCTGGTCACTTGGGGGTACAGAGGACTTATGACAGGCTGAGGAGGAATTTCTACTGGCCAGGGATACAGAATGATGTGAGGGATTATTGTAGGACTTGTGCGGTGTGTCAGGAGAGGAAGAAACTGTGGAGGCTCCAGAAGGCTCTGCTGCATCCCTTGCCTGTCATTCAGGAGGCATTCCAAAGGGTGGCAATGGACATAGTGGGTCCTATGCTGCACCCCACTCGGAGGAGGAACAAGTATATCTCAGTGGTGGTAGACTTTGCCACTTGGTATCCTGAGGTAATCATGCTGTGTAACATAGAGGCTGAGACAGTTGCAAGAGCCCTGCTCACCATATTCAGCAGAGTGGGCTTCCCTAAGGAGATTTTGTCTGATCGGGGGGCAAATTTTATGTCGCAGTTGTTCAATGAGCTATGGAAGGTGTGTGGAGTGAAACAGCTTAAGATGGCCCCCTACCACCTGCAGGCAAATGGGCTGGTGGAAAGGTTCAATGGGACCCTAAAATCCATGTTGGGGATGTATGCCAAGAAACAGGGCCAAAGCTGGGATGAGTTATTGCCATTCCTGCTGTATGCCTACAGGGAGGTACCAAAAGAGTCCACGGGATTTTCTCAATTTGACCATCTGTATGGGAGAAAAGTGAGGGGATCTCTCTGCTTCATTAGGGATACCTGGGAAGGATGCAACAAGGTGAGGGAAGAACCCATGACTGAGTATGTCCAGAGGTTCAGGAGGGAGTTGAAAGACGCGATGGAAATTGTCCAAAACAACCTCCAGAGCAGTAAGGCCAAGCAAAAGGCATGGTATGATTAAAAATACTTGTAAATGGACTTTTGACGTAGGAGATTTGGTCCTGGTACTCAGCCCCGCAAAAAAGTTCAAAATGCAAAACTCCTGGGAAGGGCCCTTTGAAGTGGTGAGCGAGGACACTTATAAAGTTTAAAAGCCCCTTGAGGGTACTGTGCCCAACTGGTACATGTAAACAGATTCAAGGGCTATCACAGTAGAGTGGCTGGGGTAAACATGATCTGTTGTGTAGAAGGGGAAACTAAGGCACACCCACTCACTGATTTGAGGGCTGAATGCCAAATGGGTCAACTCTGGAAAGTATGGAAATCTGTAGTGAGCTGACACCAGTCGAAAAGGGGGAGGCGTTGTCAACACTGCAAAGGTACAGTGAGGTATTTTCCAACAAACCCGGGAGGACATACTTGCTGTCCCATAGACTGCTCATGAAAGTGGCTCAGCCCGCCCCCTCCCAGGCCTCATAGGGCCACCAGCAAGGTGAAGGAGGAAATTCAGGCTGAGATACAAAGCATGTTGGACTTGGGGGTGATTAAGGAATCTGACAGTGCATGGACTTCCCCTGTGATCTTGGTCCCTAAAAGGGATGGCCCTGTTAGATTTTGTGAAGATTATAGGAAACTCAATGCTGTCACTGTAACAGATGTGTACCCATGCCAAGAATTGATGATCTGCTGGATGTGCTGAGCCAAGCCAAATACCTCAGTACCTTTGATCTAACCAAAGGTTACTGGCAGATCCCTTTGGAGGGGGAGGCACAACAAAAATCAGCTTTTGTCACTGATATCGGGCTCTATGAATTGACGGTGTTACCTTTTGGTCTGGTAAATGCTGGTGCAACCTTCCAGAGACTGGTCAACAGAGTGTTAAATGGATTGCAGAATTATGCTAGGGCATACATAGATGACATTGCTGTATTCAGCAACACCTGGGGTGACCAGAAGGAACACCTGGGAGTTGTGCTATCAAAGCTCAAAGAAGCTGGGCTAACCGTGAAACCCTCTAGGTGCAAGATAGGGGCAGCCAAAGTCCCTTATCTGGGGCACCGTCGGGGGGGGGGGGTGCGCGCAAAATATCCCCAGACCTCTTAAGGTGGAAGCCATCATAAAATGTCCCGTACCCCAAACTAAAAGGCAAGTCCAATCCTTCATAGGCTTGGCAAACTATTACAGGAGGTTTGTGGAGGGGTTCAGTGACATTGTATCCCCAATCATGGACTTACGTAAAAAGCATCAATCTAATAAGGTAATTTGGTCAGAGGCATGCCAGAAAGGCTTCAAGAAGGTAAAAGCACTCTTATCTGCAGAGCCTGTGCTGGTCAGCCCTGACTTTGACAAGCCTTTTGAATTGTGTACTGATGCATCAGACACAGGGTTGGGTGCTGTGCTAATGCAGACAGGGGAAGACAGCAAGAAGCATCCCATTGCCTTCCTAAGCAAAAAGCCCGTCCCCTACCAAACAGAATTACTCTGTCATAGAGAAGGAGTGCTATGCCATTGTGTGGGCCATCAAACAACTAAGGCCTTACCTCTTCAATAGGAGGTTCAGGATTCTAACTGATCATTCACCTTTGGTATGGCTTCACCGGACTAAGGGCACAAACTCCAAACTGCTACGCTGGAGCCTGGTCCTGCAGGAATTTGACATGAAGATTATGCATATTAAAGTCACTGGCAGTAAGTTCAGAAGGACGGTGTGATGTTATTGACATAAACTGTGACTGTATAGATCATTGTTGCAACCAGGGTCCTATGGTTGCACCAGTTCTTGTACAGAGGAGGCCAAGTGGGGTGTCCATGGAAAGGTTGTAGTTTGCTGGCTATGATTATGCTGTCTGTCTGTGTGTATCATTTTTGTATTTGAAGTTATGAATATCGTCTATGTACTTGTTTGATTCTAAGTAGCCTCAGTGAAGCATTTGGTCAGCCTTTTGAGAAAGGACTATTCTCAGTAAGTGCCCAATCAAGAAACACTTAACTGACAATGGACTTTGGGAGACCCCAATCCACATCTGAGCTTTCCTGGAAATGCTCAAACTAACATGTAACAATGGTGTTGGCCTGCAAAAAGCTGAATCATTCATAGACATGTGACTTGCCCACGTGGCTACAGACTCCATCTTGTTGCTGTGATTTTGCACAGGAGAACAAAGGGGTTTCCGTCCACAAAAGAGAATATAAAAGGCCTTGGAAACCCCTCCATTTTGTCTTCAGCTGGCTCAGAAGATAGCCTCTACACCCCAAAGAGATGCCTGAAAGAAACTGGAACAAAGGACAGTAACTACTGGGGTTTGAATGATTGCTGGACCCAGACTAGGAAGGAGTCTAGTCTGTGAAAGAAGCTTATTGGAACATCTCTGAGGGTGAGATTTCAACTGGTATTCTATTGTTTAACAGCACAATTAAAACTGCGATTAATCGCAATTAATTTTTTTGAGTTAATTGCGTGAGTTAACTGCGATTAATCGACAGTGCTAATTTTAATTGAATATGTTCTGCTTTTTTAGACAAGATGAAATATCTTCTTTGATCATCATCATTATACAGTAGCACCTCCTAGATTGCAGCTTCCTCCTCTCTCTGCTTGTAGCTGTCTGTTACCACAATCTGTAGGACTTGATTCTGCAAACCTTTCCTCATGTGGGTGGTCCTTTTGCATAAGTGATCCCACTGAAGCAACTGGGATTACACATGTGTAGACTACAGGTTTCACTGATCAGTCCAATATTTCTATACTAGAAGGTGGTGGGGTAGCTAGGAAAAGGGATTCAAGAAAACAAAAAGGAAAATACACCCTGAGGCAGCTAGAAGAAATTTGAGACTTAGTAAAATTTCTGCCTATTATTTTCACTTTCCAGGAATTCCTGAGAAGAACCTAATTTTGGGGAAGTAAATATAACCCCCTGCAATCCTAATGAATGAATGACCACAAGCATTTATCCACTGTCTGTGGGAAACTGTCTTTAAAGAAATTGCATTTTATCCTCATCTAGGCTTTTTGAGATTGACGTATCCTCTCTCTCTCTCTGTCTATGGCTCCCCTATGAGCACGGTTTCAGGCGGGTTTGTACTCAGAACAGCTCAGCCATGCCTCCGATGCCACTACCAGTGATACTGCGATGACCCTCCTATTTGTACTTGCACTAGCTCAATAAGTACACCTAAGTACACCCATGTGGCATAGTATGTGAGCACCTCACAATCTTTTAATATATTTATCCTCCCAACACCCCTGTGAGAGAAGGCAGTACTAATAGCTCCATTTGACGATGGGAATCTGAGGCATAGAAAGGCTAAGTGGCTTTTCTACATTAAGTTTGGCAGAGAAGGAAACTCACTCTAGGTCTCCCAGTCCTAGGATAGTGCATGTGGGCCATGGATAAAACCAGCTCATTCAAATAATAACTACAAAATATAAGCCAAACGCTAATAAAAGACAAGAACATTCAGGCTTTTCTCAACAGATAACAGCATGGTTTAGCTGACATCAGATTGTCTACTTCTGAGCTAAAGTAACAAAATGATTGGGTCCTTCCTATAAAGAAAAATATGCAAGTATTCTAAAATATTTCACAGCTGATTAGACTCTGTTTTCCTTGTGCATGGGCAAAATAGTTCATTGAGTAGATCCTTACAGATAGGGCGAAGTGCTATAATAAAAAATACTAATGGCTAGGCACAGTGGTGAAACTCATCAGAAACTTTACAGAAACTCACCTGAAACTTTACAGAAAGTCCAGCTGAGGTCCAAGCACCACCTATCCCCTCCATAAGATTACAGACAGGAGTTCTGGTGCATGAGCCTCTCACTGGCCTTCTGCATGGGCTGAATTAAACATGAATTCTTTGATATACCTCACACTTTTTGAAGCGCATGGCACAAAAAGAGTTGTTAGCATTTTATTCCTTAGCATGTGAACAAATCCCCTGCTCCAGTACCTACAAAACACCATTTTAATTTGAGAAAATGGTGGTAATAGATTTAAATAGCTTTTCTCAGTTGGGCTTACCAACCGCATACAAAAAGTTTATCCAATGTTTTTGAGATGGTCAAAAGGTATTGTGCAGAGAAAGGTAGGGTTTATAATTGAAAACCCCTGATTTATTTTGTTCAGTTCAGTTGGTAAAATGGGTACCTGTCTCATACTGGCAAGTGAAATCAGTTTTTATACAAAATTATATATAAGAAAAATCCAAGTTTGGATCCATAACAATAAAACCTTTCTAACCCACATAACTAATTCTTCTGACAAGCTCTTAAGTAGCGAATTGCAGTCTGAGAAGATATGTTTGTGCATCACCTAACTTTATATATAATATAAAACTTTAGATAACATACTAATTGTTGTAAGTCATCAATTGGTTTTTTTCTTCCATGGTCTGCATGAAAGTGCGTAGGTGGCAAGGTAGGATTAACTATTCTAATTATTATCTTTGACAAGTCTATGATCCATTCTTGTCTTCTATTCAATTCCTTTTAACACAGCCACCACAATGAGCTGTGTGATCTAACTACTTCTGTTCAATAAATGGTAAATGACACCAGAAGTTAAAAGTAGTTGCTGAGCAACCTGAGCCCTGTTGATTATATAAGCTGGATAATTATTTCCTGTGTTGTGATGAAGCAAGTCAGACTTAATGTAAGATGTTCATAATTTGACTACTGTTTTTTCTATAACTTGAATTTTTTTTTTTGCTGCATACATATGGAATTCTGTCCACTCAGAACTTGTGACTGACAGTAGAAGTTAATTGATTTACCTCAGGGGAAGAAGAACATGGTGGAAGCAACATGAGATGCTTTTGTAACACCAACAGACCCTGGTTGTTGGTGAGTAGGATCAAACCTGGGACCTCTGGATCTTAGCTTATGAGCCTCTATTGCATGAGTTAAAAGCCAACTGGCCCTTAGCTAAGGCTGTAGAGCAAACTCCATTAAAAATTATATATAATATAATAAATCTCTCTCTCTCTCCTCCCCCTCCCCCCCACCCACTAGATGGGTTAGAACACCACACCCAGGAGGTATGTGGGTTACACTTTGCCACAGCAGACTGGAGGCTTTGATTTCACCTTTCTGTTTCCCTCCATTACCTTCTTTGCTTACTTATGTTTCACAGTGGAGGTGACTTCCTGTTCATTCTTAAGCAGTGAATCAAATAGAACTGAGCAGATCTTCTGGATAAGTTTGTGTGTGGCTCAAAGGTAGTGAGTACAAGCTGAGGGGAGAATGCTGGAAGGCAAGAGTCATGAATTCATTGCATCTAACTTGTAACTGTGTCACTGCAGACTTAGAGCATCTCTTTCCCTGGATGGTGAGGCTACCCCCATCCCAGGATGTATTAGTCATCAGGTCTGTGGAAGTGCATTCAGCGATAATAAGCCAGAGTCTTCTGGAACTATACATACTCCTATGATACAAACTATTCCTGCAAAATCAAGGATCATCACAAAACGAACAGATGTATGTACTTTGATTATTATACAGCCAATCAGTTTTAGGATGCTCTTCAGATTTAGAGGTAATTTAATGAGATGTGCATTTTTAAAAGCTCTCTCACTGCTAGACACGTTAGTATTTGCATACACAATTAACTTATTCTTGGCAATATAGATTTTCACGTTTTTGTGAGAATTTAACCTTTTGCAATAAGCTGCTTTGAAGTTTTATTTAATGGACTTTTCTCCACTTGAAATTATCCAATTTGTCCTTTAATTGCTCTATTGGAATAAAGTTTATTTTGAGTGATGTCCTTGTATTCCAATAAGGAGGCTTTTGAGGGGGTGGGGAAGGAGTGTCTCTTAACCGAGGAGAAAGGAGAGCAATTTCCTTTCAAGGAACTTCTGGCTCTTCATCTCACTCTTTTTTAATGTGTGCCATTTTTACAGAGATGCCAGTGGAGCTAGTTCCCGGGTAGACATGACAGGTACTACTATTGCCTGTCTTCCTTTCCTTCCTATCTCCAATTTATTTTTCTCTTTCTTCTTTGCTTTTCCTTGCCATTTTGCAATGTACCAACTCATAGTTGGGTGGTGAGATAACATCACAAGTCAGTCTCTGGTAAATATAGGGCTATACAGGAATACGTTGATTCCTGTAATAAGTCAACTAGTTCTCACAGTCCTCTTCGTTACCTTCTTTATTTTCTGCTCACCTTTTCTTATTCCTGTTCTTTTCTCCCCATGCCCTTGTCTATAGCCTATGGGTAAAATCCTAGCTCCACTGAAATCAGTGGCAAAATTCCCAGATACTCTGTATCCAATGCACAAACTAGTGTCAGCCCTGTGTTAAAAACAAGATCTCAAAAACTGGAAACTCAACTAACTCTGTCCTTTTCTTCTTTTTCCTTTAAAATATGGTTTCCCTTTATATTGTTATAAACCACTGGTCAGTATTACAACATAAACTAGCATATAGATTGGAATTTTTTGTACAGCTTTCCATGATGTGGATGATCTTGTTCAAACTATTATATGTAGGGCTGTTCTAAATAGTAGATAATGTTACTGAACAGTAACCTGTGTGCGTGGGCGCATGTATACATATGTGTACACACATACATATAGTGTCACTGTAGCATTTTGTATTTGATTCATTTGTATGTATAGTATCCTTCATAATATTTCTGGTTTGTGGTTACCATGTTGGCAGCAACTGCTCTGCAGCACTGATTTTTGAGATTCAGTGTCTTTGTGGATAGTAGACATCCCCAAAGACAAGAAAGTAATGCAGATTCTAGTGAAACTATGGTATAGAGCTTTGGCAAAGTCTAGTGACTGGATGAAGTGTAAAAATATGCCAAAATAGGTTGTGTTACCTATGCTACTTAAGTCGGGTTTTTTATAATGTAGATTAATTGTGAAGTGTTGTTCTCCCCTTCTCTATGAATAAGAAGTGATTTTTTTTCCGTCATGATGAATGTTTGCTGTCACTCATAAACAAAGTGAAATGCTAAATGTAATCAAGCAAGGCTTTGAAGTCCTTTTTTGGTTTTTCCTTTTAATTTTTATACATACAAAGGGTGCGTGTGAGTGTGAGAGATTTGATGCTAGAATTCAGATTTATCTTCCTATTTTAATGTTTTTAAGTGTTTCCATTAAGTAAAATATTACCAGGTAATGGATAGTATGATGATGGGCACCACCCTAAAAACATAGATGGGGGAATAATCCTCAGGGGCAACTTTCTAATGTGTAATTTTATGTCTGCACATCTATTTCTAAGAGCTAATCATCCATACTTTCCACTTGGTGGGAGAGTATCACAGAAAGGTGGAAATCAGAAACATGTAAACACTCTCTGACGCCTGTGGAAGGAAATGAGTACACAAGCTAGTGCTTTTCTTTCACCGGTTCACTATCAACATTGAAATTGACAGAGCAAAAACTCTGCAAGTGTAGACATAGCTTTAGATGTCTGCAGCAACTTAAAAGTGCATCATATTATGTAGGTGACAAATAATTTGGGTGTTCCTTGACTAATCAGCATCCTGAACAGACACACCATTAAATCAGGATTACTAATACGATTAGAACTGAGCACACCAGACTTCTCTATTTTTAATATGCCCAAACATTTAATACGGAAGACATCGGAAAATATCCTTAAGCATTTTATATAAATTAAAAAACCCCCTGGCTTTAAAATTATGTATTGCCTGAGATCAGCAATAGCTTTCTTTCTATTTTCAATTTAAATACAAATTGGTGTAATTGTATTGGCAGCCCCATTAGCGTGGCCACAGCTTGGAAAGCATCTGAAACATTTCATTTAAGGACAGTGAATTTTCACTTTTCCCTTGCTTCTCTTCACACCCAGGTTCTGAGATCCTCAGCTCATATCAGAAAGAAAAGAGTATTCGTTTTGAAAATGTTGTTCTCAAATTACCTCCTTCCCTTTCTGAAAAGTGACAGCTCTGAAAGAGTTGCAGAAAGAATGACAGCTATTCTGATTAAAAACAGAAGTTAAATGATATATCCAACTAGCTCTAGGCATTGCAGAATCCTGAAAGAGCCTAGACTGCAGGGCCGAGCAGCTCTGGTAAATACATATTGCTGGTTCATAGCAATGCTTGCTGTGTACAAACATATTGTTAATCTCTTTGAGACAGATTCCATTGTGATGGTGCAAAGCTAGGTAATGAAAGCATACTAAGAAACATGCACTGAGTCTGCTGAGATTTAATTGTTTGGGGCAGTAGGAAGGGATACGCCAGTTGCAAGTAGACAAGAACAGAACTCCTTAGCAGGAGTGAAGGAGATATTTACTATCTGGTGGTACTTATGTCAGGCCTGAAAAAACTACACACATTAGGGTTGCCAACTTTCTAATCACACAAACCCAAACACCCTTGTCCCACCCTGCCCAAGGCTCAATCCCGCCGCCTGCTCATTCCATCCCTCCTCCCTCTGTTGCTCGCTCTCGCCCATCCTCACTCACTCGCTCATTTTCACTGGGTTGGGGTGTGAGAGGGGGAGGGCTCCGGCTGGGGGTGCATGCTCTAGATGGGGACAGGAATGAGGGGTTTGGCATGCAGGAGGGAGTTCCGGGTTGGGGCATGGGAGGGGGTTTGGGGTGCAGGCTCCAGGAGGAGTTTGGGTGTGGGAGGGGGCTCAGGGCTAGGGCAGGAGGGTTGCGCGTGGGAAGGGGTGTGGGCTCCAGGCTGCGCTTACCTCAGGTGGCTCCCTGGAAGCAGCAACATATCCCTCAGCTCCTAGGCAGAGGCGCAGCCAGGTGGCTCTATGCACTGCTCCGCCCACAGGTGCTGCCCCCGCAACTCCCATTGGTCACAGTTCCCAGCCAATGGGAGCTGTGAAGCCAGTGTGCAGTGTGATGCAGTCACAGAGAACAGCTTATTCAAAATGTTTGTTGTTCCATATGACTATTACAGAGAAGGAAAGGGTTAAACAAAAGGCCTATATACACATTATCTTACCTAAACTTCAGCCTTTGCTTGCAAGTTTAGGTAGGCCTTGCTTTGTTGCAGACATCCTCACCGCCTCTGCCTCTGTTTAACCCATCAGTGTTTTTTCCTATAGTTCACAGGCTGTCCCTTATTGATTTTTAGAATCCCTTTGTTTGTCCTGCAATTCTTG
This sequence comes from Chelonia mydas, assembly GCF_015237465.2. Classification (NCBI taxonomy): domain Eukaryota; kingdom Metazoa; phylum Chordata; order Testudines; family Cheloniidae; genus Chelonia; species Chelonia mydas. The sequence goes on from NC_057853.1 coordinate 90,187,220, forward strand.
AACCTGCTCAGTGAGGTTTGTGTCACTGATCGGGGGTTGGAGGTATGCTTCCACCAATGGATTAATAGTTGTTCTTTTGAGAACTAGCAATTCAGTTAGTCCATTGTCTGCCTTCCTGGGGATGTATACAAACTTCCCAGGATTGAGTTAACTCTTTTTCCTCCCTCATGAAGCAGACAAATGTGCACACGCTATTTACTTACCATTTTCCCCCAACTTCTTCAGAGATAGTTACATGCAGAGAAATTAACATTGAATATAGAATGGAAAAACTTCACAGTTAAGATAACTAACATTTAACAATCCAGCCCACCAGTCTCAACAGGCCACTAGTTTGTCCTGCATATTCTTTAAGACCCTGTGCATAACTACCAAATGATTTATTATTTTGTATGTGTGTGCGTTATCCTCTCATCTAAACAAATATAGTAGAGATCTTCTATATCTCTTAAGACAATATTCTGAGATGGTCATTCTCTTGCAGAGATAATTACTGTTCTGACTGTGAAAATGCTGTTTTGAAAAGATGTTTTTCATTTGGTCCTAGAGGCTGAAAGATTTGTTGTGGTTCTAATCTCATCAGCAAGGGAAGTCTCGTCATTGGGCCACCTGCTAAATAAGCGCTGTCTCTTGCTTCCATGATTCTCATTCATTTTATAGACTGCTTCGTGGTACTTGATGAGCAAAGCAGCTGTGGCAGGGCATAGCAATAAAAGAAGAGTTGATCCCGGAGATAGACTGGGCCTATTCTATTGAAGGCCTTGAAAGTAATACAAAGAGCTTGATTTTGATCCATCACTGAACAGAGCCAGTGCAGTGACTGGAATGTCAGTGTGATGTGTTTGTATTGATCTGAGCTGCTTTGCAGGCATGCTATAGCACATTAAAGCAACATAAGGGATTTTTAAAATGCTGTTACACTGATTACTAGGTTGCTGCATTGCAGTAATTGAACCTGGAGATCATAAAAGTGTTGATCACTGTGGCTCGGTCTGAGTCTGGAAGCATAGGGCAGTCTTTAGGCAACTGAAAATGAAAACCTGAAAAATTTTACTATTTGGGTATCTGGTAAGAATAATGATGAGTCCAAACTTCACCCAAGACTATGTGTCATCTATACAGTCAAAGGAGTTCTGTTCTTTGGAATATTTCCCTCAGTCTACTAACATGACTTCCATTTAGTGGCACTTTAGTGATAGCTTTGTGTTGAGGATAATGCCCCTCCCGAAAGGAAGCACTGGGGGAAGGTATTGTAGCAATGAGACAATATATCTCTTAGAACTTTTCTTAACAGGTACTGCATTGTAAATAGGAGATGCCTGCTCTGTAGCCCCACCTTCTGGCCAAGTGTGGCTCTGCTGAGGCCTGCCTCCATTTCCCCCTTAATGGGGGCAGTAGTGGGTTTGCTGTAACAGCACAGACAAGGAGAAGCCAAACACTCCAACATAACTGTCTGTACTTAGTGAAGTCCTCTGAAAGGCTCACTTGAACAAGGCTCTTACCTCAGAACCTAGTTTGAGCTACTTAAAATGTAAGTCCCCAAACAAAAAGCCCCTGGGTGTGGTCAACCAGTCCATAGGGAGCTGAGCCAGAGATTCCCTTCCCTCGTCAGCTGTGCAGTTTCAAGTCTCCACACCTGACCTGCTTTGCTTCCTCTTACCCTTTTTTTAAATAGGGCAGTCTCAGATAGATCAGAGAGCCTCCTTGATAACATGCAGGTGGTTCTGACAGTGGCTCCTGGACCAACCTTAAAAGGTAGCACACACTCTTATGTGTGCTCTCCCCAGTGCAGCTGGCCAGCTCTACAGGCTGGAATGTGGGAGTGGGAGGGGGGCTCCACGACATTGTTTCCTGCCTTTTCCTGGCCCTTTTTAAGTGAGTAGCAGCCCCTGTAACCCTTCCCCACATCTTCCCAAATCTATCCCCAGAATGTCTGGTTTCTCTAGATACTGTAGAAGTGCAAGGCTGTGAAAGAGAAGTTGGCTTGTGATCTCGATTAATCTTTTGTATAGCTTGGTGATATAAGGAGAATGTGACTTTTTAAACTGTCTTTTTTGTTTTACTTAAAAGATTTAATGTAGGGTGCTGGCCTGTCCCCTCAGCCCAAAAAGGAGCAACACTACACAGAGTGTCTTTTTTCCTCAGGACGTCAGTTTTATTTCTCTTTTATATAATGTTGAAAAACAACAGTCATCCCTTCTTCCTAACCTAGGGTCTTCTGGAGGGGCCTATTTATTTTTTTAGAGTTCACTCACACTGCCTCAGGGCCTGCCACAAAAACCAAACTGCTTTTGTAGTTCTCCACCCCAGAGTCTCTTGCAGGCTTTTATAATCACCCCATCCCCACCTGATCAGTTTCAGATGGGAGGTTGTTAATTATCACAGGTGAGGCTGGGTCCATTTCCCCTTAAAGGGCCTGCCACCCAGTGACAGTGGACAAAGGCTACTTTTCAAACATATCCCTATTTGCAGGCTTTCATTTAAATAAAGTCACTAAAAATTCCAAACAGATCTTCACTTTCCAGCAGTTATAGTCATGAAACCAATCATAATAGGTAATGAATAAGCTGATATTTCTTTTCTCTTCTTAATAAGAGAACCAGGGTGGACTCTGTTTAGCTACTTAAGTCCCCTACTTCAATTCACAAAATTCCTGCCAAACTCTGTAGGCACCTAAACTCACTCAACACCTAAGTTTTTGCCTGTGGGCTTGTGCACTGCTGCTTCCCTGTAGGCATTTGGATGTCTTTCTCCTCCCTAAGCTCCAGAGCAATTCACAAACCTGGGGAAGACAAACATTTATCTTCCCATCTGTTAGGTGCCCTCTGAGCACACCACCTGGATTGGGCCCCATTTAAAAGCCAGCTGGAGGAACGGAGAGGTAGTGGTGCCCACCTTATAAGTCTTAGCCCAGGGATTAGAGCTGACCACGGTTCTACAGTTATTCTTACACTCTGGCCCAGCCACTCTTTCTTTGAGTGGTTGGGTGAGAGAGAATGAATGACGATAGAACAGTGGACAGTGGTTGAGGCATGCACCCGGGGAGCAGGACACCCTGCTCCAGTGTCTCTGATTATTTACCCAGAGCAAAAAGCTTCAAGAGAAGAGCATGATGGGGCCCTTTTCTCATAGCTCCATGGCTAGAGCACTCTTCTGAGAGGTGGACAGACCCCAGTTCAAATCCTTTCTCCGCTCTGCACGGAGAGGCAATTAAATCTGTGTCTCCAATATCCCAGGTGAGTACTCTAATCACTGGGCTAAGAGTTATGTGGGCACCACCTGCTCCTCTGGCCATTTTGTATGAAGCAAGGCAGGTGACTAACTCATCATTCCCACAAGAAACTACATAGGCGTCTAAGAAGGATTTCCTTTTATGGATCACTAGCGGAACTAGGGATAAGTTCCCATCTCTGAGAATGGGGCAGGCTTAGCGTGTTGGCATCTCCCATAGTTGAGCTTAGGCAGGGAGCTGCCTAGAATGCTGTCTTTTGTGGATTGCGTTCTTAGGCACCTGTCTCGCCACACTCATTGCATAGGGAGATGAGGTGCCTAACACAGCTTTGTGGATTGCAGTTTTGTTCCTGTGATGCTTTTTTCTAGGCACCCAAAAGTTAGGCATTGTGACTCAGAATTGCTATGCCTATGTTCCTTTCTTGATTCCGCCCCCAGATATTGGAACATAGTTTCAATAAATCTTCAGTGTTTAATCCACAAAATTAAAACTATTTCTTCAAATATTTTATGCACTCACATGATTACTCCTCTCCCAAAGCACAGCTTACCATACATATAAAATGACTTAGCTAAACTTTTGAAGGAATGTCACTTGAATCCATCCAATTGTACATATGACTGTTGAGATATGTAAATGGTGGTGCTTTTCATTTGTCACACTACCTTTCTTCCTATTAATAAGCAATTTCCAAATGCTGCTCTGTGGTGTTAACAAGTAGTTTGAATGATTATCTACTTACTGCAAAGTGAGCCAAAATAAATAGCAAAATAATTCGAATTTTTCAAAGTTGAGTAACTGTACTACTTTTCATAAGTATTAAAAGACAAAGGAATCAACAATTGGCAGAAGTTTACTCTGACCCCTTTAACAATCCCAAATACGGTGGGTAAAACTCTGGCACCACTGAAGTCAATGGTAAAATTCCCATTAATTTCAATGTAGCTAGGATTTCACCAAATGCATCTTTTAAAAAATGTATTTTTCTTATTTCAAATTCCTTTTGTGAACACTTTGACAGTAATTAGTTTCATTTAGAACAGTAATTGTCTAGTTAAGTGAATACAAAATTCAAGAATCTAAGGAGCAGACCAATGATTAGAATGAAGAACCTGGACAGTAATGTACAGTTATTGTAAAATGCAGCAATGTAGTTAGTAGTTTCCTTTTAACTTAATTACTATGGCAGGTCACAATTTTATACAATATACCCTTAAACTAATTTAAAGTTGTTTTCATCTATTATCGAAATAGCTTCTTTCATTGGCAAGGGATTATTAATGCTCTCTAAGCAGTGACTGCCTTAATTAGTTGAACCTGTGGAGTAGACAGTATAATTTTCCGGTGAAACTCTTCATTAGAAAGCTGTCTTCTTACAGTACAAAATATACACAGCAGAAAGATGCATCAGGAGCAAATGAACTGCCGTTGTCCCAGCTTCTGCTTTATTTGTTGTAAACTTTCCTTCCTCATACATCTTGGTGGCAAAAATGTGCTGAATTTAATGTATTCTTGGTATTTCTAGCATCCAGAAGGAAAGAGCTTAAGAGTAATAGCAGTTTAAGACTTGTGAATCGAATTCCATGAGCTCAGACTCCACCAAACACTGAAGGAATTTCTGAGAGAAAGTTCAGTAAAGTCCCCCTTATTTCATTGGGATTTTCTTGTTCTACCTTTTATGCAAGGTGGGAATGTTGACTGTGGAATGTTTAATATACTTATTAGATGCTACCAAAGAGAGAAACTTTTTATTTAATTTAAGACTGCGTAATCTTGCTTTCCTCAGGGACAGAGAGATAAGGAAGCTACAGAAATCATGAGAGTTACTTATTGGACAAGTAAACCTAGAGTTGATAGAATTAATGTTATGGAAAAAGTCAGTTTCAGTTAATATATTGGAAGACTGTGGTCACCACCATTCTATCAAATCTGGAATGGAACGTGGTCTGGAGACTATTTACAAGTATGAACTGATGGCTGGCTTGCAGTTTATGGACACCTATTCATATGATATCAAATTGCATTCCTTTTTTGAGTAATATGAGTTTTATATAATAGGATAGTTCATTTAAATTATCATTTTGTCACTGCATATTCATTGGTCATATTCAGGTAAACTAGATTATTAATTATTAATCCTGAATGAAATTTATTTTTTGTTTGCCAGGCATTCTTCTCTTGTCTTCCACCTGAAAATAATCCCATTGTTCAAGGCTGGTATACATATAAAAATAAAATAAGAGTTCAAGTATTATAGCCACCTGGTCTAAATGAACCATGGCTTTCAAATTCCTGAAATTTTCCTGTAGTAAAACTCACAAACCAATAATAATTGAAAAGTCTCCTTTGACATAAATCATTGGTTGTTTTTTGTATGGCAAAAGGCATTTGTATTTGATGTATAAGCACCTGGGATGAAAGTCCACACAGGAATAGCTAAAGATGCCGTGTAGTACCCTTGCTCAGAGTCATTGATGGTTAAAGCCCAGTCCTTTAGGTCTAGCTGTTGGAGCTCTGAGGTTCCTTTAATGTTGCAGAATAGCTGCACAATGGGAGGGTAGACTACCAGGCTCACCTTTTCTAGTCCATGTGATCTTGATGAGCTACCTGAACTAGGGTTTTCCTGGGGTAAAGGAGTACAGAAGGAAAAGGAGAGAGTTAAGCTGCCTGTCTGGTATGAGGCTCAAGAGAGAGGGTATAAGGCAGCTACTTCTGGGATCAGAGCCAGAGGTTCTTTACCTGAGGTTTCTGCAAGGACTTTTCTGTATGGTTCTTGTTTCCACCCCTGTTCAAGGAAATGGGAGTTGTGTACAGTTAGTAAACAAACACATTACACTAAGAAAAGACATAAGTCTTTATCACTGAATTCTGCTCCAAATGGGAATCTGACTGACAAGCCTTTGAAAATCTGCTACAACAGAGAATTAAATTGAAGAATAACCTGTAGCATAACTAAACAGCAAGATTCTTTGCTACCAAATATTATCTGAGTTCAGGAGTTTATCAGGATTTAAATATAAACTAATGTTTTATATGGATGATGGGAACAGCCACAGTTACATTATGTAGGATAAAAATATAGAGTATATAGATCCTCCTAAAAGCATAATCTGACCACTAATTGCCTGGGTATAAGTAGAAGGTGCCCCAGGTAGTTTATTGTACAATTATCCATTATGAGGCTTCTTGAGCCTTCCTCTGAAACATTTGGCACTGACCATAGTTGAATAAAGGGTATTAGATGTTCCCTGGGCCTGATCTGATGAGTCACTTCCTGAGCTCCTTTATTGTTCTGTGAGCTCTGTGTATTCCGTTCTATATAACAAATAGGTTCCTGCCCCAGGAGGCTGCAATCTAAGATGGACACACTGCAGTTTAGGCCAGGTCTACATTACAAACTTGTCAGCACAGCTGTGTTAGTCAGGGATGTACTGAGGTGTGATTTGTGACTGGCATAGCTGTGCCAATAGAAGCCTCTCATGTTGACGTAAAATCTTTTTTGCTTATTTGTTGGGGAAGTGGTATAAGCTATACTGACAAAAGTACTTTCCTGATATAAGCTTGAATTAAATGTATATGGTAGGGGTAAGTTATTGAAGGGATGTGGCTTTATTGAAGCAGGGAAAACAGAATGTTTTTGGTGGTAGCAATTTGGTAAGTTTTCTGCGAGCGGGGAGGTCTCACTATGCAGTAGCAATCTTAGGCCCCAGTTCAGGAAAGCTGTCCATCCCTATTAAGAACAGCCCTAACGATGTGCTTTAAACACATCTGTACTCTCCAGAGCTAACACCTTACTGATTTAACAACATAGGTCCAGATCCTCAGCTGGTATAAATCAGTATAGCTCTACTGCAGTCAATGGAAATATGCTAAACTACACCAGCAGAGGATCTACCTGTAGTGGTTATTGAAGTCCATATTCAGGAGCCATAAAGGAATCAAGGGTAGCTCATATACTTTTAAACTGTAGAACCTGGCTTTGTACTGAGTTTGTAATATAAGCCAGGATATCATAGTTATCCTCTACTCTTTAGAAAATACCATGGGATTTTTAACTTTTTATCTAGACAGTCTGCAGAAACCTTAATTTAATGTTTTATCTAAAGGCACCTGTAAGTGCTATGTGTAATTGCACTGCTACTACAATCTTTTCATGAGCTATAACCCCAAGTCTGGATGTGAGACGTATACTCGCAGCATTATGACCAAAAGGTAAGTGCTAATTTACTCTGTGTGTGTGTATGTATGTGTGCACGCATATGTACACCAGGTACTTTATTTGAACAAACATGGGAAACAGCTGATGTATTTGAGATGAGTATTAAGATCTAAACCTGGCTTTGGATTTTTAGATGCTCTTTGATTCCTCCTTTTGCTAGAGATCTTCTATCAAATGTCATCTTAATATTAAGAAAAATGCAGTGTGCATACTATAGAAATGTTAACATTTTTTTTAATGGCAAGATGAGGAATTTGTCAAGGGTGTGTTAATTCTATTTTATTAAACTGTGTATTTTAAGATTCTTTGCCTCTGTTCTGTTGATAAAACCTATGAAAAATAGTGCAATTATATTCTGACATGGAGTGTTCAAAGTCAGAATATATTTCTGTAAGTGAATGAACATCCAATTTAAAAAGTGATTTTGTTTGAAACCTGTGCAGTCTTTTTTAAAACTTTTTAATTTAATTTAATTGACAAAATTGGTCTTCAATAGATGGTGTCATAAGTCAATGGAAGAATTTGGCACTGGCTAATGTATTGTAATTTGTCTGACTCAGGCAACTGTAGCTTAACCTCCTACAGGATCCTAGGTGACTAACGATCAGCTGTCTCTCCAGATGGCAAAGACATTTCAGGAAGATGACATGCTGGTTTATGAAGTGGAAATGACTGTTAACAATACACAATGTTGGATTTAGCATAGGTACTAAGGCTAGAGAAATTGAAAAAATATGCCACTAAGAGCCCTTCTAGAAAAAGACCAAACTCTCTAATCCAGGAAGAACAGCTTAACCAAGATCTATCAGTGCATTCAGATACCTTTCAAATATTCTCTATCAGCAGCAGGGAAGCTGAATTATGAACAGAACTATGGACTCCAGTCTGTGGCTCCAAGGTTCAATTACTTTGTGTGAGCTTTGAATGCAGTAGAAGTTTGTCCAAATGATCTTGCATATTTGGACTGGGAGAATGCTTTTTTTTTTTTTTTTTTTTTAAAAACAGACTTAAATGTCAAGTGTGGTCAGATGCAACCCAAAACCATGTATAGCACCTCCAAGTGTCAATCTGTGTGCATACAGCACACATCTTTCATATTGCTAACAGTAAACAGGATGGTACATGACCTTATAACTGGCTTATGTCACACTACATATTTCATTATCTTAATGCCCTTCTAAACTTCTCCAAATCTTTCCCAGTTTTGGAAACTGCCATATAATCTGGACATTTATCTTTATTGTAACGTTTCAAATGAAACTGTGAACTAAAAGTATTCTTACAACTAAGGATCTCTCCTTTGCTGATACTAATTATATGGATTCTACTATGGTTTGTAGAAATTTTACTTACACAAAAGTATTTTCGGTTAGTGGAATTGAATTGTATATAGTTGCTCATAATGAGGTAGTTTTGTCTGGTGTGAGAGACTTTGGGCAAGTCTGTTCTCTCTTTCATCACTTTCCTGACCTGTTTTACAGACAAATGAATCACGGGCACATGGGAGTGATTTAAGCAGCAGGCTGCAACTTTAATAAACACTGGTATGCACCTCACATACATTTAACTGGTTCCATTGCAGAGTTACAGGGTTATCACCAATAATACAAGGTAGAGCAGCTTAGACCCCCGCTAGGACCCACTCCTGAATCCTCTCTTGTCATAGTGTGTGGAGGAGGGGGATAAAAGTTACCAAGGGGGGAGCTTCAGTCCTTGAAGACTTGAGGTCTCCCCTTCTCATATAGGCACGGCTGGCTCCAGGCACCAGTGAAGGAAGCAGGTGCCTGGTGCGGCCAATGGAAAGGGGCGGCACGTCCGGATCTTCGGCGGCGAGTCCTCCATTCCCTCTCTTCCTCTTTGGCGGCAATTCGGCTGCAGCTCAATTGGGTTTTTCTTTTCTTTTTTTTCTTTCTTCGCCGCTTGGGGTGGCAAAAAAGCTGGAGCCGATCCTGCCTATAGGCTCATGATTCACCAGCAGAATGCTTGGTCTCATTTACCTCAGAAGCTGGCCCTCTTAGCCCTTAACTCTACTGGACACTGGCTGCAAGTTGCAACAAGCTAAACAGTTTTACCTTACCCAATACTGAACTTCCAGGTCCTATTGCAGGCAATCCAAATGTGCCTCCATGATGCTGTGACAAAAGTGGATAAAAACCACTAGAAGTCTCCTAGTTTGGTCCAATGGGACCCTGAACCTCAAAAAAACTGATCAGTCATACCCGCAGGCCCTAAAAAACACAGATCCTACTCTACATCTAGGGGCAGGTAACAGGAGGAAGAGGCTTTTGAACAGTTTGTGAGAGTTTAAATAGGTGGTAGCAGGGGACAGGGGTGCACAGGGAGACACAGTTGGCTAATCTTGTCTCCAAGCCAATTAGAAGGTGGCGGACAGGTGGCTTCTGTCTTGCTATACATGCTGTCTTGTCACTCCCTCTCTCCCCCTCCCCACCCTCCCAATCTTTCCTGGCATTGTTACATTCCCTGCAATCTGTTCAAGATCTCCTCCCATTGACTGCAGGGAAGGGGGAGCATTCTGATAATACTCTATTATTAAAATAGATACTCAGATCACATTTTATAATTTATTCCTTTACCTGCTTTTCAACATTTATTTGTATGGGGGCTTTCTTCCCATCTGTTCACACTGCTTCTCTTGGGCCTTGTCTACACTCAGAATTGCATCACTTTGACCCAAGGGAAAATCCCTGTGTGGACACATTTAATTTGATTTAAAACTGGCTTATATTGTTTTATCTTAAATTTGATTCCTTACTCAGTTATGCTATAGCAATATAAAGCAGGATTAAGCTGATTTTAGGTGTCCATAAACATTTTGCACTGGTTTAATTAAATCATTTAGTTTAATCAGTACAGCTTTGTGTGTAGATGAAGAGTAAAATTTTCAGAAGTGACTAAGTCCCACTGAAAGTCAATGAGACTGATGTGCCTAAATCCCTTTTGAAAGTATAAGCATTTGAGTACTCATGAAAGAACTTTTTTAATTATTAATTTTATGAAGTAGTTAAATTTGATTATATAATTTTAAAGTATTTAATATTCTAGCTATGTGAATATATGTATAAAATGTCATGGCTTTAAATTGATCTTTGGTAACTAAAATTTGGAGTGGATAAAACTTTTTTTTTCAAAAAAGTCAGTTATATAAGTAGAACTTTTTTTGTCTAATTTTGGCACAGTGTGCAAAGCTTGTTTGTACTGAAGTCAGTGGAAGTACTCTAGATTTGCAGCAGTGGGCCCATAGAAAGTAAATGATCTGAGGCAAAAAGTGGTCCAAATTCTGCTTTTTGTTACACCTGTGTAAATCTAGAAAACATCCATTGTAGTTGATACCTGTATCATTTTGTTTTATACACACTAAACAAGCTGATGACACTCAAATGATTAATAATGAAGTTGGGTGTGATCTTCCATCTATACTTAGGTAAAACTCCCATTGAAGGGCATAAGAGCCAAGGATGTGAGAATGTCCATTAGTAGTTTAACTTCATGTTGCTAGTTGCTATATATAGTGTGGAAAAGTAGTAAAACTGTTAGGTAAAATAAAAGGCTGTGTCACATTCCTAAGAGTATACTGCTCTCCTTCCTTCACTCTGAGTAAAAGCATTTTAGTTGTTGTATTCTGAACAAAAGCACTTACACAGTAACAGTTTTTAATCTCTAAAAAGTTGTAGTCCATCCAATAAGCAATAAATAATTTTAAATACTTTCACTTATTTGATCACTTGTTTTCACATCTTAGTTCTCTCTCTTAGCAGTTGACAGTCATGCAAAGTACAAAAATGAGTTTGGTTGTTTTTTTTTTTTTGTTTTGTTTTTTTTAAACTAAATGTGTCCAACACTCATGAATGTTTCCTTCTTTCCTCATGATTGACTTTCTGCTGACAAATGCACTTAACTGCTATCAGGCCAATTTCACATTGCTTTTCAATTCATACTGAGTTACAGAACATTAAAAGCAACCTAATTCCATTTAATATTGTTTCATGAATTTCTAGCAGTCCTGTTGCACTTTCTAAAAAAGCTAGGGCTGTTGATTAATCGTAGTTAACTCTCGCGATTAACTAACAAAAAATTAATCACAATGAATCGCACTGTTAAACAATAAAATATCAATTGAAATTTAGTAAATATTTTTGGATGTTTTTCTACATTTTCAAATATATTGATTTCTGTTACAACACAGAATACAAAGTGTACAGTGCTCACTTTATATTATTTTTATTACAAATATTTGCACTGTAAAAATGATAAACAAAAGAAATAATATTTTTCAATTCACATCGTACAAGTACAGTAGTGCAATCACTTTATCATGAAAGTGTAACTTACAAATGTAGTTTTTTTTGTTACATTACTGCACTCAAAAACAAAACAATTTAAAACTTTAGCACCTACAAGTCCACTCAGTTCTACTTCTTGTTCAGCCAATCGCTAAGACAAACACGTCTGTTTACATTTATGGGAGATACTGCTGGCTGCTTCTTATTTACAATGTCCCCTGAAAGTGAGAACAGGCATTCGCATGGCACTTTTGTAGCCAGTGTTGCAAGGTATTTAGCATATCTGGCACATAAACATTCATATGCCCCTTTGTGCTTCGGCCACCATTCCAGAGGACATGCTTCCATGCTGATGATGCTCATTTAAAAAAAAAAGTGTTAATTAAATTTGTGACTGAACTCCTTTGGGGAGAATTGTATGTCTCCTGTTCTGTTTTACCTGCATGCTGCCATAGATTTCATGTTCTTGCAGTCTCGGATGATGACTCAGCACATCTTCGTTTTAAGAACACTTTCACAGCAGATTTGACAAAACGCAAAGAAGGTACCTGTTTAGGGTTCCCTCCCCACTCTGACCTCTGGGATACAGATGTGGGGCCCCACATGAAAGACCCCATAAGCTTATTTCTACCAGTTTAGGTTAAAAACTTCCCAAGGCCCAAATTCTCCCTTGTACCTTGAATTAGGTAACGCTGCCACCACCAAGTGATTTAGACAAACTCAAGGAAAGGACCACTTGGAGTTCCTACTCCCCCCTAATATCCCCCAAGCCCCCACTCCCCCTTTCCTTGGGGAGGCTTGAGAATAAACAAGATGAGCACAGACCAACCTTGAGTTTTTTTAGGACACTAAAAGAAACCCAATCAGATTAGAAAAGAAACAGAACTTAATTAGAAAGAAAAAAGGTAAAAGAAGCACCTCTGTAAAATTAGAATGGAAGATAATCTTACAGGGCAATCAGATTCAAAAACACAGAGGATTTCCCTCTGGGCCAAACTTTAAAGTTACAAAAAGAAAACCAGGAATACACCTTCCTCTCAGCACAGAGAAAGTCACAAGCCAAAACAAAAATAAGCTAACACATTCCCTTGCTAGTACTTACTGATTCTAATGAAGCTGAATTGCTTGCTTCCTTGATCTGTCTGGCAAGCGCACAACAGACAGATCAAAACCTTCCCCTCCTCTCCCCCCCAGATTTGAAAGTATCTTGTCCCCTTATTGGTCCTTTTGGTCAGGTGCCAGCCAGGTTACCTGAGCTTCTTAACCCTTTACAGGTAAAAGGATTTTGTGCCTCTGGCCAGGAGGGATTTTATAGTACTGTATACAGGAAGGTTATTACCCTTCCCTTTATATTTATGACAGTACCAATGTGTGATTTTTAAAAATAGCTGTGGCACTCTACCCAAGGTTTAAGAATCTGAAGTGCCTTCAAAAATCTGAGAGGGATAAGGTGTGGAGCATGCTTTCAGAAGTCTTAAAAAGAGCAACACTTAGATGCAGAAACTACAGAACCCGAACCACCAAAAAAGAAAATCAACCTTCTGCTGACTCAGATGATAAAAATGAACAATGCGTCAGTCCACACTGCTTTGGATTGTTATTGAGCAGAACCCATCATCAGCATGGATGCATGTCCTCTGGAATGGTGGTTGAAGCACGAAGGGACACATGAATATTTAGCACATCTGTCATGTAAATTTCTTGCTACGCCGGCTACAACAGTGCCATGCAAACACCTGTTCTCGCTTACAGAGGACATTGTAAACAAGAAGATGGTAGCATTATCTCCTGTAAATTGTAACCAGACTTGTTTGTCTGAGCGAATGGCTGAAGTAGGATTGAGTGGACTTGCAGGCATGAAAGTTTTACATTGTTTGTTTTATTTCTGAATGCAGTTTGCAGGCCCCATGCCAGAGCATGGTATGTTTTGCAGTAAATCCGCCCCTGGGGTCCTGCATGGGTTTGATTCAGAGCTGTTCCACAGCACCTATGACACATGCAAATTGAGGATTCGCACACATACATGTTGAGTTAAGCACATACAGGTCTGTGTGGCACAACTGCAGATATAGGCAGAGCTAGTACACTGTGGTCTGATTTCTGGGAATTAACACTTAATTCTATAAGTACATTACCAGTTACAATGCGCTGCCAATGTGGTATTCTGTGGCCATTCATCCATTGAAACGCCACGCAGGAAAACTACCCAAAGAATTCACAGTAATAAACGTATCTGAGTTCAAAAAAAAAAAAAAGTGCCTTCAATTACAAAGTGTTGTTACTGTTAACTTTATAGGCTAGCTTTTCCAAGGAAAGGGTTCTTTTCAAAAGTAGCTGTTCTCGTGCCCAGAATGCATGGTACACTTTTGAAGGTGCCCTTTAATTACTAACCTTTACTAAAGCAGTGCCTCACCTAAAAGAAAAAACACAAATTTGGCCTAGAGCTGGCACTAAGCGCACTGCTTTGTGCATAAAACAATGTTTTCATGCGTCATTCTAGCTGTAACCAAAAAGGGCATTTGTTCTTTTAAAGTAATTATAGGAGATTGTAATTTTGGTTTTATGCTTCTTTAAAAATGCACAGCTAGTGTTTTCTGGAGGATGATCAAATTCTACAGCCTAGTCTGTCAGAGCATACACTACTAACAAGAAGTCTGGCAACATGATTATCAGTCTTTAAATGTTTCTTTTTCTTTTACCCATTTTGTGCTTCCACTCTGTTCCTGTGACTGGAAAAATATTTTGCCGTGGTAATTTGTCCTGTAATGGTTTTCTTAGAACTCGTACTGCATATACTGGGAGTTACTACGTAGCTAGTACTGTATATCCAAAGAAATGTAACCTTATGTAACTGCCTATTTTTCATGTGCACCTACATATTTATACAGAAACATTTGAATAAAATATGTGGGTAAAATATGAACAGCAAGAGTAGAAATAATGCTGTATTTGATGGCATTGTATTTATCTCCTTGTTATAAACCTAATGAATCATGAACCTATATTTAAATCAATATCAGTCTTATAAAAATAATTTACTTAAAAGCTTGTGCCATTTTAAACATGTTATGGCACGGTAATGAAGACATTCCAAACTAGGTTATAGTAGGCATATTATACCGTATACTAAATTACTGCTTAGGCCAGTGGTTCTCAACCTATTTACCATTGAGGGCCGCATATGCAGCTCTCTGCGTTACTTGGGCCGCATCCACACAATATCTATACTACCTGTATGCCCTAAAAATGTCACATGAGCTGTAGCTGTGTGCTGATTGGGCTGCAGGTTGAGAATCACTGGCTTAGGCAAAAGATTGATCTTCCGAACGCTAAAATATTTCAATGTCGGGTCCAATCCTGCAATCCTTGCATAACCCAAACTTTACATTTCTTAAATGTAGCAGCTAGGGCATGAAACGAACGCAGAACTGATTCTGAAGCAACTGCTGTCTTTAACAAAGAAGAGGTAAAGAGGAAAATACCACTACACAGAAAAAAATGCAGGTAAATAAGCCAAAATGCTTTACCGATCAGGGACTCTTTTTCCCCACAGACATTTTGCCATAGTTTATATCAAAGATTAAATGTATCCTGTTCCTGTGGTTATTACAGGGCTCAAATACCTTTGAAATTCTGCACAAAAAGTTCACATAATAAAGTAACTTATAAAAAGTCCTCCCTGGAGGGGAAAAAGAAAACAGATAGAAAATGACATTTTACAGTATATTCTTCTATAAAATGGGGCTAGAGAAATCAAAGGGGTAACTGGCAGAAATTATGTGCATAGATTGAAATTAAATGTCATGCTTACATGATTCTTTTAAATAAAATATCTCCATAATTTTGCCTGTGACAGATGACTTTGATTGACAGCTATAACTATAACAGATAAATGTTTCAATTCATTTGGGAATGGGCTACAGCGTTTTAATGAGGCAAAATCCCCTAGATCTAAAAGAACCTGACAGAGTTTTGATTTGGGGGAGGGGGGAGTAATGGGCCTGCTTCACTTTAGTCCAATTTCTATTACACCAAGACAATGTTACTACAACAATTCTATTGCTCCAGTTTATGCTGGAGTACCTCCAGTGACACTAGGGGAATCTCCGGGGGGAGAGTGACACTGTAGGTCTGGCTGAGGCAGCGCAAAGCAGATGGGAAATGCGGAGTATCTATTCCTGTATATATAAAAATACACCTTGTGAGTTTATTTTACATTTCAAAATTTACCTTTATTGGGCTTTACATCTAATACATGAGAGGTCAAGTTCTTCTGTCAGTTATGCTTACAAACCCATTCAAATCATTGTAGACCAGTTGGGTTTTCAGTAAAGTTAATTGTAAGAGACATTTTTGTTAAAAGTTGGTAACCAGTCTTTTAAAGATAACTAGGGCATGCTGAATCCAAATATAGTTTTTACCAACCTGTATGTTGTGTACAAGGCCTCCTAGAAAGAGAACAAATTAGCACGTGGAAATTGCTGCAGTGCAAATCATTTTCCTTGGGATTTACATACTTCAGCTGGATCTTAATGAGGTGTAGGATGGCATAAAACTAATCAATATACACAACCTTTTTATAAAGCTATCAAATTTCAGTTTCTTATTTGCAAGAGATACTAGAAATATTTTAATGCATTATACAACCATGAAAAAGCATGTTCACATGACTGAAAACTTGAGCATTAGCCCCTTGAAACAAATGTATACAGACTGATTTAACAGAAATGCAACACATAATCTAAAAATAAAAAAACTATTTTAAAAACAAGTAAAAACATTTTCTTGACTATACATAAAGTAACATTTAATGCATACAAGTTAAGCACATGTTTATGTTGTACTGTTTCAAGAAACTTTGGTATACAGTGGCAGATTGGATCAACAGCTTCTTATGCCCATCTACTTATTTGACAATAATGTCCATTAGCACTAGGTGTCAGGTACATTGACACAACCTCGTTCCAGTTCTCTGCGTTTGCGAGCTCTTGTAAAAACAAGTTGTGCCGACCTAAATCTGCATCGCTGACTTCTGCATCCTGTTGTGCAGCCACAGAACATTGCATCCATCCAGTCTGCTGGTGTTGGTGGCAATGACATGAGCTTGCACCAGACCCCTTTCCTCCTGTTTCCAACCCCTTGTATTTGGAGAAGGAAGTACTGCATTTGGGCAGTACACCTGTATCCAAACTAGGGCCTTTAATGAGCTCTCCATATGTAGAAGAAAGGAGCATCACTTGTTGGGGGTGGGACTTCTGATCCCCGCAAGCATGCGAACAAAATGGCACATGCTTTGTCAGTGCTGTGACCTTTGGCACACCACACGTCTTACAAATAAATTCTTCATTTTTCACCTTCTTGGAGTAAGTACTGCTTACAAATGTGTCTGTAAAGTCTCCAAATGTTTTGGCTCTGAGCAGCTTTCCTATGGTTTGTACCAAAACTTGTGCATCTTTTCAAAACCGCTTCTCCCAACTGGGATAACTGTTGGTTTTATGCTATACAAAGCACACGGGATCTTTTATAAGAGAAAAGGCAAATAAATACGCCATATTTATTGAAAATACAACAGTTAGCATATGCTTTTCAGTCATACACACATACACATCATGCACACAGTCCTGCCAGTTAATGTTTTTATAGTTACAAGTCTGTTGTAGCTAGAGTCAATCTAATGGCCAGTTAGATTGAACACGAGTGAGGAGCTGGGCTCTGTCGGTCGCGATCCGATGCTCCGAGGCAGGACTGAACCCAGAGTTTCATGGCAAAACACCCCAGCTTTATACTTGTAAATTCCCATTTGAGTCCATGCATTGTGCAAGGTCATCCTGTAATCATTAATCCTTAAGTGGTGGTAATCTTGGGGTTTTCTGCTGTTATCACTTGATGGTTATTGTCGGGCTTCCCATAGTTATCTCCTATTTGTCGTCTTGCCTTCGGGGGTGGTTGCCTCACCTCTGAGGCCGTCAATGCTGCTAACATGTTTAGCATCGGATACAATGGATGCTTTCTGATCGTCTCCTGGCGTTTCCAAGTCTCTCACTTTTTTTTCTTGACCATCTGGACATTTGTGATGGCTTTCACACCTTATCTTTTCCTGATGCATGCATTCCTCATTCACACAAACAATCTCTCACAGAGAAGACAGCAGTATTTTATATTCAGCAGAATACATTGTAAATTAAACTTCACTAAATCTTGTGGTCAAAACAGTTTACATTGAGGCTCAGGCCTTTTAACATTCCTTTAATCTAATTAACATAGACACAATACAAAATCCTGTCTTTTACTCACTAAACCTTAAACCAAAGAAATGACTAGATGGAAATTTATAATGCATATAGGAAACAAGATCCCAGATTCGGACTGTCATTCCTTTCTGTTATTCAAAAATGGTGGCTGGCAGAATGAAATCAAAGTTTACATCAATTTTTATAGTACAATTATAAAATTTAGCTCTTACATTGGTGGGTAGTGGACATCAGGTGTCCGTACATCACCCATTATTGCTTTTGTGCCTGTTCTTAGACACATTTGTCTGTGCTAAAGCCAAAGGAACAGGCAATAATTTATGTTTCAAAATCTGTTGCAGATTTACAGTCCTGCTGGTTTCACAGGCTGGATTAGTCACTGAAAAATATTTGTCTGCTTTCATGGTTGAGTCCTTTCCTTTGACTTCTTTCCCCACATCATATAGTGTGGGGAAAAAAGTTGAAGCATTATTTTTTGGCAGCAGCTCATGAATGTGTACACATCCAGTTTCCCCTCTCTTCTATCATAAACTGTTTCACCCAATGCTGTCCAGTTGCACTTGTCCTAGGAACTCTGCATTTAACAGTATCTTGTATGTCTTCAGTAGCCAGGTCTTTCATTGCAACATTTTTTTAATAAAGTTGGTGATTCCTCCCCAGAAAAAACCTTGATCCTTTGACATGCTCATAAGAGTGCATCTTCACCTTCACTGACACGTTGCTTCCTTGCCTTTCTTGACTCATTATGAATAAGTTGGTCATCCAAGCCAATGTGGAATATGGAGCTGGTGTCTGCTGTAATATGGACTCTCAGGTCGTAAGACAAGGCCCATCTTCTGTGAGCTGAGTGAGTCTTGGTGATGCCTACAATCCCATCTCCTCTGTTTCCTGTGCCATTAAGCCACTCTTGGCTCTGATCAGGGACCACTTGGTTGAACTTCTGACATGATCTTTTGACAACAAAGTTCCCTTGCTGGAATGCTTTGAGCACTTCAGCTGGTAGATGACACATTTCTGTGATGTTGATGGCACCCTGCTATGACCTAATGCACTCTACACCTACCTAATGAACCCTATTGTAATAATCTTTGTACAAAATATGAGGTATTGTGAGGTATCCTTTGAAAATTAAAAACCCAATGGTCAATAATAGCATGATGAAATGTATGTAGCAACATTGTGTCAAGTTATGAAATCCCCCTCTATATGATGATAAAGGCACACATTCAAACTCATATAGTCTGGATTAGGTAGAACTAGTCAAGCAGGCCTGTCTTAAACAAAGGGATGTGCATTTACTTCAGTTTGCATATAAACTGTAAACAGAATCGTCAGACAGTGACTGGGGGAAGAAAGATGATAAATCAGATTTGCAGCATACACAGGTAAAAAGAAACAGCATGAAACCTCTTTCCTCCACCAGAATCCATGTCTCCTTGCTCTCAGGTAGAAAGAACTTTAACACTTCTTGACAAAACAGGCAGCATTTCTAGTCCATAAATTTTATAGAACTGAACCATCTTGTATTATAGATACTGGTTTCTTTATTGGGATCACTACAGCTCGCCACCTGTGATACATCAGATGATCTTGGTGCTTGTAATCTGGATTTTGTCTTTGTCAGTGTATTGGGTGTCGCAGCTTCTGATACTGTCTGTTCTGAATGAAAGACAGACTCAATTTTGTCAATTGCCTCTATATTCGACATCTTGCGGTTTCTTTTTAATGGCTGTTGTCTCCCTTAATCTACGATCTTGTTCATCAGCTTCACGTGCATCATCTTCTTTACTTGATTCTTGGCAAATAATGCAGAGACTGTAGGAAACTGGCATGGATCTCGTGAGACTTACTACTGGTGCCATGGTTTACCTACAACTGTAACTAATATGAGTGTCATAAACCAGCACCTCATCCAACTACTGTTGCTTTCTCTATTTGTAAAAAAATCCATCACTATCAATTCTATGTTGTTTCTACTCTAAATACAAAGCATTATTGTAAAACAAATACTAGTCATGAAAGAAAATGATTTCACATATGATAGGAAAAATAACTTGGTTAACTTATTTCTAATATGATCTATGGATAACTAATTGCTATAAAAAGTTGAATATTAGGGTGCAATAGGTGTTAAAAGCATGATGCATGTCTTCTCATTTCTGTTCTTAATTGCCATAATTCCTTTTCAGTCTAACAGTTTGTTGCTGACAAGTTCATGCACATGCTGTTGGTACATCAAACATTTCTGGTGAATTTTGGCTATATTTATTTGCAAGTTTGAGGTTCTAAATGTCAAAATCCAGCTTGGAAACAGCTTCTAAACGAGCAAATTCAAATTATGTTAGGAAAAAATTGGTAACAATTTTTTTTTTTTTTTTTTTGGACAAAAAATGCCTCTGGACCCTTTATCGAGGACTGATTCTGAGATGACTGTCTAGTTGCTGGGGTTGCATGCATGTAATTACAGCTGGTTGAAAATTTTCTGATGGAGTGCATTGGAAAATATTGATTTTGATGAAATTCTGATGGAAACCTGCCTGGCTCCTTGGCAGCCCACCTGGTGGACTGAGGTGGAGCCAGGGAGCCCTGGGAGTTCCAGTTTCAAAAATCCAGGTTCCCAGCTCCTCGGCAGTCCAGGCTTCCTGGTTCCCCCTCAGCCCACTATACAAGCTGGCAAGAAGCTGGGGCTCCCAGGGCTTCCACACACACAGAGACAAGCATGTATAAATGGGTTTCCAGGAGCAGGGCCTAAATTTGTTTTCCCTTAAAAAATCAGAAACAAAAAAAAACACCTGAGACTATTTCCTAGATGGAGGTGTGGTCACTCCCTGTGTCACTAACTGATGTCTGTGTCTTGCTTTGACTCCTGTCTAGTGCCCTGTCACTTGTACCAGTTGGCTGTTTTCTGCACTAAACTAAAGGCTTCTCATCTTGTGGCTGCTTTTTAAAATATTTTTCTTTGTTTGCTGTTTTGTATTTGTCTATCACTGTTACATTCTCTGAAATGTTTGATATTAAGGGTGATATGTAAAACAAATAGACCAATTTAAGAAGGGAAGAGGTGATGAGTTCTTTAGACAGAATACACATAACTCTAGGCACTCTACATACTTTTATAGAATATTACCATTTTATTAGTAGCTATTTGGACATGTTGAAAATATTCATTTTTAAAATGAGATGCCCAACAGCAAAGATGAAAGGGGCATGAAGTATATACATGATTCTAAATTTAAAGTTATTTTTCTGTTTTAGGTTCCATTTAAATAATAGCTAGTTGGCTCCAATTTCACAGTGATGCCCCAGCATATTCACCATTATCTGAAACTACACCTGCCACAAAACCCTACAGAAGCATGTAACTAGCCAATACTGGATCAGGTAGATAGGTATTTCATGGTGTGGAAATTTCTTAAAGACTTAGTTTGGTTTAAAGGGTTAAGATTAAGCACACATGACAGTAAGGACACACAGCTAAACTCAAATTCCTTTGTTTGTAGGACAAATTACTAAATTAGTTTTAGTACATTTGGTGAGGTATCTGTGACAATGTGGGAGGTGGTCTTGCCCTATGCCTGACGAAAAGTTCCATAAAAATCTAACTCGCTCTTCTGGTTTAGTCTAAGAGCTTAGTGGGATTGAGACTCCTGACTATGTGCAAGTCATAGTGGTAGGGGAATTATGTCTGATATTAAGAAATTTATAAATCCTATAGAATTTCTGAAAGAGCCTGATCAAATGCCCATTGAGATCAATAAGACTCTTTCCACCAGGAAAGATCAGGTCCTAAAAGTCTTGGTATGATAGCTTAAGTTTAAAACATACTTTACATATTGTACTTTATATTTCTAAACAGTTCTCAGAATGAGTTACAAGATTTGCCCTTTAAAAAAATGCAGCAATATTTTATGTTGAAAACAGAGTTCATAGGTGCTAATATTTGTCCTGGGTCAGATTGATGGAAATGACATGGCTCTGACCTTGAAAGTAAAACTTCTACCATGGAACTCCATGCTAGTGCAGAGTTCTACATTAACATTGTTGGGACTCCATATTACTGTGAGGTCCTGTGCTAGCAGATGCTGTTGTAGGATATAGCAGATGCTGTTGTAGGATATGGGAACTGATAATAATGAATTTTGAAAGCTAAATGAGGAAGATGTTGGCTTTTTTCTTGCCAAAATATATAGAATTTTTGACAGAAAAAAGGTGTATTTTTACAGATAATGAAACTAAGTGATTACAGGACAATAAAGTATTGATTAAAAATTCTAAAAATGTACTCTAGCCAGTCTATAATGATGATTCCACTGTCCATTCTATTATTCTTGAGTTCTAGGTGGTCCTATCTATTGCTGCTGGGTTAAGGTTGAAATCTTTTATTATGAGTATACATTTCACAAATATAAATAAACAATCAAATATTAAATATTTGATTTAAACTTTTGAGACATTTGGGATTTTTGTGGTTAATGAAAGCTGAGATAGTGTTTTTCCACATTTTTGGTATGCTCCTGTCTAAAACTGAGGTTACAGACAGTCTCTTGTTTTTTATATAGCAATTTCTTTTTCTCTGTTTGCTTTTATTTATATTGAAGCTATTTAAAAGAGCAAGATTGCAAATAGCTGTCATGAACTGAAAAGCTCTCTAGAGACAATTACATGAATCTAGCTTCTAGGCACTCTATTGAAAATGAAGGTTGAAATTCTTCTCTGCCACCTCCCCACCCCCCAAAATAAGACATGCTCATATCCTGTGACTGCATCTGGCAAATTAGGTGCATTTTTGGTCCACACTATTAACCACAATAATCTTTGAATGTCAGTGGGGACATAACAGCTGCTGCTTTATTGGATATTCATCATAGATACAGAAGGCAATGCTGTGGTAAATGTTTTCCTCACTCTGTCAGACAGCTATATTGTGAGAGTAGCCTGAGGAGATAATGACTATAATCAGTGCAAATGCAGGATCCTGTAAGATGGAAAAGTGAGTTTTTCTAAGCTTTACCTCTTTCTTTTCAGCATGGTTCTTAATGCAATACGAGCGTGCCAGGCATAAATTGTATTAGCCTCTTTCTCGTCTATCTGAGGAGAATTTAGTTTGATTAGTCAAAAGGTTACAGACATTAGTGACTTCCTATTAATATATTATCTGTTCTGGGTGGCATGCGACAGGCCTGGGCATCATGTTCATATTTATCACAGTTTCTGAAGCTGGTTGGGGGAAAAAAATAACCCTGCTCTGGTCAATGCAATGCCCCCTGTGCACTTAAAACATAGATCCATTCAGTTTGCTTACATCATTCTGGATATGGTGAACTTTCTGGTCTTTGCCTGGAGAATGGCTAAAAATTCAGAGATTTTTCTCATTCCACTTGGTTTGCTGGATTAAACATTTTTAAGACAGAAAATTTGTTTGATACTGTGCTTCTTATAGACTAACAAATTTATTTGAGCATAAGCTTTCGTGAGCTACAGCTCACTTCATCGGCTGCAGCCCACGAAAGCTTATGCTCAAATAAATTTGTTAGTCTCTAAGGTGCCACAAGTACTCCTGTTCTTTTTGCGAATACAGACTAACATGGCTGCTACTCTGAAACCTGTGCTTCTTATGTTCATCTGTTAAATCCCTATACTCCATCTCACCAGATTTCTGTGAAAAACAGAAGTATTTAAGCATAGCAAGTGTTCCTCTTCCTACCAGTATTAAACAAATAATATTCTCTTGCCCCATAGTCATTTCAGTATCTTCACTATATAATATTTGCATAAAATTATTATTCAAGCTGGTATACTACTGATAAATTAATTATGCTTCAACATCTTGCTCAGTCTCATTAAACTGGGAATCCTTTCATAATTCCATAAGTGGATATTTCTCCTTTACTATTTTTCTTCCTTTAATCTGTTTTTCATTGCTGCTTTGCTGTCCCTGAACACTTGGATTTTTGACACTCATCCTTATTTTGTTTCTTTTTCCTATACAGAAAGATCAAAACATTTATTTTTTTCAATTTAGATGGTTTTTCTTGTTTTCCTTAACTTAAATACACAAAGAACCATTTAAAGTCTGGGGGTGAGGGAGAAAACACAGTGAGTGACTAACATTCTGCATGTAAATTGAAAATACAAAACAGTGGATGTCCGATATCTGTCCCTGCAGCAAACAAGGAGACTCCTCTATAGTTACTCTAGGTGAAATACGCCAGAAAGAATATCCCCTTTAATTTACACAGCTAGATACACCACAGCCTAAATCATAAGATTAATAGCTATTAAATTAAAATATCTAAAATAATGCCCAGTGGGTAAATCTATTTTGGAAGAATTATTCTATGTAGTATTTCTAACTAGGAATACCTCAATAGAGACAAAACTACATTATGTCCTGTATTGGTGATATATAGGTACTTCTCTGTACTTCGTAAGAAAATTCTAGGTTATGCCCATAGCCTACTAATGGGAAAATAATTTCTACACAGTTCATTCCGCTGGGTATGAAAAAATCACACATTGATAAAAACCATGATGGGTGATGAACACAGGAAATCTAGCATCTCTTCACACATCCCAATTAGAAGAGGCATTGTCCAATTTTTAATGTTGAGAACTATACTAATTGAAAAGGAACAGACTCCAAACTAAGAGCAAGCTTGGGAGTGAAGGATTCTGCGATCACGTCTTCTGTCAGATATTCTTGCAAAATGCAGGATTTCAGAAAAAACCTGTCAAACTCTTCATTTCAGGGTATAAATAATGCAGCCAAGTAAGAAGTCATGCAACAGAGTTCATATAAACTTTGTTTTCTGGACAAAGTGAGGAAATAATTATTCTTTTCTCCAGAGTTAAGTAGAGTTAGTCAAAATAGTTCTACATAAATTTTTTCCCATGATTATAGAGGTTTCAAGAAATTTTATTTTGAAAAAGCAGTTTCATTTTTACACTATTTTTACACAGAAATTTTGACATCAAACTAAATGAGAATTTGTTTCAAATTTAATTTTTCATTTTAGTTCAGTTTTTGAAAACCAAAAAATAATCAGTTTTTAATTTTTGTTTTTGGACTTAAAACAAGAAGTAGTGGGTTTTTAATTCCTCCTGCTGCTTTACTTGAAAATGGGGGGAAATCCACTTTCTCGACCCCTTTAAGTCCTCTCCCCCCCCCACACACACACACACAGGAAAAAGGTGAAAATGTTTTTAAAATATGAGAAACTGGCTGCGGCTTTGATGAAGTATTCTCTCCTCCTACTTCTTACTCTCGTTTGTTTTGTTGTTTTCAAATAGAAAAAGTGTGGGGGAGTGGGGGGAAAAAGGTATGAGAAATTTCTTTCACTTTAAATTCACACTGTTCTTGACTTCCCTTGAATCAGAACGAGGCTAGCTAGAACCAGAACTAGGCACCCACTGAGGGTTATTATACAAGAACCTAGATATGAACTGAGGAGTTTTGCACGCTAGGCAGAGCTGCCTTACTAAGCTAGTACAGTCCAAATATTACCCTTTGAGGGTTTAAATGCTTTGGTAAATTCCTTAGCTTCATCAGACAAGTCCTGTAGTAGTATCAGGAAATGGACACAAGACTGGCTCATATCCCTTCCTTCTGTGTTCGACATTTGGAATGACCCCATGGCCAATGTCTTGTTTCTTCCTCCCTCCCCCATCTCGCCCCAATTCCTTTACCCTGCCTTGTGACCCTAACGGCTGGAGACAGGGTATCATATTTGGTAGCCTTCTATGAGACGGGTAAGTACTGTTGGTCAGTGTGCTCTCCAGGCCCTGCCAACCTCTTGAGGTGACATGCTTGCATCTCTCCCATGCCTCAGACTGCTGCCATATGATATCTTCACCTCTGCATCTCTTCTCCTAAGAGGAAAAAATAAATTTGAAACAAAAATCGTTTGTTTTATTTCAAAATTTCTGTGTAAAAAATGAAACTGGTTTCTTAAAAAAAAAATTCTTGAAACCTCCATAATCATGGGAAAAATTTTAGGTAGAAAAAATTTTACTAGCTCTATTAATCTCCTAAATTCTGGCTTCAAAATCCAGAATTTGATGTTAAATTTGTCTAATACATAGTCAATTTCCCCTTTACCCATTGAAGAGAGTTGACTAATGGTATTTCATTAGGTATCCCTATTAGACTTGAGAGGAAGCCAGTTATTACACCTGTTTACACAGCTATTATGGTTCAGAGATATTTATGACGCTATAATGTTTGACTTGTTTGAGCTGTAATTTGCTGAATTCTTCTTGTATTGAAGAATATAATTACAGTGTCATAATATTCCTTGAGAAATGCCCTTTCCTTTTATCCTTCACTCTTTCTTTGGTTTAATGTTTTCTTGCACAGATTATTACTTGGTTTGTTTCCTTCCCAAAAGATGATATTTAAAAGCATGATATTTAAAAGCAGTTCTTGAAGCATAGATTTTTTTTGTTCTGGTTTTTTCACTTGATTTAGTGGCAAATATGATGCAGAATTTTGTCAGGTAGGAATTAAAACATCTTTCTTTGCAGGGTACATATTTGCAAAATGATAGTCAGTAAAATCACCAGGGACTTGATCATGCTGAGCGCCTCCCAAAAGGTGCTGAACAGAAGTTGAGGGTGCGCAGTCCCTTTCAAGCTGCACTCACCACCTTTCAGAGTTGGAAAGGAAACATGATCTTGTGGGTAAGGCCCTGGATGGTGACTCAGGAAATCTGGGTTCAGTTCCAAGCTCTGCCACAGACTTTCTGTGAGATTTTGGGCAAGTCACTTTCTCTCTCTGTGCCTCAGTCCTGTAAAATGTGAATAATATTTCCATATCTCCTGGGGTGTATTGTGAATAAAAGTTCATTAATATTTGCAAGGTGATCAGATGCTGGGGGTGGGATGTAAGTACATAATTTCCTTCACATGTGAAATTCCCATTCAGGTCAAAAGGAGTTTTGGATGTGCAAGAAATGCCACATTGGGACTTTATTTTCCATCTATCACTTGGTACTCATAAGACTGAAGTTACATGCATAATTCTATGATGTCTTTTAAAGTTACTTCTAGAGGTAGTTGCTTGAAATACAGCAAGTGTTTTTTTTCCTCCTTCAGCTGGCTGAAATTTTAGCTATGAGGAGCTTTTAAATATAGAGTCATTGGGTAAGTGTAGATAGTTGGCTGATTTAAAAAAAAATCACTGCTGTTCTTGTAAGTAGCAATTATATCTTGAACAGAATAATTTTGTTCAAAGAATTCAATTACTACTTATAGGGTGGTAGCCTAAGAATAACAGAAAGCTCATACAGCGCAGCTACTGGAAAAAAAGAAATAAATATTTTATGTTTGTGGCAGAACAGCTAAATCTTGGAAGGAATTAGAATTACTTTTGCACATATAAGCCCAAATTTGCTCTTATATCTGTGCAATGTCACTGTAATCAACTGGGTTGTATCATGGAGCAACTCCATAGAAATGAATGGAACTGCTGCAGGACAGAGAGCAGAATGAGCCATAAGGAGTAAAGTTACCTTATCCATAAGTGAACCATCTGTTTTTTGTTGTCTTGTAATTTTTGCTGAGTTATTTTTTGAGCTTTTGAAATAATTACAAGCATGAAGCCTTTCACTTGTAATAGAATAATACATAGCATATAAAATCCAAAAATAAAAAGGCTGCTGGAAAAGTCCACAAATATAAACACCTTATAGATGCCTAATGGAAGGGGGAATGTTGAGCACCTTACAACTAAAAATTAATTGAGTTTTTGGCAGAAAAATATATAACCTAAAAAGATTATTAAAAATACAGCAAGAAAATACATTATTCCTATTTGGGACCAAAGATGTATTTGGAATTTTAACGTCTGAATGTAGTTCTTCATTACAAGAATTTTTTTTTTTAAGATGAGCAAGTAAGAGAATTCCAGTATATATAAAACAATTCAATTAATTGTCTAACACATTTTATAGGATTTAGGAATTCTGAGGTTTGGCAACCCAGAAAAAAGAATCCAGTTGATTCAGTTAATAGTTTGTTGTGCTATTTTAAAGCTATTAGAGGCATAACAAGAAAAATGAACTTTGATTTTATTCAGCCGCTAATTTTTCTTTTCATTTTCAGACCTCACTTATTAGCTGGTCTTTGTCATATAATTTTATGAAAATAATAATAGCTGTAAGTGAAATCCCTGCAAGCTGCATGGAAACTTTTTAAAGACACCATTATAGAGGCTCAACTTAAATGTATACCCCAAATTAAAAAACATAGTAAGAGAACCAAAAAAGTGCCACCATGGCTAACCAACAAAGTAAAAGAAGCAGTGAGAGGCAAAAAGGCATTCTTTAAAAAGTGGAAGTTAAATCCTACTAAGGAAAATAGAAAGGAGCTTAAACTCTGGCAAATGAAGTATAAAAATATTATTAGGAAGTCCAAAAAAGAATTTGAACAACAGCTAGCCAAAGACTCAAAAGGTAATAGCAAACATTTTTTAAGTACCTCAGAAGCAGAAAGCCTGCTAAACAACCAATGGAGCCACTGGACAATCGAGATAATAAAGGAGCACTCAAGGACGATAAGGCCATTGCGGAAAAACTAAATGAATTCTTTGCATTGGTCTTCACAGCTGAGGATGTGAGGTAGATTCCCAAATCCTGAGCCAAATCTGAGGAACTGTCCCAGATTGAGGTGTCATTAGAGGAGGTTTTGGAACAAATTGATAAACTAAACAGTAATAAGTCACCAGGACCAGATGGTATTAACCTAGGAGTTCTGAAGGAACTCAAATGTGAAATTGCAAAACTACTAACTAGTCTGTAACCTATCATTTAAATCAGCTTCTGTACCAAGTGACAGGAGGATAGCTAATGTGATGCCAATTTTTAAAAAGGGCTCCAGAGGTGATCCCAGCAATTACAGGCTGGTAAGCCTGACTTCAGTACCAGGCAAACTGGTTGAAGCTATAGTAAAGAACAAAATTGTCAGACATGTGGATGAAAATAAATTTGTTGGGTAAGAGTAAACATGGTTTTTGTAAAGGGAAATCATGCTTCATCCATCTACTAGAATTCTTTGAGGGGGTCAACAAGCATGTGGAAAAGAGAGATCCAGTGGATATGGTATACTTAGATTTTCAGAAAGCCTTTGACAAGGTCCCTCATCAAAGGCTCTTAAGCAAAGTAAGCTGTCATGAGATAAGAGGGAAGGTCCTCTCATGGATCAGTAACTGGTTAAAAGATAGGAAACAAAGGGTAGGAATAAATGGTCAGTTTTCAGAATGGAGAGGTAAATAGTGCTGTCCCCAGGGGTCTGTCCTGGGTCCAGTCCTGTTCAACTTATTCATAAATTATCTGGGAAAAGGGGTAAACAGTGAGGTGGCAAAATTTGCAGATGATACAAAATTACTCAAGATAGTTAGGTCCCAGGCACACTGCAAAGAGCTACAAAAGGATCTCTCAAAATTGGGTGACTGGAAACAAAATGGTAGATGAAATTCAATCTCGATAAATGCAAAGTAATGCACATTGGAAAACAATCCCAACTATCCATTTAAAACGATGGAGTCTAAATTAGCTGTTCTCACTCAAGAAAAAAAATCTTGGCGTCATTGAGTGGATGTTTTCAGAGAACTATCCACAAAGTGCAGTGGCAGTCAAAAAAGCAAACTGAATGTGGGGAATCATTAAGAAAGAGATAGAAAATATCATATTGCTTCTATATAAACCCATGGTATGCCCACATCTTGAATACTGCGTGCATATGCAGTCGCCCCCTCTCAAAAAAGATATATTGGAATTGGAAAAGGTTCAGAAAAGGGCAACAAAAATGAGTAGGGGTATGGAATGGCTGCCCTATGTGGAAAGATTAATAAGACTGGGACTTTTCAGCTTGGAAAAGAGACGACTCGGGGGATATGACAGAAGTCTATAAAATCATGACTGATGTGGAGAAAGTAAAAAAAGAAGTGTTATTTACTCCTCCTCATAACACAAGAACTAGGGGTCACCAAATGAAATTAATAGGTTGCAGATTTAAAACAAACAAAAGTAAGTATTTTTTCACATGACGCACAATCAACCTTTTAAACTCTTTGCGAGAGGATACTGTTGGGGACATTGGGGCATGGCCACTAGGTAACTCAAGGGGATGGAAGACCACGAGTGTCGATGAAGCCCCCTCACACTAGGCCCAAGTGTCCTTGGCCAATATGTTGCAGAGTCAGACTGCCTGAAACTAAACAAGGCCAAACAGGGCAGATATGGAAAAACAGTGCTGAATGAAGCAGCTTTATATATAGTTTAACAAATAATACAAAAAACAAGGGAACTAGCTGGTAACTAGATTGGCTGGCTATATGGATACTCAGGGCAGCTTGCTATTGGATAAGTATGCTAAAAAAAAAAAATGTATAAAAGCCTGTGTAACTTCCTGCTCTGTGTGCAGGATTTGAGATTCTATTCTCCCTGTACCTTTTTTGCAGCTGCAAACAAACTTTCCTGCTTCTCCACCCCGTTGTGATTATTGGGTGAAGCACACTGGGTAGCGAACCCCCCCCCCCCGCTGTTGTTTTGCCTCTCGGCACTGGGTGCCGGCAACAGCTTTTAGTGTCTCTGGGTGGGCGACGAGGCTGCTATTTAGCCTTGCCCGGACCCCTCCTGGAGGTTGAGGATTGCAGTGAGAACCGACGCCCAGCGTGCACCGGTGAGTTCATCGGGGGCCTTGGAGGAGATGCAGTTTGATCGACCCCGGAGGGCACAACAGTGCAACGCACTCATATAGTGGAGAAGCAGCTGTGGGCAACGGTGAGGAACCGGTCCCTTAGACATAGGGGAGAAGCAGCTGCGGGCGACGGTGAGGAACCGGACCCTTGGATAAGGTAGGAACCTTTTGAAATCCGGATTGTATGCTCTGTTGGAACTTGGGGACGCCCGGAATTACCCTGTAGGTATGGGACAGGGACAGAGCTCGGGGGTTAGGGCACAGTGTACGCCCCTAGAATGCATTCTAGCAAACTGGAAGGTATTTGGTGCGGATCCGATGACTAAGAGCCAATTAAAACGATTCTGTACAGTTGACTGGCCTCAATATCAACTAGAGGACCAGGAGCGGTGGCCACCAGGAAGGTCAATTAATTACAACATGATCCTTCAGTTACTCCTGTCAAAAAACAAAGAAATGAAATGAACATATGTATGCGCATTTGTTTCTGACTTTATGTACTCAACCAGATATTTTACAGCGCTGTAATCTGACTCCGACTGGTTCGGTAGCAGCTAATGTTAGTCCCCAGACCCCCACCCCCACTGTAATGGCAGAGCCAGTGTCCCCTTCGGCCCCTACACCCACACCTTGTAAGTCCCCAATGGTTGGCCTATACTCTTTAATCACCGAAACTAAAGTTGCCCGGTCTGGATCGGACAGGCGTCCGGCCACAACTATGCAGGTTTATACTCATGTGCCCTTTAATCCTGTGGATTTGGCTGCTTTCGAAGCACAGGCAGGAGAGTTTTCCACCAACCCAAGCAGGTTTATATCAGTCTTTGAGGGGTGCCTCAGTAGTCACAGGCCAGACTGGAATGATTGTAACATCCTCCTGCGAACCCTATTGTCTGAGGTTGAAAGACAACAGGTTGTGTCCAAAGCAAGGGAGGAGGCGCAGAAACGGTACGACCGGGATCGTATTAATGTCCCTGACCCAGATGCACAAGTCCCCCGAGCAGACCCCAGGTGGGATCCAAATAATCATGGGGATATGACCCGCCTTACCTCCTATAAGGAGTTGCTTTTGCATGGACTCCGTCACTTGGCTGTCTGACATAATAATTGGGCAAAGCCATATAAAAAAATGCAGGATTTAAAAGAAAGCCCAGGGGCCTTTCTACAGCATATTCGGGACACAATTCGACAGAACACTAATGCAGACCCCGATAATCAGGCAACTAAGTCAATTATTAAGGGAATTTTTACGAGCAGAGCAGCCCCTGATATTAAGAGAAAGTTACAAAAAAAGGAGGATTTAATGGGCATGACCATGGCACAAATCTTAGAGACTGCAAACCGAGCTTATAGTCTGAGAGAGACAGAGAAGGAGAGAAAGCAAGTGAAACTGATGGTAACAGCGGTACAGGCCGGCACTAAGGGAAGTGGCCGGGGAGGAAGGGGCCGTGGACGCGAACGTCCGGGCTCGCAGGAGAGACGACTGGGTCGCAACCAGTGTGCCTTGTGTCGACAAGAGGGACACTGAAAAAATGAGTGCCCAAAGAGGAAAGAAAAGGGGGGTGCCTCTATAATGGCGATGGCGGAGCAGGAATAGGGGTGTCAGGGGAGACGGACCACCCTACCCCCGGAACCCCGAGTAAAGATGCGGGTGGGAAGCTCAGAAATAAATTTTTTAGTGGACTCTAGAGCAGTACGAACTGCTGTAAATCGACCCCTTCAGCTGCCAGTAGCAGATTCCCTTACTGTGGTGGGAGCCACAGGCAGAGACACCAAGTGCCCAGTGTATGCCCCAGCGAAATGCGCTTTGGGAAACAGGACTATATCCCACAAGCTGGTATACTTCCCTGAGTGTCCAACACCTCTGCTGGGACGGGATTTGCTTTGTCGCCTCGGTGCCACCCTGCATTTTACTGAGAATGAAATAACCCTGACCTTACCCCCTGAGAATGCATGGATCATGACCCTTGCAGTTGAGCCCTCAGCCATGCAAGCCCCAGAATAAAGCCTGTGGGAAGACCAGGTGTACCCCCTCGTGTGGGCATCAGGGATTCCAGGAAAGGCCACCCACCAGACTGCCATTACTATTCAGCTCATACCAGGGAAAGGCCCAGTGCAAGTAAAACAGTATCCAATCAAGAGGTAAGCCAAAAAAGGTTTACAGAAAACTATAGATCGATTCCTAATGTATGGTATTCTCCGGGAATGTCAGTCAGCCTGGAACACTCCCATTCTACCCGTACAGAAGCCTGATGGCACATATTGCCTGGTACCTAAGGGCAGTCAATGAACGGGTTAAGACTGCACCCTCTTGTCCCTAATTCATATACCTTATTGGCTTATATAGGGAGACAGTATACCCATTTTTCAGTCCTCGATCTGAAAGATGCTTTCTTTACTATCCCAGTTGCCACCCCGTCACAGGAGATCATCATCTTTGAGTGGGAGGACCAAAAAAGGGTTAAAAAGCAACTTTGCTAAACAGTGTTGGCCCAGGGATTTAAAAACTCCCCCACCCTCTTTGGCTAGGCTCTGGCCAGGGACTTAGAGAAGTGGGATAATAAGGAGGCGTCCTTCTGCAGTATGTAGATAATTTGTTAATTGCCATTGTGGGCCAAACCCCCTGCCTTAAAGCCACCGTGAGCCTCCTGAATTTTATTGGACTCCAGGGATATCGGGTAGCATGGAGTAAGGCTCAAATCGCCCTCCCAGAGGTACGGTACCTCGGGTTTCACATACGGCAAGGGGAGCGTCAGCTTTCAAGCAAAAGAAAGGAAGCTATCTGTCAAGTTCCTACCCCAAGTAATCGTAAGCGGCTCAGGGCATTTCTGGGTATGGCAGGCTTTTGCAGGATATGGATCCCAGAGTTTGAACTGTGGGCTAAACCCCTGTACGACTGTGTAAAAGCAGCAGATCATGACCCCTTCTATTGGACCCCAGAGGCTGACAGGGCATTTAAAATCCAAAAAAAAAAAAAAATTGATGGAAGCCCCGGCACTGGGCCTGCCGGATCTCTCTAAACCGTTTCAGATGTATGTACATGAACGAAAGGGGGTGACCCTAGGAGTGCTCACACAGCTGTTAGGAGCATGGAGACGTCCCGTGGCTTATTTTTCTAAGCAACTGGATCAGGTTGCAAAGGGTTGGCTGGCATGTTTACGGGCGGTCGCAGCTACTGCCCTAGTGCTTGAGGAAGCCGAGAAGCAAACATTGGGAGGGGTTATGCAAATCTATACTCCCCATATGGTCCGAGCCTTATTGGATACAAAGGGAGGGCTTTGGCTCACCCAGGCTCGGATTGCTCGGTATCAGGCTAAGGTGTTAAAAAACTCTGAAGTCACCTTACAGCCTTGCCCCTCCCTTAACCCAGCCACCGTCTTGCCAGAAACAGAGGAACAGGAACATAACTGTTTAGAAATCATAGATGCCCAGTACTCCAGCCATCCGGATTTAAAGGATGTACCCCTCCCAAATGCAAATTATAAGTGGTACACTGATGTACGGTACTGTAATAAATGGGCAAAGGAGGGCAGGTTATGCTGTTGTGACCCTCCATGACACTGTGGAAGCTAAAGGTTTGCCTGCTGGGACCTCTGCCCAGCTTGCCGAACTAATAGCCCTGACCCGTGCACTTGAACTGTCAAAAGGAAAGCGGGTCAATATTTTTACTGATTCAAAGTATGCTTTTGGTGTGCTACATGCTCATGCTGGCCTATGGAAGCAAAGGGGAATGCTGACAGCCCAAGGCTCCCCAGCCAAGTACGGGCCCCAAATCCTCCGGCTCCTAGAAGCCATACAACTTCCCTTGGAAGTGACGGTGGTACACTGTAAAGCCCATCAAAGGAAAAATCAAAAGGTGGCCAGAGGTAATGCTAGGGTAAATAGGCTAAGCATGCTGCCACCCTGCCATCCCCTCAGACTGAGAATGCCCATATGCATGCCCTTATCCCATCAGTAGGGGAGCTTCCAACCCCTCAGTACTCTGGGGAGGAGAGACAGCTAACTGACAAACTCGGTCTCTGGGAAAAGGAGCGATGGCTCCATTCCCCGGAAGGGAAGGTCCTCCTACCAAAGGGCCTGATCCAGCCGGTGCTGCAAAAACTACATCAAACCACTCATGCTGGCAGGGAAGCACTTATCCAGCTAATGGGAAAATACTTTATCACTTCCGGACTCCGACCCCTGGCTGCCCAGGTACAAGCGGACTGCTTAGTCTGCCAAAAGAATAACCCCCGACTGGGACATCCTGTGCCACCAGCTGCCCTAGAACTCACTCCGGGCCCTGGACAAGTGTGGCAAATAGACTTTACTGAGTTTCCCCGGACCCAAGGGTTCAAATATCTCCTTGTCATAGTGAATCGGTTCAGCGGATGGCCAAAAGCCTTCCCATGCCGTAATTGCACTGCCAAAACAGCGGCCCTCAAGTTTGTTAAGGAGATCATTCCTTGCTTTGGACTCCCACTGTGGATGGAATCTAACAACGGGACACATTTCACGTCAAAAATCATTCAAAGCATCTCACATGCCTTACAGATCCCCTGGAAACTCCATACGCCCTGGAGACCGCAAGCCAGTGGTGTAGTGGAGCGTACCAATCAGACCCTTAAACGGCATCTCTCAAAAGTGTGCCAAAAAGCCTTACTGCGATGGCCTAATGCTTTGCCCCTCGTCCTACTTCATATCCGCGTTCTCCCAAAGGGTAAATTAGGGCTTAGTCCCTTTGAAATTATGTTTGAAAGGGCATGGCCTATGAATGGCACCCCGGTTCTGTCAGGGGAATGGGAGTTGGGTAATGGTTTTTTGTCACAGTATATATGTTCCCTGTCTGCTGTTCTATTGTCTCTTCACAGGTATACCAAGGATTCCCAGCCTCTCCCCTTGGACTTTCCCGTCCACTCCTTACAGCCTGGTGACTCCGTGCTTGTTCGTACCTGGAAAGACGAGCCTCTCCAAAAAAAAGTGGAAAGGACCCTATACCGTCCTGCTGATCTCCCATACAGCGGCAAAGATCGAGGGACACAAAAACTGGATCCATCACTCTCGTCTGAAGGCAGTACCCGCCCCCTCATCAGCAGAACAGTGGACTGTCCAACCTGCTGACTCCTCATCTAGTGACAATCTCAGGCTAAAGCTACTGTTTATAAGACACAAATAGCAGGCACCTTAACGCTAAAATGGGCCCACCCAGGTACTGGAGACCCTGGGTTAAAAAAACTCTGGTAATAATTAATTGGGTAACATTGTTATTCTCTGTATTGGTATTTCCAAACTGTGCATATCGGGAGCATAACTCCTTTGTTTCGCTTGCGCACCATGTTGCTACTTTAACAAACCAGACTGATTGTTGGGTATGTGCTCCAACTCCACTGTCCACCAGAATGGGAATGCCCCTTGACATGCTGCCCCTGACCCTAGCAGAATTAGCCGCCACCAAAAAGCAAAAAAGAACGGACTCGCCGTTCTGAAATAAGACCTCTTTACAGCAAGCCACCTATCAGGACCAGGAGTATTCAGTTGCAGTACTCACTGAGGGAGTATTATGTTTTACCCAAAACCAATCTAATTACTATGGGCGTCCTGTGGGGAAAAGCTCCTGTGTTATTACACAGTGGGCTAATAGGTATTAAATAAAGACCAAAAGAGGAGGCCAGCAGTGTGGGTGTAATGGTTCCTCCCCTTTTAAAAAAACTCTTACAAATAATTTTACCACAAAAAAAAAAGTTTAAAAATATAATTTGCCGTCCAGTTAATATCCCCAATGTAGCAAGCCAATGGTGGGTTTGTAATGGTCCCTATAGCAAGTGTAATTTAAACAGCACAATTAGAAACGCCCCCACTTGTACCCAATCAGGAGGATGGGATGCCCCCTTAGGAGCATATAAACTGTTTAAAAAAGAAGCCTTAAATATCCCAGGAATCCCCTTAAGAAACAGTCCTTACTGGGCCCTACAGGGTCACTATTTTGTATGTGGCCGAAAGGCTTACAAGGTGCTGCCAGCCAACTGGACAGGTAGCTGTTATATAGCTCATGGAGTTCCTCATCTGTCAATAACTGCCACACTGCCCAAAAAAAAAATTAGAAATGCCCAAAATACCTCTGTTAAGTCACAAGAAAAGACCCTGCGGCGACTGACTACGGCATTAAAGGGCAATATAAAAAATTCCCTCACAACCGAGAAGCTTGTAGGGTGCTCTGTACTGGGAGTAACGCCACTGTTTACCGGGCCAGCCATGGCATGCATAGGCCGCTATACTGTAAGGCTGCAAATGGTACTTAAAAAAATGGCCTTAAAGTTAAAGGACTCGGTTAATAATTTAAGGTCAGCAGTAAAAACATTAAATAAAAAGGTACAGCAGCTCAGGACGTTTTCCCTCCAAGGCATCCCAAGGAGGGGTTTGTGCCCTCGTTGGGCCCCAATGTTGTGTGTGTGTATATATATATATATATATATATAATAGCAATTATAAAATCTATAAAAAAAATGGTACAGGCTGAGGCCCATGCCCGAGCCGGAGCACAGGTTGCCTATACTGCCCCAGAGAGCGATTGGTTGTAAACCTTGTTTTCAGCCTGGGGTTTGTCGTTTTGGCTTGGTGGTTTATTTAGCCTGTTATTAAAACTTCTCTTTCCTGTATTGCTTGTATTAATGGTATTATGCTGTGCAGTATCATGTGTCAGGGCCCTTTTGCAAAAATTAATAAGTCATTCTCTTCAGGAGTGCTTATGCAAAAGTCCTATTGTAAAGAAATAAGTAGCCCAAGTAAAAAAACTCAGAGCCAAGGCTGTTAAGTGTTCTCAAAGGAGGGAGTTGTTGGGGACACTGGGGCATGGACACTAGGTAACTCGAGGGGATGGAAGACCACGAGTGTCGATGAAACCCCCTCGCACAAGGCCCAAGTGTCCTTGCCCCCCCCCCCCCCCCCCCCCCGCCTGGAGGCACTCGCAGCAGCTATGTGTACTAGGCCCAAGTGTCCTTGTCCCCCCCGCCTGGAGGCACTCGCAGCGGTTATGCTGAGGATCTGCAACAATATGTTGCAGAGTCAGACTGCCTGAAACTAAACAAGGCCAAACAGGGCAGATATGGAAGAACAATGCTGAATAAAGCAGCTTTATGTATAGTTTAACAAATAATACAAAAAACAAGGGAACTAGCTGGTAACTAGATTGGCTGGCTAAATGGATACTCAGGGCAGCTTGCTATTGGATAAGTATGCTAAAAAAAGAATGTATAAAAGCCTGTGTAACTTCCTGCTCTGTGTGCAGGATTTGAGATTCTATTCTCCCTGTACCTTTTTGCAGCTGCAAATAAACTTTCCTGCTTCTCCACCCCGTTGTGATTATTGGGTGAAGCAGGAAAGTTTATTTGCAGCTGCAAAAAGCTGTTTTTTTGCCTCTCGGCAAGGGGTGCCGGCAACAATACTGTGAAGGCCAAGATTATAACAGGATTCAAAAAAGAACTAGATAAGTTCATGGCCGACAGGTCCATCAGTGGGTATTAGCTAGGATGGACAGAGATGGTGTCCCTATCCTTTGTTTGCCAGAAGCTGGGAAAGGGCGACAGGATGGATCACTTGATGATTACCTGTTCTATTCATTCCCTCTGAAGCACCTGGCATTGGCCACTGTAGGAAGACAGGATACTGGGCTAGGTGGACCTTTGTTCTTACCCAGTATGGCCATACTTATGTTCTTAATAACAGTAGAATTATTTTTAAGATGACTTCAGTAAAGATATACAATACACTTTAATATATTTACAGGTGGATCCACTTCATCCAATGAAGCTAAAAAAATTAAATTTTAATCAATCATCAGTAGATTAAATTTTAATCAATCGTCAGTAGAAACAGACAAGGGGATTAAGTAGGGTATGTGTCAATCTAATGTTATTTTGTAAACTCTAGTTTATGGAGAACAAATACAATATTTTGAAAGGTGTTCCAGTTACTCTGTTGTGGTCAAAATTCTGTACAGAGAAATCCTTATTTTTATCATCAATCTCACTGATTTTTCTAAATCTGTAGTTCATTTTTCTAAATTTATAAGATTATATGAAAGTCTAATTTTTATTCAAATGTCTAATTTAGTTTCAAGAGTTTTATTGCATTGCAAATTGTCTCCAATAAAATATTAGGAGTGGAATATGGTGAGGAACTGGAATCAGATTTCTGTTCTATTGATTTTAACTACTTCTAAAGTGGCTAAAGCTATAAGTGATTACAGAGAGAACAAAGGCTCTGACCCACAGCCTACTCAAATGAAGGGGAATGTTTCTGTTGGTTTCTGAGGGCTTTTGATCAGGGCCTAAACTAAAAGAACTTAACTAACTCTTGATGATGATAGCCCTGCTTAGTCATGGTAAGATCAGGGTTGAAACATTTGTGCCAACCAAGTACCTTATTCTTTCACTGTGTACCACCCAAAACCAGGAAAGGGAGATGGGGTGGAAAAAGAGTCAAGAAAGTCACTTCCTATTTTTTCTTGGAACTAAAATGAACATGTCTTTTAAAACCATGAGACCAGTCTATGGGTTGTCTCATGGGCCTCACTGAGGGGAGTTCCCAAAAACAACAAGGGGTAATATGCTCGATGACCGAGATAACGATACACACCTGGGCACTGGGTGGAAGGGTGTGGATGGAAACAGCCCCTACCTCTTTCCCTGCAATGTCAGTGCTACAGAGGGAGGGTGTATTTAACCTGCTTCTCTCATGAATCTCTGCATATCAGTTGGGCAGCAGCACCTGATGGAAACAGCCTTCAGCTGGTTCCCTGCAGTGGCTTCCTTGGCATTCTTATTAGTGTTTGTATAAGGACTGTGAACAGTTTAAGTATGCAAAAGTTTGTATTGTACAGAATATAGAAAGAGAGGCAAAGATTGTTATTTCTTGAGATAAATTATATAAAACAGCTAACATCTGAAATGACTGATGATTTCCTCTTTTTAACAGGATTTGCTTGTTATTACTTTCAGGCACTAATGTGGTGAATAAAAGACAAATATCACACATACAGAATTATAGCTGAATGGAAAGCTTAACATACACATTAAAATAAGATTGAGACTCCTAATTAAACCTACAAAACCAAACAACTTTGTTTCTCTCAACATACTTAACAAAGGCTCCATGGCTCTATCATGGGTATACTTTAAAGGGAGGGAAGGGAAAGGCATAAAGAACCTTTCCCCTCTAATGTCCTATGCAAGAACTGTCCATAATTGCATTCTCAGGGGCAGAAGCCTACTCCTATAGAGTGTTAAGGAAGGAGACAGGGCTACGATGGCCATACCTCTCATTCCACATTGACACTGAGGGGAAAACACCTTCCTAAAATGATGCCGTGCTTCCTGCCACTGAGGCAGTGTGACTAAATTATCTAGTAAGGGCTGTGCCTAACAGACACAATCTGGTTCACAGTGTGTGCTGTAGTACATACAACATAGCTGTTTCTACTGTCCCTTCCTCCTCCTCTTTTCTACTCTCCTCATTAATTAACCTCTTTACCTGCCTACAACACTTCTGCTTCCCCTCCTACATTCTTTCCCGCTACACCCCATAAGAAAATAACAAACCTGGACCTAACAAGATGTTTGCCAAACGTCACCCTGGCCCCTTTCCTGGCAAGTTTTATTCTTCTCTTCAAGTTTTCATACCCATCATTGTAGTATCTGAGCATCTCACAGCAATGCATTAAGCAATGTGATTGCACATCTCTCATGTACTGTTTGTTCTCTTATCCTCTCTCCAGAGTGTCTAACGGTGGAGTGGGGTGTCTTGTTTCGGTAGTGTCTCTTTTTAATGTAAATATATCTGTTGCTCTGTGTTTGTTAGAAAAGACAAAGACAAGAAACGCTCCTTGCTCTTGGAGAGGCAAGTGGTGAAATTTGTGATGGTCCTTTGTTCCTGGAGGGAGTTCATTCCACAGTCTTGGACCGCCCCAGAGAAAATTTTGTTTTGCTCTGAGGAGTAGTTGTGCTGTTGTGCCAGAAGAATATCGTTGTTGACCATGGTCTTGTCCCAGTGCTTCAGACTATCTTTTAGCTATCTTGTGCCTAGGCCAGGGCGTGCTTGAAGATCAAAACTGAGAACTGAACTTGATTTGAAATTCTATGGGAAGCCAGTGTAGAGAGCAGAGGGCAAGTGTGATTGGTTATGTTCAAGGTAACCTGTGTTGCTGTGAAAATGTGCTGCAACATTCCAAACTAGTTGGAGTTTCCTAAATGCTGAAGGTTTTGTGCCCACGTATAATGCATTGGTGCAGTCGAGAGATGAAGAAGGCATGAATAACCGAGGCCAGCTCATTGTCCACCAGGAAGGTAGACAAGGATAGATGGTAGAAAATGTTACTATGGATGTTGCTATGTGAGAGTTCAGTGTCAGCGAGGCATCCAAGAGTAATTCTAGACTATGGACTGAAATTACCCTCTGTGTGTGTGTGTGTCCCCCCAACTAATGGTGACTGCAGTATGACTGCAAGTTCTTCAAAATACTTTCCTCTGCCCACCAGCATCATCTCTCTCTCTTGCTCAGATTCAGCTTCATTCAGCAGTTCTTCATCAAAAAGCTGATTTCATCCAAGCTTGGGTCATCTTGGTGGTAGTGGTGTGGTCATATGAGGTGAAGAATTGGTTGAGTTGTGTATCATATGCATGTTGCTGGCATTTGAGTCTGACCAGTTCACCAGGTGTTTGCATGTCTATGTTGAAAAAGGAGCTGAGATAAAATTGATCCTTGTGGAACTCCACAGGGAGAAGTTACCTAGTGATGGATGTGCAGTTCCTAACAATCATTGGGTATGTCCCTCCAGGTAGGACTCAAACCATTTTAGCTTATTGCCCTTCTATTCCCCCATCCCCTCGAACACTTTGTCTCGTCTATTTAGACTGCAAGCTCTTCAGAGCAGGAATTGTCTACTGTTGTGTGTGTGTGTACAACAGGCCTGCTGACAGCAATTCTGGGACCCCAAGTAGAACAGTCAGTGGATCCCCTAGAAAGGGATGTGCCCGCCTGGCTGCCTTTGCCGCAGCCAGTACCACCCTGCATACACCAGGGCCGGATTAACCTTTTGATGGCTCAGTGCCAAACATATTTGTGGGCTCCCCTGGAGGCAATGGAGCATGGTGTGAGGTCAGTACCTGGAGCGAGGGGCCAGCCAGGGGCAATGAGGTATGGCATGGAGGGGGTGGTCCCGCTCTGCCCAGCCCAGTATGAGGGCACTGTATACAAACTGGCAGCTGACAGACGCCCAGCCCTGTGCTGCCAGCGTGCCGCTTCCCCTCTGGGGCAGGCCTATGCCATGTCACACAGGCCCCCCATACCCAAAACCCCCCAACTCCCTATACCCAGCCTCCCCTGGACCCGCTATGCCAAGCCCCCTCCCCGGCCCACAGCCCCACCACAACTGCCCAGCACCCGTCACAAAACCATACCTGCCCAGCACTCCCCCTACCTACAGCCCCACCACAACTGCTCAGCACCCCACAGAGACCCCCCACTGCCCAAAGCCCCAACACACACACAGATCTCCCCCACCCTGCACTGCCCAATGCCCTTCCCTACAGCCCCACAGCAACTACACAGCCCTCCAAACAGACCCCCCTCCTCTGCCCAGCACCCCAACACACACAAGTCACCCCCACTGCCCAGCACCCCCGAGACCAACTCCCCCATGCCTTGCCCCCCAGCCGCACTCACCGGCCCTGCTGAGCCAGCGAAGAGAACGGATCCCCCCTTCCCAGCACAGTCCTACGGGGCAGAACAGCTGAAGCTTGGGAACACAGCGTGGTCCCATCCCCCAGGGCCCCACCAGCCCTACTTGCCTGGTGCTGGTGCCCAGGGCGGAGAGGAGGTGTTTCCTTGCAGGAGTGGCCCGGGGCAGCCACTGACTTCCTCAGCCTGCCACTTCTGTAGAGTGGGCCCTGGGCCCTGCCTGGGCAATTTAAAAGGGCCCGGGTCTCCTGGCCGCTATTGCAGCAGTGGCTGCGGTTGGGGGGGCCCCAGGCACTTTTTAAATCACCTGGGCCCCTGGGTAATTGCTCCCCGCCCCTCCCCCGGTACCTCAGGCCCACCAATAATGTTGGAATAATGGAGCCCCAATCCTGACTGGGGCCTTTAAGCACAATCAGAATATAAATAACTGTCTGTATCATGAAAAGAACAGGAGTACTTGTGGCACCTTAGAGACTAACCAATTTATTTGAGCATAAGCTTTCGTGAGCTACAGCTCACTTCATCGGATGCTCACGAAAAAGCTCAGGAAAGCTTATGCTCAAATAAATTGATTAGTCTCAGGTGCCTTTTCTTTTTGCGAATACAGACTAACACGGCTGTTACTCTGAAACCTGTCTGTATCATGGTTGCTGTTAGGAAAAGATTGTGAATAAATTTTTACAGCCCTTTATTAGTACGCTTTGATTTCTTTTTTTTCCTAATTGTTGACTTTCAGTTTAATCAAATGCTATTGCTGAGAATGTACTTTGAAAATTCTTTAGCTAACTTATTTGGAAACAAATTACTTTTGCAATCACCCCCCAGCAATCAGTTTAATGACACCCAACTAACTCCATAGATTGTTACATGTCCTAGACACACAAAAATTCCCGGATAAGACTAATTCAGAAGTGCATGCTTGGAACAATGCTGCTAAAGATTTGAGATGAAAATGTTTAGAATATATTAATAGAAAACAGTCAGAGAGTGCCATAAATGCATTCCTAAACCTAGTGAAAGTCAGGCACTGAACACAGCACGCTACA
Organism: Chelonia mydas; assembly: GCF_015237465.2. Taxonomy (NCBI): domain Eukaryota; kingdom Metazoa; phylum Chordata; order Testudines; family Cheloniidae; genus Chelonia; species Chelonia mydas. The sequence continues at coordinate 90,230,674 of NC_057853.1, forward strand.
AAGAAACTCTGAGTTCAATCAGGAAATTAGAGAACATAATTAAGGATAATCAACAAGAATTCTGGTTTGTGAATAATCAAACTCAGTTGACATCATAATAATCAAGGCGGAAATAATGATTGTGTCCATAGCAGAGGAGGATTGTTTTTGAGTTAAACTCTAAACTCCCATTCATTCTAGTCATTGTACCCTGTGCTTATTCCATTAAAAATCACTCTGGTACCATAATCATGTATAATGTATGTCCAGAGATGAGGTACCTAAAACAGAAAAATGTTTTATACCCATTCCTTTTTTATTCTTTGGCATTGTAGCCATTCAGATTAATAGAACTATTCATCCCCTAAAGGAATAGTCACTGAGCTGTTTAAAATGTAAGAAAGAGTCCACCCTGACTCATGTGGAATACGGTGCTATTCCACAAGTAAGGGTCAGAAAGCAGGGCCCGTAACGTTTGGAAAGTTTGTGACTTTGTCATCTTCAGAGCATGCCCTTATAGTCGGAATTTATATATATAAAGTTGGGAAGTTTATAGTCTGGAATTATTTTCTTTATTAGCCCTTTGCATATTTAAGGATATTTGATAACAAAATACCTTAAAGACAATTTTCCTTTAATAATATTATGACATGCATGACTCTAGTAGTTACTACTATTAAAGTTGCAACACAGCTTCCATTGTAATCCCTTCTTTTCAGATATTCAGATTTTTCTAAAACATTCATTTTTTTTAATTGAAATTCCCATGCTTGCTCTCCACTAGGAGGTGACTTTCTTTAGGAAGTTTGAGCAAAAAATCTTCAGTGATTTGAGATGGGAGAGAACAAACAAGTCACTCTTCCTGCTGAGACAAATTTTAAAAATCCTTCTGTGATGGGGTGTATAGACCCTACACTGAAACGGTTACTAGGGGGTTAATGGACAGAGAAGCTACTTTCCCACCTGGTGCTAATTATTTGACCAGCAACAGTTGGGATAAAAGTTTACAGCTCAGGAAGAAAGGGACTACTGCGGGGGAGAGCCTGAGGATTCTGTTCTGGCTAGAAACTGGGAGGAAGCAGTGCAAGGAGCTGGAACCGCCAAGGACAAAACAGTGGAACCAGCTCTTTGAAAGGGGTCTGAGGGAAGATGTAGGTAAGAGATGGCCCAGGGAATCAACAGTGAGTCTGAGAGGGCAGAGCTTAGCTGCTTAGTACAGGCTGCTTGGGCTAGAACACAGAGGAGAGGGTGGGCCTGGGTTTCCCTACCTGCCAACAAGGAAAGGGATGTAAGCCCTTCCGACACAAGGAACCACCAATGTCAGAGCCCAGGGTGAGGCTGAAGATGTGGCATAAGGTTTTTGGACTTCATTAACCTTGAAGGGGTGTGTCATAAATATAAAGGGAAGGGTAAACCCCTTTAAAATCCCTCCTGGCCAGAGGAAAAATCCTCTCACCTGTAAAGGGTTAAGAAGCTAAAGGTAACCTCGCTGGCACCTGACCAAAATGACCAATGAGGAGACAAGATACTTTCAAAAACTGGGAGGAGGGAAGGAAACAAAGGGTCTGTGTCTGTCTGTATGCTGCTTTTGCCGGGGATAGAACAGGAATGGAGTCTTAGAACTTTTAGTAAGTAATCTAGCTAGGTATGTGTTAAACTATGATTTCTTTAAATGGCTGAGAAAAGAACTGTGCTGAATAGAATGACTATTCCTGTCTGTGTGTCTTTTTTTTAACTTAAGGTTTTTCCTAAAGGGATTCTCTATGTTTTGAATCTAATTACCCTGTAAGGTATCTACCATCCTGATTTTACAGAGGTGATTTCTTTACTTCTATTAAAAGTCTTCTTGTAAGAAAACTGAATGCTTTTTCATTGTTCTCAGATCCAAGGGTTTGGGTCTGTGGTCACCTATGCAAATTGGTGAGGATTTTTACCAAACCTTTCCCAGGAAGTGGGGTGCAAGGGTTGGGAGGATTCTGGGGGGGAAAGATGTGTCCAAACTACGTTTCCCAGTAAACCCAGTTAGAGTTTGGTGGTGGCAGTGGAGATCCAGGGACAAAGGATAAAATTAATTTGTACCTTGGGGAAGTTTTAACCTAAGCTGGTGAAAGTAAGCTTAGGAGGTTTTCATGCAGGTCCCCACATCTGTACCTTAGAGTTCAGAGTGGGGGAGGAACCTTGACAGCCCCTACAGTGGATTTTCCAACTCCAAAATGTGACCTTGCGCATCCAAAAGTTCTGCAGCCATTGCTCGAAAGCCTAAGCCTGCATTACAATGCCATCATGCCAATCAGTGCTTGTTTCTCAGGCCCAGAAGCAGCACCCACCATCTGCAGCTGTTCCATGAACTGGTTTTCAGTATGTCCCACAGCAATCTGTCCTCCAAGAAATTGTCACTCTCCCTGCTCATTCAGTTCATCTTACACCTCTGCAAATACTGGAGGATCATGCATCCTGTGCTTGCAACACCTATGGCAATTGTGCTGACTTGTGGAGGCTTCATGCTTCTGTCAGATACGGTAGATGGTGAGGGGGGCTATGTGGGTTCATGGAATTTTTAAAAATGGTGAGAAAATTATGGGATATAGGTGACATAATGGGATGGAGACAGTTGCATGCTGGGAAATTGACCCTTTGCTCCCAGTCACCCCAGCATGACTCACACTGAGATACTCTCCAGCTTGGTGAGCACACCTAGCTCCTTTCTAGCTGGGTCTCCTGGGCCTTGCTCACAGATGTCCATGTTCCTACAGCTGGGCCATAGCTGTACTTGCACAACCTCTTCTTCACACAGACCCAGGAGATCCAATATCTCCTGTCTACTCCAAGCCAGAGACTGGCTGGAGCATGTAGCCAGCATGATCAGCTGGGAAGTTGCACACAACAACGGAGAGCTGCTAGGTGTGCTCACGAAGCCAGATAATCAGGAAAAGGTATTTCAAAAATTTGCAGTGCTTTAAAAGGGAGGGGCTCTTCCAGTCTCTCTGACCCCTGGGTAGTGGAGTTCAAAATTGTGAACAGAGGGGCCAGCGTGGGGCATTGTGGGACAACTACTAGAGGACTGTTAGGCTCAACATAAATAATGCAGTGTTCACACTCACGCTGTGTCAACCTAAGTACATCAGCCATGGTTCACCCCTGCTCAGGGAGGTGGTGTTACTGCATTTCTGTAACAGGGTGCTTAAATCAATGGGAAACAAATTTAAGTGTAGACACATGTACAACTAGGTCAATGCAAGTTGACTTATGTCAACTTAACTTTGTAGTGTAAACCAGTAAAGACACCCAAATTTACAAGGCAGGTGGTAACACAGTACCTTATTGGTCTATGTCATCCCTAAAACATTACAAGCATCAAACCAGATCACCTGATAAAAACCGGTTATCAGCTCACTGTACTCCAGTAAGATATTAATAAATAAAAGCACAACCACTTCAAATTATACCTGCTATTGCTTGTTTTACTTCACATGCAGTTTTACAGCCTGTTAAGCCGGTGAGCATTTGAGCATGTTTTCTCTAAAATGTGGACAATAGGGCCAAATTTTGACGAAAAAAATTAGCTATCAAAGCTATGTATATTGTCTACATGATCATATTGCATTTTCTACCATGTGATGATGGAATCCATGTGAAACCTATTACCAATTAGTGCCTCTTGTTCCAATACAAAGCCCCATCTGAAAACTGATCAACTGAATACTGAAAAGGGAATGATCAATAAAGGATATGGTAGAGCTGTCTTAAATTAGAGAGCATCCTAGAAAGAACCAGAGTAATGATGGTGGAAAAAGTCCTGAGTGCATGTATTCTGTGGCTGTGGTCAGAAAGTAAGGGACTGAGGGCAGAGGCAGTTCCTATGGATGTGTGGGAGAGGGTCTCATGCCCAACTGCTACTGCCTTAGAGGACTGCAAATTTCAGGTGCTGAGGGTGTTCTGATGTTTCAAACCAGCAATATGGGACCCAGGGGCGAGAATCCTGTGTGTGTGGTCTCTGTTGACATGTATGTTAGTGCTGCTAGTATCTTTACAAAGAGAAAGGACTGAGTTCCACATCCACTCAGGCCAGAAGAAATAAGGACCAGCGAGGGGCCTTTTAATTCCTTGATTACAGAAAGTTGGAACAGAAGGGTTTCTGCTCACTCCCAGACGGCTAACTCCTTTGAAAAGGGGGATCTTACATTGAGAATTTGCTGAGGCAATGAAATAAATGGGGAGTTTTGCCTGACTGAGTGAGAATTTTAGGAACTGGCTCATAAAATTATATATTGTGCCAAAGTTCCTCCTCTACCTTGGTGGGTCTTGCGCTTATTGGCGGATTTGCTCGCCTTGGAGCTTCACAGCAGCCCTCAGTTTGGCCCTTTTCGTGAACCCACAATCCAGGTCAACTCCTCCTGTGTCTGACCAGGAGTTGGGAGGTTTGGGGGGAACTTGGGCCCGCCCTCTACTCCGGGTTCCAGCCCAGGGCCCTGTGGAATGCAGCTGTCTAGAGTGCTTCCTGGAACAGCTGTGTGATAGCTACAATTCCCTGGGCTACTTCCCCATGGCCTCCTCCCAACACCTTCTTTATCCTCACCACAGGATCTTCCTTCTGCTGTCTGATAATGCTTGTACTGCTCAGTCCTCCAATAGTATGCGTTCACTTTCAACTCCTAGTGCTTCTTGCTCCCAGCTCCTTACATGCGCACCACAAACTGAAGTGAGCTCCTTTCTAAACCCAGGTGCCCTGATTAGCCTGCCTTAATTGATTCTAGCAGCTTCTTGATTGGCTGCAGGTGTTCTAATCAGTCTGTCTGTCTTAACTGTCTCCAGAAGGTTCCTTATTGTTCTGGAATTTTCCCTGTTACTTTACCCAGGGAAAAGGGACCTACTTAACCCGGGGCTAATATATCTGCCTTCTATTACTTTCCTGTAGCCATCCGGCCCGACCCTGTCACAATATATATAAAATTCCAAAATTTTTATCAGATTATCCACTTCAATAGAAGACTCCACTCAGTTTTGTGTATTTGTGTATTTCTGTATCAGTACATGTGTATGTAACCTCCTACTGATTGACCAGGTATTTCACCCTTCCAGAAGTTATGGATGGTGGGGATTGTAGCCGGAGGCCCATAATTGGCAGCCTTCATCTCAGAAATCCTGTTGATGAAGCTACCATCTTGCATTCTGTCCAAACAGCTTGGATATCAGAAAGAGTTTAAGCAGAAGAGAAGATTTCAATAGTGAATGGGGCTGACTGGCATGTTTTGAGCTGTATAGGAGGCAAGAAGAGGAAGATATGGAGCAAGGGAGAGTGCAGGGTCTGGAGTGAGACAGAGGGAGAGTGGGTGCCAGAAGATGTATTGGTTGTTGGTGAATAGCCAAGAAAAGCCTGATTTGAACAGCATTTAATGTCAAACTATGAATTATTCATCCTAAATCAGCATGTGTTATAACACTGAAGAAAATGTCTTCATTTGTAGTGTCCCCACTTTAAATTCCTTCTTTGGTTTAACCCTGGAATACCAGATTTTTTCATGTAACATTGCAATGATATCTTAGTATGGATTGTGAGCATACTCCCTCTGAAATGTTGCTATTTTGGGCGGATTTTTTTCAATAAAACTCTGTGATTCAGTAATTCACATTTTCTGTGCACAGCAGCCAACTTAAATATTTCAGTTGTAATAATACACTTGCTCTCTGATGTCATTATTGATCATCTCGGTTTGAAATTTGATTGCACTCCTGGTCCTATCTGGTTGCTATGATGATAAAAATGAATTTCTACACATTCAGCTCACATTCAGTTCTTGAGCAGATTGTTTGTTTGTTCCCTGGTTTTTGTTCTTAGAATAAAATTTAAAAGAAGACACCCTCTAATAGGAAAAATACTGGGAGAGATGTTCAGTTGATGTAATTTGGCATAACTCCATTGCTATAATTACCCTAGTTCTTTAAGACTCTGATGGGTTTCACACGGTTCCTTGGCGGAGGAGAGCAGAGAAATATTCTTGATCTACATTTCCAAGATGTCTTTTGACCTTTGAGCAGCAGCAGTAGCAAGAATATAGCAACTTTTGTCTTTGACTGTGTGAAGGAGCCCTCACTGAGGATTTGCCAGTTACTTCATCTGCAAGGGGCATAGAACTATTAGAAACAATCAGAGAAATTAGTGTAGGAAAATGGCTAAATTGCATAATTGACAATCCTTCAGCTCTTGCAGCTCCCCACAATACATATCCTAGTGATTTGTCCAGACTGGTTTGAAGGAGTAAAGAGGATAACTATGAAAAAATAAAATATTTTTCTAAAGTTAAATTTAAGACCAAAAGTGGTCTTGTCCTACAATAGAGCTTCCTCAGTTCTGTTAAAACTATATCAGTAAGGCTATCTAAGCTTTATGGCTCTAAGAGTGAGTCTGATGGAACTACACTGAGTCGAGGACATGGGCAGGTGAAGCCATAGGTGATCTTTTCACTTCCTGATCACCAGCTGCTAAGGCCAGCCCTTAGAATAAGCTAGAAGAGCACTAGGGCTCCTCTAATCTATATTTGGCTCCATGAGTTCCCAAGGCAGGAAGATACTGGTTATAAGCTTTAGAATATAGCGTTCTTTATTTTTAAACTATTTGGATGCTTTATATTTGTGATGGGGCATTTAACATAGTAGTGGAAAGACACACATTTCCTTGGCATGGTACCCTATATTAGAGAGTAATGGGATATTTTGGCTATGGAATAGGATAAATGTGTCTATTTCAATTATCAATCAATAGGGAGTATGGATCCCCCCCAGAATAAACCTAAAGAGAATCAATTGTCTTGTCATGGAAAGAACCATTCTTTTCTAGTTATAATGCAATATTAATTTTTAACAACACAGTCTAAGTTCCTGGGAACAGAAGGGAAAGCAAACTGAGTTTGTGTAGTGGGAACCATGGGATTTTCAGAAGTATTCTATTATGTTGCCGATAAGGCTCATGCTGAAATTGCAAACAGAAAAGTTACAATTTTTGCTTCTTAAATATCTTTTTTATTATTAATCATTTGCATTTCTGTAGCATTGAGGTGCCCCTAGCCATGAACAAATACCCCACTGTGCTAGGTGATATACAGACACAGAACAAGAAGACTGCCTGCCCCAAGGAGTTTACAATCTAAACCACAGGTCAAAAGAAAACAGATGGATGCAGATGGACAGGGGAGTACAAGGCAACAATGAGACAATACTGATCAGCATGATGGGCTGTGTTCTCAGCACACCAGCAACCTAACAGTTGTCAATTTCTATAGGTATCACAACAAAGGCGGGTTTTGAAGGCAGATCGAGGTGGCTTGGATGTCTATGGGGAGCACTTCCCAAGTGTGAGGGGTAGGAAAAATTCTGGCTTTAGCAGGAAGGTTCTTGCTTGAAAATGTAACAAGTGGGCAGTGGAAGCTGGCATCATGGGTTGAATGGAGGTGGGAGTCGACAGCTCAAAGCAAATGAGAGATGATTGGTACTGAAGTGGGGATAGACTGAAGGGCCCTGAAAGAATACAATAAGCTTATATTTGATGCAATAGGGAAGGTGGTACAGGGATGACTGAAGGGGTGACCTGGTCTAAGTGATAGGCTAGGAAAATGCTCTTTGCAGCAACATGCTGAGTAGTTATGAGGTGGGACACAAGATTGCATTTGTCAAGCCAGAGAAGGAAATTGTAGTAATAGAGATGTGAGTTTGGATGCAAGTTTCAGCTGAGTGGATGGATAAGAGAGGCCATATCTTTAAGATGTTAAGCAGAAAGAATAAACCACATCTAGACATAGCATGGATATGAGGACTTAAAGAGAGGTCAGAATCAAAGGTGACACTCATATTTTTAAGTTTCGTAGATGTAGTAATTTTATCATAGATATTGATACTCCTATTTCAGAGCATAAGCTAATATAGCATGAAACATCTGGTACTGGCCGCTGTTGGAGAGAGTACACTAGACTAGATGGTCTAAATGGCACATTGATATATTCCAGTTTTTATGTTCTTCTTAAATGTTCTGTAGTGTATCTTGGCTGTACATACCACATTCCTTCTGATTTATAGGGTATTGATTTTGATGACACACTATTGGATGATGACAGTGCTGTCAGCTTCCCTCCCCTGCCTCAGAAAAGGAGAAACTATTATTGCAATACAATATCAGAAGATGCAATCTCTGGTTGCTGAAGCATACCAATTTAGAATGAAAAAGAGCCTAATTAGAAACATTCTTCAGTTAATGTACAGTAGATTTCAGGGGGAGCAGGGTGTGTGTAATATCCAGATTTATAGCAGAACTAGACTCTAGTTTAAAAATGGAAATCCTAAGGCAGTCATCTTAAATGTTTTGATAATGAATCAAATTGAACACTGCTCTTGTTCAGGTCTGAACCTTTTGCAGCGTGCTTTTCTGTATAAGGAGAGCCATTAGTGGCAGCTAGTGATGCCTTTGTATTACTGACAATGAGATTAGAAACACTAATGAATAGCTAACCTCAACAGAAGATTTTCAAAAACAATATTATAATTAAAAAGGCTACCTTTTCCTTCCTAGTTTCAGAGTAGCAGCCGTGTTAGTCTGTATTCGCAAAAAGAAAAGGAGTACTAGTGGCACCTTAGAGACTAACCAATTTATTTGAGCATAAGCATCCGATGAAGTGAGCTGGAGCTCACGAAAGCTTATGCTCAAATAAATTGGTTAGTCTCTAAGGTGCCTCTAGTACTCCTTTTCTCTTTTCCTTCCTAATACACATTGCAAGTAGGATCCTGTGACACTTTGTCACTGTAAAGAGTATTGTCTTCTTATTGGCACCATCTAGCTATCTCCAGATAGCACTGTGTGAAAGATAGTGGCAGATGTAGAAGTATTTGAAGAGCTATCAGGCAAAGGGAAAAACAAAAAAAATTTTCCTCACAAGCAGGGTCCTTTCTTGATTAGTGAAGGAGAGACCGAATGAGATGGCAAATGCTGCCATTTACAGTGTTGGGAGCTGGGAGATGTGTATTTTGAAGCTGACTTTTCACTTCATGTTGTATCTCCACGAACCTATGGGAGGTCCTTGTATGTATCAAGGAGATACGATATGCTGATCAGATAAAAAGCAAGTCTACTATCAACAGCAAAGGAAACTAATTGTTAGAATATCTCTCAGATAAAGAAAAGATGCTGTGGTGAGAAGATAAGGAATAGAGAGTGTGAGGAGACAAATCAGAATGTATTATGAGTTTACAGTGTACTATTATTATAGAATTCATTACTTTACAGCCATGAGAGATTATCTTGGTTAAAATATCAGTCAAGATATTTTCCCCTTTTAAACAGTTTATCACATTCATATATCCAAGGTATGGTTATTAGCAGTTAAGGAAATTCTGGTTCTTTATTACTGCAGGGCAATGTTTTGGATACCATATCTCATACACACTCAAAGTCTACTGTTGGCCCTTGTTCATTTTCTAACATATGGTGTTCCCCAATTATCTCACGCTCAGACCTCCTGTGTTTCAAACTGTTTCCTCACAGATATATAAGCGCACATTTTTTCAAGTTGAATCTCATTTGTAAAATTTCCTACCCATGGCCCAGGTCATCCGTCTTTTCTGTTCATTGATGGAGAGACTGTGCACAGATCTCACTTCTCCCATGCAGAAGGGAAGGGGTTATCAACTCTGCAACATGTTTCCTCACCTTGCTCTCTCCCCTCCCCCCACCCCCAGTGGACAACTCTCCGGGGGTTCAAGGGTGGGATAGGGAAGAAATAGGTGGAGACTAGCTGGGAAGACTGAAGGCAGGATTTGTCAGGCTGCAGAGAAGGTGGGGTTTGAGTGAGGGGGGACATAAATTATTTCCCTCTTGTCTCATGGCTCTCTTGGGTGTTTTACAATGGCAGAAGATAATCAAGGTCCATATGTCTATCACAAAAATCCATATGACACCCCAAACGTTAGCTTCTGAAATAACATTCTAACTTAGCTGGCTGATGTTAGAGCATGCGTGAAACCTTTTTAGGCAAACTTTTTGTATTTTTAAAAAAAAAGGCAGATTTGGGTCAACTGAAACATTTAGCAAATTCATGTCAAATTTACTGAATTGTTAGCCATGAAAGAAACACATCTGAGACAAAATGTTTCATTTCAATATTTTTAATATGAAACATTTTGACTGTGATTCAAAATGATTTTGTTTGAATTTTATTTCAATGTTAATTTTTTAAAATGTTTTGTATAATATATATATATATTTCTAGGTAAAACTAATCCCCCCTCTTTTTGTTTGGTTCACTGAAAAAATTGAAATTTTTTCATTTTGCATTGACCAAAACAATTTTATTATTGTTTTTAGTTTGGCCACAGAACTGAAAAATCAGTTATTTGCACAGCACTAGTTGATAGCTCCCTCTTGGTTGCACTTTTGAAAAAGCTGAAGAGAATAATACATTATTTTTGCAGTAATTTTATGCTTATAAATTATCCAGTGTTTTCACATAGTAATATTAAGAACTCAGGTACAGTTGGATTAAAAATGGGAAGATTTAGTAATGCTTATTTTAAAGAGTCAAATATAATAACATGGAAAACAACTTATTCTAAAGATCCACATTTTTGGAGGATGGCAGAATACACACAGATCAGTTTATACACAGGGGTACTGTTGGCTCCTGATTCCAAATCTCAGCAATTTGCTTTGCAGATCTGGCAGGAAATTTTTACTTTATTTGTATGTGAATAAAAACAGATGACATGGCACAGCCCATAGGTGCTGGAGCTGGGGGTGCTACTGCACCCCCTGGCTTGAAGTGGTTTCCATTATATACAGGGTTTACAGTTTGATTCAAGGCTTTCAGCACCCCCACTATAAAATTGTTCCAGCACCCCTGGCACAGCCTGGAGGTCTGTGGCATAATATTGACATACTGAACATACTCTTAGGAGTCGATTTTTCTAGTTCTTGAGCATATTGATTTGAAATGTGGATTACATGTCCAGATTTTTCTTCCTCTAATTATGCTAAATTTGGTGAAACTTGAGTCAGAAAATTAAATTTCTTCGTTAGAACATAAAGAATGGCCATACTGGCTCAGACAAAAGGTCCATCTAGCCCAGTATCCTGTCTTCCAACAGTGGCCAATGCCAGGTGCCCCAGAGGGAATGAACAGAATAGGTCATCATCAAATGATCCATCCCCTGTCGCCCATTCCCATTTATGAGCATTGAATTTTATCTGCCATTTTGCAGCCCAGTCACCCAATTTTGTGTGATCCCTTTGTAACTCTTCGCAGTCAGCTTTGTACTTAACTATCTTCAGTAGATTTGTATCATCTGCAAATTTTGCCACCTCACTGTTTACCCCTTTTTCCAGATCATTTATGAATATGTTATATAGGACTGGGCCCAGTACAGATCCCTAGGGGACACCACTATTAACCTCTCTCCATTCTGAAAACTGACGATTTATTCCTACCCTTTGTTTCCTGTCTTTTAACCGGTTACTGATCCATGAGAGGACCTTCCCTCTTATCCCATGACTGCTTACTTTGCTTAAGAGCCTTTGGTGAGGGACCTTGTCAAAGGCTTTCTGAAAATCTAAGGACACTATATCTGCTGGATCACCCTTGTGCACATGCTTGTTGATCTGCTCAAAGAATTCTAGTAGATTGATGAAGCATGATTTCCCTTTACAAAGACCACGTTGACCCTTTCTGAACAAATCATGTTCATCTATGTGTCTGCTAATTCTGTTCTTTACTATAGTTTCAACCAGTTTGCCCGGACACAGCATTGGACACAATTAGGATACAGCGTAGATTTCAACTCTGTTTTGCGTCAATGGAAAAACTAATTCCCTTCATCTTAGAGAGTACTTGTATACTGCAGAATGAAAACAATAACAAATGTCCCTCTATACCTACAATAAATACAACTTGGACTCCACAGCAACACCTCTGCAATAATGACATATGCAGAATAGTATACTTTCTGTTTAAAAGAAAAACTGCTTTCTATTGATATAATAGCTTTCCTAGCTGCTACAGTGCTTGAATAAATTAGTGAGCATAATTTTAGTAATCAGATAATTCAGACATTTTTCATCCAAGGATAAAGTCTACATATTTCATAACCTAGAACTCACAGATCAGGACAGAAAAAAAAAAAGAACAGAGTTTAGCATCAAAATTAGTTTCACAGCTATTTAGCTTATTTTTTTCTTTTAAAAATAACAGAAATAGAGTTAATAAAAAGTGTTTCTTCTCTGATCTGGATCCAGGTGGTCTCTTTCAGATAAGAGCCTGTAAACACACATTAATATATTTAATTTGGAACTGTTCACTAGAAGTCAAACAATGTGTCACTGGAATAAACTCTTGTAGACACTACACACAGACTCCCATTGGAACATAAGATCACATTTGTGAGAGGAGATGGCTTGTGAGAGGAGTTTCTGTCATTACATGAGAAACATTTTGACAAGTTTTACAATCTAGAATCAAATTAAGAACGAGAGTTCCATTTTGAAAAGCAAAAAGCCTCTCTAAATATCCAACAATGCAAACTGCTCGTCTTCAAAGAATGTGATTTCAAAAATAGTTCAAAAAGAAGCTTAATAAATGGTTCTTATTAAAACAAGAACTCAGTATAGTTACTCTACTTCAGCCTTTTATATTAAAAATTACAATAGAATGTTTCAAATAAAGAATACACTTTTACCAAAGGACTGTACTCCAGACCACAAGCTAAATGGTAGATAATCTTCTCTATGACAGGTTTCAGAGTAGCAGCCGTGTTAGTCTGTATTCACAAAAAGAAAAGGAGTACTTGTGGCACCTTAGAGACTATCCCATTTATTTGAGCATAAGCTTTCGTGAGCTATAGCTCACTTCATCGGATGCATAAAAGTGGAAAATGCAGTGAGGATATTTTTATACACACAGACCATGAAAAAATGGGTGTTTATCACTTCAAAAGGTTTTCTCCCCCACCCCACTCTCCTGCTGGTAATAGCTTATCTAAAGTGATCACTCTCCTTACAATGTGTATGATAATCAAGGTGGGCCATTTCCAGCACAAATCCAGGGTTTAACAAGAACGTCTGAGGAACGGGGGGGGGGGGGTTGGAGAAAACAAGGGGAAATAGGTTACCTTGCATTATGACTTAGCCACTCCCAGTCTCTATTCAAGCCTAAGTTAATTGTATCCAATTTGCAAATCAATTCCAATTCAGCAGTCTCTCGCTGGACTCTGGTTTTGAAGTTTTTCTGTTGTAATATCGCAACTTTCATGTCTGTAATCACGTGACCAGAGAGATTGAAGTGTTCTCCAACTGGTTTATGAATGTTATAATTCTTGACATCTGATTTGTGTCCATTTATTCTTTTACGTAGAGACTGTCCAGTTTGCCCAATGTACATGGCAGAGGGGCATTGCTGGCACATGATGGCATATATCACATTGGTAGATGTGCAGGTGAACGAGCCACTGATGGTGTGGCTGATGTTATTAGGCCCTATGATGGTGTCCCCTGAATAGATATGCTGGCACAATTGGCAACGGGCTTTGTTGCAAGGATAGGTTCCTGGGTTAGTGGTTCTGTTGTGTGGTATGTAGTTGCTGGTGAATATTTGCTTCAGTTTGGGGGGCTGTCTGTAGGCAAGGACTGGCCTGTCTCCCAAGATTTGTGAGAGTGATGGGTTGTCCTTCAGGATAGGTTGTAGATCCTTGATAATGCGTTGGAGAGGTTTTAGTTGGGGGCTGAAGGTGACGGATAGTGGCGTTCTGTTATTTTCTTTGTTAGGCCTGTCCTGTAGTAGGTGACTTCTGGGTACTCTTCTGGCTCTGTCAATCTGTTTCTTCACTTCAGCAGGTGGGTATTGTAGTTGTAAGAATGCTTGATAGAGATCTTGTAGGTGTTTGTCTCTGTCTGAGGGGTTGGAGCAAATGCGGTTGTATCGTAGAGCTTGGCTGTAGACAATGGACCGTGTGGTGTGGTCTGGGTGAAAGCTGGAGGCATGTAGGTAGGAATAGCGTTCAGTAGGTTTCCGGTATAGGGTGGTGTTTATGTGACCATCGCTTATTAGCACCGTAGTGTCCAGGAAGTGGATCTCTTGTGTGGACTGGTCCAGGCTGAGGTTGATGGTGGGATGGAAATTGTTGAAATCATGGTGGAATTCCTCAAGGGCTTCTTTTCCATGGGTCCAGATGACGAAGATGTCATCAATATAGTGCAAGTAGAGTAGGGGTATTAGGGGACGAGAGCTGAGGAAGCGCTGTTCAAGTCAGCCATAAAAATGTTGGCATACTGTGGGGCCATGCGGGTACCCATAGCAGTGCCACTGATTTGAAGGTATACATTGTCTCCTAAATGTGAAATAGTTATGGGTAAGGACAAAGTCACAAAGTTCAGCCACCAGGTTTGCCGTGACATTATCGGGGATAGTGTTCCTGACGGCTTGTAGTCCATCTTTGTGTGGAATGTTGGTGTAGATGGCTTCTACATCCATAGTGGCCAGGATGGTGTTTTCAGGAAGATCACCGATGGATTGTAGTTTCCTCAGGAAGTCAGTGGTGTCTCGAAGATAGCTGGGAGTGCTGGTAGCGTAGGGCCTGAGGAGGGAGTCTACATAGCCAGACAATCCTGCTGTCAGGGTGCCAATGCCTGAGATGATGGGGCGCCCAGGATTTCCAGGTTTATGGATCTTGGATAGTAGACAGAATATCCCAGGTCGGGATTCCCAGGGGTGTGTCTGTGCGGATTTGATCTTGTGCTTTTTCAGGGAGTTTCTTGAGCAAATTCTGTAGTTTCTTTTGGTAACCCTCAGTGGGATCAGAGGGTAATGGCTTGTAGAAAGTGGTGCTGGAGAGCTGCCGAGTAGCCTCTTGTTCATATTCCGACCTATTCATGATGACAACAGCACCTCCTTTGTCAGCCTTTTTGATTATGATGTCAGAGTTGTTTCTGAGGCTGTAGATGGCATTGTGTTCTGCACGGCTGAGGTTGTGGGGCAAGTGATGCTGCTTTTCCACAATTTCAGCCCGTGCACGTCGGCGGAAGCACTCTATGTAGAAGTCCAGTCTGCTGTTTCGGCCTTCAGGAGGAGTCCACCTAGAATC
This sequence comes from Chelonia mydas, assembly GCF_015237465.2. Classification (NCBI taxonomy): domain Eukaryota; kingdom Metazoa; phylum Chordata; order Testudines; family Cheloniidae; genus Chelonia; species Chelonia mydas. Next base: position 90,245,761 of record NC_057853.1, read on the forward strand.
CTTCTTTTTGTAGTGTTGGTAGGAGGGTCTCTGTGGATTAGTATGTTGTTCAGAGGAGTGTTGGAAATATTCATTGAGTCGGAGACGTCGAAAATGTGGTAGTCTTATGAAAGAAGAGGGGGGGAAAGCTACCTACACTAGTAACCATGCTTAGAAATATTTCTGAAAAAAAAGGGAAGTTACTTTGAGATGTGGTGTTTGTGTCCACTTCTGGTGTTCAAGTACTGGAGATCAGTATGCTTTAGCCAGTGGTATTAAAGCCTGAATTTTGCAGCTTCTTTTGGCTATGTCTACACTACAGGCCACAGGTATGATTCCCAGTTTGTGTAGCCTTACTTGCGCTAGTTAAGCTAGTGCACTAAAAAATAGTAATGTAGCCGCAGCAGTACAGCTAGTGATGGGGGCACAGGCTAGCCATCCCAGGTACAAACCTGCCTAAGCCCCTGAGTATGTACTTGGGGCAACTGGCCTATGACCTTTGCTGCAGGTACAAGCCTCAAGTGAAAATTCTGCACAGATTATATCCCTAGAGAACTAGAATTATAAAATAAATAATTCTATCCCTCTTCACATGCTATTATGATTAATATTCACAGTAGCACTGATTATGGTGCAAGGTGCTTTCTGAACACTCAGATGTTCCAAAACAATCTCTGCTCCAAGGATCTCACTATCTCAGTGCTGAGTCAGAGTACAAAGTGCTTCTTATGTTATAAACCTTAAAGCTGGTTTGTAAAGGGGGTGTAGCTTCTCTCTAAAGAGCTGGGTTCCAGTAAGCAAGAAGCACATTTCAGCCAAACTGCAGAAACAGGCATCTCTTTTACTTAGAGTAAAAGATATACATTTTAAGCAGTGCATGAAATGTTGTTGTTTTCTACTCCTGTTTACATGAATGGGAATTATGTGGCCATATCCCCAAGCACTGCTTTGCCATGGTATGTGTAGGAATATAGGCCCATATTAGAGTTGGGTGACGTGTGATTTTAAATTGACTTGGGATATTAGCATGACAATCGGCCCAAACGTGGAACCAGAAAGAATGAAATCATGAGAAAGAAGAGTTATTGTTGTGTTAAACTTCAAAATACCAGTTATATTATTTAAAGATTAGGCTGAAGGAATAGAAATGAAACATGGTTAATTGGGTCCCAGCTCAGTAAATAATTGGCTAGATGAGAAACTTGTTCATCTGGCCTTAGCTAAGGTCTAATAATGGGTAGTTACGTCACTTCTTTGTTAAAGGGTATAAAAAAGTAAACTCTTAAAGGGTTCATTGCTAATACTTGACTGACCAAATTGGAGCAAACCAATATGGATCAGAGCACCCCTGAGTTTAGCCCTTTTGTAAGTATCTTGATCACATAGGCCACAGCTTGGTATTGTCCGCAAACTTTATAAGTGTACTCTCTATGCCATTATCTAAATCACTGATGAACAGACTAAAACTGATCCCTGTGGGACCCCACTCAATATGCCCTTTCAGGTTGACTGTGAACCACTAATAACTATTCTCTGGGAATGGTTTTCCAAACAGTTATGCACCCACCTTATAGTAGCTCCATCTAGGGTGTGTTTCCCTATTTTGTTTGTTATTAGTTTGTTCAGCTAATATACTTCAGATGAAAAGCATAAAAGATGCAGTTCCTTTCCACTGTACTGTTATAGAACAGCATTTCACTTTGTTCAGTGCTGTTTGATCATTTAATGCCTATCACTGCTTTGTTACTTTGGAGACTCTGCTTTCTTAGCAGAGCTTATTTTGGGCCTCTGTTTTGAACCTTCAAACACTTATGCATGTGGTCACTGGGCTCAATAGACTATTCATGTGTGTAAAGTTAGTCACATGCATAAGTATCTGCATTATTGGGGCATTACTTTGGGTCTAATAAAGACAACATCCCATTGCCTTCAATAAGAGCCTTTCCTGTGTTAAGACTTCGACATAGGGGCTTTTTTATTGCATCACTATAGTAACAGTTGATTTGGAAAGTTTATAAAATGATGCCCAAATGTGTGAATGGAATTGTTAGATATCCTGACTTTGTATAGATTTGTCAACAGAGAACAACTTTCAAAACTTAGTTTAGAGCTTCAGAAAAAAGTAGGTAGTAATTAACTGAAGGCAATAAGTAAGGAGACATCACCTCTCTTCTGCACTGAACTAGCTCATCCCTGCTAGAAGGAATGAAAGACGAGAGAATTCTAGTGACAGAGACTCATTCCTTCACCCACTGTCCTCCTAAATTCCATGGGAGCCTCTATATGAGTGTTCTATGGACTTTGGTCATTGAGGGTTGAGAGCTGGTGGGTGGAGCAGGGGACATAGAGCTGATGCATGTGACATAATTCCCTGTGAGTTCACAGGGGTTTCTCTTTTAAAATAAATAAATGCTTCACAGAAACACGTTCCCATCTTTTAGAAGTGATAGGGGATTTAGAAGATGGATAGCAAGTAAGACATGGTTCTTCAGAAGCCACACTACCATGGAGGCGGCCAAAGTGGGGTTGGGGCAAGATGCAGTGTAAAGAGAGATGGCCTTCAGGGATTTCCAGAGGATCCTGTGGATTTAGGCAGTCAACAAGTGGAGGCAAAGACCGAATCCTGCCTTCCTTTGGAGGAAAATCTGTTAGTAGGAATTCAGAGTTTCCAGTCTTCTATATATGGGTTTTTCCTATAGAAAGAATGATCTATCTGTAAAGTTTTTTTTAGTTTTTGTAGGCTTTACCAGTCAGAGTGATGAATATTATTTAATGAAAGGATTACTTTGGTCTCACCATTTGTTTCAAATATTTTTGCATTTATCTTCCCTGTATAAATTTAATATGAACACCCGCAAATAATTAGACTGTGTACCTGGGGTACTAGAAATGGCTGCTTAATCTTCCATTAAATTAGAAATTCAACTACGGCTATTTTGGATTTGTCGTGCTGCCCAGAAATAAATGAAATCCCAGGGGATTATACTGGAATTTTGCTATTTTTATAAATATTTTATTATGGACTTATTAGGTGCCAGGAGGAAATTTAAAATGGTGTAACTTGTACATTACATGAAAGTTAATTCAAAAGAGATGAGATGATACACTAACATGTCAGTATTAGTGAAGCCCTTTGCTTTTGGAGCCCTCTCTTAAAATTTACAGCTGTTGTACATGATAAAATTGCTAATGACTCTAGATTTTAATTATTAAAATACCCAGCTTATTCTTCCTGGGGAGCATGGGGGGAAATGCATATGCTCTTATAGAGGTCAGCTCACCTCTTTGGCAGAGAAACTTTCAGGAGGGAGCACAGAAATCTTCTTTCTGGAATCCTTGTAAATAGTGTCCTCTAAGGGAGGATTTGATGGCTCTGGTGAACTTGTGGGACTTGGAGAGGAGGAGAGAGGGTGTTAGACCTTCCTAACCTCTCGGATCATTTTGAATTTTAATTCTATCCTCCAAAACACTTGCAACCCCTCCCAGCTTGGTTTTGTCTGCAAACTTTATAAGTGTACTCTCTATGCCATTATCTAGAGACCACTCTGGCTTAACCAGGAGATCTTCAATGATCTAAAACTCAAAAAAGAGTCCTACAAAAAGTGGAAACTCAGTCAAGTTACAAAGGATGAATATAAACAAATAACACAAGTATGTAGGGACAAAATTAGAAAAGCCAAGGCACAAAATGAGATCAAACTAGCTAGGGACATAAAAGGAAACAAGAAAACATTACACAAATACATTTAGAAGCAAGAGGAAGACCAAGGACAGAATAGGCCAGTTACTCAATAAGGGGGGAAAGGCAATAACAGAAAATGTGGAAAAGGCAAAGGTGCTTAATGACTTCTTTGTTTCAGTTTTCACCAAGCAGTTTGGTGGCAATTGGACATCTAACATAGTAAATGCCAGTGAAGATGAGGTAGGATCAGAGTCTAAAATATGGAAAGAACAAGTCAAAAATTACTTAGACAAGTTAGATGTCTTCAAATCACAGGGGCCTGATGAAACGCACCCTAGAATATCCAAGGAGCTGACTGAGGAGATATCTGAGCCATTAGCAATTATCTTTGAAAAGTCATGGAACATGTGAGAGATTCCAAAAGACTGGAAAATGGCAAATATAGTGCCCATCTATAAAAAGGAAAATAAGGACAACCCGGGGAATTACAGACCAGTCAGCTTAACTTGTGTACCCAGAAAGATAATGGAGCAAATAATTAAGCAATCAATTTGCAAAGACCTAGAAGATAATAAGGTGATAAATAACAATTAGCATTGATTTGTCAAGAACAAATCATGTCAAACCAACCTGATAGCTTTCTTTGACAGGGTAACAAGCCTTGTGGATAGGGAGAAAGTGGTAGATGTGGTATATCTTGACTTTAGTAAAGCTTTTGATACTGTCTTGCATGACCTTCTCATAAATAAACTAGGGAAATACAACCTAGATGGAGCTACTATAAGGTGGATGCATAAGTGGTTGGAAAATCATTCCCAGAGAGTAGTTGTCAATGGTTCACAGTCATGCTGGAAGGGCAGAATGAGTGGGGTTCACAGGGATCGGTTCTGGGTCCGGTTCTGTTCAATATCTTCATCAATAATTTAGATAATGGCATAGAGAGTACACTTACAAAGTTTGCGGATGATACCAAGCTGGGATTCCAAGTGCTTTGGAGGATAGGATTAACATTCAAAATGATCTGGACAAACTGATCTGGTCTGAAGAAAATAGGATTAAATTCAATAAGGACAAATGCAAAGTACTCCATTTAGGAAGGAACAATCAGTTGAACACATACAAAATGGAAAATGACTGCCTAGGAAGGAGTACTGCAGAAAGGGATCTGGCGGTCATAGGATCCACAAGCTAACTATGAGTCAACAGTGTTACACTGTTGCAAAAAAGTAAACATTATCTGGGCTGTATTAGCACGAGTGTTGCAAGCAAGACATGAGGAGCAATTCTTCTGCTCTACTCCATTTTCAAAGGTCAATAATGTCAAAGTATTTACACCAAGTGAAATTAAAGGCACGCTTCCCATCCTATATCCCACTACTCTCCATCCACCTTCTGCTGCGTGCAGTTTTTCTTTTAACCTGGGCAGTACTGAGAGAATCTCTTTGTATGCTGTGTTTATGTAACTTTTGTTAGTGTGAGCATAAACCAATAGACTGCACCAGTAGATTAGGAAGCAGGAGCTGTCAACGTGAAATCAATTTCTCTATTAATAAAATGCTCCCACTGCAAATATTGATAAAATTATTCTTTTCTGCAAGCAAATTGTGAAAAAGAAGAGAGATAATGATCCAGAAACATAACACCTGCTTTTTTCCCAGATCTTCTAGTTACCTTTGTAGAGAACAGAATCACAGAATTGGCCCATATGACAGATAAGATGATAGTTCAAACATAGTATCTGGGAGTTATGTACAATGAAATAGTTTAGACTAGCAGATCAACCCCCTTTTAAAAATATCCTAGATTTAGTTTTATTCGGCTAAAGTAATCAAATAAATGTCTAAGTGCAACAACTACTGATTCTATTTAGTAAAAATGCCTTGGGTCATAACTTATCAGAAAAGTAAATTGCTTATCAAAACCCCTATAACTGGACAATACTAAATATTCCCTGGTTTAAAGATGAACCTTGATAATACTTACAGCATCATACTTCAAATAAATGTCATGAGTTTCCAGTAAACTATCAAATATAGCAATTACAATTAAGGGTTTGTCTCCATGGGAAGAAAAGCCCAGAATAGCAAGTGCAGAATAGCTATTCTACATTAGCTCCCAGTGTGGATGCTCTTTCACACTGAGCACCTTTGTGCAGTTTAGCTTAATCCAGTGGATTAAACTAAACCACACAAAGCCAGAGGCATTCAGTGCAGAGTAAGTGTGTCTGCACAGGGAAGCTAGCACAGAGTAGCTATTGCACTTTAAATTTACATCTAGCTATTTTTCACTCATTTCCCCATGTACACAAGCTCTTACCAAAAGAACCAGAAGCAAATAATATTTCAGACAGGAGAACATTTATTTTAGCTAGGTTTACTCAATTTAGTGAAATAACCATGAGGTTAGGAAAAAGAACAGGAGTATTTGTGGCACCTTAAAGACTAACAAATTTATTTGAGCATAAGCTTTCGTGGGCTACAGCCCACTTCATCAGATGCATAGAATGGAACGTATAGTAAGAAGATATATATACATACAGAGAACATGTAAAGATGGAAGTTGTCATACCAACTCTAAGAGGCAACAGAAAAGCTTCAAGAACAGGTTTCAACGAGAAACTGCTGAACTAGAATTAATTTGCAAACTACCATTAACTTGGTCTTGAATAGAGACTGGGAGTGGGTGGGTCATTACACAAATTGAATCTATTTCCCTATGTTAAGTATCCTCACATCTTCTTGTCAACTGTCTGAAATGGGCCATCTTGATTATCACTACAAAAGTTTTTTTTTTTCTCCTGTTGATAATAGCTCATCTTAATTAATTAGCCTCTTAAGAGTTGGTATGGCAACTTCCACCTTCTCATGTTTGCTGTATGTATATATATCTTCTTACTACATGTTCCATTCTATGCATCTTATGAAGTGGGCTGTAGCCCATGAAAGCTTATGCTCAAATAAATTTGTTAGTCTCTAAGGTGCCACAAGTACTCCTGTTCTTTTTGCGGATACAGACTAACACGGCTGCTACTCTGAAACATGAGTTTGGGATTTGTATTCATTTTTTTCATTAACAGATGGTAATTTGCACAGCAAAAGTTCTACCATTTAACTGGACTAAAATATATTTCATACAGGGCTTGGCAATTTTTGGTTTCTGCTTATTTAAGCACTATATTTTTATCTTCCTCCATTGTATGGGCTCTCGTGAAGAAGGAATGCATTTGTTCAACTATTCAAGAGTGCTTTTCCACTCTGACATTTTTGGTACTAATAGGATAACTCAGATGTCCTTCTTTTCAAAGACAGTGACACATGCATATGGTTGGATATTAGGAAAAACTTTTTCACTAGGAGGGTGGTGAAGCACTGGAATGCATTACCTAGGGAGGTGGTGGAATCTTCTTCCTTTGAAGTTTTTAAGGTCAGGCTTGACAAAGCCCTGGCTGGGATGATTTAGTTGGGGATTGGTCCTGCTTTGAGCAGGGGGTTGGACTAGATGACCTCCTGCGGTCCCTTCCAACCCTGATATTCTATGATTCATATACCTCTGGCATGGAAATAAGAACCAAATAGTTGGAGGTCCTAACCCAGTTCTGCCAATAAACTATAAATACTAGTTTTCCAGTAGTTGCATTTTAATCACACTCTTTAAAAATTACTTCTGCACATGCATCCTTCAAACCCTTAGCTGTGGTACCCTCTAATTTGGGGAGCTAGAAATAAGAAGATGCTCAGCTTTAATTTTTTTAAGTAAGGTTTTAGTCAGTTTTCTAGCAAACTACTTGTATAAACATCAACTGACAGCTAGAGAATAAAGGGACACGTAGCTGTGATCCACTTCTTGGGTAGGAGGGGTCTTAAAGATCCTCCGTCATGTCTCACTTTAAAGAAAGGGTGAGTCACTTAAGTTGCACATATCCCAAGGAATAAATATGTTTAATCCTTCCTGTAATCCATCAGACAGTCCTGTGCGGAGTGGTGTGATCACGGTGGACAAGAGTTGTTTAGGTTTTTGAGAGCAGCAACAAACAGATGTTCCACAGTCCTATGCCAATAATGACCTATTTCTAATAGTACCAATACTTCAGATTCCTAACTGACCGCTTCCACATGAATGATGTAAACTGAGCTCCTCAATAAACACATTTTCTAGTTTCATATACCTTCAGGCAGAGAAACTATGTTAATATATCTGTTTGAACTGCAGTATCATTTCGAAGTTTGCTTGCTTTAAATTGTTGATCTGTGGGCTGAGTTGGCATAGCAACATAACAATGACAATTTTTTTGAGGAGGCAGTAGGTAGTATTCTGAACAGCCTTTGTCAACTTGCTATTTTAGAATTAAATACTAATCTCTCCTTTGTCAAAACTCAGCCTTGATTCCATATACTATTGCTGTCAGATTTACTGTATTAGTAGAAATATGTTTTCTAGGGAACATTCATATTACAGTTTGCATATTTTGAAGCCCATCATGTAAACCCCAACTGCTCAGCATATTTATAGCAATTCAGTATCACAGAGAAAAGCACTAGATATATTAATATTATTAATAATAACCAAAGTGTGGCTAGCTAGCCATAACAAATCTGTTTATCCAGGGAATTCAAAACCTTTTTCTATTTATGAATTTCTGCAGGCTGGATTTGTTATGATTTTGTACATTATTCAGATTTGAATAGTTTTAAGCAAAAATATTTCAGCCTATGTATAGCTCAGTGTATTGCTCAGCCGCTATTCACTGTAACAATTGCCTGGTATATTTGCTGTTCATAATTTTAGTCATGTTTATATGATTTCTCACCTAAGTCACATGTCAGTTTTCCTGCTACCTGACTGAAAATTTGAAATTTTTACAAGCTTCACAGCCTTGGCAAAGCTCCCTCAGCCAGCCTCTCACCAGGCAGTTGTGCTTTTAAGCTGCTCTTGGTCTGGATAGGCTCTAGCACTGTCTTTGTCTCCAGTCTCTATGGTGTACTCCTTTGGCACAGCCTCTCTGTTTGGTACCCCTTCAGGAAAAGGGACTCCGTAAGCCAGCTGCCTTATGCCCCAACACCAGTACTGAGCACTCTCTAAGCCTCCCATTATTTTAAGCACACTCTTCCTAGAGCTCCACTGTTATGGGCACTCTAGTTTATAGTCTGTCCCTTCAGGGACACATAATATTTGAAGCAAATAAACATAGAATTTGCAAAAGGATTTCTAAGACAATCAATTTACTTTAGAGACAGCACAGGAGATATACAGATCTAGGTAAAACAATAAACACCTGCACTCTGTTCCCTGCCTCAGTTTCCTCACAACTCTTGAGCATTCTTTAGGATTTGGATCAGTGTTCTTTTAGGATTACAAGTCCTCTCTTTTTGGACGAAGTCTGCTGGATCAGGGCTTCTCCTCCCATATGTCTTTCTCTGACCCCTGCTCTGGCTGGTCTGGACAAGACCTGCTGTTGTACATTCCTTGGTGGATGCCGGATTAACAGGATCCTGAAGAGTGTGCTGTACTCTGAAATTCGCAAAGGGTCTAGAAAGAGAGTCCGATCGCTGCACAGATTTTGGGATGCTTGTAAAGATGACTTAATATCCTTTGGACTCTCTGTGGACGATTGGAAAAGAGGTGCAGAATGCCATTCTGGTTGACAGAGTCGGCTTGTAGATGGAGCGAGGCGTTGCAAGGCGGGCGGGCTGGATCAAGCTTTGTGATGACCAGTGTCACAGGAGGAAATAATCTGCTGCTCAGATTCAAGAGTATTGCTAGCGCGTGGATGTGCCCTACCTTTGGACCGGACTGTCACCTGTGCATCGGACTCAGCAGCTATCAAAGAACTCATCGGCACATACACCATGCTCTGTAAAGAGCAACACTGCAATGGATAGTGAATGCTTCCAAACTCAGATAGAACGAGTTACAATTGTGCAACCTGGAGGTGACAAAAGTATATGTGTAGGTGCTCATCTGAGAGGACTTGTTGAACCTCCTAACCAAATATACATGAAAGAAGGAATTGCTCACTCTAGTGGTAGCTTCCAGGAGTAGTTAGGTGGCTAGCTAGGCCCCTGAGACTTTGCACTACCTTGACCATCTACAATATGGCACCCTCAATCACTAGTGGTGATAACACATTGGCAAGTTCCTCAAAATGTTTCCCCTTTTTTAATAGTATCATTTCTATCTTTCCTGCAGTTTTGTTTTGAGTTCTTCATATATTTCCCCATAGTCCCACAGTCATTATGGCAGCTAGGTGGTCTCAGTTTATTTTATGAGATGTGTTGTCTACAATGAAGTTCAGATATCCCAGAAAAAACAATCTTGAGGTTTCCATTATCAGGCTAGGTAGAATCTGTTAGTCCTTCTGGGAAATTATCTGGGCTGTTGTTGAGTGTTTTGGCTGGAAGTCTGCATATCAGAAGTGTTCCTGGGTTCAGTGTACTGATGGTTATGAGAATTGAAATCCTACCCGTACTGAAGTCAGTGCGAGTTTTTGCCATTGACTTCAGTGGGTCCAGGATTTCACCCAGAATGTATACACACCATATATCCATGGTTGGACTAAATGCAGGAACAACTGTTGCACTAGACACCTTAGGGTGCCTAGTTGGGCAGCACTTAGTTTTGTTATGTTTTGAAAACACTGAGTATTTGATAAATGTCTCATTTCCAGGGGCTGAGAGAATTACTGACTTTTTAGCAGATCACCATATGTTTAAAAACTTTTTTGCTTTGGTGAGATTAGCTAAATCAAGATAAATGGCTCGTGGGGATATGAAAGCTCATTATTATAAATGCCTCTCTCCGTGTGGATAATGAAGGCCTGGATAAGAGCTAAAGAAAAAAATGGCCTCTGCAGGCCCAGTGACATTTCTACTGGGTGGGTTGGCTCACTACAATATTAATATCTACTTAAGCACTTCCAAGTTTTGGTAAACAAAAACATTTACTGTTTCAAACAAATTAAATTAAATTTGATATGAAAATGATTGTAACATAACTGCAACATAGAATCATAGAATACCAGGGTTGGAACGGACCTCAGGAGGTCATCTAGTCCAACCCCCTGCTCAAAGCAGGACCAATCCCCAACTAAATCATCCCAGCCAGGGCTTTGTCAAGCCTGACCTTAAAAACTTCCAAGGAAGGAGATTCTACCACCTCCCTAGGTAACGCATTCCAGTGTTTCACCACCCTCCTAGTGAAAAAGTTTTTCCTACTATCCAACCTAAACCTCCCCCACTGCAACTTGAGACCATTACTCCTTATTCTGTCATCAGCTACCACTGAGAACAGTTTAGATCCATCCTCTTTGGAACCCCCTTTCAGGTAGCTGAAAGCAGCTATCAAATCCCTCCTCATTCTTCTCTTCTGCAGACTAAACAATCCCAGTTCCCAGCCTCTCCTCATAAGTCATGCGTTCCAGTCCCCTAATCATTTTTGTTGCCCTCCACTGGATGTTTTCCAATTTTTCCACATCCTTCTTGTAGTGTGGGGCCCAAAACTGGACACAGTACTCCAGATGAGGCCTCATCAATGTCAAATAGAGGGGAATGATCACATCCCTCGATCTGCTGGCAATGCCCCTACATATACATCCCAAAATACCATTGGCCTTCTTGGCAACAAGGGCACACTGTTGACTCATATCCAGCTTCTCGTCCACTGTAACCCCTAGGTCCTTTTCTGCAGAGCTGCTGCCGAGCCATTCGGTCCCTAATCTGTAGCGGTGAATGGGATTCTTCCGTCCTAAGTGCAGGACTCTGCACTTGTCCTTGTTGAACTTCATCAGATTTTTTTTGGCCCAACCCTCTAATTTGTCTAGGTCCCTCTGTGTCCTATCCCTACCCTCCAGCATATCTACCTCTTTTCCCAGTTTAGTGTCATCTGCAAACTTGCTGAGGGTGCAATCCACACCATCCTCCAGATATTGAACAAAACCGGCCCAAGGACCGACCCTTGGGGCACTCCACTTGATACCGGCTGCCAACTAGACATGGAGCCATTGATCACTACCTGTTGAGCCTGACACTCTAGCCAACTTTCTATCCACATTATAGTCCATTCATCCAGCCCATTCCTCTTTAACTTGCTGACAAGAATACTGTGGGAGACCGTGTCCAAAGCTTTGCTAAAGTCAAGGAACAACACGTTCACCGCTTTTCCCCTCATCCACAGAGCCAGTTATCTCATCATAGAAGGCAATTAGATTAGTCAGGCATGACTTGCCCTTGGTGAATACATGCTGACTGTTCCTAATCACTTTCCTCTCCTCTAAGTGCTTCAGAATTGATTCCTTGAGGACCTGCTCCATGACCTGCTCAAAGATCAGACCATGCAAAAGTTTCCTAAATTTATCACAGGTACTTTTAACTGTCGCATTTGTTTATACAGTTACCTGCTCAGTAACCCTAATTCATTTTTATAATACATTGCATAAAGGCAAATATTTTTTATATCACCCTTCATGTAAAAATAGCTTTCAGCATATTAAGTCGGATCCCCTCTTTGAAGTCAATGGCAAAATTCTCATTGATTTCATTGGGAACTGAATACGCACGTTATTTGGAAAACACCTGTTTGGTCACTCTTGGCAGACTAGATCTACAGATTTAAAATACATGCTACTTCCTCACCCATAAATGCTTAGAACACAACTCAGAAGTTTACACGTGCTTATTATGAATAGAAATGTGTGAACAGCTGGGTCATTTTATTTTTCTTTTTAGTTAGTGTGTGTCTCATATAAATAATGAGGAGATGGGTGTTGAGTAGCAGTTGCATGGGAGTTTGGGGACTGTGTATGAGGTCAGTTACCTTGTCACATTGCTGGGTTATTTGTTTTGATACAGTGGAATTATTAAATCCTTTTTATGTAATATATTTTTGAAAGATTGGTGCCTGGAGCATTATATGGTCACTTTTTTTTAGCTTTTAAAACTCTCAATAAATAAAAAAAAACTGTCAGAGGTTTCTTATTCAATAGCTCTCCTCTTCCTCATGCATGAACTTTTCACACTTTTCAGTAAAAGTACCTTGCAGAGGGATTATTATTAATTTCAGAGGCTCAGGATCTGTTACTGTTACTGAAGTAACATGGTTTTGGTAATTAAATATTCATGGTAAATAGGCCCAATGGGATGGGATATTAGATGGGGTGGGATCTGAGTTACCCAGGAAAGAATTTTCTGTAGTATCTGGCTGGTGAATCTTGCCCATATGCTCAGGGTTTAGCTGATTGCCATATTTGGGGTCGGGAAGGAATTTTCCTCCAGGGCAGAGTGGAAGAGGCCCTGGAGGCTTTTCACCTTCCTCTGTAGCATGGGGCACGGGTCACTTGCTGGAGGATTCTCTGCTCCTTGAAGTCTTTAAACCACGATTTGAGGACTTCAATAGCTCAGACATAGGTGAGAGGTTTTTCGCAGGAGTGGGTGGGTGAAATTCTGTGGCCTGCGTTGTGCAGGAGGTCAGACTAGATGATCATAATGGTCCCTTCTGATCTTAGTATCTATGAATCTATGTACAGTTATCCTTTAGCTACCATAGCATATAGCTGCAATAATAATCCCACGGTCTTGATACTGTTAAACGTCCAGTTGGGAATAAAGACGATAGGAGTCGATTGTTTTCACACCTGATCTTTGGAAAAATTAAGGAATTAGCTGTTTGGCAGCTATTAGAATATTCTATATGGTCAGCTGCCTAAGGATGCCCTTCAAAACCTGACTAAGCTAAGTAAATTTCACTGATTGGCAGACAGCCAGCACGAGGTCTATGTCCCACAAAAGTCCCACTTAAAATAGAACTTAAGTACTTCATTGGCACTTAAGTGTTGCATAGGTCATGTTCTGTCTCTCTCTGCAGAGGGGTGAATTTCACTCATGGTGAACAATGGGGGACCTGCTTTGAACAATGGGGCTATGAACTATGAAACACTGATTCAAAAATATTGATACAGTGGGTGAGAGATTCTCTTGCACTGACATCCTGCTCTAAACGCTACCAACTGATAAGACCCCATCTGCCAACTGGGGAGAGCCAGTGTACAGCATGTCCTGTCCCTTGTGCCGGGGGACAATGGGTGTGCAAGCTCCTCTACCCTCATCGTGTCTCAACCCTGATCAAAGTAGGCCACAATGTAAGAGGTTAGTCTCCATACTAGGCTAATTTTGTCTGAGTATTGTCACTTAGTAGATAAAGGAAATTCTCTGCTTTATCTTAAGCACATTAAATATGCTATAGTAAAAATATAGACTAGTAAGAAATAAGGTAAAAATTCCAATTTTTGAAGAAGAGAAAACTTTTCCTGTGATTATACCAATTGTTGTCAATTCATATGAATAATATCATGGGAGTGTTATGGGTTGGAAAAAATAAAATCCAAGGTAAAATTACACAGAATAATGTGAGATAATAAGAAACATGCCAAAATCCAGCACTCCTGGTTGTTAGTTTATTCCTCACAACTAAAAAAGTAGGCATATTTATTTTAAAACTGAAGAAGAAATAAGTGTGCTGAGGTGCTAGCAACATTAAGTAGCTGAGCTGTACAAGTAGAAACCATTCAGAATGCTGTGCATCCTTATGGAATTAAGGGGATTAGCAAAACGATGCATCGTATCACTAAGAAATATTTTTTTACATCATGGAATTGGAGAAAAGTAAACCTTCTATGAAGGAAAAATGAAGGAAAAAGAAAGAAAAGTGGTCTTAGATTTGGAGGGATAAGTGCAACTTTTATCTGTAGTGAAATAATGGAAAAATCACCAAAAAAAAATCACCAAACCTCTAGACTAAGAGAATTATGAAAAATACAGAGTATGGGCTTATAAAAATTAGATTTTATCGCCATAAAAACTGAATAGCTCTTTTGTAGAAACATGCCCATATAACTCCCAAACATTAGGAGGGCTCAGAATCTGGCTCTGGACTCGGATCTAAATTTTCCAAATGGCTTGTACAGTTTCTTTCTACTGAGTGAAATCAAAGTCACAGTTTTGAGGACACTGAAAGTTCAGGGTGTTTGAAATTTGGATACAAAAAAAATTAGATGGCTTCACACTGTAAAATTTGTAGAACTAGAAATTAGTGGCTGCATGTAAAGTGGCAGGTGTAACAGAGTTGGGTTTTAGAACAGCATTTCATGAAGTGAAATCTTAGTCTCAAAATTAATTAATGTGGCTTGAGCATGAACACAACCATCTGGCTTGAAAACTGGCCAAGGGACCATGGACAAGTGTTATGATCAATGAATCATATTGATAGGAGAAGTCTAGTTAGGATATCACAAAAGGATATCTTGAGGTCTGGCTTTTATTAATGAAAATACTAACTATCTAGAAGAAGAAGTAAAGAGCATGTTATTGACATTTTCTGATACTAAGGGACAGGTTGTGATGGCCTCTGCATGACCACTTGGGAGGAGAGGTTTGGCATACAAGAAGCATCTCACAATACCAGTCCCTGGGATCAGGGAAGTGCAGGAACTGCTCATTACTGCTTCCTCTGGGTGAGGAGGAGGTGCTACAACTTGCCTGAGAAAAGCCGGGAGAAAGACTCCTCTCTACCTTACACTGGGACACAGAGTGGGGGTGGCATACATTAGGGAACACTCTGTGTCACCCTAATGTCCAATGCAAAGTGCAACCTTCCTTCCCACCACCCAAATGGCCATGTAGAGAGAGCAGCAGAGAGAGATTGTGCCTGCCTGAGGCACAATTTCCCTGGTGCTACTCCTGAGTGGGGCAGCTCTGCATTGCCCCAATGTAGGGCCTTCACATAAATGCTAAGAACTAGCCCTAATCTGAGGTGGGAGGACAGAGAAATAACCCAAAGACACTTAGAAACATGGGCGGACAATGTCAAAATGGAACTCAACTTGGAAAAATACAATAATGTTTAAAACACACACAGACATACATATGAATAAACAAAATCCAGGTGGAAGACTGAACCAGAATCCTGAGCTGAGTAGAACCCTCTGAAAGCAGGGACAGAAATTTCCTGAACACAGGGACTAGAACTATCACTGATGGCAGGAAAAAAAATTTCTAAGGGGGTGCCATTCAAAAATCTAGATCAATAGATTGGAGGACAGGCAAAATGCTAACTATTTAACTATGCAGTGTAAGCATAGCTGTGTCAGCTCCAGAATATTAGAGGGACAAGGTGCCTGAGGCAATATCTTTTATTGGATCAACTTCTGTTGGCAAGAGAGACAAGCTTTCACAGATCCGAAGAAGAGCTCTGTGGGCTCGAAAGCTTTTCTCTGTCACCAACAGAAGTTGGTCCAATAAAAGATATTGCCTCATGCACCTTGTCCCTCTAACTATTTAACTAGGGCCATGTCTACACTAAAGAGCTTACAGCAGCACAGCTGTACCGATGCAGCTGCACTGCTGTTAGGTTTCCTCGTGTAGCTGTTCCATGCTGAGGGGAGAGAGCTCTCCCGTTGACAGAATAAAACCAACTCCATGAGCGGCGGTAGCTCTGTTGGAAGCTCTCCTGCTGACATAGCGCTGTGCACACTACCACTTACGCTGATAAAATTTGTGGTGTGTTTTTTCCCCTGACCAACGTAAGTTTTGCCAACGTAAGTGGTAGTGTAGTAGACGTGGCCTAAATTTTCATACACAGACTTTCCCTGCCTTCCAGAAATAGGTATGGCTCATCAGCTCCACAAGGTATGATGCAAGCCTTATTTACAAAGTGAGTTCAGTGGGTCTCTCTCATTTCTGGCTTGCAGAAAAGACTGCTCTGGAGGCTAAACAAACACTGCCACAGAGGCAGCTCAGTCCTCTGAATAAGCCCTCTTCAGCCAGTAAAAGATGGTCAGTCGTTTCTCCATGCCACAACTTATTCTTTCCATGTGCACCACTTTCATCCCAGTATTTATGCCAGTTTTGAGCAGTCCACTCTATTTTGAAATTTTAGATCAAAATAGCAAATCTCATATTTACTAAGAGCAATAATATAAATGATTTACTTAAGCAGCAATAGGTTGAATTATTTGGGGGAGCCTACAAAAAATAGCCCATCTTAATTAAATATCCACGCTCACAGAAAAGCTTAAACTGTCTTCAAAAATGGCCTCTTTAGGAAAGAGAGCGATGCATTGTTACATTCAGTGTAGCTGCATCTCTATTTCATTGCCATGGTAATTACTATGGTAACAGTTGAAACGATGGCCACGTAAACCAGATAGTACATAATTAAATTGCAACATAAACTGAAAAAAGATTATGCCAAGGCCTTCATTTTGGGTGTTTTAATTAATGCACAGTTAGAGGTCAGATAGGGCTGTATAGATTCTTATAATCTTGTTTAAAAAATCAGAATATAAAATAAATGTGATTAAACATACAGAATTAACTACAAATTCTTCAGAAATATACTATTCAGAGAAAATTAAATTCTAGAGACAGAGAAATTTAAAGTTGTTAAAGTTCATTGATAAATTAGGTAATCTCCTTTTGCATTCCTATATTCCAAGAAACAGAATCCTATCATTTGAAAACTCTTATGTAATCTCACTAGATTCTAAAATGCTAAAAGTATGAGCAGGTCTTAGTGGCCAAACACCCTTAATTGTGTGCTAGCCCATTGCTGATTTTTACTCAGTTATTTTGTCAGGGGTACGATTTATCAAGATTTAGCCCCACACACTAGTTATGTAAGGGCACGGCTACACTTGCACATGTAGAGCACTGTGAGTTAAACCAGCCCTCGGAGAGCGCAGTTGGGAAAGCGCTGCAGTGTGTCCGCACTGTCAGATTCAAGTGCACTGGTGTCACCACATTAGCAGCTCTTTCAAAACCACAGAGAAAAGTGCTTTGTGGTAGCTATCCCAGCATGCAAGTGGCTGCAACATGCTTTTCAAATGGGGGGGTGGGGTGGAGTGTGACAGGGAGCGTGTTGTGTGTATTTGGAGGGAGAGAGAGTGGGTTTTTGGGGGGCTGAGAGCATGTCAGCATGCTGTCTTGTAAGTTCTGACAGCAGCAGACCCCCCTTCCCCCCACCTCTCTCTCTCTCACACAGCAAGCAGCATTCCACACTAATGGTTGCTTTGTCCCAGAGCAGATAAGCATGCTGGCTGTCAGAAACAGAGCTTTGAAAGGGCATATCCACATTCCTACAGCCGAGTTCAAAGCAATGACAAGAGTGGCCACTTGACTTAAGAGGATTATGTGATGTTCCAGAGGCCGATTAGAGCGCAGTAATGCAACACCTTGTTCACACTGACGCTGGGGCATTTCAGCCGAGGCGCAGCAAGCGTTATGCTTCTCGTGGAGGTGGATTACCAGGAGCGCTCCAGCTGCAGAGTCCAGGCGCTCTAAGTGCCTTGCCAGTGTGGACGGGTTGTGAGTTAGGGCACCTGGGGCTGCTTTAGTGCGTTCTAACTTGCAAGTATAGCCAAGCCCTAAGAAATGTATGTAGAAATGCTGTATTCCTACTTTTGATTCTGATTGCATGCTGCATTACTGATAAGCCATGGGGTATTACCTCTGCTTTCTATTGCAGCCACCTCCTCTCCCATTTTACAATACTGCCTCTGCTCCCTTGCAGGGTTGTCTTTTGACACTTAGTAAACTATTTACAATTGATCCTTCAAAGGAGCGTGAAATTGGAAGTTATTTGTTGTGTGAAGAGTTTTGGGGCCTGACCCACTCTCTTTCCGTTCCACCTCAGCCCTTTTACCCTGCTCTTGTGGTATAAAGAAGGTGAAAATGGCCCTGGGTAAATACATAAGGGTATGTCCACACTGGCAAGTTTCTGCACTACAAGTTATACCACTTTTATTAAAATGCTGGAATTACACCACTGTCGCGTGTCCACACTGTGCTCCTTGTGATGCTGGAGCGCATCCACATTATCAGCTCTTGCACCAGCAAAGACAGCAGTGCATTGTGGTAGCCATCCTACTGTGCAACTGGCTGCAGGGTGCTTTGGGAAGGGTTTGCAAAGGGCAGGCACAGTGTCACATGATGCAGGTTTCTCAATCCCATAGTTCCAGGGGCATCCTACTACATTGCCAGCTGCTTTCCAACTAAAGGGCGGGGGGAGGGGGAGGGGCAGAGTTTGTGACAGGGAGTGTGTGTATGTAAAGAGGGGGTAGAAAGACAGTGTGTTTTGGGGGACAGAGAGTGTGTCAGCATGCTGAGTTCAGACAGTATCAGGAAGCAACCAGTCCTGAGGCAGGGGGAGGGGGAAACCCCAACATCACACACACCTGCCTCCTGTTCAACAGCACGAGCATTCCACGTTAACGGTTTGCTTTATGTCCTGGGGCAGATCAGCACAGCCCACAATGGGTGTCAGAAATGGTGCTTTGAAAGGGGAGGGGCGCATGTCTCCAGAGCAGCCAAGTTCAAAACAGTCAGTAGAGCGGTCACTTGAGGCATTATGGGACAGCTCCAGAGGCCAATTACAGGGCAGAAAGCAATCAAGTGTCTACACGGGCAATAGAGCACTGGAGCCTCTGTGCAAATAGCCTTATGACGCTCGTTGAGGTGATTTTTTTGCAGTGCTGCAACTGAGGAGTTTCTGCGCAGAAAGTGGCTTGGCAGGGTGTACATGTCTGCAGTTTGAGCACAAACAGCTGCTTTACTGCGCAGAAACTTGCCAGTGTAGACAAGCCCTAAATGTACAGGCTCTCACTGGATGGTGTGGAGCTACCAGAATAGCTCTGATTGTATGAGAAGTTACCACAGTATTTACAGGTGAAAAAGACTGGACAGGTTATCCATTCCACCTACCTCCCAGCCCCCACCATAAGGGGCATGCCAGAGACAGGAGGAAGCATGGGCCTTAGGGAACTTTTAAGTCAGGGCAGGTCTACGCTAGAAGCGCTACAGCAGCACAGTGGCAGCAATGCGGTTGCGCCACTGTAGCACGTCTAGTGAAGACGCTCTGTGCTGATGAGAGAGTATCTATCCCCCCCACATCCCGATATAGCGCTGGCATGGACAGCGCTTAGGTCGCTGTAACTTGTGTTGCTCGGGGCGTGCTTTTTTCACATCCCTGAGTGACATAAGTTATATCGACTGAAGCAGTAGTGTAGACCTGCCCTTGCAGTGGGAATTCCAGTATTTCTGAGGTTGCTCTAATTCACACTGGAGGATGGTTGGATAGGCCTCTGGCAAGGCAAGCTAAGAATTAAGGCAGTGCAAAGGTGGTTTAAATTCTGCTTTGTTCCTCACTCCATTACTACTCTCAGTACAAGAATTGAACAATATGGAATTAAGCCCATTTTATTCACTGATTGAATTTAGTTTCCAATTAAGTGTGAAATGAAAATTATCTAAATCCCTCCAAGTACAAATTTCAACACACCCTAAATTTAGTCAACGTATACTTTTGTTTCACACTACTACTTAGGCCTAGTCTATACGACGGACCTAGGTCAACCTAAGGCAGCTTCCATCGACCTAATTCTATAAGCGTCTACACTACAGTGTTGCTCCCACTGATGTAAGTCGCCCATTACACCACCTAATAACTCTACCTCTGCAAGCATTATAGCATTAGGTCAATGTAGTTAGGTCAACGCAGTATCAGTGTACACACTGCATTGACTGTTCTGGCTGTCAGCCCCAGCTGGCTGACAGGCCGGAGCCCAGATGCCCGCCATGCTCTGGGCCGTCAGTGCCCCACAATGTCCCACACTGTCAGTTAAATCAATGGACGCGCTCCTGGTGAGGACGTGTCCTGCCAACAGAAGGAGGGTAGTGTGGACATGAAAAAAGCGATTTTAATTACTGTGGTGGCTGTACGTCGACATAACTTAAGTTGACTTAATTTTGTAGTGTAGACTTGCCCTACGCATTTATATGTAAGAGTGTATATGAAATGGGTCTCTTCAACCACAATAATTGCTGGAAATGCTTCGGGGAACACTGAATGCTGGATGATGGAATACATATGCTCTGGCAATGGTGATTACCTACTTTAAAATAAGATCTTTGCACAATAAGATATTTTACACTAATCTCTGACATGATGTTTTGGCAAAACAAAGATAATGTACCATAGATTAACACTGATGGAAATGCCCTGGATGAACTAATAGGTCTTTTGTATCTCTAATTTCTCAGACTGTACTGGCATAATAAATATACTTTTACACATCTATAAGCGCTTGACAGATGAGAATCTCACATACTTTGCAAAAATTAATTCATTAAGTTTCACCACTAGCTAAGTATTATCTTTACTTTATAGATGGAGAGATTTAAAAGCTAATAGATTTGCCCAAGGTCACACAGGAGATCAATTGCAGTGTGAAAGGATATCCACTCCACACAACGCCTGAGGAGGCGAAAAAAGGGCCAAATAACCTGGGAGGCTGCTCCGGAGGAGAGCTAGGGCTGATAAGCTCTAATTGATGATGAAGACCAGCTGAGCAGGGCAGGCTGCGCTAGTATAAACCAGAAAGTACAGTAAGGAGGGACTGCAAGGAGGAGCTCTGCAGTCACTCCCTAGAGAGGAGGGGAGTGGCTAGGATCAAAGAGGAGTTCTAGGGGGATAGTAGGCCCTGGGATCCTGCCTTGGACTACAACCTCTGGCAAGAAGCTGAGAGGGGGAAGTTGTGGACACTTCAGCAGTAACCTAAGGGTGGGCCACAAGATTGAGAAGGTAGGAAGGAGCTCCAGGGAAAACAGCAAAAGAGTTGGATTTTGAGCAGACTGTGATTGCTGGGCATAGCATCCCTGGGCTGGAACCTGGAGTAGTGGTTGGGCCTGGGTTCCCTCTCCTGGCCACTGGGAAGGTGACACAGACTGGGCAGTGGATCTGATTTCTATACCTGTAATTTAACAAGACTGTCCTTCTCAATTTCTACCCTGATAATCACTTTACCCCTTGTTGTATCTCAGTTTGTATCCTGGGAATACATTTTCAGTGCTTCTAGTTGTCCCCTATCTTATCCACAGTTTAAATGGATCATAAGACCTATCTTAGACACATTGTCAGCTATAATATTCAAAACTGACTATCTTTAAAAAGTCCTTGGTCTGATAGAGGACCTTGTGATTAATATATCCTTGTATGGTACTTAACATGAAGGGATAGAATATGCACTTTAATTAAACAATAATTGATCCCTACTAAATAAATGGAGCTGCGCATCATAAATAATATATTCAAAGAACAAGATGAAATTAGTATCAAAAATACAGTTAATTTTGATCTATTTCTGAGACAATTCATATGACAAAAATGGATTCATGGTGTCTTGTTTTCGCTACTGTTCTCACTTTAATTCTGGGAGTGAAACATCAGAATTGTAATGAATAATGGAGCATACGAAAGAGGAGGAATGCATTAAGATAGTACAATAGGGCTACTTAAAAGAAAAAAAATGGAGGTAAGACACATTCAATCATGCTAAGGTTACGCAATACAATGGAAGATCTTGTATATGTATGTATGCCCCTTGCTCTAATGTAGCGAGGTAGGAAGTAAGTGACATCTTTACGGGGTTTTTTAAATAAAAACATGTCAATGCTATTTATAACCCAAATTAAAATGCAAAGCCAAATAAAACTTTCTATTTAGAACTGAACTGATCACTTGTAACCTAAATGTATCTCTGAGGCATGTTTAGACATAAAGGCTTTAGCCTACTATGACTAACTCCAGGATATTCTAAGATCCCAAAGCACTACTTTGAAAAGTGTTGCTTTGTTTAGGACATAGCAATCTCAAAAAATAAATTTATATAACTAATAGAAATTAAGTGATGTAATGCTGGACCCTGTGTACAGGTGATCCCTGCTGCTTTCTTAAATACAGTATCTGCTATTGTACCCAAGACCTGATCCTCCTAAGTTCCTCCTGCAAACAGCTACAGTGTTTTATTACTTTCCTTTTTCCATCTTTTCCTCAAGATGCTAAGGAAACAACTCTTTTCGCTATTTTCTATATGCCTGCACTTCACCTCTTGCTAGGAAATAGTTTTTCAATCATACAGATAAAGATGTCTCTTCTGTTGAAGTAAACCAGTCACAATCAGCAGCATCAGCATCTATTGATGGCAATAACGAATAAGGTTTCTCCTTTCCAAAACCCATTTTCTGTACAAAAAATTTCACACAGCTTAACACCTGACTGCTGTCTGGTACGTACTATCAAGAACTTTCTTTGTGCATTCATCCATTAAGTAAACATTACATAAATACAAGAATACCATCTATGATATTATTAGAGTATAACTTGTGCAACAGAATCATATAATTTACAGTCTTATTATTATTTGTATTCTGGTAGCATCTGCTATGTGCTAGGTATTTCCCAAACACAAAAAACATTCTATACCTGTTGGAATTATTAATAATATTTTAAATTATTAATATTGATATGGGAAACCACCAAACACTAATTTAACCATAAATTCCTTTATGAAATCCAAAGGCCAAATGGTATTTATACAATTCCTCGAAACATGACTAAAAAGCAATCTACTACATCCAAACATTAATAAAACATTTATAATCATTTGATCTAGATACTTACAAATGGGCTAAATTAGTGGGTGCTTAGACCCATATTGATCAACTCCAGCATGGTCAGGCAAGTATTAGCAATAAACTCTTTAAGAGTTTACTTTTTATATCCTTTAACAAAAAAGTGATTTCACTGCCAATTACTGACTTCAGCTTAAAACCAATTTGAGACAGTTCATCCTTATTTCCAGTCTTGATCCAGATAGGATTTACAACCTCCTTTCTTCCCAAGGCCTTTCCTCCCCTCCTTCTTGCTGTTCAACAGTTTTTCCCATTCCACTTGGGATCACACAGGCTTTAACACTGGTGTGTGGGCTGTGTTGGTTCATTTTATGACAGATTCTCTTTGATTTAAAACCATCTGCAATCACCCCTATTGGTCAGAGGCCTTCTTTTTAGAAACTTCCCCTTATCTCATTAGTTACTTTTTGAACCACACATCCTCCCTACTTTAATCCTTCTGGCCCTATAACTCGTTATTTCCAAGGCCTTCCTTCTACTTGCTAGTCAGGGCATTTCTTTACCACACATATATATTTTTCCTAACCAAACTTAAGCTAACCTTTTAATTCTTTAATTTTATTCTTATCCTACAATACACAAAGAAATTATAATCAAAGAATTGCAATGTATGTTTCTTGAAGGGTTGAGAAGAAGAATAAAAGTGAAAATATTTATTAATACATTGTTTTTTTAAAAATTAAGCTAATCCTCAAGGCATCTCTACCACTATTCATTCTCTGATTTCTTCATCATTACAGTAGAAGTGGGTCTTCAGGGTGCAATGCGAAGAAAGTGTAGTGGGTTTACAGATTGGGTCAGGGATGACATTCCATGTTTAGGGATTGTCAATGAAAACAGTCATTTATATGCTGTGGTGAAACACTTTTCTCCTAGCAGGTGTTTCAGGGTGGGTTACACTCTTCAGTCCAAGCTTGCCAGTTTATCTTCTTGGAAACTTTTGTGATAGTAACCACAAAAAAGTATTTATTGCTTAAGCTGAGCTAAAATGGTATATGGCTTCTTTTTATGAATCTTATTTAATAGTTTTTTTTTTGATTAGCTGGCAGGTGCAGGAATGGAATCAGGATAAAGGTATAGACCTGGTCAAATAAGGTTTCTCAGTTTCCTGACAATTTAGAAAACAATTGAAAAACAAACAAATTGTTTCAGGTAAAAAAAAATGTTTCATCAACCTGAAACAAAATGTTTTGTTTTCAAGCATTTAACATTTGGGTATTTTAAAATAAAATTAAGGGACATTTTGAAAGTTATTTTGAACCAAAAATCAAAATTGTTTCAAAATGAAACTTTCCTTTTTTAATGTTTTAGGGGTTTTTTTAACCAAAACAATTTGGCAAAATTCACACATACATAAAACATTAGGTATTGCCAAATCTCCATGCTTTGCCTGAAAAAATTTAGTGCTAAGAATTTTACCAGCTATATAAAGGAGCAAAACATAGCTTGAATCTTCCCTCACAGAGTAACACTCCCCTTTATCTCCATTACTTCTGTATTCTACTGGGGTATTTTCCAAGTTTATGTTGGATATTATGTCAGTGAGTATAATTAAAAGGACTTCAAAATTGCTAACATTTTTGAGCCTCCTTAAATAGTCAACCAGTCAGGAATTATTTGGCTATGTGAGTTTTGTCCCATTTCTTTCTTCTCCCATATGCATCTAATTTTATTAAATATTTTACAGCATTCCTTTCTTTAACACTTTTAACTTCAGTTCCTCTAGTTCAAAGGACACACGGTCTGCTAGCTAGAGAATGCAGTTCCCAAAATGAGCTAAGCAGGAGCAAATGCCGATTCTTTTTAGAGCAGCAGTAAAGTTCCCTTTACACACACACTTGGATTTGCCTTGCTGGCTCAGTAGAATCTTTGTCTAGATTACAGGATTCATGGCACAAAGAACACATCTTCTTCAAGTGTCCCCAGCTCACTCAACCTCTCAGCCGTTGCCCGAGCCATATTTGGTTCTAAATATCTGAGACACACTTTTTATGAACAACTATACTTGGATAAAGCATATTTAAAATACTTCAAGTACCTTTTCTTTTAAACTGCTATTTTATAAAGTGACATAATGTGGGGTGGCTCAGTTTTTGGGTACTCATCTTGGGATTTAGTAAAGCCAGGCCCCTGTAACGTGTTAGGTTGGGCACCCCAAATCATTAGTTACTCATTAGTGACTTCTAATAGGTCATTCCACAATCAAAAGTCCTTGATGGAGAACCACAAGTGAAGGCCCACTGATGTTACATCTAAACCTTGAGAGCTTTACCTGGAACTTTCATCAATGACACTGCCTCAATGAGTCATGGACTGAGATGTGGTCGTTGATGTTGATGACCTCCAGTCCTTTGAGAGCCTTACGGATTAAATCTGAGGCCTTGAATTAATAATACAAGTCGACTAGAAGCCAGTGGAAATGCAGAGTTACACTTTCATTTAGAAGATCCAAATGCTAACATTTGTGAATGTAATAGGACACCAGCTGTGATCCTTCCAATCACTGGCTACAGGAGAACAAGCTCCTGCCTTAGCAAGAATAAGAGGATTCCAACTACAGTACTTTATTCTCTGGTTGTAATAAAAGTGGCCCATCACATTTTTCTACCAAAATGGCTAATTCTATTCATGTGTTTTCTTTTAAAAAATGAAAGATATTTCCACTTTTGTGTAACTAAAATAAAAACACAATCCCTTATCTTCCAGATGCAAGCATAACAGTTGACTGTCACATTCATAATCACAGTAGGAGTTGAGATGTCCTAAAAAAACGCACTTATTTTATTGGCTTTGTATTGGCTCACAGTGGAGTCCTAAGGAGACTCACAATAGGATGACTCATACATAATTGCTGTCTGAAAACTACAGTTCAGGAAAATCAACCAGAAATCTCACTCTAAGCAGCTGCATCATCACTATAGATGGACATAAGAATGAAATGCAAGCTGCTTTTCTCTCTGTGGAGAGATACATAGGAGACATCTCCAACTCTTAAGAACCTGCAAATGTTTCACAGAGGTAACAAACACAGCCATTAGAAAGGGGCACTCAATTCAGCAGGCAAAATGCTGTCTTTAAAGTCAGAAATATGTTTTTTTAAATTATAGGATTATGTTCCCTAACATTAAAGAAAGCAAGATGTTAATAACAGGGAGAATATTCCCTTTCCTAGAAAATTCATGGTATTCATCAAAATTCTACAGAAAATAGTACTTTAGTACATCTAAATTTTTATATTTCCATATGCTTCCTCTTTGCTTACATTTTTCATCTGTAATGCTTCTCCTTATTACTATTATAAATCTGTATGTGAAATACAATTTGTAATAATTTCAGCTTAGAGTTTTTCTAAATAAAGTATTCAGTAACAAATCAAATCTATGGAGATTCTTGAGCTATTTAGAAATTGCACATTATTTGTGATATGGAAGGTCAAATCAAGTTTTCTAAGTTTACTTTAACTGAACAACATACAGTGAATCAATTAACTTGGTTATAACTTCAAATCTCTTATTGTTGATACTAATTAACAAATCTCATTGACATCTGAGCTAAACGTTGTCTTCTTTATTTTGAAAAATAATGTTAATGCACAGTAGTAGTTTAACATTTCATTTTTGCTGCAAATTACTAAAATTACATGAAATGTTTCCTCAGAAAATCAGAAAAGAGTTAAATATAAATTTTACCTAAACTTACAAAAAGGCAAAATCTATCACTTCACATATTCTTGAATTTTTCCCATTAAAGAAGTTCAAGTTGTATGGAGAATTAAGTAGGAGCTGCTCCATCAGCTATTTTAATAACCATTCATCTCAAATAGATTTAAAATTAGTCTGTCTCAAGAATTGTTTACATATCTGCAAACAACCAAGAGTCTTCAGTTTGTCTCTGTATCTCTAGCCATATCCATCTTCATTTCTTAGATGTATTGGCATCAGAAGAGACTGTAAAGGGAATAACCACCAAATCTAGTAATGCTGATGAGGTAACACCACAATGTTCTCCTGAGAACATTGCTATTTGGAGGATATACTTATGGAAAAAATTGTGTGGTCCACTCTGCGATGCCCAAGTTTGGGGTTCCCATGGATAGGGAGCATTTCTTTTAAAGACAAGAGGAAGGGGGCTACCCAAATAGCTTGGAAGACAGTGCAACTCAGTCCTTGCCCATGTCTAGATTGAATAAAATATAGTTTTACATTATTGTCGTTAGGCAGCATATCTTCCAGTTTGGAGGGTTAGGATCTGATCCAAAGCCCAGTGAGGTTGATAAAAATACTTTGGATAAGGTCTTCAGTGTTTGACTGTTACAGTGAAGTAATAGTATGAAGCATCCCTGAAAATACTACAGTTTTTGTGTACCTTTTGGAATTGTAATTGAGCAAATATAGTATCGCTTTAGAGGGTCTTAAGTGTTTTTCTCTTTTTTCTTGAGACAATCTGATATCACTGTGCAGAAGTACACTGAGAATCACCTGAAGTGAAATATTAAGCATCTGCATGACAATCAGAAAATTTGGAGGGTCTTTTATGCAGGCAGTAAAAGTAAATTTAGCTGGACACACTGAATGGGTGGGTCAGATGTATCCTCATTCATTTCTTCATGTAAACCAGCAAACTAGAGCAAATTGGCCTAACATCTACTTCTGTGGCTCTGTAACTTCAAGCGCCATTTAAAGGATAAAGACATCATATATTTATTTTCAGGATTGTTTTTTAACAAAATATAATGCTCTATTTTAAGTTCATGGAGGATAGGTCCATCAGTGACTATTAGCCAAGAAGGTTAGGGATGCAACCCCATGCTCTAGGTGTCCCTAAACCTCTGACTATCAGAAGCTGGGACAGGATCATTCTATAATTTCCCTGTTCTGTTCATTCCCTGGCACTGGCCACTATTGGAAAACAGGATACTAAGCTAGATGGACCATTAGTAGGACCTGGTATGGCTGATCTTATAAATTCTTATTAATATAAGATAAATAAGAACATAACATTCCTGTAGAGATTACTTGTTGTATTACTGAAAATTACAGTGATTTGATAATGCCAGATATAGCTATGCTGTAATATAGGATCTAGTAATGTATTAGTTTATTCATTTTATGTAAATTTAGTGAGAGGCATGAGGAGAACCTGAAACATGATTTGAAGAAGCAGACTGTAACAGCATGGTCTGCCCTTATAAGGGCTAGGAGGCCTTGGGTTTGCCAGTCTTGTTCAATTAACCCTACCTTCTATGCCTGTGTAAGATGTGGAATTTTAAAGGAGCTCATGCAGGTACAGTAACACTCCTGCTAGGATGATTGGATGTTCCAACCGGGATAGAAGCCTAGGAGGCTGCAGTTGGCCTGAAGAAGCAGCTGGAAGTCAAACTAGATGATCATGACAGTCCCTTCTGACCTGAAAATCTGAGAGTCTATGAGAAGGGGAAACTGGCAGGGTGCTGCAGACACCCCCAGGGGCCACAAGAGGGAACTCATAGGGTGGATGTCCCTTTTACACAGGCAAGGAGCCAGAGTGATATAAAGTGGTCAATGTATGTGAGGAGATGTTAGAGATTCTGAAAGCTAAATTTAGACTACGAGATAGACCATGACCTCAGTAGTCATTTTCTCTGAAATGCTTTCAGTTCCATGCAAAAGTCCAGCTTGGCAGAAGGAACTTCAGAGTCTAATGGGCTGAGAGGCAAAGGATTGTCAAAAATTGGCTAGGAGACAGAAAGCAATAGGATTAAATGATCTGTTTTCATCATGCAAAACGCTAACAGTGGGATGTCTTGACATTCCATGCTAGGTCTTGTGTTGTGTAATACATTTATTAATGATCTGGAAATGGGGGAGTAGGGTGAGTGGCAAGATAGCAAAACTTACAGGTGATACAAAGTTATTTAAATTAATCCGGACATGAGAGGACTGTGAGGAACTTCAGAGAGATCTGAACAAGCTAAGTGATTGGACAACATGATGGCAAATGAAACTGGCTGTTGATAAATGCAATGTAATGCATATTGGAGGAAAAAGTTAAACGACATACTTCTAAATTAACAGTATGAACCCAAGAAAGGGACTTGGGTGTCATTGTAGATAGCTCCGTGAAAACCTCTGCTCAAGGGGAAATTCAATGAAATTAAAAGTTTGGAAACTTGAAATCAATAAAAAGAAACTTTTTTTTTTCCACACGGTGTGGCATTGGCAATAGGTGCCAGAGTTTACAGGAAATCATTGGGACCAAGAACTTGACATGATTAAAAAAAGAGATTGGATGTTAATATGAATATGCAGAACAGCCAGAGTTATAACAAATTTTGTGGAAGCGCTTCAGGACTTAAGCTAATCTAATTGTTAGAGGCCAGGAAGAGACTTAATGTGGGAAGGAGAGTACTTCGTATCTGTCCACTGGGGGTAGGGGGCGGGATTCTTACACCTTTCTCTGAAGCATCTGGTGCTGGCTAGTGTCAAAGACATGATACTGGCTGGGATGGACTTTGGGTCTGATTCACTATGGCAATTCCTTTGCTCGTATGCTCCTATCCCAATAAACGTTTGTCTGTGTAGGAGACAGAGCTTCTTGGA
The DNA here is from genome assembly GCF_015237465.2 of Chelonia mydas. NCBI lineage: Eukaryota > Metazoa > Chordata > Testudines > Cheloniidae > Chelonia > Chelonia mydas. The sequence goes on from NC_057853.1 coordinate 90,275,514, forward strand.
GGTCAGCTCAACACTGTGGAACAGACTCCCACAGGAACTAGGAACCAGCACAAACCTTGCTACCTCATGCTACAAGGGCAAAGTGCACTTCTTTGACCTTATCTTTACTAACACAAACATCTAGCACAGTGCATATATAACTTAGGTTTAAAAAAAATCACCAAAATGCTACTTTCTTGGTCACAGGGCAAGCTGCACTTGAGACCCCTCTCAGCACCTCCAAAATGAACCCGTCAGGCACCAGGCTTGAATTCCTACACCTCGCTCTAGGTAGAACCCCGTAGTCCAGCCACTCTTAGACTGCATCTCTGGGCTGCAACCCCCAGTTCACCAACCATGTTCGGGAGGTCCACTGAGTATGGCACCTGTAAGCTCTTATCCTATGAGGACCTGTGACCAGCGAGCTGATTAAAGTGATTCATATACAACTTCTTCAAAACAAAGCATTATTCATTCACGCACAGATGCAAAGCATGCAGAATAATGGGTAAAAACAAGGAAGTCTATATGAATGGAACTTACCTACTCCTTAATCTTGCCTTGCAAGTTTTGAAAGTTCTTCCTCAGCCCATCTCAGTGCTGGGTGATGCAGACTGCCCTGTTGCCTCATCTGTATGTCTGTCTGCCAGAGACTCATCCCGAGCTGCTGCTGACAACTCACTCAATTTCCCCTGTCCCTTCCTCCTCAGGCCCCCTTCATTCTTAGGTTTGGGCTGGGAAGAGTACAGTTTGCCAGACTGTGGATGCAGCCAAAGAGGGGCATTCTCTACATAAGAACAGCCATACTAGGTCAGATCAATGGTCCATCTAGCCCAGTATCCTGTCTTCCAACAGTGGCCAATGCCAGACGCTCCAGAAAGAATGAACAGAACAGGCAATCATTGAGTGATTCATCCCCTGTTGTCTATTCCCAGCTTCTGGCAAACAGAGGCTAGGGACACTTAGATCATTGGATTGCATCCCTGACCATTTTGGCTAATAGCCATCGATGGACCTACACTCAATGAACTTATCTAGTTCTTTTTTGAACCCTGTTATCTAGTTCTTTTTGGAGATTAGAGTTTTGGCCTTCACAGCATCCTCTGGCAATGAGTTCCAAAGGTTGACTGTGCATTGTGTGAAGAAGTACTTCCTTTTATTTGACAGGTTTCAGAGTAGCAGCCGTGTTAGTCTGTATCCACAAAAAGAAAAGGAGTACTTGCGGCTCCTTAGAGACTAACAAATTTATTTGAGCATAAGCTTTTGTGAGCTACAGCTCACTTCATCAGATGCATTCAGTGGAAAATATGGTGGGGAGGTTTATACACATAGAGAACATGACACAATGGGTGTTACCATACACACTGTAACGAGAAAAGAAAAGGAGTACTTGTGGCACCTTAGGGACTAACAAATTTATTTGAGCATAAGCTTTCGTGAGCTACAGCTCACTTCATCGGATGCCTTCAGTGGCAAATACAGTGGGGAGATTTATATACACAGAGATCTGTGTATATAAATCTCCCCACTGTATTTTCCACTGAAGGCATCCGATGAAGTGAGCTGTAGCTCACAAAAGCTTATGCTCAAATAAATTTGTTAGTCTCTAATGTGCCACAAGTACTCCTTTTCTTTTTGCGAATACAGACTAACACGGCTGCTACTCTGAAACCTGTCCGAATGTCTACACAGTTATTTTTAGTGTGAGCCTCTCGAGCCCGAGTCCATCAACCTGGGCTTGGAGGCTTGTTGCCCCAGGCTGTGTACCCTAACTGTCATCTTGCAGCAAGGAACTCTGGGTCTTGAGACACAGGCAGAATGGGGGGATTTTTTAGAGGAAGACAGAAAGTGGGCATTATAATTTAGTAGTGGTCATTTGTTGTAGGCAAGTTTGATTGTCATCAGATTAAATCACAAATTATTTTTTATTAAAATCTCATGGTGAATTACTGGGTTAGTTATGTTGCATACGAGGTATTTTCCTTTACATTCAAGGGGAAAATATTAATCCTTGTTGATGGCGGGAAGGGAGGAAGCTTGTGGGTAAAATTCCTTCTATACAGTGGGCTGCGAGAAGCCCAGGCTCCAGCCTGAGCTGCTATTTCAAAACACTGTCTATACAGCTGTTTTTAGAGCACTAGCGTGAGCCCTGCTAACTTGAGCCTGTCAACTCAGGCTGCGGGGGCTCACTCCTATTCACTTCAAAATGCTGTGGAGACGTACCCTAAAAGGCTTCATTAGCCAGATAAGCTGGGTCACCCAAAGTAACTGGAGGAATGTTACAAATGTCCACTGATACTTTTGGGGGCAAAAGTTAAATTTCTCATTGCTGAAAGAAGTCCCAAGTGTCTAAAGATCTTGGTATCATGGGTCTTTCCAATCTCCCTCCACTCCCGCACTACTATTGGTAAACCTTCCATGGTGATAAACAAGGTCTAGGAGCACCATGGAGAAATACCCCTTTCTACTGATGAACTACAAGGCTTGGTGGGAGGCAAAAACAATAGGCACATGGGTCCCATTAATGGCCCCAATACAATTTGTAAACTCTAACTATGCAGACCCATTCATAAATTCCTGTGCATTGCCCAGCGTTATGACCTGGGGGGACAGCAACTTCTGGATAGCAGTGCACCCAACAGCCCCAGTGGTTGATCTACCAACATAAGACTAGTTAGCTACTGGTCTATGGCAGTTGGGTGTGGCAAGCTTCCAGATAGTGATGGCCACATGCTTCTCTACTGAGGGCCTCTCTCACAAAGGTGTTCTGCAGTTCCATGGGGAGCATTGCACAGATTTCTAGAAAAGTGGCTTTTGACACTCTGAAGTTCTACCACCACTGCTGGTCTTCCCAGGTCTGCAGCACAATCCTGTGCTACCCGTCAGTCATGTTCATTGCCATGAGGATCATAGTGATAGTTAATGTTTCCTCCATGCTGCCTGGCAGCATTTTGAAAATTGGTGCTGGTTGGCTTACAAAACCCACATAGATGATGAAACAAGAGGAATCATGGGACTACTATAGCAACCCCAAGTATTTCATTGCCTTGTTCTAGGTATCCGAAAATATGCAGCACAAAAAAATAAATGAATCCCAAAATGAATACAGCACAATTAAGGACCAGAATGCTAAGCACTTATTTTGAAACATTGCTGTGCTGTGTGGTTGCAATGACATGAGACAAAAGTACCTTAATCACAGGATAACAATGCAGTGTGTATGCAATGTTTGCTCCACACATGTATCCATGTTAAGTGATCGGCAGGAAAACCCACACAAGTTTCAAGTGTAAATATGTCCTTATGCATGTGCTTAACTTTTCACACATGAGTAGTCTCTGGGATCACACATGTGTAGATTATACATCTGCATAACTGTATGCAGTATAAGGGATCCAAGTAACTTCAGGCTGTCAGCTTTATTACCTTTTTGATGCATTTTAGCAGATAATGCCTTTATTTTTCAGAACATTTTGCTGCTTTATCATTTTAAATAAAAATACATTTTAATATAAAATTCCCTTTTCTTTGAAATGACCTTTCCCAACCTCTCGGTTAATGAAGAAAAATGATATTATATAATACATATTTTAAAGTAATTAAGCTAATTTTAGTATAGGTATACTTAGTTTTAACAAGTTGCCAAGTCCAACTGGCACTGTTATAAAATCACCATTCACTGCCTCATATATGTGCAGTAACCATGGTATCTTTCTACACTATATAAAAGCAGTACCACAAGCACAGCTGAGTGGTAGACACTGAGCTTTTAATGGTACCTACTGTAACTCATTATTTATAATTTTTAATTAATCTATTGATATCTTACTAATAATGAGAGAACAGAACGTTTGTTGTTATTTTCAAGAACTTTGTCCTATTTGCTGCTGATGCCGCTTTATATCATGTGCTCCAGGCACTGCATGTCCTGCTGAGGATAGCTTCCCAGATTCTCCCCCAGTGTACTGATACACAAAGAGTTAGGCAGCATGGTGGGAGCAGAGACTCAAACACAGTTGTGATGACACAAAAGCTGTTGTATGGACACACACTGAATTGCATTTTTTGTAGCCAGTTAAAGTGGCTTTACATCTAACTGGTTACAAAAATATGGTTGAAGTTGTAGTGCATAGCAACTGATAAACTTAGATCTAGACCACAGGCTAAATAGTCCTATCTACAAGACGTGCTCTCTTCTTTGCTATATTTATAGAATCCACCCCCACTCTCAAGACACTACTTTTTTCTTGTTAGGAACAGCTGGTGAAGTATATGGGCTGTTTGATTTCTCAATTATCTCAACATCTATTACTTCAGCTAAATGATGCTTTAAGTTTTCAAAGGCTGCTGGAGATACATTAGATGATCATTGTGTTATTAAAACAAGATGTTTTCCGTCAGTTAAATCTAGAGTTTTACACAAGAAGTGCAGAGTATCTAATCTGAAAAAATGCAAGTGGCTATTCCTCATCTTATTAAACTTAATTAAATGAATGCTATGGTTGGATAGCACTCTAAACTTAGTTTATGGTTGCTCACACAACTTAACTCTGTTCCATTGTACTTACGCATTCCTGTGAAACAGTATTTAATTATAGAGCTCAGAATACTTTTTGCGCAGGTTCCTTGACTCATATAGGGCAGAGTTCCGCTTGGCTTACACACACATGAGCAATATGGGAGAAAGAATGCAAGAAGTCTTCCCCCACATGTCCCATGTAAGGGATGGTGTCACAGGGTATGCTCTTTGTGGGGAGGGGAGGGATCAGAGTAGTGATACCACCGTGGCTAAAGTCTACCAGACCGTTCTTAGGCTGACAGTAGTACGGCCTGTGGGTTGGAGTCTGCCTGACTGCCTGGGGATTTGGGGCTGTGCAGCCTAATGGCCAGAGTCCATATGGCTGCCTTTGGAGTCAGGGCTGTACAACCCAATGGACAGATTCAGGGGCTGCTACCAAAGAGGGGTGGGGACCCAGGCCCACCCTACTCCACCAGGTCCCAGTGAATGTGTTTGCCACCCAGTCAACAGGGATCCTACTGCAACATGCTGACCTTATCCCTCACTCCGCCTCCCTGAGCCACTTTCTACGTGTCTCCTGAAGCTGTAGTCCATATATCATTGGGGTCCCCGGGTCCCCAGGCACTGGTAGCTCCCTGGAACTCTGACTCCTGCTGATCAACTGTAGGTAGCAGGTCCCTGGTCTGGTTCCCAGGATCTCTGGTTCCCACAGTCAGGGGCTGTAGCAGCTCCTGGCCTGGAATCTCCACCAAGTGTACTTCCCTCTCAGTGGCCAGGCCAGACTGAGCTGAACTGCTCTGCTTTATACTAGCACACCAATTGGAGCCTGCCCAGCACAGTCTGTCTATAGTGTGGGATTCATCCTTTCTCGCCAAGTGTGAGGTATGCACACCCCATCACAGATGGGCAGGATTGCAACACCTATACTCCTGAGAGCATAGACCTGTAGTTGCAGGGAAAGCATGTGAATCATTTGTATTTCTTAAAGGTTCTCTTAGGTAATAATAGATCAGATCTGAGGCAAATGCACATATATCTATTTTTCTTCTGGAAAATACAATGAATAAGTGTTGTGCCTTTTTCCCGGTGATAAGCTAAAATGGAGAAAAAAGGGCTTAGCACCAAGCAATTAATGTACAGGCTTTAGCTACCCATGAAAATCATGGATAGTTGACAAAGGAACACTTACTCAAAATGCAAAATCTGAGAAGGACTACAAATGGTATCTCATGATTGCAATGAGCATGGTTAAATGTATGACAATCTTGTTTTAGCTGTTTTGGTCCCAGGTTATTAGAGACAGAAAGTGGGTGAGGTAATATATTTTATTGGACCAACTTCTGTTAGTGAAAGAAACAATATTTCAATCTTTCACAAAGCTCTTTTTCAGGTCAAGAGATCTGAGTAACTCAAAAGCTTGTCTTTCTCACCAACAGAATTTGGTCAACAAAAGATATAACCTCATTTATCTTGTCAATCTTATTCTCATTTTTATAAGAATGGATTTGTGTTGCACAATTTTCCTCTGTTAGTACAGTCTGCAAGCAAAAATACCTATCCCCCTTCGACATACTGTGAATCCTGATGATATTTCATCAATGTAATTATATTACATTAAAAAGGCCAATGTGTCATTGGCTAGTAATTCTTACTTTCCCCTTATAGAGCTTTACCAACGTGCAATCTAGAATGCAAGTCTTCTATAATTTAATAGAAAAGTATAACCTTTTGATAGAATTTTCAAAAACCCATCCATAAAATTAGAATGTAATAGAGAATTATAGCCCTTCAATAGAATTTTCTAAGAGTATTCAAAACAACTATATAAGAGATGTTATTCTCTAAGTTATGTATGATTGTTTAAAAAGCTATAGAAAGGTTATCATTAACTATCAAACTCTGTAATGTTTTAGAATAATATTTATAGAACCTCATTAGTTTAATCCCTATTAAATCCTATAAAATAAAACATTATACACAGTTTGCTGGGCAGGAGCAGACTAGGGCCATATCTTCAGCTAGTGGAAATCCTCAACTGTAATGAAATCTATGAGGCTATACTGATTTTACATTAGCTAAGGATTTACATTAGCCCTAGGTAATGTATTCTTGTAATCTATGTAATGTAATCTATTCTTATTTCAATGTGCGAACAATCTCCCCCTGCTTGCTCTCTTTGCACTGTCCAAACCTCCTTACTAATCACCCCATTATGTTTTCCATTCAAGAAAGAGCAAGATGTGTACTTCCAGTCTAGGTGGAATTTTATTTTAGATTAAAGAAAACAACAAAGAAAGAACAAATCTAAAATTTCCATGAGACTCAAAGCAGAGTGTTTGCTTCCATCTGTAAGATTCTCCATCTTGGAAGCCTCTCAGCCCAGTCCCCTAGTAAACAGGCAGAAAATTTGTAGAGCAGGGCACAGAAAAAAATCATAACTACACATATCTCAGCCCCCTCCGTAACCTTATCCTGCTTTTGGCTTCATAATACCTACCCTGCTACTTCTTATGGTAGAACCATCTCCTCTTGTATGCCAGATGGCCTCCCTTTCCTTCAGTCCTTCCCCTTAAATACACCTTCATGAAACCTTTTAAAATTATCTTTGCCAGCTCCAGTATCACCTGAAGATCAGATTGTGAAAAAACCTTCCTCAGCTTTGGAGGGGCACACAAGAAGTGCAGGGATTTGCTTGTTCCTACTCCACCTGGGGAATAGACACCAATTGGGTGAAGGCAAGGGGTGGGGAGGAAGAAAGTTCTGTGACCTTCCTCCTTTCCCTCCCATCTCACTGGCCTATGTGGCAGTGCTGGCATACCATGCTCATTTTGCCCCATATTCACATGGAGCCGCCCTGAAGAGATTGTGACAGTTACTTACCATATTTGATGGGTCAAATTCTTTCAGTAATAACCATGCAACTCCAATGAATTCATTGAGGTTAAAGAGAATTAACTGACAGCAGAGTTTGACCCTAAGTAAGCTTGACCCTAAGTATGATCCCTCTTATAGGGATCATATGTGCTTGTATAGCACTTGACAAACCCAGCTCACTCTTGGGCTAGGTCCTTAAAATATTCTGGTTGAATATTCTGTTTTTGTCCATCACTTGTAATCTTATCAACACCAAAGCTTTTGGTTCCCACCTGATCACTGGCTGTGCAGTGTTATTGCTGGTTACACAGGTTTTGGAATTTGTTGGTCTTCCATTCTAAATTGGGAGAGTCTAGCCACCTGAGTACATACCCAATATCTTGGTTGGGTATGTACTGAGGGTGGCTAGCCCCTTTTGCCGCTTCTGCCTCTGGGGTTACACTCCAATTTTAGCATGCTGGTTTGATGAGATATGTCTCCTTGATCTGGAAATTATAATCCCCAGTTTGAAGTGTAGATATTCACCACATACAGACTGGATAGTTAGATTAATAGATTATATAGCCAGTGATCATCTAGTCTCACTTCCTATATAATAGGCCATAGCAGTTCCTGAATTAATTCCTGTTGAATTGTAACATATCATTTAGAAACATTCATTCTTGATTGGATAATTACCAGTGATGCAGAATCCATCCATGGTAAGATGTATTAATGATTAATTACCCTCACTGTTAAAAATTTGAACCTCACTAAGGTTTGAGTTTGTCTAGCTTCAGATTCTACCAGATAGATCTTGTTATACCCTTTTCTGCTAGATTGAAGGACCTTCTGTTATCAAATTTCTGTTCCCCAGCTAGGTACTTATAGAGGTAATCAAGTCACCCCTTACTCTTCTCTTTTATAAACTCTTTGGGCTCCTTGAGTCTTTCACTATAATGTATGTTTTTCAATCTTTTAATCATTCTCGTGGCTCTTCTCTGAACCCTCTCCAGTTTTTATTAACATTCTTCTTGAATTGTACACACTAGAACTGGACACAATATTTCAGTAGCAATTGCACCAGTGCCAAATAGAGATAATATAGCCTCCCTAGGGTGTATAATCCCTGTTTATACACCCTAGGATCACATTAGCCCTGTCTTGGTCAGAGCCTCGCACTTGGAGCTCATTTTTCTGATTATCCACCAGGACCCCAAATCCTTTTCAGAGTCACTGCTTTTCAAGATATTTCCACATCCTGTAAGTATGGCCTATGTTCTTTGGTCCTAAAGTACTTTATGTTGGTTGTATTAAAATACATAGTGTATCCTAGTGCCGAGCTTACCAAGCAATGGAGATCTTTCTATATCAGTTCATTATTTACCATTCCCCCAATCTTTGTGTCATCTGCAAACTTTATAAGAAATTATTTTTATTTTCTTCCCTATGCTGTGTTAAATTGCATAGGGCCAAGATCCCTGCAGGACCACAATAAAAACACGTCTGCTCGATGATGATTTTCCATTTACAGTTACATTTTGAGACCTGTCCATTGGTTTTTAATACATTTAATCTGTACTCTGTTGACTTTGATTCATTTTGTTTTCTTAATCAAAATGTTGTGCAGTACCAAGTCAAATGCATTACAGAAGTCTATTACACTAACATTATTCACAGCCCTGCATCTCCACCTGTCCTCCACAGCCACCTTCTCCAGCTGCCCTCTCATTGTCCTTGTCAACATCATTACCCATTTCAAAGATGAAGAAACTGACCTGTCTGCTAAGTACTGTGGCCTGCTAGATTAAATTTGAGTATGGGAGTCAAGGGACCTGGGTTCTTAACCTGGTTTTGACACTATCTGGCTGTGTAACTTAAGAATGTTATTTAACCCCTCTGAGCCTAACATCCCAATCCCTAAAATGGAGACAATATTTACTCACTTCATGGGCATAGCTAACAAGCTTTGTAAAGTTCAAAGAATATACATGTAAAGAATTATTAAGACAATCAATGGCAGAGGTGGAAATGCAATTGACATTATCTCTATTTCTTAACCCTATTCTCATTCCATCCCTATGGACCATGTAGATTCTAAGTGGTTTCCCTAAGCTTTATCCAAATTCAGAAGTATGTATTTTTCAAGCAAAAGTGGCTGTTACAATTTCTCACAAAACTTAGATGGTATTTCACAAAAATATTTTGCTATAAATTTTGTGAAAGACTGTAGAACTTTCATGGAAGTTCGACAAGCTTCAAAACCAGCAATTTTCACGATAAATGTGACTTTACTGCACTTTTCCATGTGATTTTGTACATGCATTTGTATCTGTCCCATAAAATGTATGTATGTTGAGCTAAGACAAAAACGGAATGCTTGCATATTCTGGCCTCAGTTACAACAGTATAAATCTAGAGTAAATCTATTTATTTCAGCTGGTTTCTCCCAGTCAAGTTTTTCCATTTATTAATATGAAGACAGTCAACAAACTTTGTTAATTGCATCATTATAAATGGACTTGAATGGAAAGTGCAATAATCAATGGCGTTTAATGCAAACATCCAGAATTCTCACTGTTTTTAGGGTTACAATTCTCAAATGTAGAACATAATTTATCTAATCACTTTGCCTTATTTATAAAAGTTGCTACAACGTATTTCTATAAATGGCTGTGAGAATCAGTGCAGCCTTATATAAACTGCATTTGGTCTGGAATAAATGACGAATTTCAAGAAAGTATAATACAGGACTTCATTGACAGATTAATGCACTAGTTGTTCATAAGGCATTTTGCTCCTAAGGGCCTTTGAGTCACGGTGATAAGCAGCCACAAACAACAGGTTTCTTGATTATAGTGATACCTACAAGAGCGTTTCCCTTGGTAACAAGAAATGGAGTTACACTCAGAAGTTAGGTATGCTGTTTTCTCCTGCTTCTGTTCACACTGGTTTTGCATGCTAGAAATACTGTCAGGAGTGTACTATATATTTTATTGGCTATATAATTGTTCAGCTGATCAACTCTCTGCTCTGGCTCTAAAAGGAATGTACTTTTGCTGAAAGTTTGGCACTGTTTCAAGACCTTACTGAACTGTGACTATGTTGTTCAGTCAAAGCTTATGAAATATGAAAAATCTACACATTACTTTTGCTAAATCATGTGAACAGTGACTGTTCTAATAACTTTAATACCTTTTTTTCCGGTAGAGCAGGGGTGGGCAAACGTTTTGGCCTGAGGACCATATCTGAGTATGGAAATTGTATGGCGGGCCATGAATGCTCGTGAAATTGGGGTCAAGGTGTGGGAGGGGGTGAGGGCTCTGGCTGAGTGTGCGGGTTCTAGGATGGGGCTGGGGATGAGGGGTTTGGGGTGTAGGAGGGGGGTCCGGGCTGGGACCAAGGGATTTGGAGGGGGATCAGGTCTGGGGGGGGGGGTTGGGGCATGGCGGGGTGGCTCAGGGATGCAGGCTCCAGGTGGTGCTTACCTCAAGCATGTCCCCCCTCCGTCTCCTACACAGAGGTGCGGCCGGGCAGCTCTGCTGCGTGCTGCCCCATCTACAGGAGCAGCCCCTGCAACTCCTATTGGGCGGGGGCAGTGTGCAGAGCAGAGCTCCCTGGCTGCCCCTACGCATAGGAGCTGGAGGAGGAGCATGCCGCTGCTTCCGGGGGCCCTGCGGACAAGCCCCAGATCCCACTGCCCAGCGGGACCTCGAGGGCCGGATTAAAACGGCTGGCAGGCTGGATGCGACCCATAGGCCATAGTTTGCCCACCCCTGTAGTAGTCTCCCTAATTTTTCAAGCATATAAGAAAAAATGCATTTGACATTTTTCTTGCTGTTTATAAGCTTTTGCTAAAACATGCCGAAACACTAGAGACTTGTTTTGAATAGCTAGAAATAATTGGAAGGTTTTCAGCTCCTAGATAGATTCAAATCCTGCCAGAAGACAGAAGTTTAAGTTGATTTCCCAAATGCATGTAGCTCATCAAGTCTGCCTTACTGTCTTTTGTGGTGTTGTTGCTGTTTGGTGATCGTGGTGGTAGTTGTTTCCAACTTAACAAGAGATTAATGTCTATGGAAAAGATATATTGTACAGGACAGATTTTTTTAAAGAATACAGATCTGAGAAAAATCAAAAATGGTCTTTGGGACAGCAGTAAAAACAAAAGTTCTGTTCAGCAGTTTGACTGAGGCAAAGTTCTCATTAATTTCAAAGGAAGCTCTTCCTGGGTAAGGAATACTGCCATGATCCTGCAATTTTTTTGCTTTCAGGCAAAATATTATGCCTATGCACAAGTGGCAGGATCAGGGCCTAAGCAAAGAGTGCTGAATAAATGAGAGCCCAGAGCCCCAACATTATTAAATAGGAATGAAATCTTCTGCATTTATTTTTACTTTATAGGAAGAGTATTAGGGGTATAATTATAACATCTCCTTCAGTCTTCACTCAGACTCAGTTCCCCACCAACTTCAATGAGAGTTTTGCCTGACTGGGGACTAGGTAAAAAAATTTAATACAGCCTTCAGGACCCACTGCTATTACTTCTAGAGATCACCTAATTTGTCAATTTATAGTCAGAGATAAATAAACAGAATGCAAAATGATGAAAAATGTGACTTGTGGCGTTCTTGCTAGACAATAATTATTGTCCTGGCCCTTTAAAATTCCAATGAAAAACATTGTGAGATATTGTGCAAGACACTCCCTTCCAAAGGGGAATTTTAAAGGGATTTTACTTCAGTGGGCTGCTGGTGCCTAAAGTTAAATATGTGCTTATGTACCTTGGTGAATTGGAGCCCAGTGGCTGTGATTTTCATGGCTGAATCATTTTATACCATTAAGCAGTATATGCATTCAGTAGAATACCAAGCCTGTCCTTTAACTGGATCAAATAATTGTTCAGTCATTCAAGAACATATGAGATCTAACTCCTCCTGATGTTTAGGTTATCCTTTGCTTCAGGAACAGTTTTGCTGCTATGGGTCTTGCAACATGTGGATGTTCTTCTAGGAAAATGACTTCAAACACCATACACATGACCAGATACATTCAGTCACCATTAGCACATTTTCTATAGTCTATTCTTTTTAAATAAGTCATGAATAATCATTTATATACGCCCAATCTCGATGAAAATAAATTTTTGGTGGTATTAATCTAATCCTATGAAAATTTAAAGTATGAGTTTGCTATACACTGATGCTTTTCTTTTTGCCTTTGCCAATTTTCCTGAACAAGAAGAAAACAAAAAGCCCCACAGAACCAAGTTACCTTAGTAAAATTATATTTTAAATTCAGAGAGTGACATATTTTTGAATCTCATAAAACTTTGGAGAGTCATCTTAAAAGATTATTAATTTTCAAAAGCTGTGTTTGTTAAAATGACTGACAAGTAATTGAAGTTAGTGCTGTATGGGAATCGTAATGTGTAGAGTTTTCAAGACAATATCTCTTCAGTATAACCCGATTGAACACCCTGACTCAATTTAAGAATGAAGCAGCTGTTCTGTATGGTGGGTGTGCAGACTCATGCCTTGACAGGAGATGCCACAAAGGACAGACTATTCAGTGAATCCAGGAAATGTAGCTGAGTAAAAATAAGGCAGTAGAAGATATATGAACACAGAGCAGGCCTCTTCCCCATGGGACTAGAGCCACGTACTGCTTTCCAAAATCTGGAACTTGAGGGAAATAAAGTACAAGAAAATATGGAACTAAGGGCACCAAGAACCTGATCCAGCAAAGTACGTAAACATATCCATAACTTTAAGTGCATGAGTAGTCCCAATGAAGTCAATAGAATGACTCACCTGATTAAAGTAGTTTGCTTGATCAGGGTCCAAATCTGTAGTTGAAAAAGAGCAATGGCTCCTTTGCATCTTCCTTACAGATCTGTGAAACTAGAGCGGCTCCTCCACAGGGTGGAGTTCTGTAGCTCTGGGAATTGCCACCTGGCAAGAGAAGGGAAGGAACAGCGGCTATTACATGGGATAGCAGGTGCTGTTCCTAGGTGTGGGTGGAATAATTTTTTTTTCCTCTCACCTCTCCTCATATAAACAGGAAAATGTGTGGCAATACTGGCAAACAAAAATAATCTCCACAGTACAATCTAACAATATAGGTAGGAGGATTATGGTCAAGAAGAATGGGAAACATAGCAAACCACTGTAGTTAAATTTTAATGTCCCAAATGAGAAAGCTGAGATCTCAAAACAGTCTTCACAGAGAAGGCTTCCCCTATTTTTTCTGTGTAGTGAAGACTTTAATCAAGTTCAGAACAAATTTAAGATGGGAGACCAATTTTTGATCAATATGGTACCTTCCTCCAATAAATCATTTAACATAAATCAGAGCTATGTCCAACTGATAAAAGAACTCCCAGAAGAAGACTTTCAAAACTTTTCAGTAGACCACAAGAAGCATGCAAGAATAGACTATTTCGATTCCTAAAATTTGAAAACTGGAAAATAGTTATGTTCTGGATCATAAATTTGTACTATTCAATCTGACAACCATATTGAGAAATAAATAGGATGAGGCAGACTAGAAACCTAAATCAATTGTTCAAGAAGTTGTGTGGAATGAGTAAGCTTATTTTGGTGGGGTAATGGAAATCATTTTAGAGCCATGGACTTTTTACAGAACACATTGAACGTGTGTGAGACACACTAAATTCTTGCAGAATGAATCATCAGATTAGTGAGGAAGAACTTTACAGTGGAAAGTACCTAAAGAAAATGAAAAAAGTGTATAAGCAGTTTATAATTTTCTCAGGTTTATTGTGAGCTATTATTTGCCAATAATTTCTGGTAATAATTCTTGGTGTGTGGGTAAAAATCTGGCCCTTGATTTACAAAAAACAGTACCCATAATTACCTTTCATATAAACAGCAATGAGTAAATGTTATGAGTCTATTCGTGACTTAACTTCAGTTTGTAATTGCATTTTCAATGAAATCTCTGCATAAAGTATTTCATTACTAGAAGTAAGGACAAATTAAGCTTAAATCTCTTGAAAACAGAGGTAATATTCAAAAAGATTCCAGATCCAAACATGTATAGAAACTACTTATTTTAAGACTTACAGGACCAGCCTCTCAATTGCAGAATGACTAGAGTTGTGTACTCCTGATTTAGGTCTCCTTGATTCATAGCCATACATGTGGGTAGATCCATTCACCCATGCACGCAGGACCGAAGGATCAGAGGCTTAGAAAGACATTTGCAATTTGCATATATAGGATGAGATGAGGAATAATGTCAACATTCATTGTCTTGCACAGGAAATTCCCTAGTATGTCTATTTTGACATAGCATATTTAATATACAGTATTTAATTAGAGTTTTAATCTGGCAGTAAACCTAGTTTCCATTTCCTTAAATTTATCAGTGAGAGCGCTCTCCTGCTGGTAATAGCTCACCTTACCTGATCACTCTCGTTACAGTGTGTATGGTAACACCCATTGTTTCATGTTCTCTATGTATATCAATCTCCCCACTGTATTTTCCACTGAATACATCCGATGAAGTGAGCTGTAGCTCACGAAAGCTTATGCTCAAATAAATTTGTTAGTCTCTAAGGTGCCACAAGTACTCCTTTTATAAATTCTTGTATGTACTTTCAGAATTTGTAAGATGGGTAAGAGACCTTGTAAGAGACCACAAGGAGGAGTATGGTATGAATCTCTAGATGGGTACGGTAGCTAGAGCGGTAAAAATTAATTTGTCAAAGGAACCAGCTGTAAAGGGCATTTGTGAAATATACCTTAACTTAATTTAAGGAATGCTTAACATAATGGCATCAGTCCTACCATGATGCGAGGGTATAATGAATCTTAAGACTTTTAGAGCACTCTATATTGCAAAGTCCTAAATGATTTTAGACTAAATTTTGAAGACGATGGAGTTACTCATTGAGTGAGATCCTATTCATTGAGAGTAAGGATGGTAGAATCTGTCCCTCTAGGAATAATCCCAATCTAGATTTTAAATTATAAATTTTATTATTTATTTATTATATTTACAATACATTATAATAATTTAATAGTTCTAGAACATACTCCTACCCAGGGATTTCTATATAATAATATACAATTTTAAAAAGATGGAAGGAAAATGTTTTGTTCTTTTTGTAAAGTCCAGATCATTCCCTCACATGCAGAAACCTCCAAGAAATATCCATGAGACTCTCCTCATGGGGATTCCCCACCCCCACCCACACCCATTATACTAGTAGGGGATGGAGTTCAATTATTGGGGCCTACCCCTAGTCCTGAGGAAGAAAACTGTGTAATGCCAGGGCCATCCACATGGAGGGTCTGTGCCTCTGTGTCTGCTCTGGTCTCAGGTAATTCCCTCTTGTTTCCCCAGCAGTGTGGTTCCTGTGGAGATGTGCTGCCAGAGCACATTGCTGCCATTGTGACAGATCCACACAAAAGTTCAGCTTGGGCTGTATTATCTTTTCTGACTTAGTCTCCCCTATGATGCTGTAGAAATATGTTCTTCCTACACCATCCCTGACCTTCCACTCTTCCCTGTGAGCTATCCTGTAATATCCAAGAAACATGGATTATTATTGTTATGAATACTTAAAAAGAGGTAATATCCAAACTATGAACTACCTCTGAGAGATGCAGATTGAAGTTTAATTAATAATATTAGCTTTACTTGGCCAAGCAAGCATTAGTGTGTCCCCTGAGCTCAGTAGGTAAAGAAGCCAACCCGGATTCCTCGTGGAAAATAAATATTTTCTCTCTTTGGTAGCTGTGGAACAGTGTGATAAATATTTATGTGGCCTTCTCATCATCCTTTGCCTCCAATTATTGTAGGTAAATGTAGTAAAATAGCTCGAAAAAGGCCCCCAGGAGTATCACTTGGCTACGAATTATGTTGATTTGGTAAATGGCAGGGAGAGGAGTGGGGTTTCCTGAAATGAATAATTCTGCCTACCTGAAAGTCTCTTGTTACAGTCCTACCTCAAACAAATCATACAGTAACACTTCTAGTAACAGAGGAATAGAGGGAGAGGGAAACGGGGCTGAAAAAAATGTGAAAATACAGTGCAGACCTAGAGAAAATGATTTGCTTCCATGGATGCAAATAAGCCATCAACGAGAACTTAGGGCCAGATTTTCAAAGGTGCCTAACGATGCAGACAGGTACTAGTGGGAGGTGAGTGGGTGAGGTGCCTAACTCCCATTAAAATCAGTGGAAGTTAGGTGCCTCAACTGCAAAGGCAATATTGAAAATCCCATTAGGTGCCTGTCTGTATCTTTAGGCACTTAATATCCATTGAAACTCTGGACCTTAGTTACTGCAGATAGATAACTGTGGGCAGACCGTCTCAATTACATTTGTCAGGGCCAGGTTGTGACTGGGAACACCACTTCCACAAATGCCCCAGGTGCAAGGTGATACCACCCCAGACCTTGCTCAAGGCCATTACTTACCAGAACAATATATCCATAAAATGTTAAAATGAGGAGCATGAATTTATTGTACTTGGTAGGGAAGCCGTAAACAGCTACAGTAAACAGTCTGATTACATTATCTGGCTTTTATCTGATACATAAAAAAAATTGTGAGCAGAAGAAAATGCACTTAATTTTAACATATTGTACCTATTTATAAAACCCTGCTGCCACGGAAACTTGATGCCACTGCTCTTCCTTACATCAATCTCACACCTCAATCTCTGTAACAACCTTCAGATGGGACTGTTTTTTTCCCCATCCAGTCTATGCTCAGCTCTCAGATTTTAACTGCTTAATCTCTTAGAGGACTTTATGCCTGCAACAACTTCTGCACTTGATTATTGGCTTTTAACTTTCCCTTCTGATACTCCCAACATTATAATTAAGATTTTTGTAAAAAAGGTTACATCCTAGAAGAGCAAAACCCTGTTTTATTCCACACAAAATAGCTTCTGTGAAGAATCCCAGTGGAAGAAGTTTGTTTCTGCTGGAACATAAGTCAAGGATCCTCATTTCCAAATGTAGTGCCACGGCTACTTGAACTACAAGAATAGCCACTAGTTAAGGGCGTGTAGTCAGAAGCTTAATCCAGAGCAAGTGAAGCTATGCTGCTGGATTGGGAGAGGCAACCAGAAAAGATGACAAGAGTGACATCTGCTCCTCAGGCTGAAGAAATGCACCCACTATTTGTGATAGTTTCACAGTCTTGGAATTTCAGTAAATTTTGAGCTTCTCTTGGAAGGGCCTTTTTTAAAAAAAAAAATCATATCCAGCCAGAGGAGTCAACCGGCTCTTTCTGTTATAGCACCTATTCCTATTAACCATGCCTTCGACACCTGAAGGCTAGACTGTTGTAACGTGCTCAGTGTAGGGAGGCACAGTGGGACCATTCAGAAGCTTAAGTTAATGCAAAATGCTGCTACCCACTTGTTGAGGACAATAAGTGTATAACCACCAATACTTCAGGAAATGCACTGGTGTCCAATAGGTGGATTTGAAGCAGCTGGCGCTAACAGAATGGAATTGGATTGAGTGACCTGAAGATCCACCTCTCTCCCCAGTCCATACTGCCACAGTTGAGAACAATGGAGGCACTCAGGTTGGAACCCCCAGTTATAAATCAGAGGGAGTGACTGGATAGGACTCTTTTCTATTAGGGTCAATGTATCTAGAATGCAGTTCCCTCCTTGGTCCACCAGACCTGGATTTGCTAACTTTTTGGGCAGTCTGAAAGGCTTCTGGTTTTTTGGAGGAAATCCTGTAAGCTGAAAATGAGCAAATGGAGTTGTGGTGATCTGAAGTATTCTACCAATGCATGATAGCTTTTCCTAATGGCTTGTGTTTTAGAAAAAGAAAAATTAAGGAAGTGCTTCCAGTGCTAGATAGGTGCCAAAAAATGCTTTTAGATTAACCTTGCATATTCTGTCTGTTGTCACAACTCTTCTGTAAAGATAGGGCATGCTATAGATCAGAGATAGTCTTGGAGTAACAAACATCAGTGGGTTGGCACAGGAGATGGAAGAAGGCAGGGAGATGAAGAGAGTCCTTACCCAAACCTTCTGAGTCTTTAGAAGTGATATGGGATTACTCTTGTTTTACTGAAAATCAGTTTTCCCATCCCTGCTTATGAAAAAATAGAGATGTCCCTGTTTCTGAAATCCAGCATGCTCCATCCAGGAACAGTTCAAATACACCTTGTGTCCTATGTGAAGCCATTCATTTAGAGTCTCTAGCTGTGAGGTCCCAAGATTCTGTAAGTGACCATCTTCCCAGCACCTATGACACAGACAAGCTGGAAAGATATATTCAGTCCCCTGGACGGGAATGGGTCTTGAATCCAGATTGTGTGTGTGGAGGGAGCTGGGGGTGGGAGGGGCAAGGAAAAGGGATTTCCTTTTAAACAGGAGGAAAGAAGAATGCAATTTGCTTAAGATCATGATCCCCAAGTGGGATTCCCACAGGTGGCTCAAGTAGCTGTCAGCATGAAGCATCTCCTATTCCGTACCACGCACCACCGGAACTTGAGCAGTAAACATCAAGCTAGTGTTAGCAAAACTCAGCCAAAAAGCTTGAAAGCAGCAGTAAAGGGACAGTATTTAGAGACAGGGACATTTGTTCATATTCCGGTATGTTGTAGAACCTTGAAGACAACATAGCCACTCCAGCAGCAGTCAGAACAGTAGCATTTTTAGAACGTTAGCCAAACACCTGTATGTAATTAGTTGCAGATAAATGTGGGAGCAGCAATCACAGAAGAAAATAAGAAGCAACTGAGACACAGGAGGTAACTGTTATTAAAGTGAACAAGCTTGAATTTCAAGACAGGTTATCAGCAGGAAGCTGAGCTGGTCAAAAAATAACATTTTAAACTGAAATGCTTTACAAAATAAAGCTATTTTGAAAGCTCATCCTGAAACCATCCCTTTACCTTCAAAATGAACCTAAATGGCTCAGCAGCAGTAGGGGTGCAAAAATAATTAACAAGGTAATTGGGGACTGGGTAAGATATCATGTGATCATTTGAGAGTGATATTCTACCCATACTCTTGTGTCTTCTCCCTTGTCATTTATTAGAATTTCACAACAAGAAAAGGAGTACTCGTGGCACCTTAGAGACTAACAAATTTATTTGAGCATAAGCTTTCGTGAGCTAACACGGCTTCTACTCTGAAACCTGTCATTAGAATTTCAGAGGCCCAATTCACAAGAGCAGAATTCAACACAATGCTATCTTATCTGTTGCAAGATTTCATATTGCTACCCATCACAGTAGTATCTGAGCACCTTTTGCATACATAGATCGGCAATAGTGAAGTCCCTTCACGGAGTCTCTGGCTCTTCTCCTTTTTGGGGTATAGATACTCTACTTAGATGTAATGACTTTCATCACCAACAGCTGAGAGAGGCATTTTGAAATACAGTAAATGAATGCATAGCACCGTAAGAAAAGCACAATAGAGTAGGTTGATTATTTCATATAAATCTGGTGCACAACTGTTTTTTTCCTTGACAGACAGGAACAATGAGGTATTCCTATTCAGTTCAGATAATGATAGTGATAGTCTCTACTGTAAAAAAGTAAAAATCTCACCTTATGATATCCTATTAGCTTCTCCTGTAAGACTCTCCTTACTGCTCCCTTCCCCCAGAACAGACTTTTTGATGCTGCCTGTCGCCATCTCCCCAGCACAGTAGCCATAACCTTATCAAATGATTCTGTAATCAATTAACTTTAGCCCATAATGCTCCACCACATAAATCAAGGCTTTGCTGTGTGCTCTTGGTCTTGTGTGCTGCATTGTACAAGGATTAGCTTTTTTGTTGTGCTAATTTTATTTGGCATGGCTCTAAATTTATTTCATTCACTACTAAGAGACAGACAGTGCTAGTTTTGCAGCACAAAAATGTCTGAAATGAGTCAAAGAAGCAGCTGGTAGAAAATTACTTAGGGGGCTACTCAACTATACTGACCACTGAAATAGTAAACATGATTTAGAAAGTCTGTTTTTCTAGAATTTTAGAACCACTGTCTTTATTTTTCCTCTTTTAATAGAGGAATACTAGCCATTGCATCAAGTCACAAATTCATGTCAGAGAAGGCTAAACAGACTGCTAATTTGGGCAGCTCATGCAGAGATATTGTAGGTGCCAAAAAAAATGCTTTTGGATTAACCTTGCATATACTGTCTGCCCAAATTAGCACTGATCCTTTTTTTGCTGCCACATCACATTTGTAAATTGAGATTTAATTTGCTGCCAGTTATTATCTCCTGGTCCCTTAACATTTCTGCTTTCCAGGTTACTCCCTCCTCTTTCCAAGTTCTAACTCCAGTTTATTTTCTGCCCCCATTTCCAGTCTCTCTAGGTCACTATATCATTTCTCTCTGCTCATTAATGTCCTTAATGCTATCCAGGTTAGTATCACTGTAAATCTTATTAACATCCTAGATTTAGTTACACATCACATGATTAATGAACAAGTATTTGTGTGCTACTTGTATTCTCAGTGCTGCTGGGACCTGTCCAGGTCCCATCTGGGTTAAAGTGATTTCAAGGCTGCTTTACTGACTGCCCTGTTCCAATAGCCCACTAGGGTCTAGCCACACCCCCTCACTCCAGCAACATGTCCTTTAAAGCTTAAAGCCACTGGTTGCAAAGGGTAGGGCAGCATAGAGCCATTCCCTCTACTCCAAAAAGCCCTTTTATGCTGGCTGTGTTCCTCAGGTCACATCTGACTCCCTTGCAGCATCTTCACACCATCAGAGCAGAGTAAATGGGCTGGGCCACAACAGAGAATTGCTCCTACTGTACAGAATACTTTACTAAAATCTAGACAGATTATATTTACTTTGCCATTCATCTGCTTTTTTGTAATTCGGCCAGAAAAAGCAATCAAGTGTCTTACAAGATTTGTTCTTTAGAAGTTTGTCTATAGTTCAATCATCCCCAAGTTTTTTTCACTTCTCCTCTCCATATTCATTCCATTATTTTACTAGAGAATAAAGCTGGATTTCCCAAGCAGAAATTGCAAAGATCTCACGTCTTTCCCTTTTTTAGAAATCGGTACCTCATTTACTTTTTTGCTCCCAATTTTGTGATAGTTTCCCAGTTTTCCATGACTTTTCAAAAGTAACTGTTAGTGTTTTCATAAGTCTTGTATCAGAGGGGTAGCCATGTTAGTCTGGATCTGTAAAAGCAGCAAAGAGTCCTGTGGCACCTTATAGACTAACAGACGTATTGGAGCATAAGCTTTCGTGGGTGAATACCCACTTCTTCAGATGCATGTAGTGGAAATTTCCAGAGGCAGGTATAAATACGCAAGCAAGAATCAGGCTAGGGATAACGAGGTAAGTCTTGTTAGCCAATGTTTTTGATATGCTAAGGTGTCTCCTGTCAGGCTCTGGTGTCTTGTATATATTGAAGTTTTGCAAGTATCTATTTTCCTGCTTTTAGCAATAGCTATTAGAATTTGAATTCTTTTAAAATCTTTCTTGTTAAAGAAAGATTTTGAAAAGGAGTTTCTACTCTAAAATCCCTGTCATCCTCCTTTATTAATCGAGCTACTTTCTTTCTTATACTCTTCCCCTGACACTTTTGTAAAACTTTTTATACCCTGTAATCCGTTCTAACTTGTTCTATCTCTTAATTTTCGTTATCTTTTCTTTTACCCCTTCAAAACCTGATTGATACAGTGCATTGTTGATTAGTTGCTTCCCTTCTTTTCCCTTACCAGTAAGTTATTTTCTGTCCTCAGATCTCTGAGCAGTCCTTGTGAAGTGACATATGCTGCTTATAGATTGCTGCTTTCTTTTCAGAGGAAAGTTCGTAGGCTTTTGCATGTATTTTATGGTTTTCTCTGGTTTCATTCATCGTCTGGATTTTTTATTCCTTGCATCACATCTTGTTTAGTAGATTTCTCCTTTCCCCAAAATATGCTTTCCTGAAATATACCTTTCACCTATCTGCTGTGTTTTAGTGAGACAATTCATTAACTGTTAATAGATTGACGAACTACTAATTAAGGGTTTGGCACTGTAAAAGACATTTCTTCAAAAAAGTAAACAAGTTTGCACATCATTCATGCAAAACTCTCTTGATTTTTGCTCAGAAAAATAAATATTGTATATCTGCCACGTGGACTACCTTGGTTCCTTGGGTGTATGTTTTGTGGTCGAGATGCAGAAAGGCAACTAGTGGGATTTTCAACATGGCCTATATCTCTTATGGGAATTAGGTATCTAGGTGCTTTTGACAATCCTGGTAGGCATCTATCTGCATCTCTAGGTGCCTGAATACCTTGAAAATCTGCCACTAGACACCAAAACACTGCAAGGTTAAATTCCATTTTTGCCTTGTTCTAGTGTTGGCTGTTTACACAACAGGCATGTTAGAGCATAAATACTGTAACCTATGGGATTACTGCTATAATCTGCTTCTGGAAAATGTGACTTCTTTGGTTTTGTGGGTTTTATTTAGTTGTTTATTTTTTTCTTAAATCTTTAACCAAGTTGTGTCTACATTAATTCAAACAACACTGAAATCATATACTAAGTTGGATTACTTTCAGATAGCTACTTGTGATTCACTGTTCAAAGACACACATAGTTCCCAAATATATTTCCATTAGGAGTATAATGGCAACATCTAGGTGGTACATTAGAATATTTGTGGGGTATTTGATTTAAGGTCTATAATGTCATCTAGTTCATCTTCCTGCCAATGCAGGATTGTTCCCTGCAGGACATTTTTTAGAACACTATTTATTCTAGTTTACATGTCCCACACAACTAAGCTTCAGCACTGATCTCAGAAGACTGTTTCACAGCCTAAATACATCTTGCTCTCAGGAACTCTTTCTTGATACTGTATTTAGCTGAAAATTTCCTCCTCTTAATTTCCTCCTCCCACTGAGGGTATGGTTGAAGTATTTTCTGAAACAACCAGAGCAATTTCTGATAGAAGTGTATCCATCCCAATAAATTCATTCATTCTTTTTCTAGAAAGTTAGTTTTAAATGGTGGTGCATGCCATTATATTATGGTAAATAAAGTAGAAAGACTTTTTTATATTTTAAAAGCTAAGCTTCTCTCACCATCTTTCATTCCCTTTCTCTCTTTAGGAAACAGACCACTGGGTCTGAGTTGCAAAGGATCTCTTAAAAAAAACAACAAAAGTTTTCTTCATTAAGGATGTTAAGGGATTTGCTGAGGAAATTGGCAAGATCATTAAAAAGCTAGAAAATATGAGCTGATAGAAACTCATCGTTGTAGAACCATAAACAATACATATAATCTAACAAATCTGGTAGAATTCTCCGAGGAAATAAGTTAGACTTCAGCAAGCAACCACACAATAGGATATCACAGGCAATTGCCCGTGGATGGTGTCATAAATATAAAGGGAAGGGTAACCACCTTTTTGTATACAGTGCTATAAAATCCCTCCTGGCCAGAGGCAAAACCTTTTCACCTGTAAAGGGTTAAGAAGCTAAGGTAACCTAGCTGGCACCTGACCCAAATAACCAATGAGAGGACAAGATACTTTCAAATCTGGAGGCAGGGAAACAAAGAGTTTTTCTGTCTGTGTGATGCTTTTGCCAGGAACAGATCAGGAATGCAGCTCAGAACTCCTGTAAAAATTAGTAAGTAATCTAGCTAGAAATGCGTTAGATTTCTTTTGTTTAATGGCTGGTAAAATAAGCTGTGCTGGATGGAATATATATTCCTCTTTTTTTTGTCTTTTTATAACTTAAAGTTTTGCCTACAAGGATTCTCTATGTTTTGAATCTGATTACCCTGTAAGGTATTTACCATCCTTATTTTACAGAGGTGATTCTTTTACCTTTTCTTTAATTAAAATTCTTCTTTTAAGAACCTGATTGATTTTTCATTGTTCTTAAGATCAAGGGTTTGGGTCTGTGTTCACCTGTACAAATTGGTGAGGATTCTTATCAAGCCTTCCCCAGGAAAGGGGGTGTAGGGTTTGGGGGAATTTTGGGGGAAGATATCTCCAAATGGGCTCTTTCCCTGTTCTTTGTTTAAAACGCTTGGTGGTGGCAGTATACGGTTCAAGGACAAGGCAAAGTTTGTACCTTGGGAAAGTTTTAACCTAAGCTGGTAAGAATAAGCTTAGGGGGTCTTTCATGCAGGTCCCCACATCTGTACCCTAGAGTTCAGAGTGGGGAAGGAACCTTGACAGATGGTGAAGAACTTGTAATGTTCAAAGGTTTTGGGTCAAAGCATAGGAAGTTAAAATGCATAAATTAGGTATGTAAATGCTTTAAACATTAGAAAATTAGCATTACTTTTCTCAACTGTACTTTCTTTAAAAACTTGAGCAAAAAACTAAAAGGGTCTTAAATTTGACTCTGTTTACTCATTATGGACTTTGTTCCATATTTTTTTTTAAATCATAGGTTAAGTATTATATGTAACCTGCCAACAGGAAAACAGCTGAACTCTCCTGTGTCTGAAAATAGCTGTTTTGTTAAACCACTCAGCAAGTATGTCAGACTGACAAATTAGGAAGCAAGTTCTAGCCCTAATAATTAATATTCTGTTTTCCTGTTTAATAAAGCTTCTACACAAAGAACAGTAACTTTTTCTCCTCTTATGGAAAAAGACTTTAGCAGATCTAGAACCAAATGCTGTTCCCCACTGAAGTCAATAGAAAAACTCTTAATAAGTTCAAGCAGACAAATATTTGCCAGCTTGTCCCTAGCAGAATATATTACCAAAAATGAACATTTCTAGTCTTTAGTCCCAAAATAGGTGAATTGTGACTTTGTAATAGGGTGTGCTGGGCTCAGTGAGACAGTTATGTAGTCCAAGAACACTTTGCTGCAGGAACAGGGTGTTCTGAGTGTTGTAGTTTCCAGAGTTGCCTGAGAGTTGTAGGACTTCCAATAATATATGCTGCATAGGGGCTGGTGATGCAGGCAGCCCATCCTTCAGAGACCTGAAGGAAGTAGGAGTTGCTTGTAGTTCTTGTACTCCGAGATGGTTTCCCTTACACCAAACTCTTCACACTGATTTAGACTAGACCCAACCTGTGTATGCATGCTTTGGGTTCTTGCTGAAGTTAATTGGAGCCCCCACCCCAAATATTTGAGGACTGGATTTGTGTCAAAGTCATCTATATAAGGAGATTGATGAGTATCACTTTCCCTTTACATCTTGAACTGTGTACTGGGGCAAAGCCACAGGTGGCCTGGGTTGGCCATCCAGTTAGCACCCAGGCCCCACACAACTCCGAGCTTGCGTGAATGCAGAAGCCAGTGTCCACATTCTTGTGGATCAGGAAATCCTGGCTAAAGAGCAAGTGGCTCTTGGCCTGTCTGTGGAATGCCAAGGCCAGCAAGGAGCAGAGGAGAATGAAGCAGCTCACCCATCCCCACTGCTGCCTTCACCCTGTGTCGCAAACTTCTCCCACCTCTGCAAAATTTCAGTGAGAGCCAGGCCCCCCACAGGCGCCGACTGCCTCCACCCCCAAGTTAAGCTATGCCTGCCTGTGGGGCTGCAGGGATTGCCCCTCTCCACTGGCCACCCAGCCCCCCTGGGTTCCCTGGACTCAGATCCCTCCTCTGCACTCAGTTACACACATCCCCAATCCTGCCCCAGCATTCAAATATAATATGCAATAATATAATACAAAAAGATGCAATATACATGGTTTGCTATATCAGCACCAACCTAAATTTCCACTCCCAGCTACACCACTGATTTTCACTCAATGCCATTTTCATAGATTATAAGCATGTCAAGTTTCCTTCCCCACTCTGAACTCTAGGGTACAGATGTGGGGACCTGCATGAAAGACGCCCTAAGCTTATTCTTACCAGCTTAGGTTTGTACCTTCCTCAAGGTACAAACTTTGCCTTGTCCTTGAACGCTATGCTGCCATCACCAAGTGTGTTAAACAAAGAATAGGGAAAGAGCCCACTTGGAGATGTCTCCCCCCGCCAAAATATACCCCCAAGCCCTACACCCCCTTTCCTGAGGAAGGCTTGATAAAAATCCTCACCAATTTGCATAGGTGAACACAGACCCAAACCCTTGGATCTTAAGAACAATGGAAAATCAATCAGGTTCTTAAAAGAAGAATTTTAATTAAAGAAAAAGTAAAAGAATCACCTCTGTAAAATCAGGATGGTAAATACCTTACAGGGTAATCAGATTCAAAACATAGAGAATCCTTGTAGGCAAAACCTTAAGTTACAAAAAGACACAAAAACAGGAATATACATTCCATTCAGCACAGCTTATTTACCAGCCATTTAAACAAAAGAAAATCTAACGCATTTCTAGCTAGATTGCTTACTAACTTTTTACAGGAGTTCTGAAGAGCGTTCCTGATCTGTTCCTGGCAAAAGCATCACACAGATAGACAGACCCTTTGTTCCCCCCCCTCCTCCACCTTTGAAAGTATCTTGTCTCCTCATTGGTCATTTTGGTCAGGTGCCAGCGAGGTTATTTTAGCTTCTTAACCCTTTACAGGTGAAGGGGTTTTGCCTCTGACCAGGAGGGATTTGATAGTTCTGTATACAGAAAGGTGGTTACCCTTCCCTTTATATTTATGACATAAGGCCAGAAAAGGGACCATTGTGATCATTTACTCTGTCCTCCTGTATAACACAGGCTACAGGACTTCCCTAAATTAATTCTTGCTTCCAGTCAAACATTGTATTAAATCCTGTGCATCTGGAGAATTTGTTCACAAACACTACATCCGTAAGCTTTTCATCTTGTCCTCCAGTTATAATTTTATTCTTAAATGACACAAGAAAGCATTAACTCCTGGCATACTGGGGTGGACCAAAGTCCCAGTTACAATCTCATTCCAATGAGATTTACATGCAAGTTATACATGCAAGTAAATTGGAAGATTAGAATTGGGCTCTGACCATCTCTTAAATTCTCAGAATGAGAAGTATTAATGCTACTTACAATCTAAAGGTGAACTTGTTTGTTTTCATATATAGTATAAAGTTGCTGCCTCTTTTAATAAAATGGTATTACACTTTTACAGCTATGAAATTTATTTCCATCTCTAGGTTCAAAGTACATTGAGCTTTGGGGCAGGTCCTGTGCCCATGCCAAAACAGGTGCTCCCAGTTTGGCTAATGAAGAGAGCAGGGCCGTAGGGAGGCTATAAAGGACCAAGGAAGAGAGACCTGGTGAATCAGAGCTACTGGAGTCAGGAGACTGGAGGACGTCTCCAGGAAGCTCTCTGCAGGTGCTCTCTGGAAGGAGGGAGGAATTAAAATGAAGCCAATGGAAGGCTTAGCTTGCTGACTTTTAAGAGCCAAGGGCCTGGTCTACACTGGGGGTGGGGAAGAATCGATCTAAGTTAGCAACTTCAGCTACATGAATAACATAGCTGAAGTTGATGTAGTTAGATCTACTCACCGCGGTGTCTTCACTGATGCTCCCCCGTTAACTCCACCTGTGCCTCTTGCTCCGGTGGAGTACCTGAGTTGACAGGAGAGCGTTAGGCAGTCAATTTATCGCGTTTAGACTAGACACGATAAATCGACCCCCGCTGGATCGATCACTGCCTGTCGATCCTGCGGGTAATGTAGACAAGCCCAAAGCCAATGCTGAGAGGCTTTAAAAGGGTTTAGAGCTAGGAAGTCAATGGAGGGGCTAGCCAGCCATCTTTCCTGAGCTGAAGAACCAAAAGCCAGGGAAGATCTTCCCTGAAAGCAAGCAGAGCAACAAAAGGGGTTTGCTGGCTGACTCCTCCAAGCTAGAGTACAATGAAGGCAGGAGGAGCAGCAGAGGGAGCACCTGCCTACTTGCTCTAAGCTGTAGAGCAGTGTTTCTCAAGCTATCTGATGTGGGGGACGAGCAAATTTTTTTCCAATGCGTGCGCAGACCAGCAGCCGATGGCTCGCGGACCGGCACCAGTCCGCAGACCACCACTTTGAGTAGCACTGCTGTAGAGCCAAAGCCAAGGGCTAGAGATGGCTGAAGGCAGGAGTGCAACACTGTTCACCTGCTGTCAGAGGAGGGTGCTGCAGGTGGAGTTGTGATGACATTCAGTACTTGAATTGAATACTACCACAGAATTACAAAATCTGTATGGAAATAAGACACATGCATTGTGGAATAAAAGAAAGATTTTTGAGAATTAGACCAGCACTCTACAAATCCCAAGTATGTTACTGCTGCCCAGATACACATGTGTGAAAAACAAAGTTCAAAAGAATACAGTAGAACCTCAGAGTTACGAACACCGGAGTTAGAAACTGACCAGTCAGCCGCACCCCCTCATTTGGAACCAGAAGTATGCAATCAGGCAGCAGCAGAGACCAAAAAAAGAGAGCAAATACAGCACAGTGCTGTGTTAAACCTAAACTATTAAAAAAAATTAAGGGAAAGCAGCATTTTTCTTCTTCATAGTGAAGTTTCAAAGCTGCATTAAATCAAGGTTCAGTTGTAAACTTTTGAAAGAACAATCATAACTTTTGTTCAGAGTTACAAACATTTCAGAGTAACGAACGACCTCCATTCCTGAGGTGTTTGTAACTCTGAGGTAACTGTATCCATAGCAGGCCAGAGACATTATTAAAAATGGTACTCTAGATATTAAAAACTGGAAACTGAAGCTCATATGGAATGTGGCTGCCTACTTGCCAAGGGGATCTTACCAGGCAGACAGCATATAGCACTCATTCTCCATGAACTGTGAGGAGCAAGTGCAAGAGCACAAATACTTTCAGAAAGATTTGTTTCCACCGCAGGTGTACTGAGGTTCCTAAGAGTTGTTCATCTCCTGTGGTTATGCCTCCTAAAGTAAATTGTCATCCTCTAAATACTGAAAACAAGACACTTTTTAAAATACAAAAACTGTTTGCAGCAGCAAACAAGAACAAGAGCAAAAGCAAAACTGTTTGAGCATATTTATGATAGTAATTTTAAGTGCATTAGAAAACTAACCACCACCAGTATTCTTTATGTAGGGCCAGATCTTATGGCACTCAGTACCCTAGTAGGTAAATTACTGGATTCTCAGGACTATCTGAGTCTCCAGATAACAAGACTGGCTCAGACCATTATGGTTCCTAGCATGAGTTAAAGCAATTCAAACACTGTAACTTACACCCAACTGCCAATGGCCTCAAGATGCCATTCTGATAGCTCAGGATAACTGTAGCAAAGAGGCATTGTAGCCATGCCCTCTTGTTCTGGGTACACTGATCACTGACCATGTACTTTATTGTAACAGCAAGAATTAAATAAATGTTTATTTGTAAAAATAAAATGTGAATGCTACGCTCTCTCTAATAACATGCTCTAGCAGGGGTTTGCAAGGGTTGTCATGTCAGGGAATTCACAGATGGAAGGGTTTGGCAATGGTATACTCATCTGCAGTATCATACTGAAGTGTATGAAGAATGAATACACTTTTTCCGAATTCTAAGGGTTAAAACCTGTTGGAGTTGCTTCCCTGTTGATTTTTTTCTATCAGTATCTTATAGGTTTACAAGATCTAGTCACTTAGATTGCTTTTCATATCATTGAAAAAACTAACCTATCTGGCAAGAGCAATGCAATATTACAACATTATGATTTCTTGTTGGTATGGCCTCAATTCTGACTTCATTCTTCCAATACTTAAAAGCAGGATAATTAGAAGAGACAAACTTCTGCTTAAGTCAAGAATCCTATCACACAAATTTCCCTGAAATATGTAGATATCATCCACCTCTCCATTCTTTGAGTGTTACTGTATTTTAATTCACCCTGAAGATTTGAGCTGTGTGCGGGAATGTAATTCCTTTTCCGTGAACGATTTCAAAATTTGGTTTGGCTCCAGTTTGGAACAAACCCCCAACATTTCTAAATTCTCTGTGAAAGGGAATGGAGCCTGAAAGCTGTGGGGTCCCCTGCTCTGAGGCAGTCTGGCAGGAAGACTGCCTTGGAGCCTGCTGGGCAAGTTGGCAGGATACTAGACAGGTTGCTGACAGAAGTGTGCCCAGCGGACAGCATTTCATCAGACCCCCACCTGTGTTCCATCAGAACTTCATTGACATCAAACTGTCTTTGTAAAACATTTCTATTTTGACAAATTCCAACGAAAAATGTTTTGTCTGAATTTTTCTGACCAGCTCTACTGAAGATCAAACAATGATCAATGAATCGTTGTTGAACTTCAGGAAATAATCAGAGAATTTAAAAAAAAAACTTAGAATCCTTCAGCATCATTTGACAACATCATCCACAAGCATACTCCAGCATGCAATTGTTTACAAACCGTTTATGGATTTTAGTTCATGAATGTTAAAATCCCACCCCACAGGCCAGATGCAGCCCTGCTGGCAAACTCATCTCTCCTTCATGTCAGTTACTCACCAGAGTTGTCTGGGGCCTGGAGAAGTTTTGCAGTGCTGGGTGGAGGCAGCAGCCAAGGTGCTGTAGTCCACTCTGCTGCCTACGATCCATGGCATTCTGCAGATGGGGTAAGAGCCACGCATTCTTCAGCCAGGGTTGGTGATTCATAACAATGTGGGCATTGACGTCATACAGGCTCAGATCTGGATGGGCCTGGGTGCTAATTGGGTGGGCCATGGCCTATTCAGGCCCATCCATGGCCACACCCCAGCTGCAAATTTTTGATTAGGATACTGAAACCCTCCCCCACCCCAATCCCTTCTGCCCAGTTTTTTCACACTTGCTATCTGGTCACCCTAGGCTGCATCTGCTAATGAGGATTTATTTCCAATGGATTTTAAAATGTTTTCATCACCTAAATATTTACCTTGATTCTAGCTCAATGAGACATCTGAAAATACATGATTATAGCACTGGCATCTCTGTAAACTAGTTGGAATAAGTAATACAAAAATGCATCAGCTGCTTTGAATGATTTTTGTATAAATGAACTGATTTTCCTTTACTGAATGCTTGAAATGAAATGTTAATCAGGAGAACTATAGGACTATATGACCAATGGTGTAAATACTTTCATGCTACAAGCCCTATTCAGCATATTTAGTAGCTTTTTTCCATGTAAGATTCATAACTCCCTGCCAGGTAATTTTTTTTAAATTCATCACCCTGCTATTATTAGTCAGAGCCAGCATTTCCTTACTTGCATGTTACTTACATAAGATGCTGCCCTTATGGTTGTGAAATACAACCAAAGAAAGTCATCTTTGTAGAGCTCATCCATTGCTATTGCTTTATATTTGCTGTGATTACATAAAGAGTAAATAGTTTCTTTAGAAATATCTAGGGACATAAAAACTTGGGATAACGTATGGTTGTTTTTTTCATGGCAGAAGGCTACCAAGCATTCATCCAGCATTGTTTTCGGAAACAATTAAAAACTATGCTTGACTAACTTTTTTTAGTTTTATTTCATTCTAGAACATTATAGGGTCTCTTTCAAATGAAAAAAAAAAAGCAAAATTGCCTGCTTTCTTCAGAATGGTTTTCTGGGTCCTGACCTTGCAGTAAATTTCACATGGTTGGGCTCCTGCAGCCATGTACAAATCCATTGAATGTGGTGGGGCTCAGTATGAGCCTGAGAATACACCCACACAGGATCAGTTCAATGGGTCCCCCAGCCATATCTAAGGTCTCTTACTCATGGTTACCTTTGGGAGATGGTCTCTTTGAGCCTCATCTGCAGTGGACATTGGCTGCAAGATGGAATTGAAATTATGAACACAGCTTAGTCAAATCACAAGGGAGGAGTCCACATAAGTCACATTCTTTCATATGCATCACAAGTCAATGTCTAGATTGTTCAGCCATCTTACAGCTGCCACGTGTTAAGCCTCATCCAGGATCTGCATCCCAGGTTGCAAACAGGTGGCAGTAAGCTAGTGCTTCTGAAGTTCATCATTATGCCTGTCTCTCTATCCCAGAGTTACTGCCACTTTGCCACTTAGTTGTAGAACCTCATGTGCCATTCTTCATCTGAGATTGGCACTGGACCAGCAGCATGGGACATGAATGCATGTCTGGCTGCCACAAAAGGATGTCTCAAAGTCAGTTGTGGCAAGTAGCAGGAATGGCAGATATAGATGTTTTCTTCTGGAGGCAGGCAGATTTTCTTGTGGGAAGTGTGTTTTGCTTATTTGAATCTATTGCAACTGTCACCCTTGTGTGCAGTAGGTTGTTTTCTTCCGGCTTTGCCCTTCATGCAGTTTTAAGTGTGATGGCATCTCATCAAAGTTTTGAGGGAGCTATGTAAGCCAACACACACAAATTAGAGGTTAATGTGCAGCTAAAGAGGAATAAAAACAACCTGAGGAATTACAGACCAGTAGGTTTAACTTCAGTACCTGGAAAGATAATGGAGCAAATAATCAATCAACCAGTTTGCAAATACCTAGACAATAATAAGGTGATACGTAACACTCAACAAGGATTTGTCAAGAACAAATCATGTCAAACCAAATAGCTTTCTGTGACAGGGTAACAAGCCTTGTGGATAGGGAGGAAGCAGTAGATGTGGTATATATTGATATTTTGGTACTGTTTCACATGACCTTCTCATAAACAAACTAGGGAAATACAGCCTTGATGGAGTTACTGTAAAATGGTGCATAACTGGTTGGAAAACCATTCACAGTGAGTAGTTATCAGTGGGTCACAGTCGAGCTGGAAGGACATATCGAGTGGGGTCCCACAGGGATCAGTCCTAGGTCCACTTCTGTTCAATATCTTCATAAATGATTTATAGTGGCATAGAGTATAAAGTTTGTGGATGATACCAAGCTGGGAGAGGTTGCAAGTGCTTTGGAGGATCGGATTAAAATTCAAAATGATCTGGACAAACTGAACAAATTGTCTGACCTAAATAGGAAATTCAGTAAGGACAAATGCAAAGTACTACACTTGGGAAGGAACAATCAATGTGCACACACAAAATGGGAAATGACTGCCTAGGAAGTAATACTGCAAAAAGGAAATTTAGGAAAGATGTGGACTTCCAGCAGTTTTAGGGTCTTCCAGCAGTTTTCCTGGCTTCAGAATGGCTACAACCTTTGCCCTGCGCCAGATTTTTGGGATGCAGTTCTCTTGGAAATATCTGTTGAGGAACTGAAGCAACCGGCTTTTGGACACAGGTGAAGTAAGAACTCTATACGGATGTAATCCAGGCCTGGGGCCTCTCCTGTTTTCTTAAGCTTTGTGGCCTGATCCACCTCTTTGTCTGATAATGAAACACACACAAGGAGCCTGCCCCTCTCTGTTACCTTATCCAATTCTGTGTACAGCCATTAGCTGCTGACTGGGATGTGATAGCATTTGCAGTGGAAACTCTTTTTACTGAGACTGGAATCTCCAGAGAGTCTTGTGATAGTCTAATAGGCTTTCCAGATAGAATAAGTACAGTGCATCTTTGTGACTCTCTCTCTCCATTGATTGTGCCAGGTTTGATCCAGTAGTTAAATGAGTTCCTTGCTTTTATTAATGGTCTCCTGTTTGTTACCAGCAGATTTAAACTCCTGGTAGAGCTTAATTGCCTCTGATGATCATCCATGGATATACTATCAGCGATAGCCTCTAGGGATCAGTTTCTTAGCAGCTGCCTGAACTATTTCACAGAAGAGTTAATAGGGTCTTTATATTGGCTGGACATGTCAAATCCAAGTCAGCCAGTTCATTGACAAATGTCTCCAGTTCCGCTGGAATGACCTCCCACTGGGCTTTCTGCAAGCTGCTTGATATCCGCAAGGCCTGTGGTGATCAAACACGGCCAAGGCTGACACTTTTGGGGAAAGTTTCAAGCACCTTCCACTCTATGACCACTGGTGGCTGTTGCCTGGAAGATGAAAAAGTGATGTCAGATGAAGAGCCTGTTGCACATCTGCTACCGTGAAAGCTTGGCGTTTTTCTTTGGGTTATAGAGGAGTTGTAGGTAAGCAACTGATGCCCACTCTATTAGACTCTCTCCTTCAGCATTGTTATCAAGGTATCCCAACACACATGGCAGGAATTGAAGTTGCCACTGTAGATGGAAGGACCTGACAAAGTAGACAGAGCAGGGGTTGGTATGTTTGTAGACATTGATCAGCATAAGTTCTTTAACCTTTATTGCTTACCATTTTCTGATGTCATTTGGACCAGATGTCAATATCATGATCACAGACAGCCCCTCTGTAATATAAGATGCCAACCCATATTGCTTGTGATGGTGATGAGCCACGACAGCATAGCCTGGAACTGAAAGGTGCACACTGATGGTGGAGTGCGTCTCCGAAGCAAGATTACATGTGCTTCAAGGTTTGTAGCTAGGTGGAGGAGATTATTCCTTTTCACCGCCAATATCCCCTCGATGAAATGCAGCATGCTGAGAATCAGCCCCAGTGCTATGATTTGCAGCCCTGAAAAGGGCCCCATCGGAGCACAGACCTTTTGGACTGATTGTTGATTAGAACATGAGCCTCTGTTTCACATTTTGTCTACTTACATTTTGCTATCTGCAGCAGATGACATCTCCCCAGTTGACTCTTTCATTCATTCTTCATTCCTTCTCCCTAGCCTAGCCCAGGAGTAGAAAGTGGAGACAGAGAAACTTCTCGCCCAGCTCCATTCCGCCCAGCCAGGCACAACATCCATCTGCATTCTGGGCAAGCAAGGAGACGGTATGAGCGTCTCCAAAGTGATTGAGCCTGCCCCTCCCCTCAAGCCTATTCCCAGGGGTTATCTGTCCCCTTCTGGCCCAATCAAACATCTTCCTTGGGGTCAGCATTTCTGCTATCTGTTGGCATGGTAAAAAGTCTTAACTATGGGTGGGATTTTTCAGAAGTATACAAGTGATTTTAGGAGCACAAGTCCTATTGAGCCATAGTGTGAAGGATATGTGGGAAATTAAGGAAATACTTTGTTTTCAGGGGGGCTAAATTATGGGCTGACATTTTGGGCAATTTAGGAGGTTGGGGTACTCTCTGAAGAACACATTGGGAAAGTTCAAATATTTTTCCTGTTAGCTTTTGTGAAGAAATAAAAATGCCAGTGTATCTAACAGCAGTTCTTAAAATGTATTCAACAAAGCAAGCAAATCTTACTAGAGTCATTCACAGTACAAACACACTTTCCTTCTCATAATAAACATAATGAAAAAATCAAGTACATGTACAGACTGCCTAGAGGTGATGTACTTAAAGTACTCCTGCTAAAATTAACAATGATTTTGCCTTAGCCAGAAATAAATCATGCACTTCCATTTAATTCCCCCACAGCTCCCAATGTGCACTGCCTAGAGATCAATTTATAGTCCTAATACGGTTAATACTCAATTTTCTAGCTTCTCAGTTTGTATATCAAGGACACAGAGCAGGTAATTGCAGGATATTAACTTGCCCTTGTCAGTTTCCATTAAAGGTGCCTCAAAATGATTAGTGATCAAGTCATTTCAGGAAACAGTCACAAATTGTTTAAAGAGATCATTAACCCACAGAGTATTTTTAAGCTTTCTAACTGAACACTAAATATGGGATTTATGTCTTGATCAGCCATGTTTCTTGGCGATCTTACTCCTTGATGGACCATTAATAATACTACACAATGGTGCATCCTATGGTCGCTATGAGAGAGCATTTCTCCACATGTAAAAATGTTTTAATTACTAAAGAGCATTTTGAAAGTGGTATAACCTTAGCAGAATTATTCAAAATTGCAGTCCAAACTACCTTGATCTTTTACTCTTACTCTTAAGTTCTCATGCTGTCAACTCTAAAGGCGAACCTAAACTGAAATAATAGAAATCAGTGCTCTCTATACTTGTTGTTGCGGAAAATGTAATTGCTGCCCAATTATTTACTTGAATCATGTTCAGCCATGCAAATCAATGACTTTTAAATGACTGCCTAGATCAAGTGTCATTTTAGTATTTAGCATCATTGTCATGGAACAATGAAGACAATAAAATAAAACACTGAGGAGATAAGAATATGAAATGAAACTGTGAAAAGAAATGTTCTTACTCATGTTACAGATGCTCTGTTTTACAAATCACTCCCCCAGTCCACCTTACATAAAAACAAATGTGGCAGGTATATGAGGTTGCTCAGCATTGCCATAAATAGATCAGCTGATATCATAACCCAGGTTTAGTTACATTTGGTAATTAGTGAGCAGCAAACTCCATGGACAAAGTTGAGTTAAGACACAAATTCTCCTTCTCAGCTTTAGCCACACTAGAACAAGGTGTGTTGTTTGCAACGTATGTACCTGCACTAGCTTTAATCTAGCTAGCTTCCTAAAAAACTTTCTAACTGTGAGGGTGGTTAAGCACTGGAATAAATTGCCTAAGGAGGTTGTGAAATCTCCATCTGTGATAAATTAAGGTAGAGGGTAGCTCCCTTTTATGGACACCTAGCAAGCCTGTAGCTATAAAATCACTCTTAGTAGCTGTTCGCTAATTGCTCTACCCGTAAAGGGTTAAAAAGTCTCACTGCTATGCATAGGTAAAAGGAAGTGAGTGGGCACCTGTTAGGATATAGATATTCAGGCCTGTCTGTAAAGGCCTATACTCTAAGAATTTAGGTGTATTCTTATCACTTAGCTAGTTATAGAGGTATAAAAGAAAGAATCAAAATCACTGTCTACCGGTGTAAGGGCCTTCTCTTACTGTGATAGTTTGAGGCCCTGTTCTTAGGCTAAGACCTTTGGCTAAGCAGCAGAGGCAGCCATAAGCTGGGAAGCGAACGGTCACATCCTCACATTCCAAACTAGTCACATTGAAATAAGGTGCTATTGGGCTGTTAGGAATACAGTCCTGTCCTGATAATGCCTGTCACCTCCAGAGAAAGGGAAGTGCCTAGAAGATGTAAAAGGAAACTTAGTTTGATAGCATCCTGATTGGCAAGAACTCACTTATCAATAGCTGGGATGTGAAATCCTCATTTCTGTGGTGTTCTATCATTGTAGTCCCCATTTCTCTATTGTTTGTCTGTATAAGCTCTGTCTGGTTCTGTGATTGTTTCTGTCTGCTGTATAATTAATTTTGCTGGGTGTAAACCAATTAAGGTAGTGGGATATAATTGGTTAAATAATCATGTTACAATATGCTAGGATTGGTTAGTTAAATTTCAGTAAAATGATTGGTTAAGGTATGGCTAAGCAGAACTCAAGTTTTACTATATAGTCTACAGTCAATCAGAAAGTAAGGGGGGGAATGGGAACAGGGAATGGGGGTGGGGAAATTGGAATCATGTTTTGCTAAGGGGGGTGTCATAAAAATATAGGGAAGGGTAACCATCTTTCTGTATACAGTGCTATAAAATCCCTCCTAACCAGAGGCAAAACCCTTTCACCTGTAAAGGGTTAAGAAGCTAAGGTTACCTCGCTGGCACCTGACCAAAATGACCAATGAGGAGACAAGATACTTTCAAAGCTGGAGGAGGGGGGGAACAAAGGGTCTGTCTATCTGTGTGATGCTTTTGCCAGGAACAGATCAGGAACGCTCTTCAGAACTCCTGTAAAAAGTTAGTAAGCAATCTAGCTAGAAATGCGTTAGATTTTCTTTTGTTTAAATGGCTGGTAAATAAGCTGTGCTGAATGGAATGTATATTCCTGTTTTTGTGTCTTTTTGTAACTTAAGGTTTAGCCTAGAGGGATTCTCTGTTTTGAATCTGATTACCCTGTAAGGTATTTACCATCCTGATTTTACAGAGGTTATTCTTTTACCTTTTCTTTAATTAAAATTCTTCTTTTAAGAACCTGATTGATTTTGTCATTATTCTTAAGATCAAGGGTTTGGGTCTGTGTTCACCTGTACAAATTGGTGAGGATTTTTATCAAGCCTTCCCCAGGAAAGGGGGCGTAGGGCTTGGGGGTATATTTTGGGGGAGGAAGACATCTCCAAGTGGGCTCTTTCCCTGTTCTTTGTTTAAAATGCTTGGTGGTGGCAGCAGAGGGTTCAAGGACAAGGCAAAGTTTGTACCCTGGGGAAGTTTTTAACCTAAGCTGGTAAGAATAAGCTTAGGGCGTCTTTCATGCAGGTCCCCACATCTGTACCCTAAAGTTCAGAATGGGGAAGGAACCTTGACATGGTGGCAGAGGTGGGATCATTTTGGGATCATTTTGAGGTGTTTTTTTTAGATCATTTTGAGATCATTTTGAACCAGAAGCACAGCAGGATTTTAAAAGGTTTTGTAAAAGAGGATTGCAGCTGTAAATTCTGTGTCTCTGCCTGAGGGGGGATGGAGCAGCAGGCATAACAAAAGGATTCTTCTTTTCTGAGTTGGAGTTTTCTCTATCTAAAGGCAGGGTAGTTAACCTCCTGCAGGGAAATTCACAAGTTTTTCACAGACCTGAAGAGGGTTTCTTTTTTAAGCTAAGAGCAGCTAGAGGGTTTTCTGTCTATTTGCCTGGAGATAGAGGTGTTAGTTTTTTGGTTTTGGGGTTTTTTTAAAGGATTTTTCTGTAGGCTGAGAATAGCTATCAGAGAACATAGGTATCGCATTAGGTATCACATTACAGCACAGCAAAATTTTACAAGCCAGGTTTTTTGGTTTTATTTTGTGGTTTTCTTTCTAACTCTCGGGTGTAAAGTTAGTTAAAAACAGAGAGGTTAGGATGACAGAAACCAAGGCACAACACAAACTGGAGTTAACCAGACTGGAGGCAGCGAAAGAGGCAGAAAAAGCCCAAGAGGCTGCCCACAGGAGAGCTATGGAGGCAAAGGAAAAAGAAATGGAAGCAAGGGAAAAAGAACTGGAGGAGAAGGAAAAAGAGAGGAAGCATGCACTGGAGATGGAGAAGGCAAAGGCTTGGCAGAATATACCGGATAATCCTAACAATCCTTCCCCAACAATCCAGAAATGGGAGCGACTATGTCCATAGTATGATGAATCCTGTGATATTGCTGAATATTTTCTCACCTTTGAGAGACTGTGCACACTCTATAAAATTCCTGAAGCTCACAAGATGACCACATTGGTTGCAAAATTGACTGGAAAGGCTCTGGACACATTCAATAAGATGCCTATTGATGAGGCTTCTAACTATAATAAATTCATGGATTTGGTTTGAAAGCAATTTCAAGTTACACCTGAAACTTACAGAGTAAAATGTAGAGCCCTTAAGAGAGGACCTGGACTAAGTAATGTGGCTTATATAAACCAGATGAAGGATCTGTTAGATAAATGGGTCAAAGGAAGGGGTGTAACTAGCTTTGAAGGAATGTGTGATTTGATGACTCAGGAGCAATTCCTGAATATGTCCAAGGAGGATATAAAACAGTGTTTATGGGATAAGAAAATGGACTCAGCAGAAAGTCTTGCTTCTTATGTTGATCAATACGAGCAGTCCCAGACCGCCAGAGAAGCGGGGCAAACCGGAACAAAATGGGTGACGGGAGGAGAGAGAAACAACCATGGTCGCAGTTGGAGTAGATACCAGAAGGGACAACCTCAGATCACATCCTACTACCGGGGGCAGCCCAAGGCCCCAACTACACCCCAAGGAACGCTCCAGACACTTATCGTCCCGCCACACCGTTCTCCAGCAACCCACCTCTCCCTCATGACCCGTCAGCTGGACAATGTTTTAAATGTAACAAGCCAGGACGTGTAAAGCCCAACTGCCCCAAGAACCCCAACAGATTATAGTCCATTTCACTGGAATCACACCAGAGGTCCTCAGGCCCAAATACCTCCCAGATACCCTCGGAGCGGAGGGAAACTGTGAGTGTGGGCAGGAAGAAGGTCACCGCGTGGAGGGACACCGGAGCACAAGTGTTGGCTATCCATGCTTCCGTAGTGGACCCCAATTTAATCAACCCAGAAGTCCAAGTGACGATTCAACCCTTCAAGTCCAAATCTTTTGACTTGCCTACAGCCAAGTTACCGGTCCAGTACAAGGGCTGGTCAGGAATGTGGACTTTTGCAGTCTATGATGATTATCCCATCCCCATGCTGTTGGGGGAAGACTTGGACAATCTTGTGAAGCTAGCCAAGAGGGTGGGAATGGTCACCCGCAGCCAGGCTAAGCAAGCCATCACGCCTAGCTCTGTTCCGGAAACTTCTACCAGGACCCGGTCAGAGGTGATGAAACCAGACCCCATGCCAACGTCTGCAACAGCAGTAGTAGATCCAGTCACAGAGACCCAGACAGAGCCAGTCTCAGAACCGGAACCGGCGGAACAACCAGCACCAGAACCATTGCCAGCACCGAATCCAGTACTTGCAACCCCAACACCAGAGGGCCCCACCGAACCTGCACTGGCAGCAGCAGATAACCCTACACAAGAGGCTCAGCCAGAGCCTGAACCCCAACATACTGCACCAGCAGAGAGCGGTTCACAGTCAACGGAAACAGCCCCATCACCTGCATTGCTTCCAGAGGGACCAAGCCCAGATCCACAATCCAATGAGGAACTGATGTCTCCAGCATCAAGGGAACAGTTCCAGACTGACCAGTAAGCAGATGAAAGCCTCCAGAGAGCTTGGATGGCAGACCGGAGCAACCCACCGCCTCTCCGGTCTGCCATCAGCTGCTCACCAGCTCTTCTAATCGATCCAGGTTTGTTGTAGAAAGAGGACTTTTATACAAGGAAACTCTTTCTGGTGGACACCAGGAAGACTGGCATCCTCAGAGACAGTTGGTAGTTCCAACTAAATACCGGACCAAGCTCTTGAGCTTAGCCCACGATCACCCTAGTGGCCATGCTGGGGTGAACAGGACCAAAGACCGTTTCGGGGGGTCATTCCACTGGGAGGGAATGGGCAAGGATGTTTCTATCTATGTCCGGTCTTGTGAAGTATGCCAAAGAGTGGGAAAACCCCAAGACCAGGTCAAAGCCCCTCTCCAGCCACTCCCCATCATTGAGGTTCCATTTCAGCGGGTAGCTGTGGATATTCTGGGTCCTTTTCTGAAAAAGACACCCAGAGGAAATCAGTACATACTGACTTTCATGGATTTTGCCACCCGATTGCTGGAAGCCATGCTGGGGTTAATAGGACCAAAGACCGTTTGAGAAAGTCATTCGACTGGGAAGGAATGGGCAAGGATGTTTCTACCTGTGTCCAGTCTTGTGAGGTGTGCCAGAGGGTGGGAAAGCCCCAAGACCAGGTCAAGGCCCCTCTCCAGCCACTCCCCATAATTAAGGTTCCATTTCAGCATGTAGCTGTGGATATTCTGGGTCCTTTCCCTAAGAAGTCACCTAGAGGAAAGCTATACATACTGACCTTCATGGATTTTGCTAAAAGCATGAGCCAGGCATTGGCAGATATTTTTGCCAGGGTAGGTTGGCCCTCAGACATCCTTATGGATTCGGGAACTAACTTCCTGGCATGGACCATGAAACATCTTTGGGAAGCTCATGAGGTGAAGCACTTGGTTGCCACCCCTTACCACCATCAAACGAATGGCCTAGTGGAGAAGTTTAATGGGACTTTGGGGGCCATGATACATAAATTTGTGAATGAGCACTCCAATAATTGGGGCCTAGTGTTACAGCAGTTGCTCTTTGCCTACAGGGCTGTACCACATCCCAATTTGGGGTTTTCGCCCTTTGAACTCATTTATGGCCATGAAGTCAAGGGGCCATTACAGTTGGTAAAGCAGTAATGGGAGGTGGTTATATCTTCTCCAGGAACTAACATTTTGGACTTTGTAACCAACCTGCAAAACACTCTCTAGCCCTTGCTCGAGAAAACCTACAGGATGTTAAACAAGAGCAAAAGGCCTGATATGATAAACATGCCAGAGAGCATTCCTTCAGAGTAGGTGACCAAGTCATGGTCCTGAATGCGCTCCAGGCCAATAAGATGGAAATGTCGTGGGAGGGGCCATTTATGGTCCGAGAGTGCCTAGGAGCTGTTAATTACCTCATAGCGTTCCCAGACCCTACCCTAAAACCTAAAATATACCATGTTAATTCTCTAAAGCCCTTTTATTTCCAAGAAATCAAGGTTCTCCAGCTTACAGCCCAGGAGAGAAACAAAGCTAAGTGGCCTGAAGGAGTCTACTATGAAGGAAAAAGCAACGGTGGCATAGAAGAGGTGAGCCTTTCCATGACCCTTGGGCATAAGCAGTGACAGCAAATCCAGGAGCTGTGCACCAGCTTCACGCCAATGTTTTCAGCCACCCCAGGATGGACAGGTGATGCTCGCTCACTCCATTGGCACGGGTGATGCTCACCCAATTAGAGCCCAACCCTATCAGATGGCTCCTCAAGCCAAAACCGCAATAGAAAGGAAGATCAAGGGTATGTTACAGATGGGTGTAATTGCTCCTCTGAGAGTGCATGGGCCTCTCCAGAGGTTCTGGTTCCCAAACCATATGGGGAAATCCGTTTTTGTGTGGACTACCGTAAGCTAAATGCTGTAACTTGACCAGACAACTATCCAATGCCACGCACAGATGAGCTATTGGAAAAACTGGGATGTGCCCAATTCATCTCCACCTTAGACTTAACTAAGGGGTACTGGTAAGTGCCACTAGATGACCCAGCCAAGGATAGGTCAGCCTTCATCACCCATGTAGGACTGCATGAATTTAATGTGCTCCCTTTCGGACTGTGAAATGCACCTGCCACCTTCAAGAGACTGGTAGGTAGCCTTCTGGCTGGATTTGGGGAATTTGCAGTCGCCTACCTTGACGATAAAAAGAAAAGGAGTACTTGTGGCACCTTAGAGACTAACCAGTTTATTTGAGCATGAGCTTTCGTGAGCTACAGCTCACTTCATCGGATGCATAGCATATCGTGGAAACTGCAGAAGACATTATATACACACAGAGACCATGAAACAAAACTTCCTCCCACCTCACTCCCCCGCTGGCAACAGCTTATCTAAAGTGATCCTCAAGTAGAGCCATTTCCAGCACAAATCCAGGTTTTCTCACCCTTCCCCCCCCCTTGACGATGTGGCTGTATTCTCAGATTCATGGGCAGAACACCTGGAACACCTCCAAGCTGTTTTCCAGCGCATAAGGGAGGCAGGATTAACCGTTAAGGCCAAAAAATGTCAAATAGG
This sequence comes from Chelonia mydas, assembly GCF_015237465.2. NCBI lineage: Eukaryota > Metazoa > Chordata > Testudines > Cheloniidae > Chelonia > Chelonia mydas. Next base: position 90,318,784 of record NC_057853.1, read on the forward strand.
TCTAAACAGAGTAACGTACCTTGGACACCAGGTGGGTCAAGGAACTAGCAATCCCCTACGGCTAAAATAAATGCTATCCAAAATTGGCCTGTCCCTAAGTCAAAGAAGCAGGTCCAATCCTTCTTGGGCTTGGCCAGGTATTACAGACAATTTGTACCACACTACAGCCAAATCGCCACCTCACTGACTGACCTAACCAAGAAAAAACAGCCAAATGCAGTTCAGTGGACTGAGAAGTGTCAGAAAGCCTTTAACCAGCTTACGTCTGACCCTATACGAAGGGCCCCAGACTTCGACCAACCTTTAGTCATAACCACAGATGCATCTGAGCATGGTGTAGCAGCAGTTTTAATGCAGGAAGGACCAGATCAACAATTCCATCCTGTCATGTTTCTCAGCAAAAAAATTTCTGAGAGGGAAAGCCACTGGCCAGTCTCAGAAAAAGAATGTTACGCCATTGTGTATGCTCTGGAGAAGCTACGCCCAGACATTTGGGGATGGTGTTTCCACCTGCAGACTGACCATGCTGCACTGAAGTGGCTTCACACAGTCAGAGAAACTAACAAAAAAATTCTTCGGTGGAGTTTAGCTCTTCAAGACTTTGATTTTGAAATATAACACATTTGAGGAGCCTCTAACAAAGTGGCTGATGCACTCTGTTTCATTGAATCTCCTGATGCAAATTTTTTTGAAATTTTCTAAATGAAAATTTGAGTTTTTCCATTTCAAATGACTTTTCATTTTGAAATATAAGCAGGTTAGACCGAAAAAAGTGATTTTGAAAAAGAAAAGGTCACAATCAAGACAAAATATACTTTGGTTTTTGGGTTTGTGAACATTTTTGAGATTTGTACTTTTCAGGATGAGAGAAAAAATTCAAACTCTCAAATATATGAAAAGGTTTCCCTCCCAGCTCTATTCACAAGTACAGATAAAGTCAAATCTATTTACTTTCAAAATATTGATTGCTATTGGTGTTAAGTGCTTTTGAAAGGCAGTTCAGGCACTTAAAACCTTAATTCCCACTGATTTTGAATGAGACTTTGCCTAAGGGCTTGTCTACACATACAGCGGTGCAGCGCAGTGCGCTGTTGCAGCGCTTCTGATGAAAACCCTCTATGCCAATGGGGGAGAGGCTCCCGTCGGTATAATAAAACCACCTCCGTGAGAGGCAGTAGCTATGTTGGTGGGAGAAGCTCTCCCGCTGACATAGCACTGTGCACACCGGCGCTTATATCAGTGTAACTTATGTTGCTCAGGGAGGTGGTTTATTCACACCACTGAGTGACATAAGTTATGCCAACAAAAGCTGTAGTGTAGACATAGCCTTAGTCACTTCTGAAAGCAAGACTGCGGCCTGATTTACACTAGAAAATTAGGTTGGTTTAACAAGAGTGGTCAGGGGTGTGAAAAATCCACACCCCTGAGCAGTATTGTTAAGCCGATCATAATCCCTGTGTAGATAGCACTAGATTGACAGATGAATCCTTTCATCACCCTAGCTACTGCCTCTTGGGGAGGTAGATTGCCTACATCAATGGGGAATCCCTCCCATCAGCGTAGGTAGTATCTACACTGAAGCACTACAGCTTTTAAAAATTTTGCTGTGTTTTTTAAGAGTTTGAATGATAAAAGTAGTAATTGAAGCTCTGGCTTTGTATCAATGACAACACAAATTTAATCTTATTTTTTTTCTCAAGAGACTAATTATTCTCTAATATAGGATTTTTAATACAAGTCTGAATATTTGTACTGTAGCATTCAATTTAAAAATAAAAATGCCATCAAGAGTCTTCCTGCATGTTAGTCACAATTTGATTAATAACTATAATTGGTTTTACAGCCTGGAGATTATCAATCAGCTAAATTTTTTAGGAATATACATTTATTTTCTATACCGGTTCTTTTGGTTTCGTACACATTACTGGACAAATATTCTCATTTGAAATAGTGCCTTCTGAGCTTTACTTATCAGTAATCCTTATTAGTACTATTTATATTATACTAGGAGATGTTGCTATTTAAGCCTTTCCACTGGCTTGTTTGCAAAAATAATTCACTAAGTATCAAACACTGCATTTGATGTCCCACAAATAGCTGTGCAGGTGTTCCAATACTCATTTTTAGCTCCTACCTTAGAGACCAAGTATTTCCGCTCTTCTGACAGGTTATCTAACATACTAATTGTCTAAAAATAATGAGTGTGTTGCTTTCCAAATGAGTCAGCTGGCAGAGATTATTCCAGGTCTGCCAACGGACAAAAGAAACTATCTGCTGCATAAACTATGGGGATTCTCCACTTACCCCCAGCATGCCCTGTATGCAGGTGTTTGCAAGAGGGTTGTGCAAGGCAGTAATGGCTGTCCTTTGAAATGATTGCATGGTGGGGGGGGGGGGGAGCCAGGAATTCTCACCTGGCCAGCTAATGGGCTTTCATAGTCCCTCTGTGCATTTCAGTGTTGTGATAGGGAGAATCCCTCACACAGTATAGAACCTCCCCCATGTGGCTTTTATAATGCCCAGAACAATGAGGCCTTGATCTGATGTCTAATACAGGGATGCAGTCTAATAGTCTCTGGCTCTTGTACTGACATGGTACCAGCATTGTACTGTTCAGTGGCCTCTCACTATAAATAGTGGCAGTTTCCTCGAGAAAAAGAGGATTCTGAAAAGACTCTAGTATGCTAACTTGCCTGAAAAAAAATTCACTCTGAAGATTTTATATTCTTATTACTGTTAGGAAACTTCAGTAACATTCATCATTATTCAAGAATACAGTACTAGACATCTACATATGCCATTGAGAACACTGAATGTCACTTTCCTTGTTAAAACAACAGATTATTTCTCGTTATGCTAACAATAAATAAATCTATTCATAGTAGACATTAGTGTGGATTGGAACACTTTTGACAAAATGCTTCATAGATATGTGTTGATTTGGTCAGAGATGAAGAGGGGAAGTCTCTCTCTCTCTCTAGCCTGGTGGTTAGGGCAATGGCCTGAGAGACACAGGTTCATCCCTGCTCTGCCTAATTCAGAGTGATCTGGGATGAAAACTCTGCTCTGACTCAGGCAGAGCGGGGACTTGAACCTGTGTCTCTCAGGCCACTCACCCCCAGCATGCCCCTTATGCAGGTGTTTGCAAGGGGGATGTACAAGGCAGTAATGGCTGTCCTATGGGGGCAGGAAATCTCACCTGGCCACCTAATGGGCTTTCATAGTCCCTCTGTGCCACTTCAGTGTTGTGACGGGGAGAATCCCTCACACAGCATAGAATATGTCAATTTTTTAGACAATTAGTAAGCAGCGACTTAAGCCTCTCCCAGGCTAGAGCTACACACTCGTGAGTGCCAAGTTATCTTGTATAAAACCCTCTCGTAACAGTTAATGTTGCTGGTTTAAAGGTTTTACTGGGCCTCCTGGACAAACACACACAGGTGGCTTTGTGCTGTTTCTGTGCCTTTCAGATTCTGGTCTGCCTCAGGGGCCAAAACAGCTCCAGCACAACATAGAGAAGCCCCAGCGTGTCCCTGGATGCCTCTGGACTGTAGGGCACTCCAGAATCCCCATAGTACAATGTGCTACAGCTCTGCCCTGAGCCCCACCTCCAGCATCTTCCTTACAACAGAGCTTGTCAAGGAGGCAACAGAGACTTGCTTATGGTGGCCCTATTCTGTCATTGCACAACAGGAAGTCTGCTCTAACCAGTTGTGTCTTATTAACCAGACTGGATTGGGGGACAGAATCTGTCTAGCATTTTATCATTCATTTATTGTGTGTTTTAAGATGTTGGGATAATAAAAGTATAAGATTATTTAGTAATTAGAAGGAATAAATATGCATTAGGTATCCAAGTAAGTAGGGCTGAAATGCCAGGCCTACAAGCTGAGGCCTGTAAGATGTCAGCTTAGCCATACTAGGCCATAGGCTAAGAAATGCTTGACATAAGTAAGTGATCAAAGAATGACCCAATGCCACAAGATTGCTGAAAAAAGTGCCAGTGGTATTGTGAAAAATTAACAGAGTAATTTTTTGCTTACAAGATACCTGGTAGTTACCTTTTTTCTAACACATGCCCTAACCACAGAGTGCACTATGTGCGAAATGCTAATGGGATATAGTTAAAATCACATTATAAAAAGAGAGTGCCCAAACTGGAAGAATTGAGTTCACTATGGGAAAACACCAGCAGGAACCATCCCTCTACTGATAGTCAATTGGCACGCAGCCATCAGACCTTAAGAATATCTTTAATGATGTAAGTATAACTATATTTGTAACTTGTGCATAGGTCTTTCTAAAATTTCTATATGCTTGAGTAACTATAACTTTAATTGTAACTTTAATAACATTTGTAAAACAAACTAGACCTTGTACTTGGAAATGTATGTGTGGTCACTATCCTTAGTATTTACGTGTTCCTAGAAACTCTAAATGTAAAGCAAGTAACAAGGGTGATTTTCACTCTGTTAGGCTTGAAACTGTAGCCACTGTAGAGCCGAACACACAATGGCATAATACAACATTACAAAATTCGCTTTAAGTAAAATAAAATTCTACACTGGTGTTGCGATTTGTGTGTGAGTGTAAGGCTGCTTGGTGGTGACTTGTTTAAGGTATTGCAAAGACAGGAAGAGCATGCCAAATGCCCTAATGTATTTTTGTTTTACCTGACTAGGGTACTGACCAGGAACAAATTTAGTCAAATCTAGTTTGACTGATAATTGGAAAAGAACCCTGACTTCAGAGGAGGTTTGGAGCTCTCTACATTTTCTATTTACTTAATGTTCTGGACAAATCATATTATATTTGATTGTACCTAGTTGTAGCCTGGTGCCCCAAAATATAGGATTCTGGACATTGTACTCTCAATAAAATATTCCATATTTTCATTTCACTTACATGTGCTTTCATAAAATAACATGCGTTTTAGGTAGAGAAATAGTTAACTGTGAAGATGACTACAATCGGGGTGGTTCAGGCAAATTGGCCTCTCAAAAATTTAATATGCCTTTGAATATGAATTACATAATTCAATAGAATAACTGTAGTGAATGACTAATTTAAAATGCCATAGTGTGGTTAGTTTTACCTTGATAAATTAAAGCTTTAGGAAAACAGAGAAAATGTGACACCTAAGATTTCTGTTAAATATCAAGCTGTGTAGGAAGAATGCACACTTTAAATTCATCTCTCAAGTAGAGAAACCATGTACTATTCCCTTGCTTATTAAAGGATAATTGTATTACTAATGTAGCATCCAGATGCCCAGTTCGGGATCTGGACCCCATTAAATGCAGTTTTATGTTTTAATGAACTGATTCTAAATGAAACGTTTCAAAAAACTGAAATAATCCAGTTCAGGCTGAATTGATCTGAGATGAAATATTTCATTTCAATTTTCACAATGAAAGAATGATTTTCCCAAAAATGTTTTGATTTAAGAGCAAATTTCCTCATAAAAAGCCGGACCCTCCATTGATGCGAATGGTATTGCAGGCCATTTTCACTGAAGTGAATTGTATTAACTTTAATTAAGCTAGGCTAAATTACCCCAGTTTAGGATCTGGACAATATTGTTAGAGAGCTGGAGAGAGAGGGGAGCTGGGAACTGAGCCACAGCTTTCCCTTCACCCAGAAATATTCATGTGCTCTTAGCCATGAGGGTTGGTTCATACAAAGCTACTTTTGGGGCTGTAGGGAAGTTTCCCATGTCCTCTGCCACTCTAGCATATCTGTACAGTGAGAGGCATTGTTAATGTCATGTATGTGAACAAGCGCCAGGGATGGGGATAGCACAAAGTCTTCTAAAGGATTGTTTGGAGCTTGGGAAGGGGGGGTTAACTCCAGGTCTGCACAGTGAGGCCTACCACCCTGGGTCAGTGAGTGGTTTTGGTTGGGAGAAAAGGGAGGGAAGATGGAGTGGGTTTGCTGGGAAAATTTGCCTCCAGATTAATGTAGAGTTTGGAATAAAAAAAGCTAAAAACTAATGTGAATCTCAGTCACTGCAAAGTCTTAAAATAAGTTCTGTGTTTTTGGCATTGTATGGAGAGGAAGAGTTAGCAAATTAGAACACAGAGGGACAAATTTTGCTTGGTCACACTGGCGTAAAGCTGGAGTAATGCCACATGAGTCAGTGGAATAACCCTATATATATATAAGTGAGCAGAATTTATACTTTCTGCCTTACAGAAGCAACTTCCAAGAGCCCATATCATGCTGCTGATTCTGAAGCAGTTTTCTTCTTTGAACCAGTGAGAGTTCTGGTGAAAAATCAATGCCATGATAATGATGCTTAATTTAATTAATAAAAACAAGTCACTTTTAAAATGATCTTATACTGTTTCCATAGCATTTATTTCCGTACGCCTGGCCTGGAATGAGACCACCATGGCTTGCATTCCTTATAAAAATTACAATCCTTTTTAATATTTATCTTAAAGATTAATTATTAGACATGCTAGACTGCATTAATGAACACATTAATTCAGTTCATTATGTGACCCTTTAATCAGATGGATGCAGGAAGCACAGTGATGAGTCAGTGTATAAACACTGAAACAAGTTCACAAAACATACAGGCCCAGATTTTTAAAGGTATTTATGTCTACTTCACTTAGCCTTGCAATGCCTAACTGAATTAAGAGTCCAAGTCTCATTTTCAAAAGGGATATAGGCACTTAGGAGTCTAAATCCCAGACAGTGGGTGGGATTTAGACTCCTAAGTGCCTACATCCCCTTTGAAAATGAGATGTAGGCTCCTAAACCTCATTAGGCTTGAGTAGATGCACAAAGGCCTAAGCTAAACAAAGCTGAGGAAATGTTCCACGCTTGTGTTTACACAGATTGGAGGAAGTGTGTTGTTTCATAGAATCATAGAATATCAGGGTTGGAAGGGACCTCAGGAGGTCATCTAGTCCAACCCCCTGCTCAAAGCAGGACCAATCCCCAATCAAATCATCCCAGCCAGGGCTTTGTCAAGCCTGACCTTAAAAACTTCCAAGGAAGGAGATTCCACCACCTCCCTAGGTAACGCATTCCAGTGTTTCACCACCCTCCTCGTGAAAAAGTTTTTCCTAATATCCAACCTAAACCTCCCCCACTGCAACTTGAGACCATTACTCCTTGTCCTGTCCTCTTCTACCACTGAGAATAGTCTAGAACCATCCTCTCTGGAACCACCTCTCAGGTAGTTGAAAGCAGCTATCAAATCCCCCCTCATTCTTCTCTTCCATAAACTAAACATTCCCAGTTCCCTCAGCCTCTCCTCATAAATCATGTGTTCCAGACCCCTAATCATTTTTGTTGCCCTTCGCTGGACTCTCTCCAATTTATCCACATCCTTCCTGTAGTGTGGGGCCCAAAACTGGACACAGTACTCCAGATGAGGCCTCACCAATGTCGAATAGAGGGGAACGATCACGTCCCTCGATCTGCTCGCTATGCCCCTACTTATACATCCCAAAATGCCATTGGCCTTCTTGGCAACAAGGGCACACTGCTGACTCATATCCAGCTTCTTGTCCACTGTAACCCCTAGGTCCTTTTCCGCAGAACTGCTGCCTAGCCATTCGGTCCCTAGTCTGTAGCTGTGCATTGGGTTCTTCCGTCCTAAGTGCAGGACCCTGCACTTATCCTTATTGAACCTCATCAGGTTTCTTTTGGCCCAATCCTCCAATTTGTCTAGGTCCCTCTGTATCCTATCCCTGCCCTCCAGCGTATCTACCACTCCTCCCAGTTTAGTATCATCCGCAAATTTGCTGAGAGTGCAATCCACACCATCCTTCAGATCATTTATGGAGATATTGAACAAAACCGGCCCCAGGACCGACCCCTGGGGCACTCCACTTGACACCGGCTGCCAACTAGACATGGAGCCATTGATCACTACCCGTTGAGCCCGACAATCTAGCCAACTTTCTACCCACCTTATAGTGCATTCATCCAGCCCATACTTCTTTAACTTGCTGACAAGAATACTGTGGGGGAGCGTGTCAAAAGCTTTGCTAAAGTCAAGAAACAATACATCTACTGCTTTCCCTTCATCCACAGAATCAGTAATCTCATCATAGAAGGCGATTAGATTAGTCAGGCATGACCTACCCTTGGTGAATCCATGCTGACTGTTCCTGATCACTTTCCTCTCTTCCTCTCACTTTCTAACCAGTTTCAAATAAAAATTTCTTTTACAAGGTCCACCTTTTCTACATTTGTACTGGGTTGCCTATGCGTTGGAAGTGATTCATTTTAAAAAAAACAGAGACAATGTCAAACATGCACTGGCCTTGTCAGCCTGAATTTGACATTGGGTGGGATTTTCAAAAGCATCTATAGACTTAGGTACCCAACCCCTTTGGGTTTTTTTGAAAATTCCATCCATACCTATTTCTGTTGCACTCATCATCACAGCTTCTGGGAATAGCCTTCGGCTTTTAACCTTTTTCCAAAATTACCAAATTACTTTTTATGACTAAATCAACTCTTTGAACATGTATAATAATGCTATAAAATTGATGATACTATGGGTTATAACAGTTCCTTTAGTTGAAAATAGGCCAAACAATTCAAGTGCCTGAGACAAGGGTTTCATGGAAATGGTCCCATTTCTCAATTGACAATGCAAAGTGAAACAACTTGAATTCCAAGTACTTTTGCCCCCTCATACTATGTCCTTTTCATATCTGTCTGGTCCCACAGTGATAAATGCATCTCACAAGACAGTTCAATAGTCATTACTTTGGGACATTTTTTTTAAAGTAAATAACCCTGTTAATTCAGAAAGTGTCCCAGATTGATGTCTTCAGGGGAAAACCTGCCAAAGCCTACCACAAGCTTTTCCTCGTGGAGTTCCTTTATATTTTCCTCTTGGGTTTTCTCTCCCCGTGAAACTCAAGTCCATCTTGGAATGCATGCTGTGCCTTTGCATGGCCTGTTGGCTCTTGCAGCCCTCCTCTGCCTTTGTCAGCAAAGCTCCAGTGGAGATTGCTTGCAGGACTTCCTTTGTAGAAACGCTCTCATAAAGGATGGGAAAGGGTCTCCTGCATCAAAGGGCACCAACTCAGAAGTTATTATTTATTTGTATTACCATAACTCTTAGGATCCCATTGTAATAGGCACTGTACATACACAGAATAAAAAGACAGTCCCTCTCCCAAAAAGGCTTAAGATCTAAGTATAAGGCAAGAGATGAATGCGAATAGATGGAAACAATAAGGCAATATTAGTCATGATAGGCTGTGGTCTCAGTACACTAGCAGCCTAACCATTACTAAGTTTTTTGATAGGCATCATTGGCAAAGGAGAGTTTTGAGGAGGGATTTGCAGATAGATAATGCATTAGCTTTGCCACCGTTTTCAGGGAGCACCTCCCAAGACTGTGGGCACATTGGGAGAAAGCACAAAGGCGCTTGCTTGAAAATATAACAAGTTGGCACTGGAGGCTGGCATCATGAGCCAGTCAGAGGCAAGCATTGACAGCTCAGTAGTGAATGAGAGATGACAGGTAGATTGGAGTTTGACTGTGAAGGGCCTGAAAGTAAAGCTTTGCAAAAGGTTTGAAGATACTGGGAGTGATGCATATTTCCCTTCTCCAGTTGTGGATCCCAGGGAGAAAAGAGGAGGGGATAATATCAGAAAGACATCTAATAGTCTTTCAACCTGCATAAATGATGAGATCTGGGACCAAATGCTTAAAATACACATTCTGTCCTTGATAGTGTTTGTGTGTTTGTCACTGATTTCAGTGGAAAGTACCTGGGTGTACATGAGGACAGACATTTCTGTTAAATTATAAATCAATTCAACTAATAGGCTATCCTTTTGGAAAATGTGTGCACACTAGTAAATGTTACCCTAAACCGATAACTCGAGCCATTTAGTAGCTTTCCCACTAAAGAATACCCTTTCCTCTTCCCACCCACCAACCAAACTCAATCAATAGTAGATGGTCCACACATAAATAACTGACTGAAATATAAATTCCAAAAACAACACATTTCATTGCAAAGAACAAGTTAGGTTGCAGAGTGATTGATGACAGCATAGCACCATTTACAAAACCCAAGCTCCAATGAGTATAAAGTATAAAGAAGTATATATTTCATTACAACATAGAAAACTTTACTTTGTCGCAGGAGTTGTATTTTATAATTTTTTGTTATCTTGCTTTTGGTGTACTTTAAGTATCACTTACGTATGTTTATCAATTGACAGCAACATATTTTAGCAAGTGCTTCTAGTTGCTATTGAGAATAATGTGCTATGTGCAGTTTGATAGGAAAACCATGTACTAATTTATGCTGAAATTATGTTTGTGGACTTGCATTTGCAGCTTATCAGTTTATACATATAACCAATAATTCTCATTAAAAAAAGTTTTGTTTTGTGTTTTTAATTATATTACTTCTGCAAGAATAATATTGGGTGAGTCACAGAGGTTATCTAAAGGAATGTGTACTTGGTCACTTGATAAAAATGTGTGCAGTGTGAAATGTATTATGTCCTTATCCATTTACTTGCTTTTAGGTGCTTGGGGTTTGTAAATGATGAGATAGGAAACAACATTACTGTCCTTAGTGATCTGTTCTGGTTTATAAAACCCATGTTACTTTGTTTTTCCAGTTACCCAGGTGGGTGTGGGGAGGTTTAGTGCTTTTTGATATCTTTTTTGTAAGTAAATAAAGATACAGCATCAGATCCTTGGTTGTAATGTGGCCATAAATGTGACTCAACCAGCCCAGGCAGGATCACTCTAATGCAATCAACAGATAAAACCAATATTAAGTAGTGACTAAATCCCAATTAAAACCCAGAAGATACAAAATATTTGCTCAAATGTTGAATAGGCAACCATCTTACAACCGCCTACTCTGTGTAAAAGGCAGTAAAACAAATTATATTCTTCCAGCAGGAGACAAATAAATTGTGGGCTTATATAAGAGTTAGTAATAATGCAGTCTGCATGTCCTTGAAAAATTGTGCCCTAAATTTTATACTGGAGCCAGAAGTAGTTCAGACATTTATAATTTTCTGTGGGACAATTTCTCTTATCTCTTCCTTTACAGTTTATTCTGCACAGTTATGATGCACTTTGAGCTTGAGTCATCAGAGGAAACACAAACGGTAATGTGTAAATGGAATAAATTATAATTCACTATCTAGATAAAAATGGTTGTAGAAAGGGTCAAAATATGACATTCAATAAAGAGACACTGGAAGGTGCTCAGAAAACATTTGTTCGAATTTTATGCAACATCCATTTCTCATTTTTTTTAAGAGTAATTCACTGAGTCTAAATTTCAGCTGGGATCATGCTTCCCAGCATGGGTAGACAGACATGTGCTAGCTCTGCTCAAACTAGCACACTAATAATAGCAGCATAGCTGTGGGTAGTGTGGGCAGCAGCCCCAGGACATAGCCAGTGGGGCCGGGTGGGTTTGTATTTGATCAACTAGTCTGAAATGTAGCCCATGCTATCCTCGGCTACACTGCTGTTTTGAGTGCACTAACTTGAGCAGAGCTAGTGCATCTGTCTACCCATGCTGGGAAGCACGCTCCTAGCGGCAGTGTAGACAAACCCTCAAAAGAAGAATTAATGTAGCAGCAGCTCCTTTAGCACACCAGACTGCATGATACACGCTAGGTGTGGGTAGTTGCTAAAATATCAGTAAGAGCAGGTCTGCACAGCATTTTGGAGTGAGGCTCCCAGCCTGGGTCAACAGACTCAGGGTAGTGGAGCTTGCACTAGACGTCTAAAAATAGCTGTGTAGACCATGCTTTGCAGTTGTGGCCGCGCAGCTTTGAAATGGGGGGTTAGGGGGGTGCTTCAGAGCCCAAGCTCCAGCCTGAGCTGCAACTTCAAAGCACTGTCTATATAGTTGTTTTTAGAACACTAGCACAAGCTCCACTAGCCCAAGTCTGTTGACCTGGGCTGGGAGTGTCACTCCAAAATGCTATGTAGACATACCCTAGGACTTCATTGAACCACCTAACATGCTGCAGAACTCTCAATGTAATGACACGATTATTTGCAGTATATTATTCTGCCTTTAGATGTCTCTGTGTGCTGTATCGAATTCCAGACAGGGTGTTATCATTGGTAAATAAGGAAGACAAAGCTGGACCTTGAGCTGCTTGGAAGTCTGTTTGTCTGTAGCTGGTAGCTGTCTTCCTTAAAATACATGGTTCTATTTATCATGACATCTAGGATCACTTACAAAATAACTTATACTGAACATATGCTCAGCTTTCAATGGCATATTGTAACATGCTTTATTTTGACATAATCTTCCATTACCGTTAGCAACTGACAGAAACTAAGCAGGTCACTAACAAATGTAGAAATATACAAGAACCAAATTAAAGCATATTGGTGAAATTCTGGCCCAAATGCAGTCAGTGGGAATTTTGCCACTGACTTCAGTAGAGCTAGGATTTCACCATGTGAGTGAGTGTAGCATAGAGGGAAGGGGAGAATTACCTGTGCTGCTTTTTTTAAAGAGTATTAAAGGCATTGTAATCAGATACTAAGGATGATCTGGTTTATACTGATAAGGCCAACAGATAGAATTGAAGACCCAAGCAAATTCTCCAAGGACTTGTAGAAAAGTAATTTGTATTTCTTTCTGACAAAGTATGAGAGCACAGAAACTGGCAGCTGCACATGAAGAAATACTTAAAGAACAACAGATCAACAAAACTTACTTTTCCTGGACCTAAAACCTAGTAGTTAGACAAGTCAATATGAATTATTTCTGATAATGAAAGCATCTGTTAGGTCAAATTTGCCTCCAGTGACTTTGGATTTTTTTTCGTTAGTCGTGCAATGTAAATATCTGTCTTTCGTGTATATATGTGTATATATATATATATATATATATATATAACATAGTTGGAGACAGGCTTTCAGGGTTGGTGAATATTTGGGATAGTGCTGGCAATGTTAGAACACAATTCTTTCATTGGTCTACAAAATCCTTGTAGTCTAGTTGTCCTAATTTAAATGACATTATTTCAAACTAGTCAACTGGCCTTTAAACGTCTGTAGAGATCCCACATAATTACACAGATGCCAAGGACTACCCACTGGCAATCTGTAAAAGTTCGCAGTTTGCATAAATTGCCTTAATCAAGACTAAAAAGCAACACTGAATCTATTATCTGTGGTATTTTTTTATTACAAAATAGCTCAGTTGTCATCATAAATTAACACAAGTTTCCTTTATTTGTTTAATTTTTTTATACAATCCAGCCTATGAAATGTGTAAGAACTATAACTATTAACTCAATTTACTGACTAAAATCCCCATGGACATCTGCAATATGTAACAGATACAAGCTCACCAGTTCTGACACTGAAAACGAATCTTGTGGAGAGGGACAGTAAAGAGTAAATATCATAAATATCTTTATTAGTCTTCAGTCAGAGTAAGATGGAATTTTCCATTACAGCCCTTTTGAGGAAGAATGTTCTATACCCTTACACAAAAATGTGCTGGATCTAAATGTACATGTACAGTACATTTCCCATTCTTACTATAAATGTACTTTTGAAGATCTAGGCAGACACCTGGCTCCCCACTCTTTTCTGTGTTGAAGTGTCTTTTCTTTTACTTCTTCAAGAACCTAAAGGAACACAATCTATACCTAAGAGGGAGGAGAAATGAAGAGGTAGCAGAAGTGCCAGTCCCAGGTGCTTTGCTGCCCAGGGTGGAAAACATTCCCCACCCTCACCTGAGTAGCTGAAGATCAAAGAAAAGAAAGAAAGAAAAAGATTGACAGACAGGCCAAGTAATATGCAGCTGTGGATGCTGATTTGGCACCAGTTTCTAAGGAAGAAGCACATGCAATGGAGTAGGCTTTTTTTACACACACACACACACACACACACACACGTATGCACATATGTATGTGTTTCTGTTCGAGAAGAAGGATTTTTATGCAGTTCTGGAAGTGGAGGAGGGAGAAGGAAACTAGAGATGGCTCCAATCCAAAATCCCAAGTCTGAACACCCCTAAACTTAAGGGAAGTTGTGGCTTGGGCTTGAAAGTTGGGTTTGAAACAGCAAAATATTTTTGGGATATTTAAATAGGCAGAGATGTGTTGAGTAAAAATTATAGCCACAGGTACACTGAAGTGCCTAAATTGTGTAATGCACACCTTTACTTTTATTGTATCCATCATTATGATACTTGGGCATATAATAGAAAAATTAAAAACAATTTTTTCCAAAGACTGTGGCAAATCAAACCCCCGCCCCACCCCACCCCCCAGACACTGCCTCCCTGCCTGTTATAATGGGTCAGATTAAGAAAAAGCTAGAGTAAATAAGTGGATGTTGCACTGTGTCCAACATATTTGACTCTGGCAGAGTGAAAGAAGGAATTTACTCCAAAGCCAAGGGCCTTCCACCATAAATGTATCATTGCATCTGCCACCAGGAGTTCAACATGGGACAGACACAATGTCTATTTTGATTTATTAAAAAAGCTAATGAAGGCCCAGTTTCACAAGATGGACAGGGAACTACTCCAGCCCACCTGTGCCTCATTCACAGCCTGGATGGCACCTGATAGAGGGAAGGTATTCTTACAAAGAACCAAAGTGACATAGGAAAAAGGGGAGAGATGCTTTCTTAGCACAGTCAGTAGTATGTCAGTCTCCTAAACTAAAGGTTCTGAATTTGAGTTTCAGAGGGGGCAGCCCATTTCCTTCTTTGACAGGGTTACTAGCCTAGTGGATGGGGGGATATTTTGATTTTAGTAAGCCTTTTGACGCAGTCCCATATGACATTCTCAACTAGGGAAATGTGGTCTAGATGAAATTACTATAAGGTGAATGCATAGCTTCTTGAAAAACTGTGCTCAAAGAGTAGTTATTGATGGTACACTGTCAAACTGGGAGGGTGTCTCTAGGAGGGTCATGCAGGGGTCAGCCCTGGGTCTGGTACTATTCAATATTTGTATTAATTACTTAGATAATGGAGTGTAAAGCATGCCTATACAATTTGCAGATAACACCAAGCTGGGAGGAAAAGCGTAATTATAGAGGTTGTTGGGTTTCTGAGATCCTACATGGTATTGAAAATAATTTGGGGTGCACTGCTTCTTTCCCTGTGAACAGGGTTGGAGGTGAGTTGAAATTATGAGAGATTTTATTGTCACTAGACGCTCATCTGCTGCCGTACTGCTCTTCCATTATATTCAGAAGGTGCATTAGGTAAAATGATCAGCAGCGAAATAGTTAACAATGTTGGTTTTTAAACTGTCATCATTTGGTTCCAGTGTTAACACTTATTAAGATGAAAGGAGGCAGTATACCCTGTCTGAGCTATTGCTTTGGGCTGTCTGCAGACTCAGGAAGAGTACACTACCTCCTTTCACTCTTACTTCATTTTCTTTGCAACTATACACTAGGAAACAATGTTTAAATGTAAGCTTAAACTCTGTCCTACATTTCCATGGCAGAGGACAGATTCTGCAGCAAATCCCCCAGCCATGGTATTTCAAAATACACAGGGCCATGCCTAAACAATGAAAATCACAGTAAAGTAAAACTCCTTGGAAAATGATTTCACTTATGTTATTTGAAAAGCTGTCATAGATTTGGTTTCGTGATAAAGAAACTTGCAGAGCATCACTACACAGAAGACTGGGAACAGTAAATCTTAGGCAGTATACAAAAAGAAGTGGGAAACTAACAAGAAAATGTGTTTTTTAATTAATACATGAATTTGCTCCTTAAGTAAATTTTAAAAATCAAGTAATAATATTAGGTGTTTTCAGGCATGTAGATAGTAGGAGAGGCACATAAGTATTGGAATATTTTGTTTTTAATCTTATAAATTAAGAGGATTTCTACTAACTGTTCAGCATAACTCAGTTAATTGTTTCCCATTCTAAAATAGCTTATAGGCTATTATATAGACTTCTCCACCAATCAAAAAATTAGGCCATAAATCTCCACATAACATGGGAGATGGTGAACACACAATTTAGTTTGAAATGGTGAGCAAAATTATTAGAGGCCATATTTACTCTGTACAGTTTCCTCTCCAAGGACATTGGATACTAGCAGTCTGAGTGCAGATAGCGGTTATGTTATTTACTACAAGCTAGTTATTCTCAATTCCGTTGGCCTAATAATCTGTATGAAAATAGGAAAACACATCTCAGTTGTTATGTACTGGTGTTCTTGAGATGCTCTGAAAACCTACCTGAGCAAGAAAAACATTATTTAACATACTGTGACAGGGTCCGGCCAGATGGCTACAGGAGAGTAATAGAAGGCAGATATATTAGCCCCAGGTTAAGTAGGTCTCTTTTCCCTGGGTAAGGTAACAGGGAAGGTTTTTTTTTTTGCTTCACTCTTATTTATTCAGTAGCTGTAGCCATAAAGAATTTACAGAAAATACTGTGACAGGGTCCGGCCAGATGGCTACAGGAGAGTAATAGAAGGCAGATATATTAGCCCCAGGTTAAGTAGGTCTCTTTTCCCTGGGTAAGGTAACAGGGAAGGTTGTTTTTTTTTGCTTCACTCTTATTTATTCAGTAGCTGTAGCCATAAAGAATTTACAGAAAATACTGTGACAGGGTCCGGCCAGATGGCTACAGGAGAGTAATAGAAGGCAGATATATTAGCCCCAGGTTAAGTAGGTCTCTTTTCCCTGGGTAAGGTAACAGGGAAGGTTGTTTTTTTTTGCTTCACTCTTATTTATTCAGTAGCTGTAGCCATAAAGAATTTACAGAAAATATTGTGACAGGGTCCGGCCAGATGGCTACAGGAGAGTAATAGAAGGCAGATATATTAGCCCCAGGTTAAGTAGGTCTCTTTTCCCTGGGTAAGGTAACAGGGAAGGTTGTTTTTTTTGCTTCACTCTTATTTATTCAGTAGCTGTAGCCATAAAGAATTTACAGAAAATACTGTGACAGGGTCCGGCCAGATGGCTACAGGAGAGTAATAGAAGGCAGATATATTAGCCCCAGGTTAAGTAGGTCTCTTTTCCCTGGGTAAGGTAACAGGGAAGGTTGTTTTTTTTTGCTTCACTCTTATTTATTCAGTAGCTGTAGCCATAAAGAATTTACAGAAAATACTGTGACAGGGTCCGGCCAGATGGCTACAGGAGAGTAATAGAAGGCAGATATATTAGCCCCAGGTTAAGTAGGTCTCTTTTCCCTGGGTAAGGTAACAGGGAAGGTTGTTTTTTTTTGCTTCACTCTTATTTATTCAGTAGCTGTAGCCATAAAGAATTTACAGAAAATACTGTGACAGGGTCCGGCCAGATGGCTACAGGAGAGTAATAGAAGGCAGATATATTAGCCCCAGGTTAAGTAGGTCTCTTTTCCCTGGGTAAGGTAACAGGGAAGGTTGTTTTTTTTTGCTTCACTCTTATTTATTCAGTAGCTGTAGCCATAAAGAATTTACAGAAAATACTGTGACAGGGTCCGGCCAGATGGCTACAGGAGAGTAATAGAAGGCAGATATATTAGCCCCAGGTTAAGTAGGTCTCTTTTCCCTGGGTAAGGTAACAGGGAAGGTTGTTTTTTTTTGCTTCACTCTTATTTATTCAGTAGCTGTAGCCATAAAGAATTTACAGAAAATACTGTGACAGGGTCCGGCCAGATGGCTACAGGAGAGTAATAGAAGGCAGATATATTAGCCCCAGGTTAAGTAGGTCTCTTTTCCCTGGGTAAGGTAACAGGGAAGGTTGTTTTTTTTGCTTCACTCTTATTTATTCAGTAGCTGTAGCCATAAAGAATTTACAGAAAATACTGTGACAGGGTCCGGCCAGATGGCTACAGGAGAGTAATAGAAGGCAGATATATTAGCCCCAGGTTAAGTAGGTCTCTTTTCCCTGGGTAAGGTAACAGGGAAGGTTGTTTTTTTTTGCTTCACTCTTATTTATTCAGTAGCTGTAGCCATAAAGAATTTACAGAAAATACTGTGACAGGGTCCGGCCAGATGGCTACAGGAGAGTAATAGAAGGCAGATATATTAGCCCCAGGTTAAGTAGGTCTCTTTTCCCTGGGTAAGGTAACAGGGAAGGTTGTTTTTTTTTGCTTCACTCTTATTTATTCAGTAGCTGTAGCCATAAAGAATTTACAGAAAATACTGTGACAGGGTCCGGCCAGATGGCTACAGGAGAGTAATAGAAGGCAGATATATTAGCCCCAGGTTAAGTAGGTCTCTTTTCCCTGGGTAAGGTAACAGGGAAGGTTGTTTTTTTTTGCTTCACTCTTATTTATTCAGTAGCTGTAGCCATAAAGAATTTACAGAAAATACTGTGACAGGGTCCGGCCAGATGGCTACAGGAGAGTAATAGAAGGCAGATATATTAGCCCCAGGTTAAGTAGGTCTCTTTTCCCTGGGTAAGGTAACAGGGAAGGTTGTTTTTTTTTGCTTCACTCTTATTTATTCAGTAGCTGTAGCCATAAAGAATTTACAGAAAATACTGTGACAGGGTCCGGCCAGATGGCTACAGGAGAGTAATAGAAGGCAGATATATTAGCCCCAGGTTAAGTAGGTCTCTTTTCCCTGGGTAAGGTAACAGGGAAGGTTGTTTTTTTTTGCTTCACTCTTATTTATTCAGTAGCTGTAGCCATAAAGAATTTACAGAAAATACTGTGACAGGGTCCGGCCAGATGGCTACAGGAGAGTAATAGAAGGCAGATATATTAGCCCCAGGTTAAGTAGGTCTCTTTTCCCTGGGTAAGGTAACAGGGAAGGTTCCAGAACAATCAGGAACCTTCTGGAGACAATTAAGACAGACAGGCTGATTAGAACACCTGCAGCCAATCAAGAAGCTGCTAGAATCAATTAAGGCAGGCTAATCCGGGCATCTGGGTTTAAAAAGGAGCTCACTTCAGTTTGCGGTGCGTGTGTAAGGAGCTGGGAGTAAGAGGTGCTAGGAGCTGAGAGTGAGAATGCATACTGTGGGAGGACTGAGGAGTACAAGCATTATCAGACACCAGGAGGAAGGTCCTATGGTGAGGATAAAGAAGGTGTTGGGAGGAGGCCATGGGGAAGTAGCCCAGGGAGTTGTAGCTGTGGCACAGCTGTTCCAGGAGGCACTTTAGACAGCTGCATTCCACAGGGCCCTGGGCTGGAACCTGGAGTAGAGGGCAGGCCCATGTTCCCCCCAAACCTCCCAACTCCTGGTCAGACACAGGAGGAGTTGACCTGGATTGTGGGTTCACAAAAAGGGTCAAACTGAGGGCTGCTGTGAAGCTCCAAGGTGAGCAAATCTGCCAATAAGCGCAAGACCTACTAAGGTAGGGGAGGAACTTTGTCACAATACTGATATGTTATCACCTGAAAGCTGCTGAGGAAAATTGATGACCCCTGACCCTTCCAAGACTGAGGTTTTCCCCCCCCACCATAACTGGTTCTTAAAATAGAGACTATACACTTGTCTGATGTGACTATGTAGTAAATACATTTAAAATAGCCTCAGGATAAGTTGCAAAGGAGATAATTAACTAATCATTATTAAATAACTGCATCAGATGAGTGCTGAGTAAGGCATGTTATTTTTGATGGATTTTGTGGTTTTGCTTCAGAATGGCTTTATTTGATAAAACAATACAAAATGTATTCTCTAAAATCACTAGTGGTTTGGAAAAATATAAACTGTGGCAAAATATGGAAATATATCCACTGGTGGGATTGTATATTGTAGAAGATCATTAATGACATAGGAAGCCTGCCTCCTTTAGGTCTCTAGCTTGTATCCAGGACCAGGTCTATTTGGACTGAAATTCAATTTTGTGATGACTGTTTGTTTGGTAGCCTAGATTAAAGCTGTCTTGGTATGATTTATATCACTCTCATCACCATGTAATGAAGTGTCTGGGTTTGTGATTTTACTCCAGGAGCCTGGTGACCCTATCAAAGAACTGGATCTTATTGGTCCCTTTTTTTTGCCTGTTTGCAGAAAAGCCCAGGGTTGGTTGGATGTGGAAGCTGAGCTACCTGTGTTGTTCTTTAAGATTACATTGAGTCATGTTGGTGTGTGCAGTATACAAAGGTTTGTGTTGCTGCTATGTGCTATATTTAGAGAACACTAATTGCCAAGCTGTCAACCTGGCATCATTCACAAGCACTAAAAACTTATAAAGAAAAATATGACCCAGACCATAGCTAACCCTTAGGAAAGTAATAAACATGAATAAGCCACTTTTAAAAAATGAATCATAAACCTGGTTTTAAAAGCTAACACTATGCTAATATCACAAACTGGCAAGAGCAGGGAAATTCAGATCCAAGGACAATAACACCTTAATGCAGAGATCTTACATATGTGAAGTGCAAAAGAGACCATTTTTACTGTCTGAAAACATAACCTGGGGTTTAAATGAAATACGTTCTCGAAATAAAATAAGAGAATGGGGTGGAAAAGGGACAAGCAGAGGTATGCATGTTCAGTTAAATGAGAGCTACAAGCTATTGCAGAATAGAAGGATGCACATATACTCTGTAAGAAATGAAAACCAGGATAATAGGATACCCCCACTGTTTTAATGCATTTAAAAATCCTCCCACATAGCAGAACCAGTTTTTAAAATGTGTTCTCTTCCATCATTTCCTAGCTGTTGTGACAAGATTAAGCCTGACCTACTTACAGGAGAGAAACTATAACAGATTTAAGACCTTAGAACATCTTGGAAAGATCTAAAAGCATCTAACCAAGGTCATACTTACAAGAACCTGGTTTATGCTGGAACATTTATGGTCCTTCTTATGAGAATTGGGCTTTTTCTGATCTAGGGTTGCTATAAGAGGCAGGTTTTCAGATTGTTCAAGGTATCCTTGTTTACTTGGATCAGAAGAGCTACTTGATAACTCTGGAAAGACTGCTGTGAAAAGCCTAAGCATTTTCCATGGATGTAGAAGTCTAAAACCCATAGTAACCTGGAAGGGAAAAGAGCTGTTCTTTGCTTTTAGTTGGTTTTTAGTTTTCTTCATGACTGTCCCTTTCTTTACATTTCTGCTCCAATATGTATGTATTTAAGTGGGTGTCCGTGCTCTTAAACTTCAATCCATGTTGTTTCTAAGGTTTTACCAACATCCTAGCTTTGGTTTCTGCCTGAGCATCTGTCCTGACTCCAGCCTGAAGCTGACAGTACTGCCCTACCAAACTACCACTAGCCCACAAAAGGAGCACCCATTATTCGTTTCCTTTCCCTGCTCCTGTCTTCTCTTACCTGGGTTTTTCTGTGTGTGTCTGCATTCATTTTGAGAAACTGACTTGACAAAACTCATATCTGTGTAAATAAGATGAAAAAGTTTTGATTGCAGCTTCAATTACATTTTCATAAATCAGAAGATCATGAAGAAGCAGAGCTTATTTTCTTTTCCTTAGTAAGTAAAGGTGGGTTAACATCCTGTGTTGTTATTGAGAAGTTAAACCTGAGAGTATTAAAAAGAATCCTAAAACATAGCCCCAGCCACGGGGATCAAAGTAACGTCCAATGAAATTGCATATCCTGACATAGTCTCAGGAGTCAACCTTTCAAATTATTGCTGCCAACACTCTAAACAGGCTTAATTGGCTCTTCTTGGAGCAGTACCATTGGCTTCAGTGCACTGGCATTGTACAGAGTTCCCTAGCATCCATATTCTACTTGCATATTACAAATGGCCTTCCTGGGTCTCGTGGGCACCTGAAGTACTATAAGTGCCTAACTGCCACGTCCTCTGTGGCTAAATGCCTTTAGCTATAGGGCTCTGTGATTACTTTTCCAACTCTTGGCTAAGTTAACTTACAAAAATAAAAAATAGCCTGAAAGCAATGCTTCAGGAGTGGCTTTTGCCCTGACTGAATTAGGTGTTCCATTGCCTAAAAGTGGAAAGGTGTGTTCTAAGGGCAACCATGGTCATTGTCTATGTGGGCAGCACCCGTATAAGCAGCTAAAACCAAATCACTGTACCATAGCCAATTTCAGGCGAAAGTAACAAAAGGAATTGTAGTTTTAAAGGGCCCCAAGGGAGAATAATGTGAAGGAATCTCTGGAAAGCAAAGACTTGCAGTATGGAATGAAAAGGGTTCTTGTAAATGAAAAATGTGTGATAGTACTTTTTTCATCTGCTTGAAATTAAGTACCTGTCCTCCTTTACAAAGGTATAAACTGTATCCAGGATGAGATGGGTTTTGGCTATTTTCATTCCCCTGCCACCTTTCACATTCTAATGATTTTCTATGCTTGTTGAAACAGTAAAAGGGTCTTGGTATTAAGATCTACAATTAATAAAGGGAGCATATTTTGAGCAGTAGAGTGATTCAGTAAGTTTTCTAGAAATAAGAATGATTAGACCTGATCATCAACAACAATAACAATTGTTAATATTTTTTCCTTTTAGACTCTCTGATCTGCCTATATCCATCTGTTGTTTCTTGTCTGATACTTAGATTGTAAGCTTTTTGGGACAAGGACTGTCTTTTAATTCTGTATTTGTACAGCACCCATCACAATGGGATCCTGATCCGTGCCTGGACTCCTAGATACTGCAGCCATACTACTAATCATAATGGTTAGACCCTTTATATTGAGTTTCATTTGTAGTTATGGTAGATACTTTAATTAATGAGCAAGGCCAAATGGCTATGAATGACACCCTAACATGTTGAAATTAGACTATGTGATGATGTGTCTACCCCACATTGGCAGATAAGGGTTAAAGACCCCTAGGGAGGCTGTGCAAAAAGCAGCCAATAGGAGAGCGGTTGTGAGGAGTGGCCAGTCAGAGCCCAGCAGGCCCATATATAAAGAGTCTCAGGTCAGTAGCTGTCTGGAGCTTGAAGAGAAAGGACTGTGTCTCTAGCAGGCTGAGAGACCTGCAGCACCTTGGACAGAGCTACTGCTGGCAGGGGCTGTGGGAGCAAAAGGAGCTCCTATCTGGCTGCTCTGCTGAGACTGGGTAGTGGCAGTCCCTGAGGAAGGGCAAAGAAGGTGCTAGGGGCCATGGGGAAGTAGCCCAGGGAGACACAGCAACAGGGAGAAGAATTTGAGGCACAGCAGGAGGCTGTGATCTACAGGGTCCCTTGGCTAGGACCTAGAGCAGTGGGCGGGCCTGGGGCCCCAACATTCACCGCTGGGGAACTGGCATGACAAGTTACTGAAGTTGCCATTGTGGAAGTGGCAGGACTAGGAGCTAAACTCCCCTGGAAGGGGGGAACACAAACAGTGTCACAGCTGGAGGGCTGAGTCACAAAGAGGATGCTGTGATTCCAGAGGCTGTGAGAGGGATTGCAGACCGTGGACGGAAGCATCAGCCTTGAGCTAATCCCCAAGATGGCTAGCAGCAGGTGCCAGTCCAGTGGTGAGTGATGTGCTCCATGAGAGGGTACAAAATAGTTTTCAAAACTGCAGCTAAAAATTAACTTGATTTTTGCAATCTGGATTGTGAGATTGGATGCCCTGCCATGTGCTAATAGAGTATTTGCTTGTTATCTGTTAAAGTATGGTTCAGCTCTTCAGTTCCAACATTCATGTTTCTTTGATTTGTGGGATCACAATTTTGGGCAGTATATCCAGATGTAGGGGGTAGGATTAATCCCAGATTAGGATTAAGATTATTGTGGGGGAGAGGTCACCTAATCTCCCAATTTCATGTTTGGGAATTAGAGAATATGCCTTTTCCTAGGATGAGGGATCAAACGATTATCCTATGCTAATGAAAAATGTAGTGCAGACATTCCCATATCTTTTACTGAAAGACTTGGATACTTCCCAGCCTAGTATTTCTGCTGAACTTTAGGTCTGTCTAGACTTTCGGTTTAGCTGGCCCCATTTGAGTATATTAAAGACACTCAGAGCCATAAAAGAGGGGGGCAAATAGTGATGGTGTTATTAGTTTAAAAACTAAACACTGTGCTTGTTCTACAAGACGCAATCTCTAGTTAAGATGTTTACTGCCTGAAAGGCTGATAAAAGGCAAACGAACTCGGTGGGACACTCAGACAGTGGCAGGAACTTAAAACTGTTTTAAGTGATTGAAATGGTGATAGTGTAACGTTGTCAAGGTTCACCATTCTGGGTCTTGTGGCTTTAAAAGACAGCAGAGGAACTGCAGTTCTCCCCCTTTGAGCCATTGCCAGGACCTGTTGCCCTAAGGTGCTCCTCTAAATTCAACTCAGTAAAGTGACATCTTTTTGGTGATTTGCTAAATTAACCTTGTGGCTTTCCTCATTGGTCCCTGCTCATAATAACATCTGATTAACAGATTTCACTGAAATTCCTGTGGAAATAAAAGGAAATAATTTTAAACAAGACCTGGTGTTCTGTCCGGACTCATTCACTTCAACTCCTGATTGCAAGTGAGCTCATAACAGAAGCACTGACTTTCTAATGTGCCGGTGGGGGGGTGGGGTGTGCTCTTCTGGCTCCACCCCAGGCTCTGTCTCAGCTCCACCCCTTCCCTCAAGGCCCTGCCTCCACTCCACCTCTTCCTGCCTCCACCCAGCCTCTTCCTGCCCCATTCCGCCCCCTCCCCCAAGCATGTCTGGCCCTTGCTTCTACCCCCCTCCCCCCAGCACCTCCTGCATGCCAGGTAACAGCTGATTGTGGCAGGTGGGAAGTGCTGGTAGGGAGGGGGAGGTGCTGATCAGTGGGGCTATCAGTGGGTGGGAGGTGCTAGGGGGAGGAGCTGATATGGGGGCTTCCAGTGGGTGCTCAGCACCCACCATTTTTTTTCCATGGGTGCTCCAGGGCTGGAGCACCCACTGTGTTGGCGTGGGTTCATAATATAATGACAAGTAAAGTATTCCAGAAAAGTTTTAGGTCTTGATCCAGTCATTCCTACCAAGGACAAACTACCAGACCCGAACCTGAGGAAGGATGGTCCAGTGGTTAGGAGGACACTAGTCTAGGATTTTGAGACCTGCTCCTCCACAGACTTCCTGTGTGAGTTAGGGCAAGTCACTTTGCCACCCAGTGCCTCAGTTCCCCATCTATAAAAAGGGGATAATAGTTCTCCTTCCCCACCTACCTCTCAGTGGTCTTATGAAAATAAATTTATTAAAGACTAAGAGTTGCTCAGATACTAAGGTAATAGGGGCTGTACTAGTACCTAAAATCGATCAATCAAATTTAGTAGCTTGGACAAATCTCTTTTATATTTACTACATTTTTTTTCACAAACTCTTCTTATACCTGACTCTGAAATCACTCACCTTCCTTAACAATGGAAGTCATTGCAAAATCAATGAAAACCTACTGCCTCATTTCCCTGTACTCTGCTGTCAAGTGCTTTAATCTCAACCAGTACATCCTATGCTCCATTTTGTCTTTTTAGATTGTGCTAGTAAATTTACAGATCTATAGACTAGCTAGCACAACCTAGATACCTTGTTTTCTTCTTGGTTGTATGACTCCACAAATATAAAATCATAATGTAAAACAGGGTATCTTACTAAGATTAGTTTTGGTTTATTTTCACTTGGCTATTGTAACAATCTGAACTCTCATACCTTTTGGAAGACTATTAAAAATTATTTTATTTAGAAAGAGTCCTTCTGTCCTAGGGTCATCAGACAGCAAGTGTAAAAAATTGGGACGGGGGTGAGGGTGGGAGGGTTATAGGCCCCTGTATAAGACAAAGCCTCAATTAGCGGGACTGTCCCTATAAAATCAGGACATCTGGTCACTCTATTCTGTCCTGGCTATTTCCATTTCCTTGTTACCAATCTATCTCCATGGAAAAAAAAATTTAGTCAACAAGTTCATGACCTGTAATTAGTAATTCAGCACTGCCCCTTCTTCTATGCAGATTACCAGTGCAGCCCAAAATAGTTCACATAAATTAGGGCTTGCAGGATCAAACCCCTTGATTCTAAACTCTCAATTGGTCTCAAAGGGAGAAAGTGATTGGGGAACCTTTACCCATCCAAAAATGGGGGGAAAAGTTGGGTTTAAAAATTGCACCTCTGGAACTGGAGCAATTAAGATTGAGCCCATTCACTATCAGCCTGGATTTCATTATGGCTAATAACTGGTTAATTCCAGGAAATATTCTGTCTGTGGAAATTTCCTTTAAAGTTCTGGTGTATGTGAAACAAATTTGTGGATGATTTGTTTGTAGTGAGCAAGCTCTCCTGCAGTATGTCTACATTGCAGCTGGGAGCAAGCCTCCCAGCCTGGGTAGACAGTCTTGTGCTAGCAGGGCCTCACGCTACCATGCTAAAAATAGCAGTGTGAACATTGAGGCACAGACAGAGTCTCAAGGCACTTGAGCTCAAGCTGACCCAACCTCCTAGATCCAAGCTCAGGTAGCTAGCCCAAGCCTCCACCAGTACCACAATGTTCACGTAGCTATTTTTTGTGCACAAGTATGAGCCCAGGCTGCTAAAGACTGAAACCATAATGACAGTTATATAGTGTGGGAGCTTTCCAGGAAGGGGAAGAGGGGGGAATGATTGACACTTGGTTTGAGACACAAGATCAAGAGAGAAACTTTAGCTGCTAAAGTTCTTGTGGACCTCAAGTGGGAATAGATTCATGTTTGTTTGCTGAAGGTCTTGGACAAACAGATAGTAGTCAGAAGATAACCACAGCAGCAAAATATGAACCAGTTGATCTGGTAAATTCTGGCCTAGGAGAATCCTTTAAAGATGGGACCTTGTCTGGTTCTACAATCCTAGGAGAAGAAAAGGTAGGATTGGAGTCCTAAGCTGGATAAATCTTGGAAGAGACACTGAACAGTAGCATCATGAATAAATGAAATGCTGTATAGAGTTGCCTCCCAGGATGAAGCCTGAAGTTATCCATAAGGACCATCTGAGGAAGTATAGGGAGATAGAACTCCAGCTTGACTACCTCATGCCCTCCCATCCCACCCCTATCCCTGCAGCTGGAAACACAATTATGGAAGCAAAGGTTTAGAGAGCAATAAAAGGAACAATGGACCTACCACAAAAGTCAATTGAAAGGGGACCTTCCCAATCTTCTGAGAGAAAATCATAGGAACATAGGGCGGGAAGGGACCCCAAAGTCATCAAGTCCAGCCCCCTGCTCTGTGGCAGGACCATATAAACCTAGAGCATCCCTGACAGGTGTTTGTCCCACCTGTTCTTAAAAACCTCCAGTGATGGGGATTCCACATGCTCCCTTGGAAGCCTATTCCAGAACTTTACCTGTATAGTTAGAAAACTTCCTCATATCTAACTAAATTTCCCTTATTGAAGATTAAGTCCATCATTTCTTGTCCTGCCATCACTGGACATGGAGAACAACTGATCACAGCAGTGGGGGAAACCCTTCCAGCAGTAGACGCTGCATCTACTCTACAGGGTTATGCCAGCATAGCTACAGCGCTGTAGCTATGCCACTTCAGTCCCTGTAGTGTAGACATGGCATAAGTTTAGACTAAAGATGAACAAGTCAGATGGCTATTAACAATAACTACATTAAGGATGTGAGAGTTATTGAAACTGATCTCATGACTTAATAATGGAAAGGTTCTAACTGAAAAAGCCCCCTGCCTTTTTTTTTTTAAGAGCTTAATGCAGATTATCACAGACATTTGATCCTCAGTGCTTTTTATTTTTGCTTAAGGGGCTGAAATTGCTATTCCATTTAAGACAGATTGCTGCTTGTTTGATTTTTCAACCCCTGCATAAAACAGGTACCAAGCAAAGGAGTCTCACATGACCCTGCAGTGAGATATTGCATATCCTCACATTCTCAATGGTTTGGCATTAAATCCATGTGGCCTCAAAAGCACCCAGCTTTCCGTTATGGGGGAGTCCTAGAGGTGTGATTCATGACTAGTTCTTAAGCATTACAAGTAAATTTCATTACAAAATCTGACTCAACAAGCTTTGCAATGAAAACCAGTATGGGGTGGAGGAGGACAGATTCCCCCCCTACTTAATACACAAAGCATGTGGCACCTGTGCAACTGCTCTGCATCTTTTTTCTGTGGTCCATGGGCCACCCGTTAGCCTGCAGGATGCCAAAAGCCCATGTCTGCTCTTACAAAATGGTCTGCCATGGGGCCTGGTTCCACAGTGAACTGCAAAGTTCTTCTTCATGGCCTGACATTGGTGTGAATTGGTTCCACTGTATTTTGGGCCTCCCACAGCTGGAAGGATTTCTTCCAAAGTAACTTCAGTAGAGAAGGGAAAACATAAAAGACTAAATAGGGAAACTTTTTAATCAAACCAGTGAGTCTTTTAAGACAAGGTGGCCTGTCTCCTTTAAGAAGTAGTAGGGACCAGAGCCACCCTGTTCTATGACACAGCCCCTTCAATGTTCTAGGAATTCTGGAGCAAACAAGGGCATAGGGAATGGTAGAAGCAGATGCTGGGAGAGAGGAAGTGGTCCTGAGGTAACAGCTAGCATCAGGGGTGACAGGGAGTGGACGCTACTATTTATTTAAGGGCCTGAGAGCTGGAGCCTTGTAGTGTAAGGTAGGACAAGACCCTCCTCTCTCTCAGCCAACCAGGCCAAGCTCTGAGAAGGAGGGCCACGTAGAAATTGCTTTTCCCCTCTTTATGAGAGAGGGACTAGCAGGAGAAGGACTGCTTCTCTCTTCTAGCCCAGGGGGAAAGGACTGAGATGGCCTCTAAGTGGTAAGGATGATTGGACAACTACACCCCAGCAGAGATGTCTGAGAGGAAAGGGTTTTCTCATGAAGGTGATGTTTTGAATTCTGTTTGTTTGAAAGTCTTTACTGCCGGTCTAGGTGGAACTGGGTGCATGTAATTTAAAGGGGTCCGCTGGGAGAGCATGGATTAGACTGCAGCCTGCCTGAATCACAGGCCCTGATCTAAGGGGTAGACATGTCTGAGACCATGGGAGGCTCCATGAAATGGGGGATGAAACTTAGATATTGAGGAGCTGAGTGAGCCACACCACAGCCCCATGAAGGAGTGCTGTGGAATCCCTTAAGCAAGGGGAAAGAGTTGAGTTCCTGGATCAGGGCAGAAGGAGACTGGAGAGAGAGACTCTCCAGAGAGTACACTGGGACTGACAGAACTCCCTGGCCCAGAGGGAACAGGGGGGCACCTGGGATCCTAAAGCCTGAAGAAAGTGTGTTGGAATCCCTAACAGGGATGGATTGGGCCTGAAGAGACATTGGAGACAAAACTATATAAAGGCTTAATAAATTAGACCCCAAGAAAGGAAATGTACTCTGGACTGTGAATATGTTATTGAGAGATCCAGGAGGGAACTGGGGATGAGGTGACTGCAGGGCCATGCAATGAGTGGATGCGCTAGGGGATGGCACCCAGCCACAGAGGTACATAACTTTCTAGGTGGTTTTTAACATAATTATTAAGGTGTGTTGGTTAAAGAAGATGTGTCTAAAAGGATATAAGAACTCAGCAAGAGACTCCAAAATAATCCTAGAAAGTAAAGGCACTTCTGTTTTACTGCATTCTTCAAGTAAAGCTTACAATTCCATACTGTATGTATACAACCTGACAAAAACATTACACAAGGACAAAACCTATTTTTCCCTAACTTTGTTCTGAGAAATGGTTGAATCATTTTTGCTTATGACATCCCAAAAACCTCTGTCCGGGGCAGACACCCAGCATGACAAATTTCCACCCAAATGACTTAAGTTTGACAAAGTTACAAATAATTGAAAACAGGGTCTTATAATGGGAACTGATCTGAGATCTTAACAATAGATGTCTCAACCTTTGCTACCTACAATGGGTAAAGAGGGAACTCCGTCCTAGGAATGGTGTTTATTAGTTTCTCCACCTAGTCAAATACATTCCCTATTACCAGGCTAAGCATAAATGCAACAAAAGTAATGTTTTTATTACTCTTGCATGCCTTAAAGGTAAGGTTTAATCACTGTAACCTGGGCAAACCATTGCAGGTATGAGTGAAAGGCCTTAGACAAAGTCTCTACAAAGTTAGGCTACTTGCAATATGAAAAAATTAATGAATCATCTTCAGAATTATTCACTCTTAACAATTCCCAGATAATAAAATATTGTGGAACAGGGCATTTTCTTTTGGTCAAGAGTAATAAATGAATGGAACAATTTCCTGTTCATACATCTCTAACTAGATAGTATGAGTCACTGTGGAGTAGGTGAAGTGGCCTTGTTCTGAGATCTCCATGATTTACAGGAGATGCTTTAATAACAGCCTTTCTGCAAGGACTAAGATCCTGTCAGAAAAGCAGTCCACTGTATCTGAAAAACAGATCTAAACTAGGTGAGACTCTCCGTTAGCATGTACAATACCTAAAGATCTTACCATAGATTGCTCTTTTATGCTTGCTAGTGGTATAAAACACAGCCATTTCAGAGTTTGTTTACTTTATGCTACAATCTAATAATGAAAATTAATTATATCACTGAATGGAATGCATATTGAAACTTCTATGTTATTGGCAACAAAATTAGAAATAAAACAAATTATGGGAATTAGATTTACAAGTAATTGAAAGTGCTGCAGAGGCTTAAGTGATTACAGCTTATCTGAACTTCCCAGAAATAGAGTAATGAAGTGGCGTTCAGCTCTGATCACGGACTTCATTCTTCCAAGGTTTGGTATTTACCTTGCAAATCTTACAGCATGAAACTCTACTCCTTTGGAGGCTGGCGGTGGGGAAACAAGCCAGATTTTCAGCCCTATACTGTGCAGGTGGTTCAAATGGAAGACGAACTGCCTGAAACTCCCTAACTGTGGCTTTTTCCGGCCTGCAGGGGGACCTCAGCAGGTGAAGCATTGTTCCTATGTAGGGCTTGCCAATACATTTCTTAATTGGATTTTTGACTAAATGAAACTTCACAAAAAGTGTTTACTTTCCAAGGAGAGCATGAATTTATTGTCACACTAAACTCCTGAAAATAAAAATATTTCAATTCAGGTACCCCACTGCCCTTATCATGAGAGCTGCACTTCAGTTTCCTCATGACCCCATTCTCTCTAATGGGCTGGTCTCCCCAGCTGGACTACATTGCCTATGATACACCCCGACTAAGGGTGTGATGCAGTTGTCTGCCCTCACCATGATAAGGCTTTAGGCCATCGTGCAGTATTTGTAGAGTTTAAGGCCAGCAGGGACAAGGGGAGCATCTAGTCTGACTTCCTGTATATCTGGGCCATTACATTTCATTGAGTTACTCCTGTACTGTGTCAAATAACTTGTCTGACTGAAACATGACTTCCAGAAAGGCATCCAGACTTGATCTGAAGACAGCAAGAGATGGAGAATCCACAACTTCCCTTGGTAACTTGTTCCCATGATTAATAACTGTCACTGTCTTTAAAAAAGGAAAAGGAAAAGAAAAAGAAGACACTACCTAAATTCTAGTTTGAATTTCAGCTTTCAGTCACTGGTTCTTGTTATGCCTGTCTCCACTAGTCTAACCAAGGAGCCCAGTCTATAGGGGAGAGTGCAAGCATGAGGCACCCAAACTACAATTCTGTGAGGTACCCAGGCAGCTATTCTGAGTTGAAATTTTCTGAAAGAAACAAGCTCCTTTTCCAGCCAGCTGTACGCTTATGCCGTCGGCCTTCCTTCCCTGTAGCCCTAGCACAAAAGGAAAGAGGCGGCACGGCTGGAGCATTTGCAGGGCTGATATTTACTTCCTTGGGGACCATTTGGTAGTTGGCCTATGAAAGAACAGCCACCAGGTTAGGGCAGAGAATCGGGAAATTGTAACCAACTTCATCATGTCTATTGCCTCACTGCTGCACTGAGCAGATCCCAGGTGCAAGAGAGAACTTGGCCCTGTATCTAAACTGAACTTAGTATTTTAAAAGGTAACTTAGAACCTTTGTGCTCTTTTCAGAAGGTGAGAACTATAGTAACTAGCATGATTTTTTTTTCTTTTGTATAACCTGCATTGTTCTCTCATATGGAACAAATGCTGAATGGGGAAAATTTCCCTTGCTGCTATTTTCTTCTCTTGAGAGTTTGAAGCTCTTGACTACATGAGAGGGGTAGTGAAAATTTTCTCCTGTCCTTGGTAGTGATTATGCAGACAAGACTTCACTGGCTGTTGACATTTTTAACATTCTGGAGCAGGGTTAGCATCACCTTACCCAAAGTCTGACCTTTACCAGTTGTTTCTGTTCCTAGCTTTGGGGTGCTATCAGTGACTCAGGGGACATAGATAAAACACAGTTGTCCTTTCTCCTAATTGCAAGAGTTACAAGGTCTAACATATGAGACTTTGACATTAGTATAGAATACTAGTGAAGTCTTCAATTAATTTGTCTTTTTATAGGAGACAGCTGTCCTGTCTATTTTCTCCATTGCAGTCATGCTGTAATGGGTCAGCTTATGCTTGAAAAAAGACCTTGCTAATCGTAAGGGCTCAAACAGATTTTTTTTTTTTAATGAGACCTTTTATTCTGTCAAAGCTGATGGAGCTATTAGAGTACTTGCCAATCTGGTGTCCCAATTCAGTCTGACCACTGGGTACACTTATTTGTAGCTAGTGGAACTTCATACATGCCAAGTATGGACAATTCACAAAATTAAACACTCTTTCCTGGTTTTCTTGCTGTTGCAGTGTGCTCCACAGTAGATGGTTCTGCTGGGAATTGCATGACCCAATATGCAAATGAACTTTGAGAAAGTCCTGTTTGAGGTTTAGTTTGAACAAAGTTCTGGAATGGATTTTTAAAAAGATGCTATCTCTAAAATGCTCTTAGAAGTCAGTTTTTGCTAGCGTGGGAATCTCTGGTAGGCTTTGTTACTTCTAGGAAAACTGCCAAAAAACTAGGTTGAGAACCAAATATTAAGAGCACAGCTGCTGTTCTAATTCCTAGCAGTTGCTAAATTTAGATGAGCAACAAAATAACATAAACATTGTTAATGTAGCTGAGTCAGCCTGGTTCACTGTCTATCAAATGGTACTTGTTACTTTTATTTACAGTGATGACATCAATCATACACTGCAGTTAGCTAACTCTTAAATTAAATTTATCACACTTCTACACCTCATAACTTGATAAACCATTGATCCTTAATACACCATCTAACCATTACTCCAAATGCAAACATTAGTAACATTGTAACTTTGATACTTTATACACAAATACTTTGTAGTGACTATTGCAACAGTAGCCATGGGAGGCAATGTAAACTGATCCCAGTCACATGATAGATGTATACCCTCTTGTAAATGACATGTGTAATATGACGGGCATTAAATACATGCTGTCTCTTACCAGGTGACCTAATCTGTCTTAGCATTACTGCACATATGAATAATAACCTGGGATCAGTTACTGATTACATTGGCAGTCAATGAATAAGTCCTTAGGTCACTGAATAGGACAGTTGTGGAAAGGAGGGCAGAAGTGGGAAAGTCATTGCTTTGCATTTATTTGTAGTGACAAAAGTTAAAAAAAATTTTAAAAAAGAAAACAATCATTTCTTTCTTTTCTGTTTAAAATAGGTGTTGGGTAGCTATCACTAATAGCTTAAAAGTAGAGCTGGTTGAAATTTTCTGAATGGAAAAGCTTTATTTAAAAAAATGGCCTCTTCTCAAAATTGAAGATTTCTCTCATTTTGTATTTTAAATTTTTTCTTTAACTTTTTTTGTTTTCCTTTTACCATAATTTTCTTTTTTCTCACTTTTTTTTCCTAGTCATCTTTGAAAATCAACCCTGTTTTTAATGATTTTATTTGAGGGTGGGGAACATAAAGAAAAATCCAAAAAAACCTGAAAGATATGAGAGGAGCCAGAGGGGATGAGAGGAGTGAAATGCCTTCATAAAGCATATTGATTTATTTGTATTTAATCTATTTTTTTACTCCAGATGAGAAACTGATATCCTACTCAAATATCACTTTCTAAGAGAATACATTGAAGTTTTATTATATGGTACAATGAAAATAATGTACAATTTAACTTTATGTGGGGGACCAGAACCATGTAAAGAGGGGACCCCCTATCTCATTCCCATGTAGAAGGGGATATAGATTCTTGCATGACACTACCAGAGAATAGTCACTGCAATCATACTTGTGCATCTATAGCACCTTACATCTGAAGGTTTCAAGGGGCTTTACAAAAATTAAGTAAGCTTGATAAAGCCTTTGAAAGACAGGTCAATAATAAGCCCATTTTCAGATAGATAAATTGCAATACAGAGGGGTCCAATGGGAATTGCACCACTTGCTCTACAATTTAAGTCATCACACAGCAGATGGCCAAGGTCTGCATGTCACCAATGCCTTCATGTTCTTCAACGTCACATATAACAAGTACAAGCAAGAGTTAAATTTAACATATCATGCAGTGTTCTGTGCAGCTTGCTCACTCATTTCTGTATTTCAAATCAAAACTCTAATTAAACAGTTCAGAAAGGAACTTAAGGCCCCCTTTGTGAGATAACGGTGCACCAAGCTGAATAACAATGAGAGGAGAGAAACAGTAAAGAGCTTTTCCCTCAATTTTCAATACTGCTGACTAATGCATCTAAGGTATAACTGCAGATGATATGGTGGCATTCATGTATGCTTTAGAGGAAGGAACACATCAAATGGAAGATATATTCCAAACAGCACTGTGTCAGAGACAGACATGAAGAAGTAATGAGACACAACTAGTGTTTTTCAGTTTTTCTTTATCATATTTGCTCTCGTTTTGAAGGATATGTCAGAAGGCAGATTTTATTTGTGCAGGGTACAAAGCAAGACCCTGATCCTGTAACTTGGCTTCATGTGGATGCAAGCATCTGCTTGTGTGAATGAAGATACTGAATTGGGGCAACGCTCTCCTCATTGATCTGTCAGATATTGGGCCATTGACAGTAATGAGCCCAAGATTTCACCCTAACACTCTCAATATTATGCAACAGCTGTAGTACAATTTTCTGTTGCCTACCTCACTGTTTCTTTCCCTACAATTGTTTATCAACAAGTGGTGACCTAAGGAACTAAAACTTACTTAGTAAGGATGCTTACCAGATGTTGGATGTGATCGTTAGCTCTCTACATACCAAAAATGAATGGGATATACCTAGAGTGACTAATGGCTTACAACATTAGTTTATTCATGTGAAGTTGGATAGCTTAAGTTATACTGAATTTGCCTTTCAAATGCTTGTTACAAAATTAGCTTGCTTGTGATGGTTAAACTAGTTCAGATGAAATAAGAATCAACCTAAAGCTTCACTCATAATTAAAACTGAACCCAAACTAATAGATATTGAGATTCAATAATACAACTAACTTTTAGGAGATAACATTCAGCAAAATAATGATTTTTGAGGGAGTGGATATGTAACAACGACATGAGAATTGGCTGAATACCAGAGTAAGTTATTTAATAATAGTCATATTCATTGAGTGTTGTATTTGTTCAACTTTCATAATCGTGTATAATGTGAAAAACCTTTATCAAAATCCAGATCCGATAATAGGTTCAAGTAGAGCATACATTTAAATGGAGTCAGGAGGAAACTGGCAGTATCTGTAAACAAGGGTCTTTTATCTAAAAGTCCCTCTAAGCCTTCTGCTCTTCCTATACTTGTTCTAGTTTCTTTGTATCATCAATCATCAGCTAGGAGGGCAAAGAGGCTACTCTTCACAAAACAACTATTTCTGTATTTCTTGTCCTTGTTTGAGGAGGCTTTTTTCAGTACTGGTTTTGAAATCAATGATGCACAACAGCACTCAAAGTTCTCTCCTGACAATTCTGCTATTTTAAAATGCAGTAGGCAGTGTGAACATTTTAATTACCAATCTTCAGTTACACCCTGACATTAGTCTTAAGTGCCCAAAACTTAAATAATACATTCAAAAGAGGAAGATAAGGAGGAGATTAGACAAGTGATGCATTGTCAACAGCAAAGTACAACTGTTTCCAGGACATCTTATACAACTGGAATCTGAATATTCTTTAACCATTTGACTGCTGAAGTTTCACATTTAGGTAGTCCTCAAGGCCTGTTGACATGAGAAAGTTGTACCAGTTTCAGTAAGCCAGTGCTAACCCTGTGGGGACACTGCACTGGGTTAGCTAAATCCCTTTAAAATCACACCTTGAGCTTAGCTAACTGGTGCAACCCTTCATGTAGACCGTGTCTCAGCCACTATGCTGTTGAATGTAGCAAATATTTCCTGTCTGCCAAGGCCACT
Source organism: Chelonia mydas (assembly GCF_015237465.2). Lineage (NCBI taxonomy): Eukaryota > Metazoa > Chordata > Testudines > Cheloniidae > Chelonia > Chelonia mydas. The sequence continues at coordinate 90,354,856 of NC_057853.1, forward strand.
GTTCCACTGATTTCATGGTAATATTAGAGAACAGCATCATAATAGTGCAAAGCGACAGATGAATGATGAAGGAATTAAGAAAAATATTTTTTGCTAAGTTTTTTAGATACTTCTGTGATTAACTTAGAAATAGCTAATTTGTGTGATGGAAAGATACTTCGTCTCAGCACATCATTTAACCAATTTTTATTAACTGATTTAAACAACCTTCTTTGAACATATACTTTCCACCAAAGACACCTAACTTGTGGGTAACTTAAGAGTTCTGAGCTTTGATATGGTGTTGAACTTAACCACTTTATCTGAATAGTGGCTCTGACAGATCAGAAGCCTTTAATTGTAGCAGCTGCCAGCAATGTGGAGGAACCTGACTTCAAAAAGGGAACTCCTGAAGGCTGGGCCTGAAAACAAGAAATCTAGATTCTCACAGATCACCTTTAGAAGACTCACATGAGAATGGACACGAAGAATCATGAACATCAAGGTCGATTCATTAAAGAAAAGAAAGAAAGAAGCTGAGCAAAGAAGACGAGCAACCTAGAAATCAGATTTAGAGTAGCAGCCGTGTTAGTCTGTATCCACAAAAAGAACAGGAGTACTTGTGGCACCTTGGAGACTAACAAATTTATTAGAGCATAAGCTTTTGTAGGCTACAGCCCACTTCATTGGATGCATAAAATGGAACATATAGTAAGAAGATATATACACATACAGACAAGGTGGAAGTTGCCATACAAACTGTAAGAGGCTAATTAAGATGAGCTATTATCAGTAGGAGGAAAAAACTTTTGTAGTGATAATCAAGATGGCCCATTTAGACAGTTGACAAGAAGGTGTGAGGATACTTAACATGGGGAAATAGAGTCAATATGTGTAATGACCCAGCCACTTCCCGTCTCTATTCAAACCCAAGTTAATGGTATCTAGTTTGCATATTAATTCCAGCTCAGCAGTTTCTCCTTGGAGTCTGTTTTTGAAGCTTTTCTGTTGCAAAATTGCCACCCTTAAATCTTTTACTGAGTGGCCAGAGAGGTTGAAGTGTTCTCCTACCAGTTTTTGAATGTTATGATTCCTGATGTCAGATTTGTGTCCATTTATTCTTTTGCGCAGAGACTGTCCGGTTTGGCCAATGTACATGGCAGAGGGGCATTGCTGGCACATAATGGCATACATCACATTGGTAGATGTGCAGGTGAACAAGCCCCTGATGGCGTGGCTAATGTGATTAGGTCCTATGACGGTGTCACTTGAATAAATATGTGGACACAGTTGGCATCGGGCTTTGTTGCAAGGATAGATTCCTGGGTTAGTGTTTTTGTTGTGTGGTTGCTGGTGAGTATTTGCTTCAGTTTGGGGGGCTGGCTGTAAGTGAGGACTGCTCTGTCTCCCAAGATCTGTGAGTGAGGGATCGCTTTTCAGGATAGGTTGTAAATCTTTGATGCGCTGGAGAGGTTTTAGTTGGGGGCTGAAGGTGACAGCTAGAGGCGTTCTGTTATTTTCTTTTTTGGGCCTGTCCTGTAGTAGGTGACTTCTGGGTACTCTTCTGGTTCTGTCAATCTGTTTTGAAGAGTACCCAGAAGTCACCTGGGAGTGGCTGGGTCATTACACATATTGAATCTATTTCCCTATGTTAAGTATCCTCACACCTTCTTGTCACCTGCCTAAATGGGCCATCCTGATTATCACTACAAAAGTTTTTTTTTCCTCCTACTGATAATAGCTCATCTTAATTAATTAGCCTCTTACAGTTTGTATGGCAACTTCTACCTTCTCTGTGTGTGTGTGTGAGATTATACACAGACACACACTATCTTCTTACTATATGTTCCATTCTATGCATCCGATGAAGTGGGCTGTAGCCCACGAAAGCTTATGCTCTAATAAATTTGTGAGTCTCTAAGGTGCCACAAGTACTCCTGTTCTTTTTTTCTAGAAATCAGAGAGATTGTGTTTGTGAAGGAATCCACTGATCTCAAATGATGTTGGTACTTTAAGTAAAACCTTGATAATAGGTGTTGCTCTAATATCAGGATCACTGGTGTCCCTGAGAAGGAAGATGACAAGAATCCTATTTTTGTTCAGAACTTATTTAACCATCAATTCAGTAAAGAATGTGACGCTCCTACCATTGGAACAGACAGCTAGCTCACTAGGGTCCCGTCCACCTCCCCTGAACCAAATCTTAAGGAAAAAATATGCCTGGAGCCTTAATTTTTAGAATGCTCTGGTAGAAGAATGTAAGAAGGAGAATTTTCATGCAGAGAATTCTTTTTTTTTTTTTTTTTTTTCCCCCCCCAACTTCAGCTTGGAGACCGAGGTGCCAGCTGGAATAGAACCAGCACAGGGATCAATTTGCCAAGATAGTCAGGACACTAAAGCACCTGAGACCTGGTACTCTACAAAGTGAGTTGTCTTTATTATGAAAATGGGGTTTCTTTAATATCCCACAACAACAGAAGACCTTTCTATATAATTACCCTGAAGTAAAGCTGCACCTGTCTATGAAAAACCCTATGGAGTAAACAGAAACTCCACTGACCTACAACATACTTTTTTTCTTTAATGTGATGTCAGGTTTCTGATACAGTTAGTATAAAGTTAAATATGTTTAATTTCAAATTCTTATTCAAATGTATTTCTTAACAGATCCAAATGGGACTCTGCACCTCTAGGATTGGAGAGTCTTACCAAAAGAGGCACTAATTTATTTGAATGTATTATTTTTGCCTCCTAGGCTAAATGTTTAGCTCAAAAGAAGAACCTTAGGATATTAGCATTCCCCACAAGTCTGTCGACTGTATTAATATGATGCTGAGATCATTCCGTTTGTACTTAAATCACACGTGTTATAAGAGACTTACTGTACAGCAATGTGCAACAAGGGCTAATCTACATTTTGCTAGGTTCTTAACTCTCAAAAGATTTTGCTCACTTTTGTTTTTCTGCCTTTTTTCCTGTCTCTCCTTCTTTAACAAAGTTCACATTTTGTGTGGGTGTGTACACACACCTACTCCTGGGGTAATTCTGCGGGACTCAGCACCCACAGAATTCCTGTGCTTCCCTGCAGAAAATGGCAGGGAAGCAAAGAGAAGCGGGGTGGGGATGACCATGGGCACAATTTTGGAGGGGGATTAACCCCCCCAAACAGGCGAGGCATAGGGAGGCACACAGGGTTACCTGCCACTGCGCCCCCCCCCCCCCCCCCCATTTCTGCAAGTGCAGGGCTGCCCTGCTGAAGGAGGCTGTCTCTGGGCTTCGCTGACTCTGCAGCTGAATGCTGGGTCCTAGTGCCAGTCGTGCTTCTGTGTGCTGGGAGCCTTCCTGTTTTCTTTTTTCAGAGTAGCAGCCGTGTTGGGCTGTATTCGCAAAAAGAAAAGAAGAACTTGTGGCACCTTAGAGACTAACCAATTTATTTGAGCATGAGCTTTCGTGAGCTACAGCTCACTTCATCGGATGTAGCTCACGAAAGCTTATGCTCAAATAAATTGGTTAGTCTTTAAGGTACCACAAGTACTCCTGTTCTTTTTCCTGTTTTTCTGTGCAACAGTGAGTGCCTGTGGTGGGGATGGGGGAAATGATGGGGGGAAGGGGAAGAGGCAATGGGAAAGAAAGGGGTGGAATAGGACAGGGAAAGGGGAATGTGGGAGTGAGGCATTGGTGCTGGAACTAGGGGTGCTGGGGGTGCTGCTGCACCCCCTGGCTTGAAGTGGTTTCCATTATCTACAGGGTTTCAGTTTGGTTCAGTGGCTCTCAGCACCCCCACTATACAAATTGTTCCAGCGCCCATGGAGTGAGAGCTGGGAGATGGGACAGTGGGGGAAGAGGATAAAATGGGGAAGAAGAGGGGAGTCACAGGGCAAAGCAGGAGCCCAGCATCTGGCATCCCCTCGGCAGCAGCTGGGGCTCCCCTGTTTAAGCAGGCCCATTGAACCCTCACCCTGACAAGCCCTTTCCCCTTACAATCTGACCCCACTGAACCCCCAACCAGCTGCACCTGGACCCCCATGCCATCAAGCCCCACTCCCCTGGCACCCAGACCTCCTCCCCCGCTTAGCCTCCCAGACCCCCACTGCTGAGCCCCAATCACCTTCACCTGGACCCCCTGCAGAGTCCCATTGCCCCTGCACCTGGAACCCCCAACGAGCCCCTGTGCATCCAGATCCCCCACTGAGCCACCTGCACCCAGACTGACCCACACAGAAACCTCTCACCCCACACCTGGATCCCCCACACTAAGACCCTCCACACTTGGATCCTGCTGGGCTGAGCCTGCCCACCCACACCTGATGCACCTGGAGCAGAGGGGCAGGGCCCCAGGGTGTTTCTGGGGCAGGCCCAGCCCTTGCACCATGTCAGGGTCAGGTGCAGCCTTACTGCCAAGACCCTATACCGGGGGAGGTGGGGGCTTCAGAGTGATCTCCCACCTCAATGCAGCTAGTAGCTTGTGCTCCCCACTGCCATGCTGGAGCCACATTTATATATTGACAAATAAAATTTGCAGAATTTTAAAATATTTATGTGCATAATTTTTTGGGGTGCAGAATTCTCTCAGGAGTAACATATATATTCTAAAAGCAGCTATTAGAAGCAGTTATGGTCCAGTTTCATCTTTTGAGTTTGGACTCTCACATTTTGGCAAAACTCTTGGTCTCTAACTTGGATAAAGTGATATCTTCCTCAATGAATATCAGTAAAATGGTTTTATTACTGCTGTACATTTTGTAGTTAATGTTAAATAAGCAGACTATTGATTCTTCTGATAGTTCATACATATTAATGTCTTTAGATGCCAAAAGCTTTTGATGGGGTAGAGTAGGATTCTCCAGTTAAAGTTTATATTACAGATTTTTTATAAAATGAGCAACCTCCGTGTATCTATCACAGGGGTGGGCAAACTTTCTGGCCACATCGGGGTTCTGAAATTGTATGCAGGGCTGGGTAGTGAAGGCTGTGCCTCCCCTAACAGCCTGGCCCCCGCCCCCTGACTGCTCCCCTCAGAACTCCCGACCCATCCAACCCCTCCTGCTCCTTGAACCCTGACCACCCCCACCTGGGACACCCCCTGTCCCAATCCTCCTGGGACTCCCACACCTATCCAACCCCCACCCCCATTCCCCATCCCCTGGATTACCACTTTTTCTATTGTTTGGTATAGACTTACAGCCTTTATCTCTACTTATTATAACGTGTCCAGATACTCCTTTTATTAATATTGGAGCAGAGACAAACTTGATAGCATTTTTATGCTGATCACAAGTTTATTTCTCTTATAACCTGAAAAATCAATATCAATTCTACTGGAAATTTTGGAATCCTAGAGAAACAAGTCAGGATTTCAAATTTTTGTTAGATTCTTAGTACTGGTCTCTCCCAAATATAAGGAAGGAATAGGAAGAAACTCTCAAGTACCACAGCATTCATCTAAATTTGCCAGCTTCAAGATTTTCTAATCTTAACCATTCCTATCCCATTAATACTGCTACGAAGCCTGAAGGAACTTGGTGGGTCTGTATTTTCCTCAAACTGATAGTCTCAATGGAAACATCAAGGATGAACTCCTGGTCCCATTGGAGTCAGTGATGCCAGGATTTCACCCCAAGAGTAGAAATACCTGTAACTGAATAAAATCCTCTTGTGGGATTTGCAGTTTCTATTGAATAAAATTTTGAAACATAAGCGATGTAAGGAGATATCCCCCTTCACCTGAATTAAATATCCTTTTACGAACAAAAGTAATCATGCTCCTGTCTGCAACCGGGAATTATTTAGGGATAATATCTAACTATTCACCTTTCTTTTCATTGATTTTTAGTTTCTGTAAAGGAATTTTTTGAAAAACCCAGTTTTTTAGTGGACCAGATTCTGATGTTCTCACTCATGGTGAGTATCACTTAACTCCAAAGGAGACCCTCTGATTTCAAATTATGAGTAAGGGCATCTGCATCTGGTCCAATACTTAGAGCTAAAACACTCAGACGCTTAAGGCTACAACAATACATCCCTAAGAAAGTGGAGTCTTTTTTTGTAGCAGGGGTTGTTTAAGGACATGAGCTAGACTGTATTTATAAATCATTAAGAAATTCTCACAAATGAGAGGGCAAGAAACAAAATATCTGAACCTCTGCAAAAGACCTACAAATTAAAACTCTCAATTAGAGGGATTGCAGATGCCTCAAAGCACTGACTCAAGAGCCAGCTTAAAATTGCCAATTTAGACAGGTAGTAAAATTTGATAGATGCTTAAAATCACACATTTACTAGACAGTTTATGACCGTTTCCAAAGATGATTTCAAGTAAGGTTATTAAAAGAAAAAAAATCTTTCCCAGTATTTCTGGGAAGGATGGACAGAAATGTTGCTTCTTGCATAAATACAGGATATTATCTGCAACATGGTACTCCATGCTTTATTAAAACTTTGTTTTGTCTCTTTTTCCTTGTGTTCTTCAGTTTTAATTAATTTGTGTTTGCTGGTTTAATGTTAACTAAAACTAGAGATGTGGATTTTTGTACTAACTTCTGTAAATGCTAAAATGTATTAGACGTCAGTGATTTTCCTCTTATAGTAGGCTTGCATACAGAGAGCTATCTGTAACTGAAGCCAGTTATTCTCCTCTAGCGGTATGGTCCAAGATGAACAATATGGAAGAGATAGAAGCCTTTTTCCAAGTGACTGTTTGTTAAGTTATTTAAAGCTCCTTTTAGAAGCACTTGCTATTATGTAAGTAGCCTTTTAGGGTGAATTTTAGCTGTGAAGGGAAGACAACTGGGTGTTGTCTTTACACAGCACACCTTCAGACAAACAAGAACAAATGCATAAGTAGCCAAAAAAAAAATCTAGTTTGACCTCACAGTCAACTTGATTCCTACAGTTCTCACCATGATACTCTTAATGATCTCCCTGACAATGGGTATGCAGTGAAGAATCTTCCTCCACTCCTACCTAAATATCCTTCTCGGCTACAGTAATGTCCTTTGACTTACAGCTGTAGATAATGGGCCACTTTCTCATCTGATCTCAAGTGTCACTGAACATGAAAATGAAGCTATTTATTACCAGTAGTAGCATTAACAATAGAAAAATCAAGGTTTTCTAAAAACAGTAAGTATTTCAAGGTAATTCTTCAGTAATTGTATTTTCTTTTCCTGACACATGTAACTCACATTGACCTTAATGGTATTAGAAGCATAAAAAGCAGAAGAGAGCTTAGCTGTGTTTAATAACACGTCTCTATTTAAAGTGTTGGACAAAAATTGGTATTTTTTCATTCAAGTAATTATGAAGTGTATCCTGTAATCTGATGGAAAATCCAGAATGCCAGCCCCTACTGCTCAACTATTCCTTCAGTTCCCATCTTAAATACTTTTCCCAGTCCCATCTTCTTCTCTATTCCCATGGCTTCAACTACCATCTCTGCACCCAGTGTTTCCAAAATCTCTATCCCCACTGGTCCTAAACTTTCTCTTTCCACCCAGTCCCAGAACTGTAGCTCCTTCTCTGACCTCTTTTCTTGTATGTCCTGCTGTCCTCTCTAACTCTTTCCAAAACCGAATTTGTCCTTTCTTTCCCTAATCTCTCCCCTTTGTCTCCTGTTTCTATCTCCATTGACAACTCCACTGTCTGTGGGGTGTCTGAAGCCCATACTGTCAGTACATAATGGTCATGTCAGGATCCAGGAAAAGTAGCCACAACTGTAACAGCAATTGGTGGTCACAAACCCACATCACATTTATGATCTAAAAACATCTTCTGTATTTTTCACAGTATGCATCCGATGAAGTGAGCTGTAGCTCACGAAAGCCTATGCTCAAATAAATTGGTTAGTCTCTAAGGTGCCACAAGTACTCCTTTTTCTTTTTGTGAATACAGATTAACATGGCTGTTACTCTGAAACCTGTCATATTTTCTGTTTCCACGAGTACCTTTGTCTACCCTTGGAGCTCTGAAGGGTTTGAGTCCCATTCATAATGGTTAGCACTGATGGAAAGTGGCAATCACCTGTTTGTTTCTGTCCAGAGAAGCATATTTGATTCATTACCCTTGTAACCAGGGCATTTAGAAATTCTTCCAAGCAATTGGAGATAGCCGTTTGCCTAGTGCCTGTGGTGTCCCCAATGGCCCTCTGAAGAGACTCGGGCAAGTAGATATCAATTGGCAGCGACACTTTTTCTCACCCTACCAAGGTCATCCTTGAGCTCCTCATGTGGGTGCAATATGGCCTTTGAAGTGAGCTGGTACTGTCAGACCACCTGTGTCCCATATGTCAAGAACTGGCCTCCTGGGCCCAGAGAGGGTCTTTGCAGAGTATTGGTGCCTCCCCCATCGCTGAGCCAAAGGAAGTCTTCCCCCCACTCCTCCTTTCTCTCTAGATATGTCACCCTAGCATGGTTAGGTGTTTGTAGTCAATGGCTGATGTGGTACCACTATGATGCACATCCCTTACTCCTACCTATTGTATCGCTTGCCTCTCCACTGGCCTTACTCCAAAGCCCTTAGTAACTACTTTCTCTTAGACAATCAGAATCACATGTGCAAACTCTCTCTCACCCATGCTCTCCTATGTCCTGGGGGTCGTCTTAATCAATTAGAAGTGGAGTTCCTATGAGGTGTGCAGAGCAACCAATGAGCAGACTGAGCTGCATCTGCTGCCTTAATCATACAGCTAACACATGACTAAATCAGAAGCACCTGACTGACAAGAGGAGGGCCTCTAAGCAGTTCTGAAAATCTAAGTCCTAAGCATGCCCCAGACCCACCCTCCTGGAATACTCCCAGTGTTTCCAACTCTCATGGTTTTCTTAAAGCCTCACCTCCTGAAGACAAGTGCTAATGTGAGAATCTCAACTTTCATTTTTTTTTTAAAGTAAGTTTCTAATCATCATGGCTGCAAAGCTTGAAAATGGTACATGAGTGTACCCTGATGGCACAAACAAAAATTACGAGAATTTTAAAAAATGCTCGATTCTCTCTCAAGTGGATTTTACCTCCCCAAATGCTCTACATTTCATCCACATACAGCCCAAATGTTCAGGTTTTATGCTGGTGAAGTGGATTCGAAGGAAGACAAAATAGTGGCATTTGGATTTTATCAGGGAGTTTTCCTCATGCAGATAGGGCTCCATGGGAGAAAACTTCCCTGAACATATCCATGCTAACTGGTGGGCAGTAAAGGCTGGGAATATAGGCAGAGGTCAATATCACAATAGGTTATTAGCTCAATTGGGTGAGGCAAAATTTATGAAGGGCCTTAAAAGTAGAGAGCAGACACTTATATTTGATGGGGAGGTGAAAGAGGCACCGGTGCAAGGTCAATGGGGTCAGAACAGTGATCCAAAAATGATATTTAGCAGCAGCATTCTGAATGGACTTGAAGAAACAAAGCTGGTGTAGTCAAAGGCAAAAGAGGAGATTGAAGTAGTCAAGACATGAAATGTCAAGGGCTTGCACAAGAGTTCTGGCTCTGCGAACAGAGAGGAAAGGCCAGCATTTAGATGAGTCGTGTCAAGAGAAAAGCTGCAGTATTTAGAAATGGCCTGGTTAGGGGGGTTCAGTGAGAGGACTGAATTAAGGATGGCACTGAGATTATGGGGTTAAGTAATCTGGAACATAATGTGGATGGACAGAAATTATGAATTAAATGGAAAATAATTTAGAATCTTCCAGGAATAGTGTCTCTTCTATAACAAATGTTCCAATTAAATCTTTGTGACTAACATGTTTTTGCTAGTCTAAATTGGTTGAGCTGGCTCATGAAATCCCCATAGTTTATTATTCACTAAACATAATCTCATTTTCAGAAGAATTTTATATAAATCTTCATCTGTGACATCTGCAGATGCATTTACTGCAGTGGTCAGAAGGGCTATTTCAGTTGTACAAATCATCAGTGGGACAGTAGTCAGACTGTTCAGAGAAGAGGAGACTATAGCTGTATTTTTCAAACAGACTTCTCTGAAACATAATTTTTATCTAAGGATATTAAAGGGTTTTGAGCCTATTTATATTCAGTTATGGGACAAGCAAGTTATCTTTAAAAGTAAGCAATCATAAAATACATTTTTGATCTTATAGAAATTTATATCACTGTCACCTTGACCTAAAAGTGCTTTTCTAAAGACAAACCAGTGTAGTGCTTATGTAATATAATATAAAAGTCAGTTTCTCAGTCATACTTGGAACGAAAACCTATTATCTCATCCTGGCAGCTAGTTCTATCACCACAAAAGAAGTTAAATCACAATGCCTTATCCTTGATTAGCAACGCATGGTAAATGAGAGGCATAGTACTGTAGTTTAATCTATCACAAAGATCTGAATCACAATAGACACAGTGGAACTGATTCTGCTCTCACTTGCACCAGTGTAATTTTCACATAACGCCATTCAAGTAAATGAAATTTGGTATAAAATTGGAATCAGTCCCAATAGCTTGACCATCTTAGAAAACTGAAGATCTACACTAATAATGGTACAGCTTGTATGTGTGCAAATACTAATTTGCAACTTCTGTAACAAAACAATAAAAGCACTTACACTTTTTTTTACTGCCTTTCATCCCAAATGATCTTCCATCACTTTACAAACTGAACGTGATCTACAAACTGTGCATAAGAATCATTTTGTCAGCTCCTGCACTACACCTACTTTTCTCAGCCCCATCAGTAGTATTACAAGACGTGGCTTTTTCACTGGATGTGAAAAAATCAATTGCCACTAACCTCGAAAGACAGTGTTTAGTTTTTTTCTCACTTTTGAAGAGCTCACATACAATGAATATGACATTTTCTAAACGCAAGACAGTGAGATCTTTTCAGTCCTGTGTAGTAGGAGAGTATGGAGATTAACAGTGAATGATTTGTAGAAACTTTGCATATGCAGTACATTGTGAAATGGTGAAATATATCAGGTTAGTGATTCAGTCCTTGGTGAGTGGGATTACTTATTTTCAAAACCAATTAATTCTGCCTTTTCTTTAATTATTTTGTTTATATTTTTGCTGTCTCTTGTTCTCCTCTAGCATATTTTTTTTAATTCTCTGACCTGTGGAGGCAAAAGTTAAGACAACTAGCTCAACATTATCATGCTGCTCAAGTTCTATGTATATAGTTACTTGGTTACTGCTGACATTTGTCTCTTTGCCTTAATGTATGTTCATTTTTTGTTTTTAATAACAGCCAAAAGAATTTTTAGGAAAAAAATTGATTAGCTGTTAAACAATGCACAGGAATGTTACACAGTAGTTTAAGATAGGAACTGAAGAACCTATCTAGTTCAAACTGCATAGGGAAAATCCCTCCCCCAGTTAACTTCTACATGCTGCAAAGACAGCAGGTGTGTCTTCACCAGCTTTTAATACAAAATTTCCATTATAAAAATAATTAAACTAATCACAACCAACTATACCTGCAAAGAAATGATCACCCAGTTTCTAAACTATTTCCCAAAAATCCATTGGCCAAGGGTCAACGTTCATATACCCTCCCAAGTTTAAGACTGCCCCCCAACCACCACTCCCCCCACAATGTCTCCTTTACATATGTCTTTAAGCTGTAAGGAAAACACTCCCAGGGTAAGAATTAGCTCCCTCTTACATGGGCCATATTGCAAAATAAGTCTCCTGTTTTGGACACACAAATATTCTCATAGTTATTCACTCTTCTTAAAACCATATGTACTCCTTCTAAGCTCACAAAAGTTATCTTAGGGCATGTCTACACTTACCAGCGATCTATGCTGCTGCAATCGATGCACCAAGTGTTGATTTAGCGGATCTAGTGAAGACCCTCTAAATCGATCACAGATTGCTCTCCCATTGACTCCGGTACTCCTCTGGAATGAGAAGATTAAGGTAAGTTGACAGGAGACCTTCTCCCATCAACGCAGCATGGTGTAGATACCACAGTAAGTTGACCTAAGCTATATAGACTCCAGCTACATAGGTCGACTTACCCTGGTAATGTAGACAAGGCCTCAGATACAGAGCAATTCCTTCCTCCATTTTACCTAATAGAGGCCCTTCTTCAGCAAAGCACTTAAGCACATAGATTCATAATTTCAAGGCCAGAAGGGATTATTGTGCTCATTTAATCTGACCCGCTGTATAACAGAGGCCATAGAACTTCTCCAAAATAATTCCTAGAGTATATCTCTAAAATATTATTTACTTCAATGGGACTGAAACATATGATTGAGGTCAAATACATGCATAGGTGTTTTGATGAATAATGACAGACCTAAGCAGATGCTTTAATGCTTTGCTGAATCAGGGCAGTATTCCCAGTCCTTTGCTTTAGATAGGGTCCAAAATATATCTGAAACATAAAACCAGTTTACTGGCTATCCAAAGGAAGAAACAAAAACCTTTCACTCCCATTCACTGTACACACTTTATACATGTACTGGTAGTTTTACCTGTATTCCCTTTCCTGTTCATTTGTACCCGCTTATCCAGGTGTAACCCACCCCATTTGGGTTCACTATGGGGACTGAATCTACCTCCACCACTATAAGAATGAGCCTACTGCTTAAACTAAGGGCTTGGCTACACTTGCAGATGTAGAGCACTGGGAGTTAAACCAGCCTTCGGAGACTGCAGCAGGGAAAACGCTGCTGTGTGTTTAGACTGTCAGCTGCAAGCGCACTGGTATGGCCACATTAGCAGCTCTTGCAATGACACAAAGAGCAGTGCATTGTGGTAACTATCCCAGTGTGCAAGTGCCTGCAACATGCTTTTCAAATGGGGGGAAGGGGTAGAGTGTGACAGGGAATGTGTTGTTTGTGTATATGGGGGGAGAGACAGTGTGTTTTGGGGGGCAGAGAGCATGTCAGCATGCTGTCTTGTAAGCTCAGACAGCAGCAGACCCCACTCGCCCTCCACCTTTCTCTCTCACACAGCATTCCACAGTAATGGTTTCCTTTGTCCCGGAGCAGATAAGCATGCTGGCTGTCAAAAACTGAGCTTTGAAAGGGGATATCCGCATGCCTGCAGCAGAGTTCAAAATAATGACAAGAGTGGCCACTTGACTTCAGGGGATTATAGGAAGTTCCCAGAAGCCAATCACAGCGCAGTAATGCAACACCTCGTTCAGATTGACGCTGGGGTGTTTCACCCAAGGCGCACCAAGCGTTATTCTTCTTGTGGAGGTGGATTACCAGGAGCGCTCCAGCTACAGAGTCCAGGCGCCTTGCCAGTGTGGACTGGTCATGAGTTAGGGTGCCTGGGGCCGCTTTAATGCGCTTTAACTTGCAAGTGTAGCCAAGCCCCAAGGGACTGAGTGCAGAAGGGACTGAGTAGGGATTTTGTTAGGCAGAAGCACCATGCTATAAGTGTTTGGAGACATTACAGTTTTGATACAAGAGAACCATTAAAAAAGAGAGATTATGATTGTAAGAAAAAAGATGTAACATATGCTAGAAGACCCAAACACATCAATAATTGTGTGCAAATGTTAAATTATCTATAATGACAGGGAACTGAAGTGCCTATTAGCAATGTTATTTCCTGTACAGTTGGTAGCAAATCTCACATAATTACTTTTTAATGAAAAATACAGGCTCATAATGCAACACAAAACACACTGGATTTAATGCGAAAAAATGAAAATGCATATTAGCAAATTAGCTGGGTATTTAAAAAGTCATCTTTCCCAAATATCACTAATTTGCCCATAGGAAATAGTTAAAGAAGCTCTTAGAAATATCTACTGTGGTGTCTTCAACATCAGAACTAGACAACGTTATTACTTTTTTTTTTAATTGAAGATATTTGGCTTATACCAACAAATGTTAGGAAACTCAAATATGAAGCTCCAAATCTATCCATATCCTACTTTGTTTTGTTCCAGTGTTGGAAAGTCTTCTGAGAAGTGTGTGATTATGTGTTACACATTGTACTGTTCTCTGTTTTGCATACTGGGGCAGAGTACTGAGGGAGTTTCTGGGTTTTGTTGATTTAAACCCTGGTAGTGTGTGAATTCCATGTCCTTTCTAGAGTTTTTTCTATTCCATTTTCTTTGGGGATGTTTTTATGGAAAATTTGAGTTAGCTTTAAAATATAATTCTCTTTTACAGACCACTGCCTTAATGAGTAATGCAACATATGAGATGGACATATAGAATGTATTGAGAAATGTTGGATCATGATAACAATATGGAAGAAATCCATTAGATCATTAAATCCAATCCCCTTCCAGTTTGTGTTTAGAGTGATTAAACTAATCATACTATATTATAGACCATGCTAGAGGGAAAGGAAAGAGTGGTTATTAAGTCTGTTGTATGAAATCCAAAGTATGAGGGCAGAATCTCTCCAGTGCAGGGTAGCTACCTTATGTTGCACCACCAGTAGAAACTAGTTTAATTGGCCTAGGCAGGATCACCCCCGTGTAAGGATGAACCACTGGAGGCATAAAAGTCCTTACACCTCTATTCATCCCAGTTGCCAGTACAAGAGGTAAAAGGAAGTCTAGCTGGGAAACCCTCTGTGCAAACCTATCTTTGGCTGTTGTTTCAGTCCCTTGTGGCCCTTTGCAGCCAGTATAAATTAGAGCAGACTAACATGGTTGCTCTACTGTGGTACAGAGGCTGGGCCAGGATCAGATGAGTATGAAGGTGAATTTTAAACCACCCTTTCATGCATGCAGCCTGCCATGCACTCTGTGGATCAGGACCATTATATCAAGCCATTTTTTCCAGTGAAAAACATCCATAATAAAATAAGCATTTCATGTACATCAATAAGAGGCAGAAGTGGATTCTTCTCCATATAATTACAAATGAAATATGAGTCCTTCAATGGCCTTGGATAAGACTAACACCTTCTCAATTAAAATTAATTAGCATCAGCAGTGTTTGTAGGGAGATGGTTACAACGGCAATACACTTTGTTTCTGTGTCCACAAAGGGTTGATGGACTGCCAATTTCTTTCAGAGAAGTTCCCAACTGAGTAGCAACACTCTGTATTGCAAATTAAGAAGAGCTGCATGTTGAACATATTTCAGGAGGAACAAGGAGACACCGTGGGAACTTGTCTCCCAAATGATTCCATGGCCGTTTTCTCAAAGGTTTATTTTTTTTTGTATTTTATCAAAACTAGTCAGTCTTCTCTGGTATTTTGTTCGATAACAGAATTTAGGCACTACATGCTGTAACTTGCAGATAAGAGCTTGACATTTAATGGCAAAAGATATATCTATGTTATGCAGTTATGTAACAAAAGTACATAAAGAAAAATATGTTCTGTGGGCTTATTTAGGCAGTTCCTCCAGATAGGCAATCTGTTGTGTAAATATTAATCAGCTGATTAGATAGACTGAGTCATGGTAGCAAGAGACAATTCAGTCTATTTACTTTACTGTCTCTTATGATAATTTAAACAGCTAAACAATATTCCTGCATCCTGCCAATGAACTGATAGAGTTCCAGCGGGAGCCATGGGTAGACTGTCTCCCTTTTAAAAAGCATAGTGTTACTTAATAGTAATATAACAATTCTGAAGAGATATTAACAAATCTGCTTTTACATAAAAGCTATTGTGATTTAAGTTCAGTCTTTTGGATGTAGAAGATCAAAAACTCCAGTCTTGTAGAACACTTGTACAAAAATGACTGAGTCAAAATCCCTGCTACTAACCAATGACTGCCAAGTTTTTGATACCACATTCTGGTATTCTGTAAAATGAACACAAGCTTACAATCACAACTCTTATTACATACATGAGTGTTAGGATTCCTATCTGAGAATCTGGGTCAGATTCTGCATCACTCTTTCACCCAAAGCTTTTGTTGAGATTTGAAGTTAATGGGAGACTTGGGTGACCAGATATCCAGGATTGGGCCCTTAATAGACAATTCTCCAATATTTACTTATGAGTGATGCCAGTGACTAGCAAATCGGAAAACAAACTATCTCAGTATAGGAAAACATATCATAGTAAACAGCTATATACTATAGGGTATAAGTTATAGGCAGGAAATATACAGAAGGATAACACACCTCAATGGAGAAATTAGATGTGATTTCTGAAGCTGGTTAGCTGTAGTTGGGGAGTATTTTCGAATATCTGTTGCAATTGTGTACTTGTGTTTGGGTCAATCATGTTCATTCCCCTTTTTGTTCACTGTCAGTAAACATTCTCAGATGTTAAAGTTCTGTTCACTTGGACACTGGCAAATAGTTGGTATTCATACTAATAACCATTTTCACACACAGACAAGTGTACTTGGGCGTGAACGAGAATGTATTATTCATTATACACTGTCTCAATCATCCAGTCAGGGAACAGGAATAATACTGTGTCACAGAAATCAAACTACAAACTTCAGTGTAAGGAGACTGATATCTCCCCATAATTCCTCTAAATATGCTTGCTCCTTGTGAAGTTGTAATATATGGTATGCCACATGTATGCTTTTAATTTCAGTTATGTACTGTAAGGGTAATTATTTTGTCAGCTAAACTTCTCACGGGTAGCTGGGGACCAGGGATAAGTTCATTAGGACTAATCCAAGCATCAGAAGGAGTTGTTGGACATGGTTCATTTTTATAGTGAATAATAAACAACAAGTATTGGATGCAGCTCAGTCTTCATAAACCCCAGCTGAAGCAGGTGTATTAATGTATCATTTAATAACAGACTATCTGGCCCAAAGCTATCATTTTAAGAGGCAGTCTCCAAGATGTGTTTATCTAATACATATTCAAAATACCTGCCTAATTATAACTATGATGGACAAAATGTTATTGTTTTGTTATGAAAATCTGTGGCTACAATAGTGACTGTTTGTTTTTGTGTAGTTGCCATCAGTCACTGAAATGTGAAAATGCCTCCTTTTTAGATCCAGTTGGAACATTTTCACCAAAATTTTGGTGAAATATGCTGTTTTGTTGAAGCCGAAATGTTTTATGGAGACATAAATTTCCACAACTTTCCTTGGGAAGGTGAGAGAGAGAGACTTCAAGTCTTTGTTCTAAGTAAAAAACTGCTCTGAATCAGGCAGAGGAACGGTGACTTGAACCTGCGTCTTCCACGTCCCTAACCACCAGAATGCAGAATGTAATGTATGCACATGTACACTCCCCTGACACAATTCCATTTTCACAAATATTTTATTTTCATTCCACTGAGGAAGGAAAAACAAATTTCAAAATCTCAAAGTTGCTGCAAAATGGAATTGTCTTCCTCTGGTCAATTCTACTCATTTCTGTGTTTGGAGGCAGCATTTGTATACTAGAAAATGATTTTGTATTCTATGTTGCTCAGAATATGACCCCCCTAATCTAGATCCTCTTTTCTCTGAATTTCCTGTCAGTGTTTATCTGGTGGTGGTTCTTCCTGGCTGACCACACCTCTGGTGCAAATTCACTGGCAGGGGTGTTGGAACAATTTTTATAATGAGAGTTCTGAGAGCCATTCCACCAAACTATAAATCCAGTATTATAACGGAAACCAAGCCAGGTGTTGCAACAGCACCCCCAGCACTCCTCGTTCTAGCATCTATGTTCACTGGCTTCCTTCTTTGTGAGTATGGAATAGGTCTTCCTGTATTTTAGTACAGTGCACAGCACAAGGATATAATATATGTAACCTAATGTTCTCCATTTCAGATTGGCAGCGAGAAGAGCATTTGTGTGACTTTTTCCATGTTACCCCTATATAGCCAGCCAAACAAATTGTTGACCAAAGAGAAGTAGGACAGATAGTAGTGGAACTGCAGTGGCAGTGGGAGAGGTCACAGTTCAGAGGCGTCAATGTCTTGAAAGGTTTCAGAGTAACAGCCGTGTTAGTCTGTATTTGCAAAAAGAAAAGGAGTACTTGTGGCACCTTAGAGACTAACCAATTTATTTGAGCATGAGCTTTCATGAGCTACAGCTCACTTCATCGGATGCTCACGAAAGCTCATGCTCAAATAAATTGGTTAGTCTCTAAGGTGCCACAAGTATTCCTTTTCTTTTTGCGAATGTCTTGAAAGTGGCATGGGTAAACAGTGATTCCATGTGGCCTGGAAGAGAATAGTGAGTAGGAAATTCACCAAGTAGACATAATCTCATGGCTGCAGTAACTGCAGTTACATAGAAAGGTACATTTGCTTTCTCAGTTTTATATATTCAATATGTCTAACGAATTACAACACTTGTGTCCAACAGGTTCTATTCCAGATATGTGTATCTAATAGAATTGTGGCATTCCTAGGAAGCTTAGAGATGACAGAATAATTGAAGTATAAGAGATGAGCACAGATTTAATGACTTTAAGGCAAATGAATAAAACAAGAATCTGTTATTTACCACCCTAAAGAAGTTTGCTATCTATATGCACATATCCTTAGCTTTGGGAATTTGTCCTTAAGTGTATCTCCAAAATATCACAAAAGATTAACCAGCACTCTAATACAAATTATGCCTTCAAAGATACAAATGGAAAATTTGCAATCTAAGCTTTTTTGTCTTTTAAATTATATTCACATATATAATAAGAATTAGATGTAAAAATTAGCATTTTTACCTTGTGCTGAGTATACAATGGTACTACAGAAGTATTAATTTGCACACGACTTAGAGCCCTTAGAAATAATACCTACAAAGTTTTAACCAGTTAATTAATTTTAGTAATTTACACATGTGGCAAGATGGCCAATTTAGTCTGGTGTTTCCTGCGCTTTTCTTGGTAGGAAGCTAAGATGCCACCCTTTGCCCCTGCTCTTGGGTGCCAAGGGCCCCGCTACTAGGCCCCACCGGGAAGGTGGTAGAGGAGGGAAGCGGAGGAGGGGTCTGGGTTTGCTCCTTGCTCTTAGTCCCAGCCCCTCTCAACTCCTGTGGGTTTCTTACCCTCGTCCCCCTAAGGTGGGGTTACCCTCGGTCCTTAGATGCTGGGGGGAAGGGAGTCTCCCTGTCCTCCGGGGGCAGGGTCTCCCTTACTTCAATTCTCAGGTCTTCTAAATCTCTCAACACACCTCTAAGTTCCATTTCTTTTTTCTTCCTCCTCCTCTGTCTACCTGACGCAGGGGGTTTTATTAGGTTCCTAACAGGGCCTTAATTGACTGCAGGTGCTCCAATTAATCTGCAGGGAACCACGCCTTAATTAGCCTTGAGCTTATATATATTTCCCCCCAGCATTCTCCCACTGCTCCCTGGCCCTCCTGTATCACAATATGTAAAGTGACAACTGGTGTGAGAGAGATTATTGCTGTTCCTTTTTTTAAGTACAAGTCCTAATTCAACCCGATGGAAGAAACTTATAGAGAGCAACAACTGTGTTTGTAATATCATAAAAAATTGAAAGAAATTAGCCAGAGCTTAATATTCTTGATCTTGTTTAAATAATGTTTAATATGTGCCTAGTCCTGTGTGAGTGCATGAGGGACTGAGAGCAGGAGAAGGATGTTCTGATATGCACAGACAAGTATAGTAGACTCGCCAAAGGAATTGGGGGCTTATAGGGTGAGGTTGGGACTATGTTTCTGCCCCACTTGCTCCAGCTATAGCACAGCCAGAGTCTTGCCCTGAGGCTTCAACTAATAACTCTTACGCCAGCCTATGGGAGCTGGATCAGACCCTTAGTGAACGACACACCATTTAAAGTAATACATGGCGATTATGACCCAAATTCATCCTTGGAAGGAGTTCAGTGACTTACTCCTGGTTGGGTCAATCTAGGGACCACACTGAAGAATTATTGTGTTCCTTTTCAATTATTTTTTTCTGGTGATATAGCTTAATACAGCGGTTCCCAAACTTGTTCTGCCGCTTGTGCAGGGAAAGCCCCTGTCGGGCCGCGCCAGTTTGTTTACATACTGCTTCCGCAGGTTCAGCCAATCGCAGCTCCCAGTGGCCGCGGTTCACTGCTCCAGGCCAATGGGATCTGCTGGAAGTGGCGGCTAGTACGTCCCTTGGCCTGCGCCGCTTCCAGCAGTTCCCATTGGCTGGCAGCAGTGAATTGAGGCCACTGGGAGCCGCGATTGGCCGAACCTGTGGACGCAACAGGTAAACAAACCGGCCCGGCCCGCCAGGGGCTTTCCCCGCACAAGAGGCGGAACAAGTCTGGGAACCACTGCCTTAATTAATGTAAAGTTACTTGTTCAAAGACTTCTTCCACTGACTTTTCTGTGACCTGATTCCCCTAATGTTTTTGTGTTGCTGTGTCATAAATATAAAGGGAAGGGTAACCATCTTTCTGTATACAGTGCTATAAAATCCTCCTGGCCAGAGGCAAAACGCTTTCACCTGTAAAGGGTTAAGAAACTAAGGTAACCTCACTGGCACCTGACCCAAAATGACCAATGAGGGGACAAGATACTTTCAAATCTGGAGCGGGGTGGCGGGGACACAGGGTTTTTGTCTGTCTGTGTGATACCTTTTGCCAGGAACAGATCAAGGATGCAAGTTCTCCAACTCCTGTAAAGTTAGTAAGTAATCTCGCTAGAAAATGCATTAGGTTTTCTTTGTTTAATGGCTTGTAAAATTTGCTGTGCTGGAGGGAATGTATATTCCTGTTTTTGTGTCTTTTTGTAACTTAAGGTTTTGCCTAGAGGGATTCTTTATGTTTTGAATCTGATTACCCTGTGAGTTATTTACCATCCTGATTTTACAGAGGTGATTCTTTTACCTTTTCTTTAAATAAAATTCTTCTTTTAAGAACCTGATTGATTTTTCATTGTTCTTAAGATCCAAGGGTTTGGGTCTGTGTTCACCTGTACCAATTGGTGAGGATTATTATCAAGCCTTCCCCAGGAAAGGGGGTGTAGGTCTTGGGGGAATATTTTGTGGGAATAGGACTCCAAGTGGTCCTTTCCCTGTTCTTTGTCTAAAACACTTGGTGGTGGCAGCATTTTACCTAATCCAAGGGCAAAGACTTTGTGCCTTGGGGAAGTTTTAACCTAAGCTGGTAGAAATAAGCTTAGGAGGTCTTTCATGCAGGTCCCCACATCTGTACCCTAGAATTCAGAGTTGGGAAGGAACCTTGACATGCTGTCTCTACATTTCTTCTCTCTGGCTGGTAATTGTAAACCTATGAGGGATACATCTTTGCTCACAAGAATTCTGATGACTCTCCATAGGACTGTTTGTTTTTTAAGAGCAGGTTCAAAATGTTCCGTCATGTATATTACTGTTTCCTGCTGCAATAAGTGACCAAAGACAATGCATGTGGCTGTATTGTTTAGAAGTCAAATAGTGGCTGGAACAATAATTTTGCCTCAGCTAAATAACATTTCCACTTATTTCAATGAATACTAAATTTATATATTTGGTACACCCCTAATAAAAGGCTTCAGGTATGTGGTCCACAATGCAGAGAGGGTATCAGACCAATGAAACACTTATTGCTGTGCCAGGGGAAATAAGAAGAACAAATAATTGATCTGACAAGATTAACACTATAGGAGATCTAATTACTGATCCCTGTGGATATTGTAAGATGAATTCAGTATGTGAAGTGGCATATAAACGTGTCCTTTTCTATTTGGTTGTGCCCTAAAAGATCCCTTGTTAGGAATTAAAGGTAGAAATATGTAAAGGCAGCAAGAAAAATAGGAATCTAGAAGAAGAAAAATAAGAGTGGGGCAGTGAGTATAAAAATACTGTCAATTTTTAATTGTGTATTGGAGGCTTTTACTCTAATGAATTCCCCACTTCATCTCTCCTAAAGTCAAGTGACTGACATAAATCAAATGGGCCATCTAAGATAATATACAAATGTTTTTTACCTCATCCAACAGCCAGATTTTGGTGCCAGTAACCTAGATGATATAAACAGTTGGAAGAAATAACAAGTTTTGAGTTTC
This sequence comes from Chelonia mydas, assembly GCF_015237465.2. NCBI lineage: Eukaryota > Metazoa > Chordata > Testudines > Cheloniidae > Chelonia > Chelonia mydas. The sequence goes on from NC_057853.1 coordinate 90,376,636, forward strand.
AGGCAGAGTAGCTCCTCCTTTCATTCCAGTCCACATACACATGCTTATCAAGGTCACTATCAAATTCTTCTTTGCTATAACCTGGCAAGAAGATTTAAAAAGTTGTATGTCTGGAATAAGATGGGTAAATACTATTGTAGAACTCTTAATCTTTTGTAATATCAGCCGAAAGCTCTTCACTTACAGCCAGTCTTGCTATTCCTGTTGTTCAGATGAAGCGCAGAAAAGGGAGGACAGTAGCCTTTCTGTTCTGTAATATTACTAGTTTTCATGGGTAGGCATTTAGCACTGATACCATGTACTTCAGGAGGAATCGTTTGCTGGACAGATCTGTAGAATGGTACCAGCAAAAGGAAGTCTCAATAATGCCTTCTGTCATTAACTGAGCTTTGGTTAATGTTGCCAAACATCTACAAATGATTGCAGCAGGAAATGCAGGGTTTGCCATGGTCATTAATTTGTCTTTATTTTTATTTCCTTACTTTTTGTTGTTCTTGATTCTCTATTAAACTTAGTGCCTGATTAATAACTAGGCTTACATAGCTATAGGACCAAGAAAGAAAATTGCACCACTGGGGTTCTTCGTTTGTAGTGCTTGATGCAATACTATAAAACCGGTGACCAACATGCATAGAGTATCTAATGTTATAACAAGAAAAATCATGACTTACAAGTGGGTTTATGCACCCAAATTGTCAAACAGTTTTCAGAACAATGTGTAAAATTAGGAAGATATACAATACTTTTATATTATGTGGCTGGTGGTGAAGGATGAGTTAGGGTTGGAAAAAATTGCACCAAAGTGGAAGCAGGGTGTGAACTGGCAGGAATGTAGCAAGGAAGGGAACTGGTAAGTAAGAGAGGAAAGAATTTCACTTCTTTAATCTTTCTCATTTAAGGCCTGATCATTAGAAGTTTTTAGTACCTGCAACTTTGGAGTGTGAATCGTATTGTTAGCACTCTTCATGATCAGCAGTATACTGAGCCCTTGGGTCCTGATTCTGCATTTCTGTGTATGTACCCACACACTGAGTCAGTACTATTTTTGTATGCCAAAGGGATTCATTAAAACTTCCTAATTCTTATTCTTTCAGAGTTATTCAACGCTATCCAGTCAATTTAAGTAGCTTTCTGTATCTTGGGTTTTATTATAGTGAGAGCTTTAATCAAACAAGTGAAGTTGAATCAGGCTTACTTTTCTTTTATTAATCTAAATTAAAATTGCCTCAGACAATGTATTCACTATCTCTATAGTATGTAAGTTCAAAGAGGCCACATGGCATAGAGGTTACCATTCAGTGAGTTTTGTAGTATATTGTATAAAAGTAATTTCCTTTTACATGCTCCCTAAATTAACATTTAATCTCTCTATATATTTGAATATTGTAAGTAAGAACAGAATACAGCTTAGTACCAAGTACATCAGAAATCCATTTCCCCTTCCTACTAATCTTGTCTCCTGGGATACACAATGTGTACCATTTGTTGCAGATATGGCAATCATCATTTTTGGTTATAATGAAGATTCATATTTTATAGTCACAGGCATTTAACATTTTTGTCACAGGCATCTGAAATCTGAAGTGTTTGGGAATTAATTTCCTTGCATACCTGATTTTCTTTAAGCTATTTTTGATAAATAGGTTCTCTAATTATGTCAACAGTCTAAAGGTTCATTTTGGTCTCATCAAGGAAATTTTTTTGTGAATTTCAAAAATATACAGAGCGCCAGTTGAATTCTATTTGAGTTATTTGCATATTGAACACTCAGTTCACTGAAATGATGAATAAAATATCTCATCATATCTGACTTGTGTTATGTCACATATGGATATGGCTTTTCATGCTTCGATGCAACGATGTTGTGCAATATGAATCAATGTCTCAGATCTGAAGTAAATCAATCAAAATGTCCTTTGGGTAGATGTTGATATAGTATCTCTGGATATGCTGAGCATGTGGTACCATGCAGCTCACTGATGTCACTGGTTCTCATTAAAATGAAGTTCACACATTAGGTCAGGGGTGGGCAAACTACAGCCCAGGGGACATATCCGGCCCTTCAGACATTTTAATCCAGCCCTTGAGCTCCCGCTGGGGAGTGGGGTCCAGGGCTTACCCTGCTCCATGTGTGCCGTGGCTCCGCATTGCTCCCGGAAGCAGAGGCATGTCCCCACTCCAGCTCCTACAGGTAAGGGTACCCAGAGGGCTCTGCATGTTGGCCCCACCCCAAGTGCCACCCCCACAGCTCCCATTGGCTGGGAACTGCGGCCAATGGGAGCTGCAGGGACAGCACCTGTGGACAGGGCCGCGCTTCCATGTAGGAGCCAGAGGACATGCTGCTGCTTCCGAGAGCTGCTTGAGGTAAGTGCCGCCTGGAGCCTGCACCCCTGACCCCCTCCCATGCCCTAACCCTGATCCCCCTCCTACCTTCTGAACCCCTCAGTCCCAGCACAGAGCACCCTCCTACACCCGCTTCCCCAGCTGGAGCTCCCACCCTTCCCACATACCCCAGCCCGGAGCCCCCTCCTGTATCCTGAACTCCTCATTTCTGGCCCCGCCCCAGAACCCACTCCCCTACTGGAGCCCTCACCCCCTCCCGTACCCCAACCCCCAATTTCGTGAGCATTTATGGCCCACCATACAATTTCCATACCCAGATGTGGCCCTCGGGCCAAAAAGTTTGCCCACCCCTGCATTAGATGGCTACAATAGGTGCTGTGGTGACTGCTGCGTGAGTTGCTGTGGAATGTGTGAGAGGACCAGCAGTGCTCTCTTACACTTTCTGCATCTTTCTTCACTTTCTTCCCAGCTGGTCTGACTCCTTATGAAATTAGGAGCACAGCAAGATGACATATTGATATTAGGTTTGAGGAAAGGGAGGTGAAAGAGGCAGAAAGAGGAGGAAAAAAGCCTCCCTTAAGTGAAACTGAGAAAGTGTTTATGGGATAAGTCTCTGTCTGCCTGTGTCCCTCAGCCATCCCCACATCCCACACAACTGTTAGTTCCTGTGGCCTGTGTTTTGGCACACTTTATCAGTTAGACTGGTATTCTGAACAGCATCAGTATGTATCCCCTGTGTTACTCAGGGCTGTTTGCTAAGTCACTCTGTGAGCACTTCTGCCAGTATTCTTCCCATGGGGATGAATCCCATCTCCTCATGTGTTCTGCAGACTGCTGCTTGGCAGTAGAAGCGACGTGATTCCGCTGGGCAACGGAAAAGAGCTGTGCAGGGGAGTTCCATGCAAGGAGACCTGAGTGGGCCCAGAGGCCGAATGAGGCCCCACCCCCTATAGGAGGCACCCTGTGGTGGAGATGCCAACCCTGCACTGAACGGTCTCTGAGGCTGCTGCAAGTTATACCAGGGCTGAACTTGTCCCCAACTGCTCTCAGGATTGGGAAGGGCACAAAGGTGACCTTTGCCCTCTTGCCCCAAGCTATGCTGAGTGCAGCTTATGCACTACAGAGAATTCAGCTGTATATATTGTGGACATTTTTCCTTTTCACCTGTTCTCTGCCCACTAATTAATCTCTGCTGAGTCTTCTTTAGCATCCCAAACCACTGAGCAACTTTCAAGCAGTCACCATTTAATGATTTATCTTTTAAAACCCTGCCACAAATGTTTCCTTCCAACTATAGTTCCCACCCCACCACCACCATCTTACCATAATCTATAAAGTCCAGGTGTGAAATTCTGGCTCATTTGAAGTCAGTGGGAATTTTGCCATTGCCTTCAGTGAGGCCAGGATTTCATCCCAGGTCTAACATATTTCAAACTTGGACTAATAATGTTGTAAGGTTTGATATCTGACCAGGGGAATAACTGTGTGGCTGGTAGTACTGCTAAAAAGGATCTGGGGGTTATAGTGGACCACAAACTGAATATGAGCCATCAGTGTGATGCAGCTGCAAAAACAAACCAAAAAAACCACTATGATTCTGGGGTGTATTACCAAGACCGTTTAATGTAAAACACAGGAGGCAATTGTCCCACTCTACTCAGCCCTGGTGAGGCCCCAGCTGGAGTACCATGTCCACTTTGATGGGGTGAGATCTGAGTTACTACAGAGAATTCTTTTCTGGGTATCTGGCTGGTGAATCTTGCCCACATGCTCAGGGTTCAGCTGATCGCCATATTTGGGATCGGGAAGGAATTTTCCTCCAGGGCAGATTGGCAGAGGCTCTGGGGGTTTTTCGCCTTCCTCTGCAGTATGGGGCATGGGTCACTTGCTGGAGGATTCTCTGCTCCTTGAAGTCTTTAAGCCATGATTTGAGGACTTCAGTAGTAGTAGACATAGGTGAGAGGTTTTTCGCAGGAGTGGGTGGGTGAGATTCTGCGGCCTGCGTTGTGCAGGAGGTCGGACTAGATGATCATAATGGTCCCTTCTGACCTTAGTGTCTATGAATCTATGAATTCTGGGCACCACTCTTTAGGAAGGATGTAGACAAATTGGAGAGAGTCCAGAGGAGAGCAACAAAAATGATAAAAGGTTTAGAAAACCTGAGCTACGAGGAAAGGTTGAAAAAAATTGGGCATGTTTAATCTTGTGAAAAGAAGACTGAGGGGCAAGCTGCTAACAGTCTTCTAGTATGTTAAGGGCTGTTATAAAGAGAATGGTGATCAGTTTTTCTCCATGTCCACTGAAGTAATGAGCTTAGTCTGCAGCAAAGTAGATTTACATTAAATATTAAGAAAAACTTTCTAACTATAAGATAAGCTTTGGAATTCTATTCAAGGTCATGGAGACCCCATCATTGGAACTGTTTTAAAACAAAGTTGGACAAATACATGTCAGGGATGGTCTAGGTTTACTTGGTCCTGTCTCAGTGCAGGGGGCTGGACTCGATGACTTCTCGAGGTTCCTGCCTGCTCTATGTTTCCATATAGAAACATCTCAACTAGCAACAGATCCTTTATCCCATTAAAGCACTGGGTCACTCCCCTTCTCAGTGGTATAAAGCATTTGGTTGTAATTTTAGAGCAGTGCACAATGTGTGACTTTACATTTGTGACCACCTATTGGATAGAAAAGGTATATTAGAAGTTTTAAAAATAGAATTTATTGTTCTCTGTCTCCCACAACTTCTACAGTATGATCCATCATACTAAGAGAAGCCAGCATTACAGAGGATGAATACAAAAATAATCCCAATAAAAAAAGCCATAAACCTTACTCTCTAAAATGGTTTAACAAACATGACAGTGCTTTAATGTTTTCTGGAACAGAGGTTTTATTGGCATAGAGTTTGGGATCGCCTAGATACCTTGAATGTGGCTTTAACTTCTCTGAATAATGAAGCAGTCCCACATTCCCAGGAATCAGGGCCAGCTCCAGGCACCAGCGAAGGAAGCAGGTGCCTGGGGCGGCCAATAGAAAGGGACGGCACTCCGTGCGTCATCGGGGCAGCACGTCTGGGTCTTTGGAGGCAATTCGGCAGCGGGCCCTGCAGTCCCGCTCTTCCTCTTCGGCGGCAGCTCAGCCAGGCTTCTTTTTTTATTTTTTTTTCCCTTTGCCGCTTGGGGCGGCAAAAAAGCTGGAGCCGGCCCTGCCAGGAACAAGCCTCTATAGTATCAAGTATGCACATCATTTATTTATATACATACACACACTCAAACATAAAAGCTTAGATTCTGTTCTTTCAGAAAAATGACAAACTTTAACAGGATCATACTCCACAGGAGATTTATTCAGAACGTCATTTGATGTTGATTGATAGATTTTTCTAGGGCAGAAGGGATCATTATCATCTAGTCTGATCTCCTGCCATAGACCTTCCCCAACTAATTTCTGCATAAAGCCCGTAATGTTCTTTTCAACTTAAAAACTCTGAGTGATAAAGAATCCATCATTGCTGGAGGTAAGTTGTTCCCGTGGTTAATTATGCTTACTGTTTTTAAAAAATTGTGACTTAGTTGTAGTCCAAATTTGTTCAGCTTCCACCATTGCTATGCTGCCTTCTGCAAGATTAAAGATGTGTGTACTGAAAAAAATCCTTTTAGACCATGATCAAGTAATCTCTTAACCTTCTCTTGGATAAACTAAATAGATTGAGTTTCTTAAGTGTCTCACTGTAATGCAGATTTTCCAGACCTTAAATCATTTTTATAGCTCTTGTCTGAATCCTTTCCAAATTTTCAAAATCCTTTTAAAAGTGTGTACCCCAGAACTGGACATAGTATTCCAATAATGGTCTCACCAATGCCATATGCAGAGGCAAAACCACCCCTCTCCTCCTACGTAATATTCCCCTGGGTATACATCTAAGGATCACATTCACCCTTTTAGCTACAGCATTACACTGGAGGTCATGCTCAGGGGTCTGTGATGGATAATCAGCGAAGTCTTTTTCAATGTCACTGCATTTCAGGATTCAGTCCCCCCTCTTGTAAATGTGATTGTCACAGGGTGGGTTGGCTCTTTTAGTGAGTTAAGCTCAGCCTTGTCTGTGTCTAGTTATCTGTCCCCAGGTGATGGGCTTGAGCCAACATTTCACTTGAGCAAGAGGACCAATATCACCAGTTATTAACCTGGTGTGAGACTTATAAGAGGGAACCTTCTTCATCAGTGAAGGGAGACCAGCTTGAGCTGTAGACTCGAAGACAACTAGGGTGGCAGTTCTCCACCCTATGCGGATGCAAAGGCCAGGCTGGAGCTACCTTCAGGGAAGGGCAGGAGCAGAATCCTTAAGAAAAATAGGCCAGAGGAAATACAGAGCAGCAGCAGCTGGTTTTTTTGGGACTGAACGTTTATAATTATATAAAGTGTATATATAATTCACTACATACATACATTCTCTCACTCATACACACACACACACACACACACTCTTATTCTGATTTAAATTGACGTTTGAACTGAGATGCTGTTTTAATAAACCACATCCCAAGAAGGGATATTATGTGACAAATATGAGAACCTGGGTGCAGTGCCCAAGAAAGGGAATATGAGGTTCTCGTGCCAGATCCAGAAATACCCTGCTACAGTGACCTTTGTTCCTAGATATATGACCTTGCATTTGACTGTATTAAAATATAAATTATTCAAATGCCCACCTTACCAAGTGATCCAGATAGGTCTATATAACTGACCTGTCACCATTATTTACTTCTCCATCAATTTCTGTATCTGCAAGTTTTACAAGCAATTTTATATTTTCTCCTAGATAATCGATTAAAATATTTAATAGCATTGGGCCGAGAACAGATCCCTGAAAGAACCCACTAAAAGCACCCCTTAAGAGGATGAGGACTTCGAGATCAGTTCATTTTTTAATTAATTTAATATGGGCTACATTGATTTTTTGCATAGTGCTGATTATTTTATCAGAATCTCATGCAGGACTAAGTCATTTGACTTACAGAAGTCTATATTATGTCAACACAATTGTCTTCATCAATCAAACTTGCGATCTCCAAGGTCTTGTCAAACAAACTTGATATATATCTCTATCTTCCATGTCATTACGTTGAATGGCATTACTTTTGGAACCACCCTTTAATTCTTTACTGATTTCATCCTATGATTTTACCCTGGATCTCAATGTCAGACTAACCAACCTAGAGTCAACCAGGCCATCCTGTTTAACCCTTTTAAATATTGGGGGGGAAAGCTAAGGTTGTGCCAGTCTTCTGGAACTTCCAACTGCCAGAAGCTGGGACTGGATGATAGGGGATGGATCACTCGATAATGGTCCTGTTCTGTTCGTTCTCTCTGACGCATCTGGCAGCAACCACTGTCAGAAGACAGGGTCCTGGACTATATGGACCATTAGTCTAACCCAGCAGGCCATTCTTATGTTTCCCAGTATGCTGAGATTTGTTTAAAAACATGATTTTCCATGGCTGAACATTACATCTTAGTCCTCATCTGATGACTTCCTCTCTAGTATTAAAGCATTGCAAGGATCACTTCTTTCCAATGCTACAATACTGAAAAATGTCTGATTTTGATAACTAATCATGGATTTGACAGCACTAAATTATACTGGTGCATGGCAGCTAGTTTAGTGTTATGCAGTTTCAGTTAGTTATGTCATGCAGTGTTGAAGTCTTACTGCTCCTATCAACAGAAAATTTAAAAATTCTTTTCTCCCCTTCTATCCAAACTACCAAGACTGTTGTTGACACCCTTATCTCATGCCTTGACTATTGTAATCTCCTCTCTGGCCTCGATGCCAGCCAACCACATTGCCTCCATCAAGTTCATTCAAAATGCTGCTGCTGGAATCATTTTCCTGGTTTGTCACTCCAATCATATAATCCCTCTTTCTTTGAATCTCCCCTCCCCACCTGGCTTCCCCATTCAAATACAAACTCTTTTTGTCTTTACTTTTAAGGCCCTTTATCATTTATCCCTGCCCTACTTATCGGATCGATGAGCTTATCAAGCCATCAACCCTTGCCAACTCTATCAGGGGTGCCAGCCTAAATTGCCTGTCTGTCGTCTTCTCCCACAAGCACCTACATACTTATAAATAACCTTTTTTAGAAAAGATATTGTGTTTCAGATATTGCTGCTTTTCTAGTTCAATATACTTTTGCTTTTAAATATTTTTAATTTCAACTTTGGTTTTAACAAATAAAAGTACATTCTCCTGTGAATGTGTTTATAATTAACATAGAGAGGAAGACTAGAACTCAGGATTAGCAAAATTCACAGGAGAAATCCTAGTCCAGAGATCGGCAACCTTTGGTACACGGCCCGCCAGGGCAAGCCCAGGCCGAGGGGTGTGCTGGCTGCTGCTTCCCACAGCCCCCATTGGCCTGGAATGGCAACCACGGCCAGTGGGAGCTGCGATCAGCCAAACCTGCGGTCGCGGCAAATAAACAAACCAGCCTGGCCCACTAGGGGGCTTACCCTGGCGGGCCATGGGCCAAAGGTTGCCAATCCCTGTCCTAGTCCCACTGCAGTTAAAAAATCTCTCACTGTTTTCAGTAGGGCTAGGATTTCATCATATATGTCCTTGATCATGAGTTTATCAGCCAATTTACATTCTAGCTGAGCTAAAGTCTCTTTGGACAGGGATAGGTTTTCTTTACCCTTTCATGTCTGAGCCATTTGAAACTTTTGGACCGCTTCAGAGGTGTGTGCCAATATAATTAACTAACTTTGACTTTATCATAGGCCATAATCTTTGTTCAATTAGATGGTATTGCTGGGCTGACACTGGGAATGAATCGTTATTTGAAATGATTGAGATAACCCAGGTCATGTACAAAAACAAGGCCATGAGAGAGAACTCCTTGGCTTGGTTGCCTCCTGCGACTAAGAAGCCTGCCAGAATGCCTTATTTTTGCCAAGACAATTTCATATTTTTAGGTTTTCCTCTTGTCCTTTCCATTTTCTCTCATGCAGGAAAGACCATTCTCCTCACCTTGAGAATTCAGTTGTAATAATTCTCTAAATAAAATGTGGCCAGAGTAATTATAAGCAGGATTTGGTTTCCAAAACTGCCATGTCTTTTTTGCTTATGAGCTTAGTTTCATCCAGAATTTGCTTTCCAATCAATGCTATTCTGTTTCATCTTAAATATTTTCACAACTGTCTTATTACTTTATATCTACTTGATTCTGATCTTCATTTTGACACACGCATCCTGTTTTTCTCCTGTCATTACATTCTAAATTCTGAATTCTCCCTTAGTTTGTGTGTCAATACAACTGGGGTCAATCGCTTGACATATCACAGATTAACAGGACAAAATGTTATTCAAGATGTAGGATCAACTCAGTGGAACACCACTTATTTGGCTCAGTTGTGTATAGAATAAATTAGATTTCTAGAACTAGTAACCAGCAAGATGTATTTATCAATTCTAATAGTATTTCCTGTTTATTTCCTTCCTTCTAGTGGTTTTATTGGATGAATGAAAACAAAAACTATAGAACTTCCTCTCTATTTCTGGAGATCAGAATGTGTCATTACTATTAGTTACTTTTCATTTGGCAAACCACATTGACTTCAGCAGAACTTTAGTGATGTATCAGGGTGCTTCTGTGATGGATATTCTTATATTTATAGCTGGTGTCAGCAGCAACATGATCCAGCCAGTAAGCACTATCACCAAAGCAGCCTGCTTGTCCTCCTGAGAACACTTTGGGCCTGATACTGAGTTACACTTAGCCCCCCTGTGGTGGTCTCACCCATCCTTGGAACATGCTTTTGCCTCAGTGTGGGATGTTGCTGCTATCTTTGACTTCAGTGCCTCCTGTTAGCTACCTGCCTCTGGCTCCAGATCTTCTGTGGCTCAGCCCTTCGGCCAAGTCACAACGTTCAAACCACTTCCAGGGTATCCCGAACAAGTCCAAATGAATCTGGATAACTCCCTGCCCCTGGGGCTACTGAAATCCTCTCCTTGAACTGGCACAAACCCTATCTCAGCAATTCCCTCACGGGAGCGTATGCTGCCCCCATAACCCTGGACTTCTGTCAGCCAAAGCGGCCTCTACAGCATCTCCCTCAACGAAGCTTCTTCAGTCTATTTAGTATGGCCTGGCCCTGCTTGTGTCCCCCCCCCCCCCCACCTCCCCCAGCTACTCACGTCTCCAGGTGCAGACATGACTAATTGGGTGTATTCACTAGCCTTGCAGGTGATGGGGTTAAGCCCCATCACACTCCCATATACTCCTCTGATAAAAGTAAAAGGGCCTTAAAATGGATCTTAAAAATCCGATTCAGATCGCTTATTCCCAGCTGCTACCCAAATAGAACAGGGAAAAGATGATGCCTTCCACATTTGACCAGCCAGCAGATCATGTCACATCCTGTCAGTTGCAGTCTTGGCCACTGTAATCTAGGCATTTATAACCTTCAAACTAGATTAGATTACTGCAACACTCTGCATTCATTATAGAAACTCAACTAGTGGAGGATGCAGCATCCTGCCTCCTGACACATTCAGGTCAATAACAGTACTGGTGTACTCATTCCAATCACTTAACTGGCTACCCATTGAATGCTGGATCAAGATTAAAGTCCTGGCTTTGATCTTCAGTGCGCTCAATGGGCTGGTTCTGGGGCATCTCAAAGGTTACCTCTCCCTCTGTGATCACCAGACCATCCTGGACAGCAATGATCTTCAGGAACAATGGAACCCGCAATGGTATCTAGAAGGCACTTAGTGACAGATACGTCTTAGTAGCTAGCCAACTTCTGTTAAACTCCCTTCCACCAGTGCCTTCCACAAGAATGACCACAAACCTGACGGTTTTCAAGACAAAATGCAAGACGCTCCTCTTTACCATAGATTTTCCATCCTAATATTAAAAACATGATGATTATATTAATAAATATTAAAAACCTTTTGTTTTTCCTTTTCTTTGACAGAAGGAAAAGAGAGTGAATTCTAGGTCAGTTTGTACGCCACTTGTCTGGATTTATGTAATTTTGAAAAGTGCTTAGATGCAACAGTGAAGAGTGCAATATAATTATATAGATAGAAAGATGAAAGAAAATCATACTCTCTTTTCTGAGGGGGAAAAGTAAGTTAAATGTAAAATAGCATGGTGAAAAATATCCTGTAAACTCAAAGACAGGTGTGGGCGGTTCAGGAAGCGTGGTGTTGGTGGGTCTCCATAGACTTGTAAAAAAAAAATAAACCAAAGATGTTCAAAAAACTGGAATTCTCTGCTGCAAAATGGACATGATCCTCATCTAATTTAGCAACCAGAAAAGAAAGTATTGTACAAATTGTAGTTTGAGGAAATATGGGTTCAGTCACTTATTCAAGCAGAATGGAGAACAGCTATAAGTGTAAAGGTTTTTGTTTTTTTAGGATGGGAAAGAAGTTGAAAGAGGCATGAGCCTAACATTGCGTCTTCTACTTTTTGTATGTACTTAAACTGGGATTTCTCCCAGGAGTCTAAGGAAATTAGGCACTCTAAGCAAATTAATATTTAAGGAGATTTGGTTACCTAACTCCCCTAGGTGCCTTTGAAATCCCCAACCTTATTTGTTAGTCCATTTGTATTTTTGGCATATCCAAAAGTGACGACTGACCATGAGTCCCTCCCATTTTTGTGTGTGTGCCCAACTTCAGACATCTAAAAGGAACCTAATTTTCATAGTGCAAGTGAAGTGCTCAGCATTTTTGAAAAGCAGGCCCCATTAAGGCATCTTAAGTTCACCCACACATCCATGTAACCCCACAGAATTAAAATTCAGACCATTACTCCCCAAATCATCCATGACCACAAAAACTAACAGAATAATTATACTCTACACTAAACTTCAGGTATTTTACAAGTTATCTAGAGCTGATGTTAAAAGGTGAAACACTAATATGAGAAAGGAAAAGCAGCGAAGACTCCTTTTTTGTTAAGGCACAGATGTTGGAGCCAGGAACCCTGAGTTCTATTTCTGGCCCTGCTACAGCCTTGGACAGGTCACTTAAACCTTTACTCATGTGGCAAATGAGGATAATACCAGCCCACCTTACATGAGGCTTAATTTAATGCTTGTAAAGCACTTGGAGATCTGCAGACGGAAGGCATCAGAGAAGTGCCAAGTGTCATTTTATGCAGATGTTCAAATTACCCATTGGCATTTTTTGCACACTCCTTTTCTTACCCTGTGGCATGTTGTACACATGATTTGCTTAATGTATTCTGGATGTGTAGGTATTTAAGGGAAGCCTTTATCGCTCATTAGCAAAGTAAGCTTTGCCATCTACTGCTCAGTATCGCAGGAGATGGGATTGCAGGAAGGCCACAGGCAGAATAATGTGCTCCGCATTGCATGACAAAATATCAGTATATTATGATTTCCAGTATTCTTTGTAAGCCAGATGTATTGTTTAGTTGATTGACTGTTGTTGGATGGTGATGATAAAAAGGTGTGAAACTGTAACCTATTATGAAGCAACACTTTCCACCAGCTCTCCCATGCTGGGGATAGGGAAATACCAAACTTGGCTCACAGTACATACTCTATTTGATTAATAGACACTAAGGTCAGAAGGGACCATTATGATCGTGTAGTCCGACCTCCTGCACAATGCAGGCCACAGAATTTCACACACCACTCCTGCGAAAAACCTCTCGCCTATGTCTGAGCTATTGAAGTCCTCAAATCGTGGCTTAAAGACTTCAAGGAGCAGAGAATCCTCCAGCAAGTGACCCGTGCCCCATGCTACAGAGGAAGACGAAAAACCTCCAGGGCCTCTGCCAATCTGCCCTGGGGAAAAATTCCTTCCTGACCCCAAATATGGCAATCAGCTAAACCCTGAGCATATGGGCAAGATTCACCAGCCAGAAACTACAGAAAATTCTTTCCTGGGTAACTCAGATCCCACCCCATCTAATATCCCATCACAGGCCATTGGGCCTATTTACCATGAATATTTAATTACCAAAACCATGTTATCCCATCATACCATCTCCTCCATAAACTTACCGAGTTTAATCTTAAAGCCAGATAGATCTTTTGCCCCCACTGCTTCCCTTGGAAGGCTATTCCAAAACTTCACTCCTCTGATGGTTAGAAACCTTCGTCTAATTTCAAGTCTAAACTTCCTGGTAGCCAGTTTATATCCATTTGTTCTTGTGTCCACATTGGTACTGAGCTTAAATAATTCCTCTCCCTCTCCAGTATTTATCCCTCTGATATATTTATAGAGAGCAATCATATCTCCCCTCAACCTTCTTTTAGTTAGGCTAAACAAGCCAAGCTCCTTGAGTCTCCTTTCATAAGACAAGTTTTCCATTCCTCGGATCATCCTAGTAGCCCTTCTCTGTACCTGTTCCAGTTTGAATACATCCTTCTTAAACATGGGAGACCAGAACTGCACACAGTATTCCAGGTGAGGTCTCACCAGTGCCTTGTATAACGGTACTAAAACCTCCTTATCCCTACTGGAAATACCTTTCCTGAGGCATCCCAAGACCGCATTAGCTTTTTTCACGGCCATATCACATTGGCGGCTCATAGTCATCCTATGATCAACCAATACTCCAAGGTCCTTTTCCTCCTCCATTACTTCTAATTGATGCGTCCCCAGCTTATAACTAAAATTCTTGTTATTAATCCCTAAATGCATGACCTTACACTTCTCACTATTAAATTTCATCCTATTACTATTACTCCAGTTTACAAGGTCATCCAGATCCTCCTGTAGGATATCCCTGTCCTTCTCTAAATTGGCAATACCTCCCAGCTTTGTATCATCCGCAAACTTTATTAGCACACTCCCACTTTTTGTGCCGAGGTCAGTAATAAAAAGATTGGTCCCAAAACCGATCCTTGAGGAACGCCACTGGTAACCTCCCTCCAGCCTGACAGGTCACCTTTCAGTAGGACCCGTTGTAGTCTCCCCTTTAACCAATTCCTTATCCACCTTTCAATTTTCCTATTGATCCCCATCTTATCCAATTTAACTAATAATTCCCCATGTTAGCACGGTATCAAATGCCTTACTGAAATCTAGGTAAATTAGATCCACTGCATTTCTTCTTCTTAGAAAAAATTATGTAGGTCGTGCTACTGGTATTTATTCCCAGGGATCATTGTTTTAATTTAACGAAGAGATGGAAATTCAGGGTGGATTTTTAAAGTCACTAATGGCTGTTAGGCAGGTGCCTGTCATTTCAGCCTCTTAAAATCTGTTAGACAAAATTAAAACAAAATCATTGGCTGAAGCAACACAATGATATTATAGATTTGCTACTGCTTGTGTTTTCAAAGGTAATGTTGGTCCAAAAGCATTTAGCACCTATGTCCTCATTGTAGATCCCCATCCACCAGTTTGTGGAAGCATTCCTTGCTTCTTAGCCCTCAGATAACATTTCTTTTACAACACTTACAAATAGAATATATTTTTGATTAAATTTAAAGTCACAATATTTACAGTGAATTTCACAGAAAATTTTAATACTAGTACATATTACAAAAATTCATTTAAATAATGGATCTAATAATGTACAATTATTCTATTAAATCTGAAGTTAAGGTTTTGCTTATCTAAAAGGAAAGCATGACATTCCACTTTGTTCTGAATACAGGTGCTTCAGTGTCTGCGAAGTAGCTAAGCATGTCAGAGTCAAAAACTAGCTTTAGAATATTAAAAGATGTCCTTTTGCTTTCTGTTATGCATTTACTGAAGAAAAAATAATCTTCAGGTTTTTGCTTTTACTGTCACTCATATGAGTACCTCTTCTCCCTTAAATCTTCCATCCTTTGTTTTATATGTTGCACCCTGTTCTGATCTGACTTTATTCAGAGTAATTCCACTGAAATCATATACCATTGTAACTGATCAGAACTTGGTCCACGGAGTACTTACAATAAACTTTCTCACATTAAATATTTAAGGATTATCAAAACTGTTATCACTGACATGCTTGAATTTTGTACAGCTCTATTTGTTCTCACTATGTACCTCTTGGAAAATCCAAGTGAATTACCAAAGGCACTTATTTTATTTAAAATGTGGAGTTCACAGTGACTAATCCTATTGATGAGGTACTGAACGGGAGTCCTGGTGACTTTTAATACTGT
The DNA here is from genome assembly GCF_015237465.2 of Chelonia mydas. Lineage (NCBI taxonomy): Eukaryota > Metazoa > Chordata > Testudines > Cheloniidae > Chelonia > Chelonia mydas. Next base: position 90,392,131 of record NC_057853.1, read on the forward strand.
GACAATGGCTACTCTTGTACTTGATTATCATCAGTACAACAGCATACACCCCCATGAAATTCAACTGAACAGATGAGATATGAATCTAAAAAGGGTGCTTTTATATATATTCTTCAGAAACAGCACACAAGAGACCGTTGAAAACCTCCCACCTTTCATGCAGTTACTTGAACAAAGAGATCCTAGTTTCTCTATATATTCTGATACATCAAAAATCACCACTTAGAAAGGATATAAATTAACCCTTTGTTGTGTAAAATATATACATCTTGCTCTTGTCTCTTGGATTTTGTCATAATAAAATCCAAGAGACGCATTTTTACTGAAAGGTCAGAGACAACCGACAAATTATGTTCCATTTTTATCTTAAACACCAACCACCACCTGTGTCAAAGATGTACAACTAGACAGGGCTTTCGCCATTGAATACCAAAGGGCCACTTTTAACAAAAATCAGCCTTTTATTGTTGTCTTTCTGGATTTTAGCTCAGACATACAGAACATTTTCAACACAAGGCTTGAAAGCATCTACATTGCCACCATTTGCTTGAAAAATATCTTTTTGTAGTAAAACAAAATACATTCTGTATCATGGGTGATCCCTGAATAATAATAGCATTGTTAAAAGAAAAGGAGGACTTGTGGCACCTTAGAGACTAACAAATCTATTAGAGCATAAGCTTTCGTGAGCTACAGCTCACTTCATCAGATGCATACAGTGGAAAATATAGTGGGGAGATTGTTGTAACCCACAAGCATGAGAAACATATATGAATGGTCTCTTCTGTTTACATTGATAAAGGAGCAGATCTGTACAATATCTTGTCTTTCTGGATTTCAGTTGATTTCTTTCCCCTCAAGTGTCAAACTGCTTATTGCTAAAATGATTTGGCTTTCTCAAACAGAAAATTCTTTTCATTTGTACACAATAGCAATTATCCCACAAAGAAATGAGAGGTGTCACCACTTCCATGAGAAATTCATTTAATACAATGCATCAAGCTCATGGATTTTTTTTATTTTTTAAACATTCCCATTCAAAGAAGATTAAGTGCATTTCATAACCCCCTTCATTTCTTCTCAGGCTAAATCTTCATTACTTTTCCTTCCCCAGTCGTGCCTTGGCATATCTGACTACTTCGCTGTGTATTTGGTCATAAGTCATGACTCTTTTTTCTTGAGTAATCAGAGTTTCTCCTGTTTTAAGAAAAAACACACAACCCACAATGAATTAGATAGGAAAATGTAACAGCATCCCCTACGGGGCCTGATCCAACTCCCATTGAAATCAACGGAAAGCCTCCTGTTGACCTTGATGGGAAATGGATTAGGCTTATAAAGAATTAGAGCTCTTTCCCAGAAGTTCAGCACAAAACTTGAGGCCCAAGGAAGTGGGTGGCTAAGGGTCACCTTTGTGCTTACCCAATTCTGGGCTTCTATGAGGGCTAAAAAGGTCCTAAGCACAATTTGGACAACCCTAAAGTACAGAAGCCCAAAAACTGCTGAAGCAGCATCTGCTAAAGCCCTCCCCCTGGCCTGCCCCTCTACTCTCTGGTCTTACACTAAGCCCCACTGCCTAGCTTAGGACTTGTGCAGGGGGCCTCATAAGATAACCTGTGGTTGTCCTGTTCAGTTCTTATGAGAGGAGAATTTCCCAGGCACAAAAACTGAGTAAAGGGGCCATAGCAGGATGGAGAATCCATCCCTTGATTTTGCAAAGTGACCTTTATCCACATAACTTCTGCAAAAATAACTTCACACCCAATATTTGTTGATAAAATAATGTCACATTTTATCTTAGCTGCACCATTGTCCCATTAATAATCACTGGGGCCAAATCCTGCTCCCTCCTCTGATGTTGTGGAGAAACTCAACCCAGTGGAACTAGTGCTGTTCTGCTATGGAAAAGGAAGCAGGGGGTCATCAGTCCCTGCCCATGTCAGAGTTCTGTTCCATGGGGGCTTCCTGCACCCCACCCAGCAGGGATTTTGGGGCTTGACCCTGCAAGTTGCTGAGCTCTCTGGCCCTGATCCAGCAAAGCACTTAATCAGGTGAGTAATTTCCCTGAATTCAGAATCAAGTTCTTTGTGGAGAATGGTAGTGGATCCGTGACTACATAGATCCGCCAGTCATTCTGCCGCACAGAAAGTGTTTCCTCAGCCACTTGGACATTGTGTTGCGATCCAGGATTTGGCACTAATGCGCAAACAACAACAACAACAACAAAAAAACCTACGAGGGCAATGGTAAGGCTGAAAATTAAAAACAGAAATAGCTCAAAATTTCTGAGTTTGGTTTGCATGATAGCCTAAACTCAACTCCCTCCACATGCCAGAGGCCTGAGCAGAGCTCTTTTTCATGTGACTACTCCTACTGACATCAATAGGATTATTCACATCAGCCCAGGGTCCAGGAACAGGCCTTTTAACAGTCAATCATTTCATGAACTCAGGCATTTCAGCACATTGAACCCACCCTAGCAAACAGGAAATAAATTGAACAAAAGGAGGCCCTTCCTAGAGACCAATAAAGGATAACACAAGAAAAGCAATTTTACAGTGGGGTACAATGCAGAAATAGATTTCAAACAAGTTTATTTCCATTGTTAATTAAAATGAGAAGACATAAGCAATTAATTGTAAAAACTAACCAGATAATCATATCCAAGGTCAAAACTAGATATGGAGGAATGAAATAATCAAAAATAGGTTGTTTCATTTATTTATATATATAGTTAAATAAAAATAATAGTCAGGGTCTGCTTTAGCTGAATGCACATGCCTAAGGAAGTTTTCTATTTGATATCTGCTTATATATTGCATAAATCTGAAATGAATACAACTTATAGAACCAAATTTTTGCCCTCAGAGATACACACTCACTGAAGTCAATAGGAGTGACTTCAGACATTGCTGGTTCTGTTGATCTTTATTTGTGGATGTGGGTGAGAGAGAATTTGGAGTAAGTTATAGATACTCTGTGAAAGAGAGAAAATTTGGAATATCAAAGATACTGTAGATTGACTCTTTTAATTCTAAATTTGATTTATGTTTGAAAGTTAGAAACCCTTTATTGGTACTTTCATAGTGTTTGCTGTATTAAATGCCTGTTTATAGCAGTTTTTAAAAAGAGAAATCTAAATCAATGGCTGTGTATGAAACAGTCCCGCAATCCATGTGTTGCTGAAAAGGACTCCAATGGTTATTGAATAATGGGATCTGTCAATTCTATGTATACAATCAGTGATCCTTAAATTCTCTCTCATGCTATTTGATTTCCATGACATGTTTAAAGTCCTATCCTATCAGTGTATATATCAGGGCCTCCCAGGTGCATCCCTTAAGAGGGGCAGCAAAGAGCTTGTGCAGGCCCTAGAGAATCAATCCCAACCATACAAGACAAATTGCTCCTTGGGGTAAATTCATGCTAAGGTATGATTCTACAGAAAATTCCCAGATATCTTATTAGACTACTAAACCATAGTGACTCTGCCAGGCTTCCATTAAGCATGCTTTAACTAATCAGTCTTCACTAACAAAATCTTGTCTCTAGTGGAGGCAAATCAATCTATTTATCATAGGTAGGTGTGTAGTTATTACGACTGTATTATTTACATGCATTCTAGGAGAGGATAACTGTTCCCTTGTATGTATCCAGCTCTAAATTTCTATAGTGTCCAATCACTGTAATACTTAAGAGACTTGGTGGGATAATTCACATGATTGGAACATTGGTATAGAAGGGTACAGCTTGTTCAGGAACAATAGACAGGAAACAAAGGGAGCAAGTGTTGGCTTCTATATCAAAGACATATAAACGTGCACTGAGACAAAAGTGGGAGGCAGACCTGTTGAAAGTGTCTGGGAAAAGATAAAAGGCATAAAAACAAGATTGATGTCATGGTGGGGTCTACTATATATCACCTAGCCAGGAAGAAGAGGTGGATAAGGCTTTTTTTAAACAACTAAAACAAAATCATCCAAAGCACAGGACTTGGTGGTGATAGGACACTTCAAATACGAAGACATCTGTTGGGAATATAATACAGCAGAGAAAAGATTATCCAACGAGTTCTTGGAATGCATTCAAGATAACTTTTTATTGCAGAAGGTGGAGAGAGAACCAAGAGAAGAGGCTGTTCAACATTTGAGTCTGACAGATAAGGAGGACCTGGTTGAGAATTTGAAAGTGGAAGGCAGCTTGCGTGAAAGTGATCATGAAATGATAAGCATTCATAATTCTAAGGAATGGTAGGAGGGAAAGCAGCAGAAAAAAGACAATGGACTTCAAGAAGGTAAACTTTAGCAAACTCAGAGAACTGGTAGGGAAGATCCTTGGGAAGCAAGTCTAAGGGGAAAAAGAGTTCAGGAGAGTTGGCAGTTTTTTAAACAGACATTATTAAGGACGCAAGAGCACACTACCCCAGTGCATAGGAAAGAAAGCAAGTATGGTTAGTGACCACCATGGCTTACCCAGGAGATTGTCAATGATGTGAAACAAAAAAAAGTCCCACAAAAAGTGGAAACTAGGTCAAATTACGAAGGATGAATAGATTTAAAAAAAAACAACATAAGCATATAGGGACAAAATTAGAAAGGCCAAGGCACAAAATGAGACTAACTAGAGGCATAAAGGCAACAAGAAAACATTTTACAAATACATTAGATGCAAGAGGAAGACCAGTGACAAGCTAGGCCCATTACTCAATGACGTGGGAAAAACAATAACAGAAAATGCAGCAATGTCTGAAGTTTTAAATGCCTTTTTTGTTTCAGTTTTCGCCAAAAAGGTTAACAGTGATCAGATGACTAACAAAGGGAACATAAGTGTAAATGGGGTAGGATCTGAGGCTAAAATAGGAAAAGAACAAGTTAAGAATTACTTAAACAAGTTAGATGTCTTCAAGTTGGCAGGGCCTGACAAAATATATCTTAGAATACTTAAAGAACTGACTGAAGAACTCTCTGAGCTATTAGCGATTATCTTTGAGAAGTCGTGGAGGACATGGGAGATCCCAGAGGACTGGAAAAAGGCCTATCTATAAAAAGGTGAACAGGATAACCCAGGGAATTATAGACCAGTATAATTAACATTGGTACCCAGAAAGATAATGGAGCAAATATTCAATCAATCAGTTTTTAAGCACCTAGAAGATAATAAGGTTATAAGTAACAGTCAACATGGATTTGTCAAGAACAAATCATGTCAAACCAAACTAATATCCTTCTTTACTGGGTAACAAGCCTTGTGGATAAGGGCAAAGCAGGTATGATATATCAACTTTAGTAAGGCTTTTGATATTGTCTCATGTGACCTTCTCATAAACAAACTAGGGGAATATAGCCTAGACCAGTGTTTCTCAACCTTTTTGATACCAGGAACTAGCTTGTTGCCTTTCTAAGATCTCAGGGAATGATCCACAGGGTCCACAGACCGGTCATTGAGAACAACTGGCCTAGACATACCTACTCTAAGGTGGGTGCACAACTGGTTGGAAAACTACTTGGAGTAGTTATCAATGGTTCACAGTCAAGTTGGAAGGGCATATTGACTGGGGTCCTGCAAAGATCTGTCCTGGGTCTATTTAATGTCTTTGTAAATGATTAGATAATGGCCTAGAGATTACACTAATAAAGTGTGCGGACAATACAAAGCTGGGAGCAATTGAAGGTCAGAATTGGAATTCAAAATGATTTTGATAAACTGGAGAAATAGTCTGGAGAAATTCTATGAAATAAATAGGATGAAATTCAATAAGGACAAATACAAATTACTGCACTTAGGAAGGAATCATCAATTGCACAAATGGGAAATGACTGCCTAGGAAGTATTGCTGCAGAAAAGGATCTGGGAGTGCTAGTGGATCACAAACTAAATATGAGTCAACAATGTAATACTGTTGAAAAAAAAAAACAAACCTCATTCTGGGGTGTATTAGAAGTATAGTAAGCAAGACACAATAAGTAATTCTTCCACTCTACTCAGCATTGAAAAGGTCTCCACTGGAGTATTGTGTCCAGTTCTGGGCACTGCACTTCAGGAAAGATGTGGACAAATTGGAGAAAGTCCAGAGGACAGCAACAAAAATGATTAAAGGTCTAGAACACCTGACATAAGAGGAAAGACTGAAAAAATGGGTGGTTTTAGTTTGGAGAAGAGAAGACTGATTGGGGGACATAAAGAGGAGGGTGATAAATTGTTCTTAACCATCAAGGACAGGACAAGTTATAATGGGCTTAAATTGCAACAAAGGAGATTTAGATTAGACATTAGAAAAAACTTCCTAACAAGGGAAGTTAAGCAGTGGAATAAATTAGTTAGGGAGGTTGTGGAATCTCCATCATTAGAGATTTTTAGGCAAACACTTGTCAGTAGTGGTCTAGACAATTCTTAGCCCTGGTCTACACTAGGACTTTAGGTCGAATTTAGCAGCGTTAAATCGATGTAAACCTGCACCCGTCCACACGATGAAGCCCTTTTTTTCAACTTAAAGGGCTCTTAAAATTGATTTCCTTACTCCACCCCTGACAAGTGGATTAGCACTTAAATCGGCCTTGCCGGGTCGAACTTGGGGTACTGTGGATACAATTTGACGGTATTGGCCTCCGGGAGCTATCCCAGAGTGCTCCATTGTGACCGCTCTGGACAGCACTCTCAACTCAGATGCACTGGCCAGGTAGACAGGAAAAGAACCGCGAACTTTTGAATCTCATTTCCTCAAGAAAAAAGGCGCGAAACTATTGTCTGCTGCTGTTTTCACGGAGGGAGGGAGGGAACGGGGATATGTACCCAGAACCACCCACGACAATGTTTTAGCTCCATCAGGCATTGGGATCTCAACCCAGAATTCCAATGGGCAGCGGAGACTGTGGGAACTGTGGGATAGCTACCCACAGTGCAACACTCTGGAAGTCGACGCTTGCCTCGGTACTGTGGAAGCACTCCGCCGAGTTAATGCATTTAATGCACTTAGAGCATCTTCTGTGGGGACACACACACTCGAATATATAAAAACGATTTCTAAAAAAACGACTTCTATAAATTCGACCTAATTTCGTAGTATAGACATACCCTTAGTCCTGCCTCAGTGCAGGACTAGATGATCTGTCGAGGTCCCTTCCATTCCTACCTTTCTATGATCTCTATTTAGTCGCCATGTTCTATAAGGCTGAGATATCACAAAATAACTTTTTTCCACAGTATGTGTATCAAGCATCTGTTTGTTCTAATTTTGTATGTATTTTTCTTGTGACTGAATGATTCCTATTATTGTATGTGAGTCCTCTTTAAAAATGCTGCTTGGCTCCGTTATACGACTACTGATACCTAGCTCTTATAGAGCCACTTTTCATCTGCAGATCCCAAAGCTCTTTACTAAGGGGATGAGTACCATTATCCCCATTTACAGACAGGGCTAGATTTTTGTGCGTTTTAAGTTACTGAGTCTAGTCATTTGCATTCTGTTAATTCATGACAGACTTTAACACTTGTATGCTTAGAAATAAGAGAACAAGTTTGTTACAGTGGCTTTCTCTTTTATGTAGAAAGAAAAAGTTAAGCAGACTGTAAACACAATTTTCTGGAACTAACAAGACCACACATAAGGAAAGCCCACACATCTGCTGTATTAAAAAGAGAGACTTGCTGATCTTTTATTGATTGAGTAGATCTAAAACTAAGAGCAAAATATTTATCCAGTCTGGTATGTCAATAGTTTATAACAGTACAATAGGTTTCCTCTCAGTGGACTCTCTCTCCCTCTCTTCTGGAAACTTAGGTATTTTAATATGTATTTTGGATTCTGGCATTATTTATTCAATTAGAACTATATATAAATCGATCATAAATGATAGACAATTATAATACTAATGAAAAAAGGCATAGGTTCACGAAGTCTTAAAATGTTTCCTACATTGCCTCTATATATAGAAAGAGATAGATATAGAGATAGATATCTCTCTCTCTCTCTCTCTCTCTCTCTCTCTATATATATATATCAGCATCCACGAGAAAGCAAATAATCAGACAGCCTTTCATCTACAGTGAAGGCCATCAGTCTGGAGGTTGTGAACATATGCCCTGGGATTGCAAACACTCTGTACTTCCCATACTGCTCACAGTGCGAAAGGGTCCTAGTTATTTGGGAGAAGGGCTGAAGGAGGTCCTGGTTTGAAAAAGGTTGAGAGCTACTGATCTACCATTATTAAGATGTATAGAAAATGAACATTTGAAAAAAATTATAAACCAATTTCAATACTCATGAGGGGCAATGGCTATTTAGAGAAAAAATAAAGATAACAGCCATAAAGATACTATTAGCATGTACTTATTGTACAAAGACCAAGAGACAAAGAGATTTTCTTTTTAAAGGACGAAAAGAACCTAAGATCTACGGTGAGCTATGATCAGGATCTGCTGATAATTTTTTCCTGTGCTTTCCCTGAGAGAAGTTTATCTCTTGAGCAGTTTTTCCTGAAAGACAAGAAAAATCAAATAGAAAGTTAAGGTGGTAGCTATGCACAAAATAAATGGCATCATTTTCAAGGTTCCTTGGTATTCTGTGTCCTGCATTTTAGAGTCTTAGTTGAACTATCCCTAAATTTACCTCAACAGTGCTCTAGAGATGCTATGTTGAATAGTAAAAATAGTACAACATTTTTTTATATATACTGAATGCTTGTTATACCACAAAGCTAGAACATGAAAAGGGAGCAAAGATAAAACTTTGCAGTACAGATTTACTCATAAACACCCTTAACTCAATAACTGTCTGAAGTACATTTATTTCAGATTATTTGGCACATCTATGGCTCTGTGTGGTATTGGATAATAAAATAATATCTGGATAGGAAGAGAAAATGAGAAATTACTTTTATTTTGATCAAATGAGTATAAAATGATAGATTGATACCTCGCTTTAAACTGTTAAAAATAATTTGAAAAAAAATTATAATTCTTTTATTTCAAAGGCTCAACAACAGATCGCCACTTTCTGCTATTAATTGAATCCATCAGTTAATCAAAAGCATGGCTAAACAAATAGGTCGTATATTGTGCTCTGACACTCACCAAACCCAGGTTCTGGTGCACTGCTGGAGGTGGAAGGAAATCCAAATGAGTGGGATCTTGGCGCTTCCCAGTTGACCCTGGCTGAGGTGGGCGTGGTCCTGACTACTTAATGATCCCTAGTTATTGCTAGAGCACTTTAGTAATTGTCCCAAGTCTTTGGCCATGAGGGACTGTGCCCTAGGCTCAATGTCTGGTTGGGTCTCTGGGGGTAGAGCTACACTACAATGTAAGCCCAGGTTAGTAGAACTTGAGTTAGCAGAGTCTGGGTTTGTAAACCCAGGGCTTGAGTGTCTATGCACATTTGTAACTCTAGGTTAGGAATTGTTGAATCCTGGGTTCCACCCTGGGTCTCCAGTGTCTACACTGCATTATGTGGGCCCGACTCCAACCAGCCATATGCCAGACTTGACTTCCGAGCACCATCCCAAAATGTGGCTGCTGTAGCCTTGTTTGCGGTGCAGTGTGGGAAAACTTGCCTGTCCAGAAGACAAAGAAAGTCAGCCTGTGGGAGTGTGGGACACTTGTGGAGACTCCCAGAGCATGAGTCCAGTGGGGCTGTATCCACAGAGCAAAGCAATAGGGTTTGAACCCTGGGACCTGGCTTGACTGAGGCTTGGACCCTCCACCCCAGAAGATCCTGGGCCTGAGCCAGAGTTAGCACAATTTGTGCGTAGATGGAAGGAGGGTTAGGCTTGAGCCTGAGTTTGAACCCTGGGCTTATATTGCGGTGTAAACGTACCCTGTGAGTCCTGAGAAAGTCTAACCATAGAGATCCTGCACAGAGTAGCCCTAATCATAGAGATACAACCTAGATTGACTCCCCTGCTTTCCAAATCAGGACATACAAGCCCCTGTCCATGAGGCAGGAGTCATGGAGAATGAAGGAGACTGAACAGTTCTGGGAGCAAGCAATTCAGAATTTGTTGCTGGATACAATAACACATTAATTGCCCATGTGCCTGGGCTCTGGTAATGGGACCTGGAAAACCTGAACCTCAAACAGAATTCTATATAAAGTATCTACATACTCCAGCTTTTGAGCTTAAAATGTAGTTCCTGCACACATTCTTGCAAGCAAAACTCACTCGCTGGAATGTAATAGAAAGTAAACACAAAAGAGTGGTGTGAGCACAAACAAAGCACTTTCACTTTCAAATTTAAGTAAATATTTGTGGATAACGATTTCCATTATTTACACAACTCGAGTGTTAACTAAACCGAAACTACGCTAACATGTTGCCTCAAGTAGATATCTAAGTAAATAATTAAGGGTATCCTTTCTTCTGGGATTAGACACCTTTTGGGTTTTTCACAAAGCTAGTTAGTTAAAAGCAGTAAAGATAGTGAGAGAGCATTCTCAGGAGAAGCATAACTTTGTTTCAGCCATGATCTTAGCCAAATTCCAAAGCCAAGGACCACATTCTGCTCTGTTACACCAGATACATCTGGTGTAACAGAGACCTCAACCCTTTTGAGATGGGATGCATGGGCCTGCTTGATAAAGTGGCCACACCTCTCTGTAGAGATACTGATTGAGTGCTTATGTGGGTGAAAAGGCTCCTTCTGTCCTTTTTACTTGGTATTTCAGAAGTCTTTCAGCCTTTGTGATTAACAAGGAGCTTTCTAAACACCTCCCGGATCCAGCATGGGTGTGTGGAGAGAATCCCCACACCTGAGGATCAGATTGCTGAAAAACTTAAGCCATAATTCTCAGATGTGGGGACATAAAGCTGGATATTAAAGGCTCTTGGAGCTCCCATTGACTTCAGAATATTGATTTAGGTACTTACCTTTAGGCACTCCCCAGTTAAAAAAAAAAAATTGGCCTTAAAATGTGTTAATCTTAAAACATATGTCTGGGCAGATGGGTGACCTCTGATGTCAAAATTATTCATTTCATGTTAGATATGAAAATTTATTTATGGCAACACCAGCCCCAGTACCATTTGTATATAACATGTCAACAATCTCGGCCAAATTCTGCTCTCAGCACCTGTGCAGCTCCATTCATTTCACCTGGGATGCAAATTAGATCAGTTCATGTGTCTGCCCTCAGATTCATGGGGGTGCCCATGTTGCCTCTAATTTTGTGTGTATGTGTGCAGAACAAAAACTACTAGATCTTAAATTTAAAATCCAGGAGTCCAATCTCTTCAGCTCCCATTTTCTCCCCCAGGCTATGCTGTCTCCCTTTCTATCCATCTTATTTGTCATTCACATATTTTTTCATTTTCCTTCCTGTCCATTTACTAGCTGTCTTTCCTCATATATTTGTCTTATAACTTATGTTCCTTGTAAGGTCCTTGCCCCCTTTCATTTCCCTTTTCCTCTATCCATCCTGTATAACCTCCCTTAACTTTCAGTGTGTGTGTGAGTGAGAGATATAATCTGTTTTAGGGTTTTGTACTAATGCTTATCACCACTGTAGAGACATCTCTCTCTCCCTCACAAACACACACACACGCACCCTCCCCTCCCCCCGCTATCATACATTACTTTCACTCTTTCCATGGGAGGACGGGGAGCCTTGGGACCCCCTTACCTCAGACAGAAGACAGCAGGTGGAGTGGGAGCCCTTAAGCCCCTTCTTCCAGCAGGAAGCAGATGCCTCCTGGCAAATAAAGGTCTCTTGAATGGCTCAAATGTAACTGTGCATGAAACCTGCCAGCAGGGTGCATAGCCATGCACATGAACAAGGTAGTGAGGCAATACAATATTCCCTCTATGTATCTGATAAACATCAGCTATTGCCTACAAGCTTGTGCACTTCCAGTGACTTTACAAACTCTATTCAAGAAGACTGGGACAAATTCTGCATTGGTGTATGTCTCAAGTAACACCACTGAATTCATTTAAAGTTAGTTTAATGTGGTGAATGTTAGAGCAGAATTTAGGCCAGAATTATCTTTGGCATTATAAGATAATTACCTTATTTCTAACTTGTAGTGATGGAGACTACTTTGTAATGAGTATGCTTTCTCCTCAGCAAATATCCAATATCCTTTTCTAAAAAAAATTGGGAGTTATGAAACTGTGAAATAATAGAAAGGGTTTAATTGGCAATGATACAATATTAGCTATTCCTGAGATTTCTTTTACAAAAGCCCCAAGTTTTCCTTTCTTAAGCTTAAGATTTGCAAAATGTAGGAACACCAATTGGTAAAGTGGTTTCTAATGTTCATTCATATGTGAACACAAAGAGATCAGTGAGAAGAAGGGAATCCTCCAGTGTTAGGTGACTGGATCAGCGGATGGCAAAGGTGACCAGTGTAGACAACTTTAAAATAGTTAACCTGAAAGAAGAGATCAAGATAAGAAATAGGAGCCAAATGGAACAGTCATCCAACACAATGATAAGGAAAGGATCTGGGAGTTATCATGGGTAAAACTCAACATCTATAGCCTAAGTACACAGCTCTAATAAATAGTGCAAACTACATACTAATGTGTGTTAGCAAGGGACAGAAAGCAAAATGAAACATCTGACATCCTGAGACCATTACTGTACTGTAACTTGTTGAGTATTAGCTGGAATATTGTGTGCAGTACTGGTCATTATTCCACAGAAAGTATATTATTGATAAAAGGCTTGGTTCTGCTCCATGCAAGTGAATTGGAATTTTTCTATTGATTTTGGTGAGAGCAGGATCAAGCCCTTAGAGAGGCTGCTGCGCAGGGCAACAAATGGAACAAATGTCTAAGTTTTTAGGCAAGGTTGAATGCATTACTGAAAAAGAGAGATTTTTTTACAAAACTTAATAATTTTGAAAAAATATTAGGTAATCATATGAGTAGTGACCAAAATATGATTTCTTAGGTATCAAGTTTTATATTTGATACATAAGAGTGGTTCACAAATCAGCAGATGAGCTCTAGAAAGTAGAAAACTGCGATAAACTCAGACAATTTACTACTATTGTTGAGCAAAGAATATCAATAAGGCCAACAGAACCCTAGATTTGAGTCTGGGAAAGTTTAAGTCTAAATTAGACAAGATGGGCTCAGCTGATAATTAGATTAAGCAGAGTCAGGTAAGGGCCAGATTGCCTTTTCCTGGTCTTAAAATAGGTTATATATCAGTTTCATATGTTAAATTAGAGATGTGGGGCAAGATCCTCAGCTGGCATAAATCAACATAGCACCAT